>NC_063220.1:733750-1457500 GCF_020740725.1 Corvus hawaiiensis | reverse complement strand
AATTTAATAAGGAACTGCTTGTAATTATGTTATTTACAAGGTATGACAGAGGTTTGAGGAAGAAACAGAAGCTGATCTCAGGGAAATGGACGGGTTTGGGTGACCCCTGGAGCATGGAGTTTGAATTATGGAGATGGGGGGCTGAGAGGTGAATATGGACTAGAGGAGAACAAGATGACTTTTCACCTCAGCACATTTAACTTTTAAATCCAAATAAACGTCTCGCATTACTGGATGGTCGCATTATAAAAGAAAAAGGACTAATCCGGCCAGTTTCGGAGCATGGGGAAGGGGGCTGCCCTTTCCTCAGCGAGAAAAAATATCGCCAAAAAAAAAGTTACAAAGGGGAAAAGTGCATTTAAAAATAAATCTGGGTAATTCGGCGGGATTTTTTTTCCCCTTTCCTTTCTCCCTCGCTAAATTAATTATATCAAACATCTGTTCCCATGACGTTGTCCTCGATGCCACACACACCACTGAATGATCTCAACGCTGCCTCGAAGAGCAACAACACACCTTTTTCGCTTTCCCAAATATCCTCCGGTAATGGGGATCTCAGTTAGCAGCTACCTGATGTAGTCGCTCAGGTAAATTAAAAGTAGGCGCGCTCCGCCGGTTTGCTCGCCCCCCACCCCTCCAAGCAAGGGCAAAATACAAACTTAGGAACCCGCGTGGCAAGAAAAGCATAAACTTTCTCACCTGTTTGGTCATGGAGTCTATTAGCCGAACGTACAGGTCCTGCTCTGTCCTAACTCCTGCGGAGGGGAAGTAGAGACAAATTCCGATCAGGATTTCGGTAGCGAACCACCCCAATCCCACAAGGAAAGGATGAGGTCAGGCAATTAACCGCAGCGGGCAGGGATCAGCCCCGCGCCGGCTTCAGGAGAAAATTCAAAATTCAAAAAAAAAAAAAAAAAAAAAAAAAAAAAAATTAATAATGATAAAAATTAGCCAGGAATCAGCCGGTGACGGAGTCGTGCTGAGCCCGGCGCTCGGGGAGCCGTGGCCGAGCCAGCCCCCCCCCGGCCGGGCTCGCTGCGGCCCCACGGCCCCGGGGAACACGCGGGACCCCGGGCGCTGGCGCTGAGCAGCCCCCCGCGGGTTTTCCGCGCCCGGGCAAGCGGCTCCGCCGGGCCGGGGCTCCTCTCTGCCCACTCACCCCATCCCAATAATTACCAGCAATTCCCAAAACTGAAAAAAAAGTCCCTTAAAAGTGCCGCTGTGGCCGAGCAGCCATCGATCCCCTTTTTTACTTTCCACTTCAAGCCCAACCGGTTAATCATGTGAAGTACCATTGACTTATCGATCCTTTATGTTTTGTTTTCCTTATATGCCAAGGAAAGAGCCGTGTTTACACGCGTGTAATTTTAATCTCGAAATCTTTATATCCTTTATCCCCCTGCTCCCCCCCAAAAAAGGCCTCGGAAGGAAAATCAGACTTTTCTGCGGCACACGGACGCTCAAAAATGGGAGAACGACAACTTACCATTGCTATACAATAACTGAAGTTTATAATGAATCCCATTGTTAGTTTTTTCATTGTTTGGCTCCTGCAAGTAACGATAAATAATTACATTTAGCATGAAAAATAACGCCCTCCTCCTGCTGCCCATTTTTCTCGTCCCTGAAGCGGCTCGGAATTAACAGTTTGCAAAAATTCAGCCCACGGTCACTTTTTTTTTTTTTTTTTTTTTTTTTTTTTTTTTTTTGGTGTGGAGCGCTGATGATGTCATTAGCTCGGTGCAAATATGTCATGTTTTGCCGTTTTCCCGGTGTTTTAAATAAGTCGGGGCCGCGGCGCTAAGTTTCTAACCCCGGGGTCTGTTCGGAGCGGCCGTGAGACCGGGGGGAGCCGCACGTGGCGTGGGCGCCGCTGGAGCGCCGGGAGGGCGGCCGTGCTGGGAATGAGCTCTGCTCCACTCAATTACGCTTAAAAAACTTTAAAAAAAAAGAAAAAAAAAGAATAAGGTAACTGGCAGACTTACTTTCTCTTTCTCCACAAAGTCCACAAAAGCTGTTCTCTCAATCTCCACCGGCTGTCCCTGCCTGTCGTACAGAGCTAAGACGAAGTGGAAAAAATTGGATTTTCTGAGATTGGAAGGCGGCTGTTTCTCGAAATGTGCCCGAGCCAGCCCCACGCCGCTGCGGGAGAAAACAAGACAAGGCGTGGGTGAGAGCGGCGGGAAGGGGCGCGCAGGCTCCGCGGCCGCGGGGGGATGCGGGGGGATGCGGGGAGCGCGGAGCGGCGCGGAGCGGGGAGGCTGTAACTGATACGGGGCGGGCGGGGGGGGGGGGAGTTAAGGGGGGGGGGATTTACGGCCGGGATGAGAAATACAGGAGGAGAAAACCGCCGGGAGAGGATTTGGCAGACGTACCTTTGGGCGGCCGTGTTAGCATCCACTACCCCAGCAGTATGCATCCATGAGCGGACGGGGTTCATCCCACTGCCCAGCGGTTCTTCTTTCATGGTCGTCCCACCTCTTGGTATATTTTCCTGAATCCCAAACATTAAAACAAATTTGGGCAAAACCAGCTCCTAACCAAAAGGGGTTAAAATTGAGGGAAATGTCAGATACGGGGTGGGTTGGTTGTTGCTTGATTTTCTCTCTCTCTCTCTCTCTCTCTCTCCTTGGCGACTGGAATATAAGAGATGACTTTACTCCCTGTGATCAGTAGGAGAAAAGCCCAGTTCAAGTCTTGCTTCCTTCTTCAATCTGTCCTGTATTGGCACGACATAAACAATTTACTGAGTACTTCTGTGCGGCGAGTTGGATGGCGTTCCAGTTTGGTGGTTTAAAAAAAAAAAAAAAAAAAGGAAAAAAAAAAAAAAAGAAGGAAAAAGTATAACTGCAGCCGGCGACACTGCGAGGTGGCTTTTTTTTTTTTTTTTAGGGGGGGAGGGGGGAAAAAGAATAAATATTTTTGTTGTTGTTGTTTGCAGACGCGCTCAACGTGGTGTCATCCTAGCAAAAACCGGCTCGGCAAAAAAAAAAAAGCTTCAGGACACTGCTGAATCGACCACTTTCTGGCAAGGCTCTCCTGCTCCAAAAGACAAATAAACGGGGGGGAAAAAAAAAAAAAAATCCTGATTACCGCGGAGGTGTTGCCGGGCACACGGGAGAACGGGGCGCGGGCCCGTGGCGGCTCGCGGAATGGACGGAGGCGCGCAGAGCCCGGCCCTCCCTCCCCGAGGAGCGCGCCCCTTCCCCGGGAGCCGGGCCCCCGCCGCCGCGGGAGACGTGGCGTCATCGATGACGTCGCTATGGGGGGCGTGGCCACGCCCATATATGGAGCGCGGGGTCCGGCGGCGCGCCCGCCCGGGCCCGGCCTCCCCCTCCCCGCGGTGGCGGAGGCACGGCCCGGCACGGCCCGGCATGGCACGGGCACGGCTCGGCACGGCCCGGCACGGCTCGGCACGGCTCGGCACGGCCGCGGGAGGGGCGCGGAGCCGCGCGGAGCCGGCCCGCGTGGAGGGTCGCGGCGGTGCTCGGGGCCGGACAAAGGGTGGGATGCTGGGTGCGCCCCTCTGTGATCGCCGCGCTATAAATGCAGAGCGGACGCGGCCAGAAATACCTGTGTTTGAGACTTGGTGTGCGCACGCAAATGTAGCCCCAGCTGTAGGTCCGCCTTGTCCATCTATGTTTATATAGCTCCGTAGAAATATATGTCTCTCTTTCTGTATTTTTACATCTATTTTTATATATTGATATATTTTATATATTGGTATATTTTATATATTGGTATATTTTATATATTGATATATATGTTATATATTGATATATGTTATATACTGATATATTTTATATATTGATATATTTTATATATTGATATATGTTATATATCGATATATGTTATATATCGATATATTTTATATATTGATATATTTTATATATTTATATATATTTATATATTGATATATATTGATTTTTTTTCTATATTTATATTTTATATCTATATATCTTCTCCTCAAGTGATGAGTCTTTCCCTCCCAGACTTCCTCTTATTATTTTTAACTTTATTTTTTATTTTTTGGTATTTATTTTTGTGAATATCCCATGTCTCCGCGTTAATATTTCCCTAAGTCGGGGAAAATCGGCCTTCATATCTGAATGAATCGGTGAAAATCGAAAGTCCGATTTGTGTTATCAGGATCCCCTTTCTCCAAGGGGTGAGGGAAAAGAGGGGAAAAAAAAAAAAAAGGATGTGTTAGAAAGCAATCTATTTTGCTGGTGTTGGGGGTTAATGACTATTGCCAAAGATAAGTGAATTATCAAAGCTGTTGCTCTACCCGATCTCAAAATCCATTACATTGCTGGCCGTCTAATTAAATACGTAAGTATAATAAAATCATATTTTATGACTATTTGAGGGTAATGAGATTAGTCTTTAGAAGCGATCGCCACATATTAAAGATGCCACTGTCTATAGAATGTTAATAACCTTAAATCAAAGTGTATGGAAACTATTCATGAGAAATTAAAAGAAAATTCCTGTATTCATAATCAGCCCGGAGCTTTTGAGGTACAGTAGAGCAGATTACAAACCCAAACAGTTTTATCACGCAGAGAGAGATACCAAAGTTCCCAAACAATGCCATGCTCGCGGTGGCATTTGGTGGCACGGAGACATTTGGGGACCTGGAGCAGGCACCGGGGGCTTCGGGTCCCCCCAGCCCGCAAAATCCTCCCTCCTAAAAATAAGGTAAAAAATGCCCAACATCGCTGTTATTGTAAGATATTTCCCCAAATGAACAACGCCGAACTTGGTGCTTCCCCTCCGCTAACGAAAGCTTAAAATCATTTACAGTATCTTTAATTCAGATTACACGCGCCAAGGCGATTTAAATCTGATTACCAAATTAGAAGGTTTTAAAACAAATCCTTTTAAATCTGATACTGTTGACTAAGGAGGGGAGGAAAAAAAAAAGTTCCATAAGCCCATCACATAAGGTAACGATCCTGCCCCAGAAAGAAAGGGAGTTTTAAACCTTTTTGACAACAAATGCAGCTGCCCCACTATTTTGGACGATATTAAGCGAAAATGAATGCAAATCTGTGTTCAGAAGCCATCTGGCCAGGAATGGGGGAATCAGCTGCTCCTCACAACAGGCTCTGAGCCTGAATCTATTTCAGCTCATTTTCTAGATCATCTGGTCTTGCACCCAAAGCGTGGAAAATACGGTCTTTATCATTCACCAACTTTATCTTTTTTTTTTTTTTTTTTTTTTTTGTCACTCTGGCTGGCTGGAGCTGCCGGCGGCCGGGAGCGCGCCCGGGCTGCTGCTGCTGCCCGCACCGCCCCGCACCGCTCCCAGGCCGGCATCCCGCGGGGCGCCGGCCCCCGACAGCTTCTCGCTGTTCTGCCGGCCCGGGAGGGAGGAAAGCGGCGTCCCGGGCCCCCCTCCCCAGCCCCGGACCCGCTCCGGGCTGCGGGAGCGCGGCCCCGGCCCTGGCGCACCTTGCGCGGGGCGGCGGGCGCGGAGCGGGGCCGCGGCCGCGGCCGGCGCCGGGCGGGCAGGGGGTGTGCGTGGCTGCGGGGGGCGGCCCGAGCCCTCCCGGCTCCGCGGCCCTCCTCCTCCTCCTCCTTTTCCACCTCCTCCTCCTCCTCCTCCTCCGGCGCCAAGTCTCCCTTTTGTGTGAATTTACGGGGTGAGGCTTCAGTGATCCCCCCGCAAATTTGCATTTAAATAGCGACATCAAGCGATGCGCGTGCCACACACCAGCGGGCTCCCAGATGTCACGGCGGAGCCGCTCAGATGGCCGCAGCCCAGCTGTCCCCCGGCCCGGCCCCGCTCCGCGCCCCCCGCACCGCCCGGGCGGGCAGCCCCCGCCGCCGCCCCGGAGCGCGTCCTCCTGGCCCGCACGGCGGCCGGACACGGATCTCCGCGCTGTGCGGGGGTTAAAACTGATACCCTTATTCCCACCGCCCTGAGAGTATTCCCCGAAACTTTATTATTTTATTTTTTTCCCCCTCGGGACAATCCCCTCGGGACTATTATCTCAATCATTTCACTTTTTTTTTTTTTCTTTTTTCTTTTCTTTTTTTTTTTTTTTTTTTTTTTTAGCTATTATTATTTCTTATTTATTTCTCATTTCACGGTTTAAATCACCCAAGCTGGAGAGCGTGATTTTGATAATTTCGCTATTTCCTCGGCCTTGGGCCGGCCCCGAGCTGCCCAGCTCCGCTCTTCCCACTGCACAAACTTTCCCAGCGGGAAGTTGCGGTGGGAGCGGGGAGCGGCGGCCCCGGCCCTGCTCTCGGGGGGCTCGGCCGGGCCCCCGCAGCTCGTCAAGGTCCATATTTCAATGTTATTGTTGGAAGGCGCCCTCATTACCAACGCTCTGGGTCACACCGGGCGTAATTTATGCCCGGTGTAACCGAAGCAAATCTCTGCCAACTCCCGTGCTGCAGGAGGGAGAAATTGGTGTTTTCGGGTAAATTGGTATTTTCGTGTGTTTTCAGGTACGGCGGCCCCGCGGCCGGTGCTTCAGGGCGTTCATTCCCGGGCAGGCGCTGATTAACGCTGGGGCGCAGCGCCGCGGGGGCCCAGCCCGGCCCTTGCGCGGGGGATCGCGCATCCTTGGCCCGGGGCAGAGGCCGAACGCGGCCCAGGAGCGAAGAGGAGCCGTGGCCAGGCGCTGCTGCCGCCGCTTTGGGGCTCCTCGGCCCCGCGGCCGCCAGCCCAGGTCCCCAGCACCCCGCCACGGGCAGGGGCTGCGGGAAGGGCCGGGACCCCCGCGCGTCCGGCCGCCCACCTTTCGGGATGGATGCGCCTGCTCTGGGCTCCTTTCAGAGCCTGGATTCACATTCCTGAGCACCCCGGCCCCGCTGCAAAGCGCACGGGGCCAGCGGTGCGGTCCAGCCGCCCGCCCCGCGGGGTGCAGCCGGGCTCGGGGATGGGCAGGGGCTGAGCTGCTCCGCGCCCCGCGCAGGCACCGCAGGGCAGCCAGCGGCTCCGCGGGTTCGGTGCAGGGCGCGGGGAGGTTGTCCTGTCCCTGCCCCTGGCCGTGCCCGGTGGCCCTGGGTCCCCGCGGCCGGCCGGCCGCGCACCTCCCGCGCCCCTGCGCGGCTCACGGCCAGGCTGCGCGGCGGGGTGGTGGGCCCGGCTCGGGGTCACGGAACTCCCTGTTGGGCGCAGGGCTGTTTTACCCAAACCGGCGCTCGGCCCTGCGCTCCCCCCGGCGCGCTCCCGCGGCCCCGCGCCCCGATATTGTTACACCAAAATTAGTTCTAAAAAAAAAAAAAAAAGAAAAAAAAGGAAAAAACAAGAGGGAAAAAGGCTTAAACTTCCGCCATGCCCGAGCGCCAGCCCTGGTAGCCGTGCCCCCAACGGGAGCTTTTCCTCGGAAAAAACTCCCTGCGGGCGCTGGCCAGCTCCCGGCGGCCCGAGGGCGCGGCGCGGGCGCTGCCCTCCCGGTCCCAGCGGGATGCCGGGGCCGCGGCCCGGGGACGCTGCGGAGCCGCCGTGTCTCTGTCCCCCGGGGCCGCGGGAAGGGGCTTGGGGCGGCCCGGAGCCGCGCAGGCGGAGGAGCAGCCGCCCCCGCGGAGGAGCGCGGGCGCGCAGCCGGGGCCGCGGGGAGCTGGCGGCCGGACAGGTCCCATCGTGCGGCGGGAACAATATAAACTGACTCCAACTGAACAAACAAGGATCGATCAGATAATTTCAGATATTATAATTGGCTTTAATTAAACACACTTCGTTCTAATTAACTCTGAAATTTTAGCATGCTTTGGGACGTTGGTGTCTGATTTGATATTGTCAGTCCAGATGTCCTAATAAAATTCAATCCTCCACTCAAGACTTCAATATTCGCTAAGAACAAAATGCAAATTAAATGTAAAACCTAAAGTATCGCCAAAGGTATAATCAAGAAAGGTGTCTCAAAACTTCTCACTTTTTATTACGCAGTAGTTAGAAAATGCAGATTACATCCTAACAAGACCTCGGCTGAATAATAGAAACCTTAACTCTTTCGTGGTCAGGGCTCGCTCTGCCCTGCAGGGATCCGGGAACATCCTCCGCCAGCGCACGGGAAATACCCGCGGTGCGGGGCTCCCGCACGGACCGGGCGCGGGGAACCGGCGGAGCCCCGCGGAACGAGCTGCTCTCCCCGCCGCGCTCGCGGAGCAAAACTTCCCGCTGTCACAAGCACTTTTGTGCCCGAGGCGAGCGGCGGTGGAGCCCCGGCCCGGTCGGGTGACCACAGCCCGCTCCCGCACGGCGGAGCTGCGGGAGAGCCCCGGGCGCGGCGCCGGTACCGGGCTCCAGGCACCGCCGCGCTCGCCCGGCGGGCGGGACAGGGACGTCCCGAGGGGGACACGCACCGGGGGAAGGTCCCCGTCCCCTCGCCCCCGAGCTGCCTCGCAATTTCCCCGCAAGCCACAGCGCTCCTGTAAATAATTAAAGCCTTCGGAGCGGGGCGGCGGCGCGGGGAGCTGGGGGGAGCCCGCCCGGTGCCTGCCCCGGCCAGCGGCCCCGGTGCGGGTCCCGGGGTGCTGCACCGGGGGACCCCGAGCTGGGCTCGGCGCCAGCCCACCGCCTCGCCGCTCTCGCAGAGCTCCAAAACCCAGGCTATTCCCACATTAAACATTTGTATGTTTTCCATGCTAATGGAGTCACTTAAAGCTGTTGCTAATTTAACTTTTTAAAAAGGCCACAGCGTGGTGATTTGCATTTTCTTTAGGATATTGAAATGAAGGGAAAACTGCTGGGCGGTGAGGCTGCCCCGAGCGTAGCTGGGGGCCATGCCGGAATGAAAACAGGGAAAGAAAAGAAGAAAGAAGGAAACCGCCGCCTCTTCCCGACTGTTAATAAGCAATTTGTCCCGCCGCGATTTACATTGCAAAGACAAACGTGTCGGGGCGCCCGGCCCGACCGGGGCCCCCCGGGCCGCTCCCCCGCTCCGCGCTCCCCCGACATCGCTCCCGCAAGCCGCGCTCCCGCATCCCGCCAGGCGCGCAAGTCCCGCGGCCGCGGGCGGCCGGCGGGCGGCTCGGGCGCTCCCCGCGCCCCTCGGGCTTGAATTTCCACTGAATTTCCGAACGCCCCGGTCTGAGCAAACAACAAGTGCTGGGATGGCCGTTTCACTCGGCAGATCCCCTCTCGCCGCCGCCAAGGCTCTGTAGCGTGGGGACCGTGTGCCATCTACAGGACACTGCGCGGGCGGCCGCGCTCCGCGCCCCCGGCCCCGCCGCCTCCGCTCCCCCCGCCACATCCGCGAGCAACCATTGAATATTTGTTATTTCAACTTTTAAAATTTTTTTTAACCTCGCATTAAAACTTTGCGGTGATAAAGATTGCGGCGCTGCCCGCAAATTTTTAATTAATTAATTTTTATTTTTTAGATTAAAAGATGTGAAATGTAAAGATAATGCGCTTTGATTTGTTAGTCTAACTCCGCGATTTGAGACTTGATGTCCCCAAAGACCGGGCGAGCTTTTTCCCTTTATTTATTTTTATTAAAACATCAATCTACTCTGGAGCTGGGTGAACTCAGTTTCACCTAGAGAACATAAAATTCTCCATACCAAGGAAATAAGCACCTTTCATAAATCAACAGTATTCCTGACAGATCGATCAATTTTTGGTTGTTAATCCGAAAGGAGGAGTTTTAATTGCTTTCTGCCTTTTAGCCCGGCCACCTCGGCGCGGCGGCTCCGGCAGCGCTCGGCTCTCCCCTTCGGCGCTCGGGAGGAGGGGAAAAAAGCCCCGGAGACCCTTCCGCGCCGCCGAGACCCCGCGCAGGGCCGGCCGCGCTCCTGCCGGCCGCGCAGCATCCCCGCCGCGCTACCTGCGCGCAAGCGGCCGGGACGCGCAAAGCCGCCGGCGCAGCCGAGCCCCCGTGCGGCGGGACAGACGCGGCCGTGCAGGGGCGCGCAGGCTGCGCGCAGAACCGCGGGCGGCTGCTCCCGCGCACGGCCCGGCCCGTCCCAGGTAAGCGGGCGCTCCGCCACCCGCGCCCCCCGCCCGCGCCCCTTCCCGCAGCCCCGCGCGCGGGCGGCCGCTTACCTTGCGCGGGCGTTGCTGGGGCGCGCGGAGGGCAGCGCGTACGGCGGAGGGGGACGCGGCGGAGTGTGCGGAGCTCCCCGCGCTTTAATACACTTCTCACCCAGCGCAGCCCGGCCGCGGCGCGGGGGGGCCCGGCGGTGCGCGGGGCGCAGCAGTGCGCAAGCGCCCCCCCGCGCTCTCCGCTGCGCGGGCGGGGGCGGGCGGGAGGCGCGGGGCGCCCGCGGGGGCGGAATCGGCGGCGCGGCCCCGGGGGAAGCGCAGAGGGGAGAGCCCCGACCTCGCCCCGTCCCGGCCGTCCCGGGCCGCCCCGGCCCCCGCTGCGCATCCCCGGGGCCGCCCCGCGCCCCGTCCGCTCCGTCCCGGGACGCCGCGGAGCCGCGGATTCCCCTCCCGCCTCCCGCGGGGCTGCCCCGCGCCCCGGCCCGAGGAGCGGCCGCCCGGCCCCGCGTCCGCGCAGCGAAACGCTCCAGAAACGCAACAGTTTGTCCCGCGGGGATGCGACCCCCGGGAATGTCCCGCGTGGGAACTCACCGCTCCTGGCTCTGCGGGACGCGAGCTGCCGCCGAGGCGCCGCTCACATCTTTCCAACTCCTTTAATTCCCCCTCTCCGGCCGGAGCCGATGCCCAGCGCCCACCTCCTCGGCCATACTGGGGCGGTACTGGCGGCACTGGGGTCCCAGAACTTGTCGGCTGCTCTGCGCTTTGATTAGAAGCGCGGGCGGCCGTGCCGGCGATGCGCAAAGAATGCGACTGGCTGCGAGAGGTTTTATTTTGTTTATTTCTGCTCTTCCTTCCCCTCCCTCTCCCAGTTTAGCCCAGGAACTCCTGCAGCATTGGTTAATCCTCGAGGAGGGACAACTGCTGAGATCTTTAGCGAGCTCTCCGCTACCACGGATACTTCCTAGAGCTCCAGCACCTCTGTGAGGGATGTGCAGCTACAAGATGTGAAGGTATTTAGAAAAAAAAAGTAGCGGTTTCCAAGTCAAGCAGATTCCTGCAGGGAAGTGAAGCCGGCGTTTAGGACTGGAGCCACATTTATAGAAAAATAAACCTATCGCTGTTGGCCTTGGTTATAAATTCAGGGAACATTCACCCCCAGGTTGGTTCTGACGGCAGCTACTCCCTGGTTTGGGTTTAATTTGTACAATGAAGGGTTTTAGCAGTTGGGAGAGGAGGGAGGCTGCAGGCAGCGGGGCAGGAGCCTGGATGTGGTGTCTGGAGGATGTCAGAGCCATGTCTGGGGTGGGCAGGGGGACAGTGACCATGGGCAAGGCTACCCCAGGCACAGGTGACCACCACGGAGCTGCGTCCGGTCAGGGGAACCTCAAGGGGTTATCCTGCTGTGTTCACCCATGGACAAGCTCAGCTGCCTTAAGCCCCTGGGAAACAGCTGCCCAGATGTGCTGCAGGTGGTGAAAGTTGGGATTAGCCCTGGAAAAGACAGCACAACTCTGGTCCTGCTCCCCAGTGTCCCCAGGCATCCCCGCCACAGGCACAGGCACGGAGCTGCGCCAGCTCAGGGCTTGGGAAAGGGGTTTCATGCCTGGTCTGGGGCTGGGAGGGTGGACCTGAGGTCTGGGGACCCAGCAGGAGTCATCCAAAGAGGTCCTAGGAGGTCCCGTGGATAACTGAGGGATCTGGAGTTTAATTGTTTTACAGCATCCTGAGTGCACGGGTTGGGCCATTCAGTTCGGGGAAATTTATAGATGCCTAGAAAATTGTGGGAAATGCACACGTTTTAAAAAGTGCTCCTGACTGGGAAGGATAAAATGTCTCTGTGGGCTCTGAGAAGCCAGCAGGGATGAAATCAGGAGGCAGAGCCAGGGAGAGCTGGGTGCTCCAGGCCGAGCCCTGCGGATTCCACCCAGCCCAACACCTCGCCACAAACCAAGGAACGTTCTGCTGGAAAACAGCAGGGAACTTGCTTTCATTCACAGCAGCTCCCTTCTGCTTGGAGGCTGAGGTGGTGGTGTCTTTTTGAGACAAATCGGTGTCCACAAAATATTTATCAAGCAGATTCCTCCAGAGCCACGTGATGTTCCCGAGGCTGCAGGGGATGCTCTCCCCAAAACCTTCTCCTTCCTCCCGCTCTTGTTACACCCCTCAGAAGAGCTGTAAGGCTTGGAAATTAATTGTGCCCCTCTCCTGTCGCGAGGAGCGTCACCAATCCACTTCATAAACATTTAAAAACATCCTGTGTTTTTCACGTGCTGCTTGTGCTCCTCGGAAAAGAAAGGTTGGTTCTGCTCCAGCCTTTTAAACCAACAGTGCTGGGGTTAAATGCTTTAGTGGGAAGTGTCAGGGATGTAAGAGGACATTGACTGGAGCGCTGCCCCTTCCTTAAGGATCTGTCTTTGTGCAGGGGCCGCAATCCCCCGGCTCGGAGCCCTCCTGGCAGCGGGGGCGTGGGGTGGGAGGTCACTCTTTGTGTGACCACGAGTTCAAGAGAGAATGTGGCAGCAGCTCCCAGCAGGGACCACGGCAGCCAAAATCCCAGCGACTCGTGCGCCAGCCCGGGCGGGCTGTCAGGCGAGCGGGAACGCGGCGCTTCCCCATCGCTCCCAGGGATTCCAGGAGAAACCAGCGGCGACAGGGAATGTTTGCCTCCAGGCCTGTTTGCCGATGCGAAAGTGCTGCGACCTGCTGATGGAGACAGGTGGAATGAGGGGGGGGAACGTGATGGCTCGGGAAAAATAAACAGCAGCCAGAAGAATATCGAATTTAAATGTTGCTAGCGGAGAACTCCACCAGCAGACTCTGCTGGAAATTATCTGAGACACCACGGCACAAAAATGCCTCCTTTTCACGAGGCAAATGATCTAATCAAGATGTATGTGCATGACAATGCGCTCGCAGGGAGAGAAAGTCGGAGTTATCTGCTTCAATTACGGCACTTCCCGTGTCCCTGTCCTGGCAAAGGATGAGAATAATAAATATAAACCAGTTTTTTCCAAACCTGTAACTGAGTTGAGTAACTCAGCTCCCATTGAGCCTCACGTGAAGTATGAAAAAGAGAAGTTACCAGGTAAAATACTGTGAATATTCCTGAGGAATGAAATAGGAAATGAAATGTTAAATATTATATGAAATGCTGACTTGCAGCCAGCGGTGTCTTAATATCCAACAGGACACTGGGATATGCCCATGAGGGAGAATTGGTTGTGAGCTCCTGGCACGAGAACGGAAATGGGAGAAGGGTTTGGGGAAGTTCATATCAGAGAATCAACCCTGGAATCACAGACTGGTTTGGCTTGGGAGTGACCTTCAGGCTCCTCCAGTTCCAACCACACGGACAGGCAGGGACACCTTCCACTGGATCCCACCTGTGTCCATCAAAATGCTGGCACTGGCTGAAGAAATCCCTCCTTTCCCAGTTCCTGCTCCGTGCTCTTCATCCCAGCACTGGATCTCACCAGGGCTGGGGCATGCCGAGGCTCGGACACCTCATCCCTTCCCGTGCTGGGTCCTGGTGGATCAGGGGTCGCGTTCTGCAGCCAGATCCCAAAGCAGGGAGGCACCCAGGTGCACCCCACTGTTCCAATGGCTGTCTCCTTCCATCCAGGTCATGTATCGTTACCCATAAATTATGGACAGGGCTGGAATTCCTGTTTGAGCAGCTTCATGAAGAAATGAACTTTGGCTGAACACAAACAGCAAATAAAGCGGGAAACGAGATAAAAACCAAGGCAGGCCTTGGTTTCTTTTAAGGTAAAATGAGTGATCCCAGGGGTCAGCACCTCGGAGACCTGCCCAGGTATGGTTTGAACTCACTAAATAATGGATTTTAGTGGGTTCTCTTTTGTCTGCTTTGTTTTGAGTGGAATTATACCCACAATCGCTTTTTCTGTTGCATTTCTAGCAAGCAAAATCCGTGTTTTGCTGCTTGAATTTAGCTCACAATCAGGTGCTCAGTTTTTATAAGGCTCAGATTTTTATCTGTTGAACTTCTAGAAATTATGTGTGATGTAGGTAAGAGCTTATTTATTATTTATTGCTTTTATTGTAGTGTAATAGCTGTGAAATTTAAACATGAAATAAAATAAGAAAATGCTCAGCATATCAGCACAGAAGGGAAGCTGGTCAGGCTGATATCACAAACCCCAGAAAGGAAGAATTTGGGGGATATTTCCATTAATTCATTAGTGCATCCTGATTATTAGCAGTGCCAGAAGGTGTTTGTGACCTGCAGTGCTCCATCCCAATGATGTGCTCAAAAGTAACACTGCAAATACACTTCACTTGTTTACTTATTTTTGAAGTGATAGATTTATCTCCTAATTTTGCTCTTGTTTCCCAGCCTTTTATAGGACTCTTGGACAGTTTATAGACAGCAGCTGACACCTGTAAAATTTACCTGGAGCTATTCAGCAGTTTAAAACACCTCGATGCAATTTATCCAGAACTCTTCATGCACAAAAAGAGGCAGAAATTGATTGGAGTGGCTGAGGAACTCTTCTGTCCTGTCTTTAAAAAGTGGATATAAAGCTGTCAGCTTTTACAGCTGCCCTCACACTGCTTCAATTAAACAGAGCTTTGGAGGGGAGATTCCTTTCCCAGCCTGGAGATCTGATGCTCCTGGAGCCAGGTCCAGTGCAGGGATGGGGTGTGAGGCAGCTTCTGCAGCATCAACTTCAGCAGCATCAGCAGCATCTGCATGTGCATCCCTTCCTGAGGAAGGCACCAAGCCCTCACCTGTGCTGGGTTTTCATTTCATTAATTTAATAAATTAAAATTAGCAAAATAATAGATATAGGATGGGGGAAAAAAAATCTGATTTTATCCCTTGGAGAACTTTGGCAGTGCCAGGCTGCCCTGTCAGGGCTCTGTCCAGCCCAGGTTCAGGTGATCCAGGCAAGGGGGTTTTGGTGGCTTCCCAAGGCAGGCTCCAGCACACATTCCTCAAGTTATTTGGGTTTTTTAGCATCTTAAAACTTTTTTTGACTAAATACTCAAAGGGATAAAAAATACGATTTGCAAGGTGCTCTTTATTTGTCCCTTGGCATCCTGGAGCAAAGGAGGCTCAGGGGGGACCGTGTGGCTCTGCACAAGTCCCTGACAGGAGGGGGCAGCCGGGGGGGTCGGGCTCTGCTGGCAGGGAACAGGGACAGGAGGAGAGGGAACGGCCTCAGGCTGGGCCAGGGCAGGCTCAGGGTGGACAGCAGCAGGAATTTCCCCATGGAAAAGGTTGTCAAGGATTGGCAGGGGCTGCCCAGGGAGGTTTGGAGTGCCCACCCCTGGAGGTGTTCAAGGAATTCCTGGAGGTGGCACTCAGGGCTCTGGGCTGGGGACAAGGTGGGGATGGGGCACAGGGTGGACTCGATGATCCTGGAGGGCCTTTCCAATCTGAAGGGTTCTGGGACTCTGGGATCTCTTCCTTCAAGCTGGTATTTCCAAACTACCCTAAATATTCAGCAAGGCCAGTAATTATGTATTTGTTTCCCTGGAAGCTGAGAGCTCCCTCAGACACTGCAGCTCCTGTAAATCCGGGTAAGGCCCGGAATCCCGGGTAATCCCACCACTCACAATTATGTCAAGTCTGATCACCTGCACAAACCCCCCCCTCCCTGGGTATTTATCACCTCTCAGACGGGAGCAGGCAGTGATCCTTTACTCCCTCATGCCACATTTCCATGAGCATTACATATGAGCCATTTTCCTGTATGGATATGCCAGGAATTGTATGCAATATTCCAGAATGGTCCCGCCAGTGGCGCACAGGGGAACATTCCGGCATTAACCACCTCTCACCTCGCCCATTACCTCACTCCTTCTCCTCACGTTCGGCACTGCAAGGAGCATCCGATTTCCTGTTTAAGTGCCAGATAATCACTTGTTACACGTAACAGCACACTTCCTTTTAATGCTTCAGTCCTGGGAGCTGCCGTTTCCACGGGCTTTGGGGTCGCTTCAGTGAGTCCCTATAAAACACTGAGCCCACCACACCCGATCCCTGGAATGACACAGCCTGAGGGCTTCACCAAACCCTCTCTGGATGTGGGCACAACTTATAATATTGATATTAAAAAGGTGAGTTATGGAGAGTGCACAGCAAGTCTCGGTAAGTTTTTCCCAGCAATTAATGATTCCTACTGATGCGATTTCCTCCTTATTTTCTGGATCAGATCTTCACTGTTTGGTGCTGGACATTGTACTCTGACTGCCCTGGCCAGTGGGATCTGCTGCTGAATGAATTCGTCATGGATTTTGGATCCAAGCACAAACCAGAAGAGCTTCCAAGTGCCCGAGCTTGGACAGATGAGGTGCCAGCTTAGAAGGAACTTTCAATCAAAATTAAAATTACTGTATTTATCAATTTAAGGGGACTCTCCATGTGCCCCCTCAGTGTCCTGAGCACAAGGTTGGCACACAGGAATCCCAGCCCAGGAGCCACCAGCCCAGCTGGGACCCACCAAGGAGGATCAGAAGGGACCTTCTTGCCCTCTAAAACTCCCTGCAAGGAGGGTCTGGGTGGGGTTTGGTCTCTTTCCCAAGACAGGACAAGAAGAAATGGCCTCAAGTTGCACCAGGGGAGGCTCAGGTTGGATATTGGGAAAATTTCTTCCCCAAAAGGGCTGTCCAGCCCTGGCACAGCTGCCAAAATCCAGAGGTTCAATGTGGATTAATGCACAAAAAAGGTAAGGGAAGCAGGGGAATCAGGAAGCAATTTGCTGCTGCTTTTTTCCTCATAAATACTTAAAGAAAAAGGTGGGGAATTTCTTCCCGAGGCTGGTTTGGGGGGTGCCATGCCTGGAGCAGCGCTGTGGGGAGAGCACCCCATGGCAGTGCTCTGCAGGGCCTGTGCCAGGCCGTGCCCACAAGGCCGGGTCAGTATCTGCTCGGTACAGCTGGAATCCCTCGGGGATGCCAACTTAGGTCTCTAATTCCATGCAGATGAGGCCAAAGTCAAGAAATATCTTTTCTGGGCTTTGTAAGAAACCCAAACTGCCCATTGTGGGTGTTTTCTGGCAGAGCCCAGCAGTGCAGAGACCCCAAACCAGCAGCCCGGGACACTCCAGCCCTGGCTGAGCTCTGAGCAACCCCTGCTGCAGATCCTTCTGGAAAGAGGGGAAAAGGAGCTGCTTTCACTCAGGAACTGGCAACAGTGGAGGACAATAGTACAAATTAATAATACCCCAAAATTATCCAAATTTAAAATAATCCAAAATTTAAAAATCACCGTGCTGAGACGAAACGAGTTGATACAGAAATCATCTGTATTGACTTAGAGTAGCATTAGAAACACCACTAAATTCAAAATAAGATTTCCCTAAAGCTCTTAAAACTGCCTGATATAAAAGTACAATTAGTAGAGCTGCTGGCGGAGTGAAGCCATGTCCTGAAACCCTCAGGAGAGAAATCCCTGAGTGCATGTGTGTCCTCAGCCACCGCTGATGTGGGATGGGTCCTTCCCTTGCACTCAGGAGCATCACCTGGTGCTGCCCAGCCAGGAGTGGGCAGCTCTGATTATTCCTCCTGTGAGGTGAT
This sequence comes from Corvus hawaiiensis, assembly GCF_020740725.1. Classification (NCBI taxonomy): domain Eukaryota; kingdom Metazoa; phylum Chordata; class Aves; order Passeriformes; family Corvidae; genus Corvus; species Corvus hawaiiensis. The sequence goes on along the minus strand of NC_063220.1, from coordinate 1,440,006 downwards.
ATTTAAAATTCCTGTAGTGTCTAAAAGTGGTATTTTGGGCATTAAGGTGGGATCCACACTGTGAAGAAGGTGCATGACCAGTGGGGGGAAAAATACTGGATTTATTTTACTGAAAAGTTAATGAAAGTAGGGAAAAGGATATTTATTTTCTGTGGGATTGGAAGCAGGCACTGGCATGGGCTTTCTTTACCATCCCACACACGTGTTGATGGCAATGCCATAAATTGTCTGATGCCTGAAATGAGCCAGATATCACTGCAGAGAAATTATCTGCACTTTCACAAGCTCCACTTGATTTGCTTTTGAAAATCAGCTTAGACTTGACTGGATCTCCCTGATCCGGGTGGTTTGGGGTGCTAATTGTAATCCTCCAGCCGTCAGGCTTCGAGATCTCTCTGCGGATGCCCCAGCAGATCCTGTTAGGGCAGCTGAGGGATGAAAACTTTGGTGTTTACAGGCTCTTTCTGTCTCCTCGTGCTGCCGGAGCGAGCCGGGGGATGTTCTCGGGGATGTTCTCGGGGATGTTATCAGGGATGTTATCAGGGATGTTATCAGGCTTTGCAGCCCTGCCATCTACCGGCTGCTTCCCTGAAAGCTCTCAGCTCTGCAAGTCCTCAGTGAAAGCGTTTAAACTTCTCAAACTTCCAGAGGGGAGATTTAGATCAGATGTAAGGAGGAAATCTTTCCCTGGGAGGGTGGGCAGGCCCTGGCACAGGGTGCCCAGAGCAGCTGGGGCTGCCCCTGGATCCCTGGCAGTGCCCAAGGCCAGGCTGGACATTGGGGCTGGGAGCAGCCTGGGACAGTGGGAGGTGTCCCTGCCATGGCAGGGCTGGCACTGGGTGGGCTTTGGGGTCCCTTCCCACCCAAACCACTCTGGGATCGTTCACCTGAGCCCCGGGTGCTGCTCCCAGCCCGGCTGAGCTCTGACTCTCCCCCATTCCCCTCCCTGCCAGCACAGGCACCAGTTGTTCCCCTGGACTATTTTTAAGCCTGTGTGGACAGTGGGCTTAGCGAGGGCTCCCTCAGAGCTGCTGGCACCCCGAGCCTGCCCTGAGCCAAAGGCCCAGGGACAATAATACCCACAGTGGGCTGGACACACAGCTCGAAAGGTTACGCCTGCAGCCTGCCATGGGACACAGAGCACTCGGTATTCCCCTTTTCCTGACTAGGATTGCTATTTTTGCAGGGCCTGGGAATGGTAGTTGTCCCTGTGCAGGGTTACAGATTTTACTGGGACTCGCTGAACTCGGTGGATGTCTTGCAGGAGCAAGGATCCCACCAGGCTGTGATGGGATTGATGGAAAAGAGGATTAAAGGCACTGTGGGGAGCACCTGCACGACCTGCCCTGGTGTTCCATGCCCTCCTTGAGCATTTTCTTGACTGTACCCCGTGCTTTTAACACTGCCAGTCCCTGCTGGGATATCACAGTGCTTCAGGAAGAGCCAGCCCAGCTCACCCAAGTGCTTGCTGAAGGAGGAAGCAATAATTCTTTATTTAAAAGAGATTACAGCTTGCTGATGTAAATGACTGTATATCTTGATTTGATCATGGACCTGAGGGCTCTGGGAAGGCTCAATGGCAACTGGAGCCTTCTGCTGCTCAGGCTGGGAGTGGCCCCGGGGCTGAGGGGGCCCTTGGGGTGGGCTCAGGGTGGTTGTGCTCAAATTCAGGTTTGCAGGGAGGAAGCAGAGCTGGGTCTCTGTGTGGCAGCAGGGGAGGGCCTGAACTTGCAGCTGCCCCTGGGCTGTGGAGCCTCAGAATCTCAGGATCCCTGAGGTTGGAAAAGCCCTCCAGGACCATCAAGTCCACCCTGTGCCCCATCCCCACCTTGTCCCCAGCCCAGAGCCCTGAGTGCCACCTCCAGGAATTCCTTGAACACCTCCAGGGGTGGGCACTCCAAACCTCCCTGGGCAGCCCCTGCCAATCCTTGACAACCTTTTCCATGGGGAAATTCCTGCTGCTGCCCACCCTGAGCCTGCCCTGGCCCAGCCTGAGGCCGTTCCCTCTCCTCCTGTCCCTGTTCCCTGCCAGCAGAGCCCGACCCCCCCGGCTGCCCCCTCCTGTCAGGGACTTGTGCAGAGCCACAAGGTCCCCCCTGAGCCTCCTTTGCTCCAGCCTGAGCCCCTTTCCAGCTCCCTCAGCCGCTCCTGGGGCTCCAGCCCCTTCCCAGCTCCCTCAGGAACTCTCCAGCCCCTTCCCAGCTCCGTTCCCTGCCCTGGACATGCTCCAGTCCCTCAATGTCCTTCTTGTCCTGAGGGACCCAGAGCTGGACACAGCATTGAAGGTGTGGCCTCACCATTGCCAAGTACAGAGGGACAATCACTGCCCTGGTCCAGCTGCCACATGATTTTTATAAGAAAACAACATAAAAAACCCCTTTCCTTAGACTCTGCTTCCTTCTGAAGCTCCACATTACTGTGTGCTTTGTTTTCCTTCTTTTAAATCATAAATCAGCTGCTCCCAGTGCAAGGCCTTTCTTCCAGCTGTGGGTGTTAAACTGGGCACTGAGGTGACCTCTGTGGTCCCTGTGCCTTTTTTCCTCGGGACTGTAGGGAGAATTCCTGTGGGGCTAATGATGGGGTGTGCTTAAAAAGGAGCAACGCTTCTCCCTGGTCCCTGTAATTTTGGCACCACTGGGTTCCCCATGGGAAAGCCTTCCCTGGGAACTCTTGGCTCCGGCGTTCCTGGAGCTCTCCCCGTTACCCAGCTCTTCCTGGAACAACTCTTTGCAACTGAGCGAAACGCTGGTCCCACCAAAATCAATGCTATCGACTGCACAGCGCTGATGTATTAGTCCTGCTGAATTACAGCTCTCAGCTCTCACCCCCAGAGATGCCATGGGAAAAGCTTTTAGTGGCTACCACAGCCTGAATTCCTGCCCATCCCAATTCCTGCTCTGCTGTGCCAGATACAGCCCCCAAGCCCAGTCAGCTGCTGCTGTGAGTGTGTGTGGCAGAGAGGATCCAAACTGCTTAGGAAGATCAAGCCCTTGTTTGTAGAGGCTTAAAAATATCATCTCACCAAGCAGAGGCTGTAATTTCCTGGGCCTTAAGGGCGAGGATGCTCAGTCCCAGGAAAGGGGGTGGTGCCACTGGAGCTTGGGCTGTGTTTGACCTGGAGCATCAAAAAGCTGCTCCCAGTCACAAAGGCCCCAAGCCCTGGGCATGCTGCACCCTTCCAGGGGCTCTTGGCATTGGCCAGGGCTGTGCCTGTCCTGCTGCTGGGCAGGGACTGTCCCAGGGGCTCTCCTGGGCATCTCTGCTGGGCGTGGCCTTTGCTGGCAGAAGTTGTGTGGCTTTGAAAGGTGCATCCACCCCATCCTGCCCATTCTGTGCTGTTCCATAACAAATTTGGGCTGCAGGGACAGCAAAGGGCACTGTTGGTTGTTGGTTTGAGGCTTTGAATCACCCAAATGAACCCATCACAAAATCGTGATTATCAGTTCAAAATGTTTTGCTTTTGACTGCAACAGTTAACTTTTTTTTGGCTTCAGACAAATCTTCCTGCACAGTTTGCTGTGAGAGCTCTGTGGCTGGAGGGGTGGCAGTGAGGGTGCAGGGATGGGGACACAGCATCTCCTGTGCTGGGACATCTCTGGACGTGCTCACTGTGACCTTCTGGTGGTGGCACCCCTATTTGTGCTGCTCACTTTAAGGGCACACCTTGCTGTGCCAGCTCTGTGGTGGCCCTGGCTGCCCCCAAAAAGGCTGTTGGGCACAGGGTGGGCTGTGCCTGTGGGAGCTGCCAGACCTCCCACGGTGGTTCCTGTAAACATCTGTCAATATTAGTAGCGTATTCTAGGTTTTTAATTGATCATGCTGCCTCCCTGTACATGATACTTTTTCCAGGGTTTTTCCATAATAATGACTCCTAATGAAGCTGATTATGTCTCCCATAAGGAACATTAATGGAGGAATGCATTGTTCTTAAGGTACAGCTCTGGATTGAGTGAGCTGCAACGAGCAGGGGATGCTGCGAGCTCACCACAGGCCTCAGCCCTCGGCAGCCCAACTTCTGCTGCACCAGATCCCAGAATCCCAGACTGGTTTGGGTGGGAAGGGACCCCAAAGCCCATTCAGTGCCAGCCCTGCCATGGCAGGGACACCTCCACTGTGCCAGGCTGCTCCCAGCCCCAATGTCCAGCCTGGCCTTGGGCACTGCCAGGGATCCAGGGGCAGCCCCAGCTGCTCTGGGCACCCTGTGCCAGGGCCTGCCCACCCTCCCTGATGTGCTTCACTACTCCAAGGTGCAAACTGAGACACAAGCGAGGAGTAAGGGATATGAAACACGTGGTGGTTTTTCCTACTTATTCCACAGGTCAGCAGGCCCAGGTATTGCATTCCTCCCCTCAGCTTTCCCTCCCCGAGCGAATTCCCGAGCACTTTTGTCTCTAAACGCCCATAATCTCCTGTGCACGTTCCCAGTGTAAATCCTCCTGAAGTTGGGCTCGTGCTCCCCCTCCATGCAGGGAGTGCTCTCGGAGAGTTCCATCGGAATGGCTGTGAAATGCAAATCACCGCTCTCGTCGCCGTTTGCTTATTACCAACTCATTAAAATGCGTAACCCAAAAACTCTCTCCCCTCATTACGGAGCTCTGTGCTGTATCACTCCACACTATAAAGCAGCTGCGTGTTGGCTCTTTGATATTGGAAACCCTATTGTCATTAACCTCATTATGACAATACTCCTTTATGATATTTGAAGCGCCTGCCTTTCAAGGAGGATGCTATAAGGATGATAATATTTTGCTGTTTTGCATAATGCAAAGTGAGGGGGGGGGGTTGGAAAACAGGCAGCAGGAGATGAGGAGACTTGGATTATTTATTAGTATCCTCAGGAACAACTGTGCTTCTGGAAGTTTAGACACCAGTAAGCGCTTGTGCTTTGGACAGGGATCCCTTGGCAGGTGGAAATAGTGGAAAATGTAGTTTTTACCCTCAAATCTTGTGTTGCTGTGGATAAACAACCTGAGTGGTGTGAGACATGAGGTGTTGCATTGGGAATTTCTGAGGTGCTAACCCCATGTGGATCATTCTCCCCTGAACTTCAGCAGTCCATCCTGAAGAAATGTCCCCTGAACATGATGACTCTTCTACCCATGAAAGCTCTTTCGCACTTTTTAAACCTTTTTTTTGGCTTTTTTTATCTTGACTTTGAGACCGGAAGGAGCTGGAATTGCAGGTGGTGTCCAGCAGGCAGATACACCTTGGATCTACACAACTGCAGTGTTTCTGTTTGCTTTCTTTCCTTGTAATCCTCAACGCTCCAGTTTTTACTGGGCTGGATCCTTCATGGAAACACAATTTTTTCCTGACTGGTGAGAGGTCAGAAACCATGGCTGGAGTATAAGGTTAGGACTGTGTGCCCCAGTTCATGCACAGCTTAACATCTCCGACCATTTCCAGCAGCCTGATGTTGTGGAATGAATTACTTTAGCTCCACAGCTTGGTGGGTTGGCACAGGCAGGTTTGGGTGGGACTCCATTGGCATCTGCCAGCCCCATCCACGTGCGGCTCTTCTGGCCCCTTGTGTAGGAACAAGATGAGCTTTGAGGTCCCGCCCACGCAGTTCCCTGAGCTGCCCTTCCCCCCTGGCTGAGCTCAGCTCCCGTCCAGCTGCTGGTGTGAGGCCCTCCTGAGTGTCTTGGCATGAGGACTCCATCACTTGGATCATCCCTGTCTGCACGTGTGGGTGTTCCTCCAGAAGACTTCAGGATCTTGTGTTATGGCTTCATTGTGGGCTTGGGTTTTTGTTTCCATGTCCCAGGTCAAGACAGAAAAGGAACAACTGGAGAGGGCTCAGTGGAGGGCTGTGAAGACAAGTCCTGGTACAGAGGTTGTGGAGTCTCCTTCCCTGGGGATGATCAGAACCCGCCTGGGTTTGATCCTGTGCAGCCTGCTCGTGGTGAACCTGCTTTGGCAGGGCTTGGAGCAGATGATTTCCAGAGTCCCTTGCAGCCCAACCCCTCGGTGATTCTGTGCAGGGGCAGTAGAGGTGTGGGCAGTGCTGCATCCTCCCTCCTGTTCATGGCCTCAGGATGCACCAGGGGAGGGTCACGTTGGACATCAGCAGGAATTTCTCACGGAAAGGGTGGTCAGGCATTGGAAGGGTGGTGGAGTCCTCACCCCTGGAGGTTTCCAAGGAAGGCCTGGAGGTGGCACTCAGTGCTCTGGGCTGGGGACAAGGTGGGGATGGGGCACAGCTTGGACTTGGGGATCCTGGAGATCTTTTCCAGCCTCAGTGATGTTTCTGCTTCCCTTAACCTGCATTTATCACCAGTTAAACATGACAAGATCCAAAACAGAGCAGGATTCAGAGCCCGGATCTTCCCTGGCATCACATCCTGTGGGTGGGGCAGCGCTGAGCTTTCGCTCTCGGGGTGATGATGAGGGCAGCAAACCCCACCCAACCCCTGCCAGTCCTTTCAGCTGATTCCCAAACGTCGGTGCTGTTTTGTTTACACTGCACAAGCGATGCTCCATCTGCATTTCTGATTGGGAATGCCTCTTTCCATCTGAGTGCACTCCAGTTTGGCTGCCTCCTCTCTGGGGTGAATAATAAAGAGGATGCCAGTTGTCTGGAGGAGCAGAGGCTTTCTGAATCACAAAAGAGCCCGTTTCATCAGAAAATCTAATAATGTGTGACACTTTTGTGAACCAAACCCTGTGTGACCAGCTGGAACTTCGAAAATTTTCACAAGAAACTGTGGGGACAATTAATCACAACAGAGGCAACTTTTCTGCAATTTCTGAACCAGCATGGAGTTACAGAATCTTTACAAGGGCAAAGAGGTCTGGGGATACTTTAGGGGAGGAGTTTTTGTGTACAGAGTGTTTGTCCAAAAAGCTGCTGCTCAGGACAGGGAAACCCAGGGTGCTGAGCTCCATGAGCAGCCTCAGCTCACCTTAAAGACACTGAATTTATCCTTTCCGTGTCTTTGTCTGGGATGTGGCTTCCTGAAAAGTTTGGAGCACACACGCAGGACTTGCTGGCTGTAGCTGCTCTGCACAGCAGTGAGAGGTCAGTGGTCAATCAGTGATTCTAAAACATGTTAAGCTTGGGAATTAATGCAATTCCAAGTGTTCTCCTGATGACAGGTCTGCCAAACATTCAGCTTCCTGATTCTGCTGGATTAGACATCACATATTTAACTGTATGTCATGGAAGAGCCTCAGGAGCCCAGTGATACTTCCAAGAAGGCAGCTGGGTAGAATTCCAGAAGCCCTGAGGTTGGAAAAGCCCTCCCAGACCATCGAGTCCAAGCTGTGACTGATCCCCACCTTGTCACTGAGTGCCACCTCCAGGAATTCCTTGGACACCTCCAGGGATGGGCACTCCAAACCTCCCTGGGTAGCCCCTGCCAAGGCCTGAGCACCCTTTCCATGGGGAAATTCCTGCTGATGTCTAAAAATATGTAACTCATTAATTATTTGGGGTGATGTAGGGAGAACTCTTTCCTGCACGCTTAAATCTGGGGCTGGCGGGCAGGAGGGACCTGAGGGTGGAGGAAGCTGAGGTGCTCAGCCCTTGGACTGTCCCAGCCCTACTGATCTTGAGAAACACAAGCTGGTGGGAATCCTGCGAGATCTGGACAACCTGGTCTAGTGGGAAGTGTCCCTGTTTGTGGCAGGGGGTTGGACAGGATGGTCCTAAAGGTCCTTTCCAACCCAAACCAGTCTGTGATTCAAGAGCCATCCAGCTCTTCCATGGCTGTGGGTTATCAACACGTTTCCTAAATGAGCCACTGACCTCACATGATGTCCAAACCCACCCCCTTTATTAATTATTCCCATCCAAAATCACTTATTTGCACAAGCCAGCCTCTGTCCTGGCTCCTTCAGAGTGTTCCTGCTGGTGGGGAGGGAGGAGGGATGGCTCTGCCGCTGGTAGCCCTGCAAACATCCTTTCATTTCCTACATGAAGGTCAAAATCCTGCATTTCAACTGTCTTTCTTCTCTCTTTCCTTTTTTAGCAAAATCTGCTTAAATTTTGAAATAGGTTCTTGAACAACTCCAAAGGCTGTCCCTGGTGAATTCTTCCACCATTAAGGCTGCTCTTTACGGATGTTTCCCGTTCATTTTGGTGGAATGAAATGGCAGTTCTGTCTCTTACATGATGGGTAAAAGCTGCAGTAAACTGAAACTGAAACAGAAGTACAATCCACAAGGGAAGCACTACCACAGGTTTAATGTATTCCCCTCAGAAATCACAAAAGTCTTTCAGGGTCTTATGTGTTTATCGTTAAACTCGTGCAGCCCCTGCCTGGCTGAGGGCACCCGTGTGTTTTACATTTTGGTGCGTGGAGGTGGTTTAGAAGCAGGTGCTGAAGCTGCAGGAACCTCTTTGCTTTACAAGCTCTGAGCTGGAGCTGCTGGTGCTGCTCGGAAATCTTTTCTGAGGTTATTATTGATTGCTCCTGGCGGGTTTGTGACGCTGGGCAGGGAGGTCTGTGCTTTTTGTGAGTGCAAGGGATGCTGAAACAACCCATGCCACGGTGCCAGTGGTCATTTCATGGAACCACAGAGTGTCTTGAGTGGGAAGGGATCCACAAGGATTGAGTCCAGCCCCTGGCCCTGCCCAGACACCCCAACAGCCCCACCCTGGGCATCCCTGGCAGCGCTGTCCCAACGCTCCTGGAGCTCTGGCAGCCTCGGGGCCGTGCCCATTCCCTGGGGAGCCTGGGCAGTGCCCAGCAGCCTCTGGGGGAAGAACCTTTCCTTGATATCCAACCTAAACCTCCCCTGGCACCACTTCCTGCTGTTCCCTCAGGTCATGTCACCAGAGCCCTCATGCACAGCTCATTACACAAAACAATTATTTATTCCAATCCACGTTTTGCTGGGAATGTTCATCCAATGACTAAACCACGAGCCGTGATTCCAGCCAGCTCTGGGTGCAGCTGGTCAGAACATCAGCAGTACACACTCCCCAGAAATGCCTTCTGCCCTGCTTCGGAGTGCAATTAAAAGTGGTTGTGTTTGTGCCTCTGCTGGGAGCACAAGTTTTCAAATTGCTGAGGAGTTCTCCCTTATTTGATATCGTTTCCCTTTCCTTCAGCCCTAGAGAATCTTTGTAAAATAGCCAAGTGCTGAACTTTGACCAGGAAGGCAGGAAATGTGGGTGTGTGAAAGCCAGGAGGTGGTAGCTTGGTTTCAGTATTAAGAGAGGATTAAGGAATGCCCAAATGGGAGCAAATGGGGACAGAATTACCAGGTGAGCTGGGGAGAATGAGCTGATTCCCCCAGCAAACCCCGGACAGGAGCTGGGCTGTGGGATCCCAAGCCTTGTCCCCTCATCCTGGTGCTGCTGCTCCAGTTTCTCTGTTGTCTTGCACTGAAAATTTGTCACCGAGTCTGCAATGGAAATACTTCCGTAATTGCCCGTATTATATGGATCATTGACCTTCAACGGGGAAGCTGCTGAAGCAACTGTCCATTTATCTGGAAAATTACCACATGGCAAGAGCGCATTAGGCTGCTTCCCTCTGTCTCCTCCAGCAAGGGTTTTTAGCTGCTGGACCACAAATCCCTGCACTTGGTTCCAGCTGCAACTTTGGTGCTGGGATGCAGAAGGAAAAGGGGATGTGACAGTTCCTTTGCCACTGCAGCACCTCTGTGGGGTTTGGCATCCTCAGAGGGACAGCGAACCCTGGGTTTGGGTCCCAGGTTAAATCTCAGGTTGAAAATAGAGATGTGAAAGTTGTAGGTCAATGAAACAACGGCAGAGATGATGGACAGGCTGCAGGAGCAGTGCTCCTGCTGCAGCACAGTGCCTAATATAAAGGATAAATACAGTGATAAATATTGTAATAAATGATAAATATAAATATAAATTTATAAATGATAAATATTGGGCGTTGGAGTGTGCTTGTTGCTGCTTTGCATGGAGTTGCTGGTGGGTTGGAGGGGATGAGGATTCAGCATTTTTTTAGAATCCCAGACTGTTTTGGGCTGGGAAGGACCTTAAAGCCCATCCAGTGCCACCCCTGCCATGGCAGGGACACCTCCCACTGTCCCAGGCTGCTCCCAGCCCCAGTGTCCAGCCTGGCCTTGGGCACTGCCAGGGATGGGACATTTTCCCCAAATTCTGCCTAGTTCCATCACAGGAGGTTTGATCATATCCCAGGCTCCACGAGTGAAATTCTTGTGCAGAATTTTGTTCATTTCCAGCACTTTTGTGGCATTAAAATACATGTTTCAATACATTTATTCTGGAAAACCTGTGTGTGCCCAGTCCTGCTTCCCAGAGAGGGGTGGCTGCTCAGGAGCTCTTGTGTCCAAATGAGTTTTGGGGGCTAAATAAACCCCTTTTAGTGTTTGTTCAGCAAAATGTGTTGATGGAAATTTATTTATTTAAACAATTTCAGGTGAAGTGGGGGAACGAAGCCAAACTTTTCAGCCAGAGTTTGGTGTAAAATGACTAAAATAGGAATATTTACTATAAATATACCGTGTTATTTCCTTCCCAAGGGTGGCTGCAGTTTTCAGCTCTGACTTTTCGAGCTGATGTTTATCAGGCAAAACAAAGGATAAAATTAGCTGCTCGTTAAGTTTAGTTCCACTTCTCTTATCTTGTAACTCTGTCTGGGGGCTTAAAAAAAAACCAAATGAAAAAGCAGCTCCCTGGAGCCCAAGGCCATGTGCTGTCCTTGCTGGGGTTCCAGGGCAGAGCATCCTCCTGCCACTAATCCTGGATGCTTAAAGGAAAAGATTCCTGACATCAGGTATCCAAAAAATGCGGTTTTATTGACCCTTCCTCAAGCACTGGCAATGCCTTGAGCTTTAGTTCACTGTGTATTAATAATCCATTTAAAAAGGAGCATTTCCCATTTTCCTTGAGATTCTTGCACAGTCATTAAGCAGTTTTTGTTGGGATTCTCTGGCTGGATAATTCCTCTGCCTTATCCCATAATTTGCAGCCCTTTCCCATGCGTGCAGCACTGCAAAATAAACCCCCCTAATTTCCTCCTATTTGTATTTGTATTTTTACCCATAGCACTGGTGGGGAAGGTGCTGGAGGAATATGGAGAGGGTGAATCAGATCCCTTCCTCACTTCATTTCTTCCTCCAAGAAACTTTTACTGGTTTTGTTATTTTTCCTCCCCAGATGAAATTTTACCTAGAAACTTGAAAAATTTAAGTTAAAACACTTTAATTGAAGGTTTCCTTAGAGTAGGTTAAGACATCTCTTAACCCTGGAACAGCACCCTGGGGTGGAGGGGTTGTTTTGGGAGAAGGAGCTGGAATTTGCCATGTCTGACCCAAGTCCTTCCAGAAGGAAAAGCAGTGAATCTTCTGCCTGGGTATTTTCTTTCTTAATCCCATATTAAACTTTGGGCTCAGTTTCCAGGAGAAGACCAGCAATGGAAAAAAATAAAATCTATTTTTTAAAAGCTGAATGACTTCTAAATATAGTTCAAAGTTTTCAATGAGCTCGTTCAGATCTTGCATGGAAAGTTTGGAGATTTATTTTTAAAGACTGTAATTAGTTGTAATTTAATCTGGCCCCTAAGCAAATGCCTTGAAACACATCTCTTATTTCTCTTATTTCCCACAATTTATGTTATCCTGAGATGTGCCAGGCTCAGGATTGGAGCAGCCCCATCTGCATCAGGCTCACATCACACTCTGCTGTGACTTTGGATGCAGCTATAAATCAAAATACTCTTAATATTCCCCTTAGTGCTCTCCCGTGTCTTTTCCAGTGCAGGCTGCCTCCACTCTGGTTCCATTTATCTCTTGAATCCCACATTGGAGGTAGAACTTGGAAAGCCTCAGGAGAAGGGCAGCAGCATCAGGAATGGCCCTGAGGGGCTCGTGGTGGCTGAAAATTCGGATCAGCACAGCCAGGGTGAGTTAGTGGAGGAAAGGGGCTTGTGACAAAGCATTTGTGTGGAATTATGTGCAGGACGTGGAGCAAAAGGAAAATTCTTAATCACAGGATAAACTTTTAGGTGAAGATAGTGAAGATGCCTGAAGTTCCAGGTCAGGCTGGACATTGGGGCTGGGAGCAGCCTGGGACAGTGGGAGGTGTCCCTGCCATGGCAGGGGTGGCACTGGGTGGGCTTTAAGGTCCCTTCCCACCCAAACCAGTCTGGGATTCCATGATGGAATGATGGGCTGAAGTTCCCATTTCGCTGCAGAGCAGGGCAGGGCTTCTCCAAGCCGTGGAAGAGGGGCCAGGCAGCAAACAGGGGCTGAGTTTTGTTCAGAGAAACGCAGTACTTGGGTAAATCTGGGATTTTCAGACTTGCAGGCAGTGAGGGTGTCCTGGCCATGAGCTGGGGTGAGACTGGTGCAGGGAAGAGGGATGGGTTGCCCAAAACCCCAGCAGGGAGCCTGGAGGCCACCTCTCCTCCCTGTGCCCGGTGTGACAAACACGGAGTGCTTTAAACACCCTGTACCTGAGGAGCTGCCGAGAGCTGCAACTCCTCTCTCGAAGGCAATCTCCAAATATTTGCATTTTACTCAGCAGTTGCCCAGCAAATGCTGGGAGCAGGATGAGGCCCCAGCCAGCCTTTGTTTTGTTAGTGAGAGGAGTTTGTACCAGGCTTCATTTTCACTCCCTAAGCCTCCCTGTGATCTGCCTCGTGCATCTGTTTCCCCTTGATCTCGCTGCCTGACTGACAGCTACTTTACACCAGCGTTATCCGTCAAAACATTATTTAATGGAATCCCTTCTAGAAGGAGTTTTTGTTATTATTAGAAATCAAAATGCGGTGATAATTGAATCCCTTTGTATTCCCTGTGTAATGCAGGGAGTAAGACACATTCACACCTGAGGGGAAAACACATCTGGATTTCCTCTTTGCCCCAAGTCCGGGAGCTCTCCCTCTGCCTGGCTTTGATTCTCCTACCTCGGAGGGGGAGGAAATTTGCAGTGTGTGCATCTCATCTGAGGGAAACAATGGCATACATACACTGATTTTTTTTTTCTACAGGAATGGCATTAAATAAATACATAGCAGGCTGCAGTGTCACAACAAGGAGATGTACAATTACGAAGACAAAATACCCCAAGGAAATCAACACAAGGCTTATTAATATCCAGGCCTGCAGAAGACAACTGTCAGACAATTGGTCAACAAGGTACATGGTATCTGTTAGATACTGACTAACCCATTATGATCTTTATGAAGTGTCCTTTTGGGGGTCTAGATCTTCAAATATGAGTTGGAAGACCCTTTTCTTTTATTAGTTGCTAAGCTCTTTATACTTTTACCATATTGCGGCAGGTTAGAAGTCTGAGCTTTATTGTCTTATGTTATTGAAAATCCAGATTCCCGCAGCCTTCTCCCTCAGGTCAAGATTTGTCTGAGAATACATTCTCATTTCTCCATGTACAAAGGCTGTCTGGAGAGAGGCAGAAAAAGATTATGACTGTAATATACTTAAATCCAATTTATTTGCCTGACTAGAAACTTCCACACTTCACAATTGCTTCCTACAGAAGATTTTGTATTTAATTCCTTCATCGCAGCGAGGAGCGGGAGCGATCTGAGTCCTCCAACAGGTCTGTGCTCCGCACACACCTGAGCCAGAGGAGAGGGGATGAAAGCAGCAAATGGACACTTATTTTGCACTGCTGCAGTTTATTTCTGCTTAAGGATAATGAATTTGGAAGGGATTTTTAGATACCCTTTGCAGAGCCGGGGTTTGGGGACACCGGGAGGTTCTGAGCACCCTGTGAGTGCTCTTTGATGGAGACATCAGTTGGCTCAGTGACTTCATTCTCGTGCTCCTCTCTCACTTCTGGTCTGAGAAGAGCAGCTCAGCTGCTGTGGTCACCGACCATGGGATCACCAGGTCCTGGGGCTATTTTAAACCTTCATTTGAGAAGGCTTGAAAAGCCCTGGCTCGGGTTTCCTGCATCCTTTCCTTAAGCAGAGGTGGCACCAAAGCCTTTCTGCCTGGCTCCAAAACAAACATGGCCAGGCCAGGATGCTCTGGGCCAGCCTGGGCCTCACCAACACCTTTGTTTAGGGGAAAAAATGTAAAATGGGATGAAAATATGCTTTGCAAAGTGCAGCACTTGCCTTTGGACTGTGGCCATGACACATGTAAAGGATGGATAAACCATCATAAAGGGATCAGGAAAGCCATGGAGCCGGAGCTGACGCTGCAGTGGCCTTGGTTCTTGGTTCTTGGGACTCGTTGCTTGGGCAAAAGTGTCAAAAAGGAGAATTTCTTTAGTTATGAGAACGAAAATGCACAAAACCAGGGCACGACATGATTTAGAGTGAAGGTCAGATCCCCTGAGGTGATGAGGGTGATGGCATCATCTCCATGGTCAGCAAGGGCCCTGCAGCACCTGCAGCGCCTCTGCAGCTCCTGGCAGGGGAGGCCTTGGGGTTCCTGGGATGCTGGGGCAGGTGGGCGTGGATGCCACACCCGCACAGGTGCCCCTGGGGCTGGGCACGGCGGCAGCTCAGGGGGACTCCAGAAGGGGTGGGCAGTGCTCCCTCGTGTGCTGCGCTGGATGAGGGACAGCAGGCACAGAGCCAAGGACTCGGGAGCTGGTGGCTGTGGGGGGAATGCTCAGACAGAGCCATTGGGTGGCCACTGGCACTCTCAGACAGGTGCCCTGGTGGCCACTGAGGCGCCACAAGCCAAACCCCCTGAAGCTGCAAAGGAGCTGCCTCCATTTCCTTCAAGATTTTCCCTCTACTTCAGAGCAATTGATCTGTCCTAAGACCAAAATCCAGCCTGAAAAGATGGGAAATGCACTGTGGCACAGCTGTTTTATCTGGGAAGATGCTGCAGCGGGGTTTTTAGCCATGAAAAGAGATCGCAGCTCAGTCCTTGGTTTGAAACAGAGACAAACTTAATTCTCCCAGAAAACACCATGGCACTTATAACATCAGAGCAGCTGGCCCAGATAAAGCTCCTTTCCACAGCAAAATGCATTTAATTGCACCCCAACTTCTGCAACTTGTAGAATTCCAGCGTGTGCCCGTGTGGCTTGTGCTTTCCAGGAGCACCATCCCTTCATTCACCCTGTGAGCTGGAACCCTGAAATTCCCTTTCCAGGTTTCCCAGCTCTGTCCCTGTGCTGGTTTTGCACGACCACGGCGCTGGGTTTTTTCATTTCCCTCCCAATCTTCGGAACAAATTCTCCTTTTCAAAGTCTGCACCCCGTGGGGCTCTAAAATCATAACAATTAATGCTGCCAAAGACTCCGGAAGCCACCTAAGCCATCCCTCCTAGGGCAGGATTGCTGGAGCAGGCAGAGAAATTAATGGAGAGGGAAGGCACGGGAGCCAGGCAGGGACCTGCTCCCGAGCTAAAGTTGGGGTAAAAAGTTGAAATCACTTAAAAAAGCTGCTAGGGGGGAAGTGGCAGAGCTGCTCTGTCACCCAAGAGCTTGATAGATAATGTGGAAGGAGTTGTAATCACTAATTTGTCCCAGTTTTAACTCTTTCAACATTTGGTTTGGGGTTTTTTTTTCCCCTTATTTTGACTTTTTCCGGATTTTGTAGCAACAAGGGGCGATCAAACAGATTTACAATACTCGGTGTTTATCACCCTTCCAGAGGCGTTAAGTGGCCATAAATGCATATGAAATATCTGTGGTGGATCCCTCGCCTGCTCAGCAATGTGTTCTTCCTACGTTCCTAATTGCTAGCAGGAAAAATAGGAGGAATTTGTTTACCAGCTTCCTGCATAATATTCAGACATCTGGAGCTGCGAGGTCTGGATGGCGTTCCTGGGGGACAGAAAATACATCAAGGACAATTAGACAACTGGGGAGCTGCAGCCTGAAGGGAATTTCCCCAACATGGGAAACGGCTCCGTGACGGCTCCGAGCGAGCCCTGGCACCCACCCACCCTCCCTGGGCTCTCCTGCTCTTCCTCCTCTCCCTGACAAGTTTTTCCCTGCTTCTTTTATCATCCTGGCAGTGCTGGGAATGGTTTGACTCGATGATCTTAGAGGGTTTTTCCTGAATTATTTCCTGACCTGCTGATCCCCATTGTCTGCAGGTGCAGTCTCCCCATCCCTGTCCCTCATTCCTGGGTGAATTTTCCCAAAGCAGGGATAGCACCCTCAGGAAAACAAATTCTTGTGAAATATAATTGCTGTCTGTGCCTCTTAAGGGTGTTTTAGTCTCTCTTTGGGGTCACCATCCAGCTGTGGGAGCCCTCACTTATGGCTCCTCTCACACACCTGAGGGGACAAACTCCTTTTTGAGGGTTCCTCTGGGCTCCTGCCATCCCTCAAAAATCCAGGGATTGCCATATGAGAACCAGGGAGCAACAGTCCCCACGGGGCTGCTCCTCATCTGTGACACAGATGGGTTATTGATGATTTTCTGTTTCTTATTTAACAGCTTGAGATCAGCAGAGAGAGACTGTGTGGTTTGATTGAAATCAGCCAAGGAACTGCTTTTAATCATGATTTAAATCAAAAAAGTGAGAAACGTTGGTTTAAGTAATTGATTTTTAAATTTGCTTTGCATTTGGGCTTTTTCAGTTGCCTAAATAAAGGTCTCTCTCCTTTGGGGGTGTCCTGGAACCAAAATTCTCTTTGTAACACATTAGGGCCGAAGACTACATGTTTTCCACTCGTGTATTTTCTGAACATAATTTAATTTAATTTAATTTAATTTTTATCCAAAATCCACTTATCTGCTGTATTTTTATTCCTTTTCTGTTGCCTGTGTTTTATAATTCCTGGTATCAGGCTATGGCAGGAGGTGACTGGAAGGCAGCCAAGGGACACTTTTTCCTGGAGATAACACTTCTTGTTCAACACAGACCTGAAAAAAGATGCTTAAATATATTTGGCAGCGGGGCATGAGGCTGGGGCAGCCTTTGAGTGTGCTCAGGGAGAGGGATTTGGGAATGGGTGGGAGCCCCTGAGCCACCTGGCAGCCCCAGGGCCTCCCCCTGACCTTCTGCTGCGTAGAATTAGCAGATCTCATCCTCTCACATCTTTGGGCAAAGACAGGTGTCCAAATCCAGCTTGGGCAGGGCTTGGAGCAGCCTGGGACAGTGGGAGGTGTCCCTGCCCATGGCAGGGGTGGTACTGGATGAGCTTTGAGGTCCCTTCCCACCCAAACCAGCCTGGGACTCTGGGATTCAGTGAAACCATGAGCAACAGGGAGGGGAAGCACAGGGAGACCCCTCGGAGCAGCCACGAATTGTTAATTTATCCCCTTCCACTCCTGAGAAGTCCTTCTGGCCAAGCTGCTGCCACGAGGGCTTTGGGTGCGTTTCGGGGCCCCTGGCCCGCTGGGCTGGGCTCCGTGGATGATTTGCCCGTGGATATTCCCACTGACGAAGGGGAAGCTGAGTTACTGCTGTGGCCAAAGGAACCCATGGAGCTGATTCCAATCCAGCTGCTGCTGCCCCAGCGGGCCCTCGGCTCCCTTTCCCGTGGATACAGGGAATTCCTCCCCCAGCTGGCGCTGTCCACTGAGGATTCATCCACACGGCACCACCCCAGGCGTGGATGGAGCAGGTGCCAGGAGCGCTCCCTGGATTTCTGAAGGGCTGATCAATACCTGAGCCGATCTTTCGCTGCTGCCGCTGCAAAGGTTACTCCGGGAGCTCTCCCCGCGGATAAAACAGAACATTATGTCTTCTTTGGAGTCGCTCAGAACTGCAAGTCCTGGAAGTGCGATACGCTGAGACACTCGCGGGCAGCCGTGCCAGCCCCGCGTTCCCAGCAGGAGCAGGGTTTGAAGCAGCCAAGGTTCCTCCCTGAGCTGCATCCCGCCCATCCATCCCCTCGCGGCGAGGGCAGCAGGGAGCTCGGCTCCGCGGAGCGCCGGGCTGCGGGGAGGGGATCGGCACAGCGGAGGGAGAGAGAGAGCTGGACGGGCAGATGGAGCCCAGGTAGCCGGAGAGCCGAGCCGTGCTCCACGAGCAGTGCTGGAGCTCCTTCCTGTGGTGGCAGGGATGAGTTACTCGTTGTGGAGCACCAGCCTGGCGTCGGGAATCGGCCTGGGAATGCGCGTCCAGCCGCCCCGGGATCCACCCTCCGCCTTCTCCAGCCGGCGGAGCAGGAGCCCTGTGGTGCCTCGTGGGCTCAGGACGGAGTGACCCCCTGGACACTGCTCCAGGACACTCCGGAGGCTGACAGGAGTGGCCATCTCAACCAGCTCTGGGCCAGCTGTGTATTCCTTAAACAGTGTTATTTCCTTCCTGCCATCGCACATCTTCCAGTCAGGAGCGCTCAGACTGGCACTGGGGATGGAAGAACGGAGCAAGGGCACACGGTGTGGCACACAGGGACGGGTACAGGCAGCAGTGGGGAATCTGGGGGGCAGGCAGCTCCGGGGAGCCCCTGCCCAGCCCTGCCAGCCCCGGGCACGGCGGGTGATGGATGGGCTGAGCTGCGGGTCCTGCCCGCCCCGCTGGCCACAGGGACGGCAGCAGCGATGTGCAAGTGGTGCCCGCAGATCATCAAAAGAACAGAATTCGGCCCTTAATATTCTTTTGATGTGTTTTTTGTATGCAAATAAGGTTTAATTTGCGAACTTTGAGCAGTTTGCGGATGAGTTTATTAGAGTGTTGTGTTATTAAGTTTATACTCCTGGGGTCAGCGCCAGGCATCGGGAAAGCACAGCGAACATTATTTATATTGTTAAACAAAGTCAAGGAATTCAGGCATCTGCTATTCGCCGGGAAACCAGGCAATCAAAACAAAGCCATATTTGTAATCATACTCAGTAGTCTTTTTATGAGAAGTAATTACTAAAATAATCGAAAGACGTGGATGGGATTATCAACGACAGTGATAAGCTGGAATATCCATCCCTACCTTGCACAGAGCAGCCAGGGAGCTGGGGGATGGAACGAGTACCCTGTGGTTGTGGAATGCCAGAGCTCACACTTGGAAATTGTTGTCTCAGCTGAGGAGCTCTGAGGGGAGCAGTTACAGCCCCGCTGCTGCCTGGGCCCCGGGCGGGGATTCTGAACCCGGCGCTTTCCTATCCCATGGACCGATTTTGCTCTTTCTGCTCTGAAGAAACTCAGTATAAGTTATTAATGAATCCCTTTTAATATGAGCTTTCATATGCGTAGAGCTGGGTGAAATTCAAAGTAAGGTGGAAAACATCCAGGCTGATTTGCCTGCATTACCATAGGGATGGGACACTGAGGAGGGACACCAGTGGGAGCCTGAACAGGCTTCTCTGGGTCCAGGCTGTCACCATAGCATCAGTGCTTGGATGGACAGGGCTGGGAGCAGCCTGGGACAGTGGGAGGTGTCCCTGTCCGTGGCAGGGGTTGGAAGTGGATGGGCTTTAAAGTCCCTTCCAAGACAAACCATTCCGGGATTCTGTGATGTCTGTGGTGATGCTGCCCTGCTCATGCTGCTCCGCAGAGCTTACCCAGCACCACCTGCCAAAATGATGAGGTATAAACCTGCTTTAGAGAGAAACTAGAGCTACAGAGATACACCAGGTTCAGCTGCAGCTCCCTGAACCCCGCTGGGTCTTCATTCAGGGCCAGGCTCTTCTCTGAGAGCAAAGGGAGGAGAGCAGGACCGTGAGGAGGTGGGAGCAAACCCCTTCCACACTTCTGGAACAGGAGCAGCGGGAATAAAATGCCACTTTTCTGGCACTAATGAATATGTGGCAGTGCAGGAATAGCTCTGTGCCCATAGGAAGTCTGGATTTTCAGCTACTGTTTAAGTTTCTTTTCTTCTAAAAGTGCCGGTGAGGCTCAGTCCTGTCATCCACTTCCTCTTACAACCGCCGCCGACTTCAAAGGAAATCCTGCTGGCAAAATAGCTACAGAATTGTGTCAGGAGTTTATTTGCTCCCAAGATTAGATAATTAATGAAGATAGAATATTAAAATTACATTTACATAAAGCTAAGGGTAATCTTAAAGTGCTCTATTATTTTGTAAATGACCCGAAGTTTGTAACGCATTTATAATGATGAATCAGGAGACGAGGCCTTTCAAATGAGGAAGTACAATTTATAATCTCACTTTCCTTCATTATTTATTCATCCTGCTGTTGAATCATCTGCTCCTCAAAACCTGAAAAGCCACAGAGCTCCCTTTACCTGCCAGTGTTATCCTAGAAGGAAACCAAGTTTTGTGTTTGAGTCAGTCCCAATCACAGCGTGAGGGGAGCTCCACATGGATCCTTTTCTTGGGCCCAGTTAGTCTGAAATTCGTGAAGTCCCAGAATGGTTTGGGTGGGGAGGGACCTTAAGAATTATCCACTTCACCCCCCTGCCATGGGCAGGGACACCTCCCACTGTCCCAGGCTGCTCCCAGCCCCAATGTCCAGCCTGGCCTTGGGCACTGCCAGGGATCCAGGGGCAGCCCCAGCTGCTCTGGGCACCCTGTGCCAGGGCCTGCCCACCCTCCCAGGGAACAATTCCTTCCCAATATCCATCTATCCCTGCCCTCCTGCAGCTGAAGGCCATAAATTCCACACAACCTTTGCTGTCTGGCTTTCCCTTCAGGCTCAGACTTTGCTACACCTGAATTACTGAAGATGTAGTGATAGCAAAACCAGACATTTTCTATTTTCAGCATAAACCCATGGAAATATTGATTCCTTTCCACTCCGGTGCTGTATTTGTGGCAGTGCCCTGAACAATTGCCACTGTATGAACTCATTGTTCTGCTCCTTTCAAAACAAGCCTCTCACCCAGCAGAGCTTTATTTAAAGCCCATTGTCCATTTCTGGGTGCAGCAATTTCCCACCCCTCACACCAAGGAGGAATTTTCAGCACACAAACTTGGCTGCCCCTGGATCCCTGGCAGTGCCCAAGGCCAGGCTGGACATTGGGGCTCGGAGCAGCCTGGGACAGTGGGAGGTGTCCCTGCCCATGGCAGGGGTGGATCGGGATGAGCCTTGAGGTCCTTTCCACCCAAACCATTCCAGGATTTTATTCCAAGCATGGTGTGCAGACAAGGCCCTCAGTGGGCACCAAGGGCTCAGGAGGATCCCCCCAAGGAAATCAAGTCCTTAATCCAAAGGCTGCTCCAGGAGCATTCCCTCATCCCAAGTAGGAACAATAAGACCCCCAAATTCCTTGCTGTAAGAGCTGGCACTAAACCCGACCCACCCCGCTGCTCTTCAGCACAGACAGCAGCACTGGGGTCGAGAAATGACAGAGGAAAACTTCCCTCCCCTTCCCTAAAGTAACTGCCCTGGTCTGGGGAGGTGATTTGCTGCTCACAGGGACTGAGAAAGCAAAGCCTGGACAGGGCAGGATTTTGTGACTCAGCTTTTACCAGAACTGGAACGACTTCAACAGGGTGCTCAGCACAAGTGATGTAACCCTGGCCATAAATCCAGACAGAAAACTCGGAAAGTTATTTACTAACTACCCTAAATTACCCAATCTTCAGTGAAATAGCCTCTCTTCACCAAAGAACTCAAGCCAGCTATTTCCCTTTCCTTACAGACTCTTTTAAAAATTACTCAGAATTCTTTTCCTTCTCAGCTTTGCTCAGAAATGCATATTTTAAAAGCTTCCCAAGCTCTTTCCTTGCTGAGCTACTGAATCAGGAACTGAAGCATCTGGCACTTGCTGGGATTTTCCAGCTGGAGGTGTTGAGTTCAGAGAACTTAACTTTTATTTAAAGGCTTTTTTACGTTCAAGACTCAAACAAACCGGCGCCCTGTGTGTGTAGTGAGTGCTGAGGGATTGGAGATGGATTCCTGCCCCTCTCCTTGTGCCCGTGAAGATGAGGGTGGTGGGGGTGAAGGCTGGTGCTCAGGAAGGTGTTCATGAGCAGAGGGAGGACTTGGGGGGGGATCTGGGAGGCTCAGGGAGGATTTCAGCTGTGTGATTTTAGCTGTGCTCTGCCTTGCTGAGGGGTTGTAATGGAATAGTCACATTCCACCTGTGTCTTGTTATTCCCAGGGCATGGACAAGCCTGGCTTAGGGCACCACTGACAAAGGGAGAGGTGTGTTGACATCTCGTTATTAATTAAGGGCTAATTCACAAATTAGGATTCAAGCTGTGGCTGCCCCTGGATCCCTGGCAGTGCCCAAGGCCAGGCTGGACATTGGGGCTGGGAGCAGCCTGGCACAGTGGGAGGTGTCCCTGCCATGGCAGGGGTGGCACTGGATGGGCTTTGAGGTCCCTTCCGCCCAAACTAGTCTGGGATTCCGTGTAATTAAGAGGGAAATGTTAATGGTTTGAGGGGGAAAAGCTTCCCAAGGAGCTGGATGGAGTTTTGAGCACGGCTGGATTTGGAACAAGTGGAAAGGGGAGGGAAGTACAACAGGAAGTGGGTGTTCAAGTCCTGATACGATTTGATTAATCAGTGACCATGGTGCCTGCCCAGAACCATCAGTGGCCAGCACGAGGTGACAACACAGCTGGTGGAGAGAGATCCCACGTGGAATCTGCACCTGGGGAAACCTCAGGCTGATTTCACAGCGCTGCTCCATAGATCAGGAAAAACCTTCCTGCTTCTGTAGGTCTGTGTTCCATCTGCAGCCTTCCCGAAACTTCACAGGCCTCTCACTGTGCAATTACAGGAGGATTTTAGTCTGATTATACATTAAAAACTCCCCTCTCCAAAGAAACTCAAAGATCAGAGACATTTTCTTTCAAGTATTACACTGAAATTTGAACGCTCCTGCTGCTTATTACAAAATGCTTCTGCAAGGCACTGTGCAACTCTTAGACTTGATACTTTTATTGCTAGAATTGTTTTCTTTTCTCTATAAATCCCAGCATTTCGCTTCCATACCCTTCTTTTTTACGGAAATGTTGTTAGGGAAGTTTTAGTCACAGCTTGAGCAGGATGCACAGTCACAAGCCACTGCTGTGGGTGCATTAACAGGACTACGAGAATCACAACCAAACACAAAATAAATGACATGTTTGTCCTTCAGCTGGGTGAAAATGGGAATGCAAAGTCTAGAGTCTTATTTTTCCTGATCCCCACGATTCTCTAATCTTATCAAATATACATTCCCATATTCCAAGGCAGCCTGATAAAGCAGCTTGCTAGAAATAAGTTGCATTAGACTGTGTAGAGCACATTTTCCTAGGAAATCCAATTTCACAATCGTGTTCTGGTGACATTTAGCCATTGCTTAGTGCAGCGAGGGCTCCTTGGATATTTGAGACACTGAGTCCTGTGGCAGCAGGACCGGGGCAGGGATTGTCCCCTGTGCCACCACAGGGACCTCGAGGGCTGAGTCCAGCGCTGGGTCCTCACTCCAGGAGAGCCCTGGAGGGGCTGGAGCGTGTCCAGGGCAGGGAACGGAGCTGGGAAGGGGCTGGAGCCCCAGGAGCGGCTGAGGGAGCTGGAAAGGGGCTCAGGCTGGAGCAAAGGAGGCTCAGGGGGGACCTTGTGGCTCTGCACAAGTCCCTGACAGGAGGGGGCAGCCGGGGGGGTCGGGCTCTGCTGCCAGGGAACAGGGCCAGGAGGAGAGGGAACGGCCTCAGGCTGGGCCAGGGCAGGCTCAGGGTGGACAGCAGCAGGAATTTCCACATGGAAAGGGTGCTCAGGCCTTGGCAGGGGCTGCCCAGGGAGGTTTGGAGTGCCCATCCCTGGAGGTGTCCAAGGAATTCCTGGAGGTGGCACTCAGGGCTCTGGGCTGGGGACAAGGTGGGGATGGAACAGTCACAGGCTGGACTCCATGGGCTGGGAGGGCTTTTCCAACCTCAGTGATCCTGCCCATCCCATTCCTCAGACCCCACTCTTTCCTGGGGATGCAGCCTGGCCTCACAGCCTGCTCCCTGCTCACCCTTTGGAGGCAGGGAAAGGACCACTCCCCACTAAAGCCCAGACTCCCAGCAAATCCCAGATTCCCAGAAGCTGCCTGGCCACGGCACAGCTGCAGAGGGAGCCGGGGCTGTCCCTGTTTGTCTGGGAGTGGAGGTGCCTCCAGGTTCATAAATCTGTATGCAGTAGTAGGGGTTCTCTAACAGCAATTCATTTTAATTATGTGAGACATAAAAAGACCACCTACAGATGAGACAATACAGCTGTAAGATTCTCAAGGTTACTGTGGGGAATACTTCATAACTGAAGTATGTTTTCCCCGAGGAATTCGACTACCATTTGATTTAATTTTTAATTTTTACATTTTAATCAAAAATAGATCAAATGGTGGTGTTCTCCCCTGGGAACCATACTTCAGATATGAAGCAGTCCGTGTTCCTTTTAAATATGTAAAGCTGCCATTTATGTATAACTCATGAATGACACCCTGTGTTGCAAGCAAATATCACGCGGCGATTTCGGGATTGTTGCAGTAACAACGCCATAATCACACACAAACATCCCCCCCTGCCTCCACAGAGCCAGCAGCACCACAGGGAGGCCATGGGAGCTGATCCAGCCCATCCTGAGGGTAAGGAAGAGCCCCATGGATGGAAGATGTGCTGATCCCACGTCCCGTGGGATGGAGGGCCAGGAGAGGAACAGCTCTGGGAGCTGGGCTTGGAAACTCAGGGTAGGGAGCACAGACTGGAACATCAGAGCCAAGCACAACGAGCTCCAGGCTTGGGAGAAGGCTGGAGAGGGACTGGGGACAAGGCATGGAGGGACAGGACACAGGGAATGGCTTCCCAGTGCCAGAGGGCAGGGCTGGATGGGAGATTGGGCAGGAATTGTTCCCTGGGAGGGTGGGCAGGCCCTGGCACAGGGTGCCCAGAGCAGCTGGGGCTGCCCCTGGATCCCTGGCAGTGCCCAAGGCCAGGCTGGACATTGGGGCTGGGAGCAGCCTGGCACAGTGGGAGGTGTCCCTGCCATGGCAGGGCTGGCACTGGGTGGGCTTTGGGGTCCCTTCCAACCCAAACCTTTCTGGGATTCTGTGACAAGAAACAGCCTCAGGCTGTGCCGGGAGAGGCTCAGAGTGGATATTGGGAAAATTCCTTCCTGGAAAGGGCTGCCCAGGGCAGGGGTGGAGTCCCCATCCCTGGAGGGATTCCAAAGCCCTGTGGTTGTGGCACCCGGGGACATGGGGCAGTGGTGGCCTGGGCAGTGCTGGGAATGGTTGGACTCCATGGTCTGAGAGAGCTTTTCCAACCTCAACAATTCTGTGACTCTGCTGGGTCTTTCTGGGAGTTTTTATTTTTCTGTGTTTTTAAACATTGTGGCCAATGCTTTTCTTGCTTCCTTGAGCTGGGAACAACTCAGGAAGGGAGAGAAATGGCTGAGTCCTGATGTCCCCGGGGTTGAGGAAGCCAATGGATCCCTGGCCAAGCCACTTGTCACCACTGGGAAAGGTGGGAGAGAAGGAACAGCTGCTGCCAAAGGCTCCAAACTCTGCCTGTGCAGTTTAATTCTCAGGAAAAGTCACCCTGGTCAAAGCTCCGTCCCCAGTCCTGCTCACAGCACCAAGTCCAGCTCTGTGTGGACACCAGGGATCCTGAGTGGAAGTTTGATGTGGGAGAAGATGCCCAGTGTGAGTGTTAATTTGATAATTAGAGGCAGTAATCAAGGCAAACCCAGAGTTATTTATGTGTGACTATGAATCTGCTAACACAGGGTATCACATCACGCTCCCAGGAGAGCTGCTGAGGTTTTAAGCAACTAATTTAGACATAAACACCACGGATTTTAAATCTACTCAATAAATTATAGTATTTAAAATAAACAAAAATAAATTTAAATATATTAACTGTATTCATTTCAACATGTAAGTCTTGGCTTGTCAGATCCAGGTTGCCTTTAAACCCCACATATGCCAATATTTTGATTTTCCATCTTTTTTTGGCAGTCAAGATGCCAAATGGACCTGTAATTACCATCAAATTAAGCAACTAAACCTACTACAAAGATTTTACAGGACATAAATAATATCCTTCTTACCCTCTCAGAGGTTTGATTTACCTTTATTCCTCAGTGTCCTCAGAAATCATTCATGGAATAACACAACCAGACAATTCCATGCTGCAGCCCAAGTGGTGTTTAATGCTTCTGCTTTTGTAAGGAACAATTTACAAAATACAAAGTTAAAAATAACAATTAGATCCTTTTAACCTGAATTAAAACCAGGCCAGGGGCCTTTCTCTCTATGTACAGGTAAATAAAGCATCACTCTGCTTATTCTGTGTACAAACCCCAGCAGTAGGAAATAGAAAGATTATCTCTTTTTTCATCAAGAAAACAAAATTTCAGAGTTCTGCAAGGCATACAAAAATAATTCTGTGGTTCCACTGCAGATTTGACACAAATCTGCTTTAAAGGAATATTCACTGTCCCAGCCTGTGCCAGCTTTATGATCCTGGAAAATCACAAAATAAAGTACAAACACATCTATTTAAAAAAATATCACTATTAAAAGCCTTCCCTGGAGCAGACAATTAAACTCCAATTTGTTTCCAGCCCAGCTGATTTATAAAAGCTCAACTCAGTGCTAACTGCAACTCCATACACAACAGGGGAAGGATTCTAGGGCTGCAAAAATCCTTTGCCTGAGGATTTCGCAGCCTGATAACCCCCAAAATTAACCTTTAAGAGGTTAATTAACCTGTCATTAGATTTGTGCCAATAAAAGCCTGCTGGATGATGAGGTCAAGCCTTTTTAAACAGATTTTTTTGGGATTTAAATGTAAGCTTCAATGGGATTTTTCCTGGCCTTCACAGCTGCAAAGCCACTTAAAAACTAAAATTTGTGTCCTCCCATTCCTGCCTGTGGCCCTGTACAAGGAGCATTTTCCAAAGGAGCATATTCCAAGGGAGTCAGGACTGTTGGGAAAACCTTTGGAAACAACACAACCTCTGGCCCAGTCCCAGGTGAAGCCTGGGCCCAAGGCCAGCTCAACTGAACCAGTCTAAAACATTAAATCAGCCTTTTCTTGTCCTTTTTCAACAAATCCTGAGCTACCGAAAAATGAAACCAACCATTCCTTGTCCCTTTTAGACAAATCCTGAGCTACCCGAGGAGCAGGAGCACTTGGAGCAGGTGTAAAATTGCAGATAATTGTGCCCTGAGTGGCAGCAGGGCGGTGTGGCTGTGCTGAGCCAGGCAGGGCAGTGCAGGATCCAGGAGCCAGCTGCATCCTCAGGACTGCAGCAGCAAAGCAGAGCTGCTCCTCGGCCTCCTCTGCAGCTCTAGAAGCCCAGGATGTGGCTGAAGTGGCCCTGCAATGACAAAATTCCAGGTCACTACAAAGGAGCTCAGTCTTCATTTTCAAATTTTATTTTAAATTGCTAAGTAGCACCACAAATATTCCTTTTTTTTTTTTTTTCCTCCAGGGATTAGTGGACACCTAAAAAACCTGGATATAAAGAGACTGATTTGACCATGACTGAAATTAGTTTTGCACATGAAGTTAAAATAGAGAACACAACTGAGACAACTTTGGCATCATTCTTGAACACCTTCTTCTCTTCTCCCATTAAATGTTTAAAGGTTTTAAGGATAGAACAGGAATTTACCCTTTGGGTGGCACTTTTATTTTAAACTCGAGTCTGCATTTGTTTATATCTATTTTCTATATTTATATTGTTTATTTATATTTTTGTCTGGTTTTATATTCATTTTCTATTTGCTGTCTCTGTTTAAAGAACTCTCAGTCGTACTTTCAGAACCAAAATAATCCTTAAATTATCAGGTAACAGAAAAATCTCCCCAGTGATGGTGATGTTCTCCCTGCCCCAAATCCAACCTGGTTTCCCTCTAATTAACACCACTTGATTATTCCTTCTTCCATACTTTTATTATTTTAAGAAGATAATTTACTATTATAACTCCTACCAAATGTATTTCTTTTTATTATCTGTTACATTCCTGGCCAAAATAACTGCTTGTCTGAAGAGACCACAATGAAAGCCAGGCAGAAACATATTTAAAATCAAAAACAAATTGAAAAACTTGATTTGAGCAAAGCATTTTCCATTTCAACTCCACAATCCGAAATTAATTAAGGAAGAAGTTTAGTGAGAAGCTCTACAAGGCCTCCAGATTTTTGTTGTCCTACCCTGAGTTTCTGTATTAAAAGGACTGAGCACTCAAAGTACGAAAAATCTTTAATTTTGAGATTCCAGTTGTTTTCCTTGTTCCTTCCAGATGCTACTGAAAAGCACTTAAAGGTGACAAGAACAGGTCCCAAACAGTCCTGACCTTCCACAGATAAATGTTCTGGAAGAGGTGAATGGTACCTCCTGCAGTTTTTATCTCCAGTTCATGATCAGACCCATTAAAAACCTGTCAGGCTGAAATGGTGTTATTTTATTCCATTATTATTTGGAGTGGTGATATTTGTACCCAGTCTTGATAACTCCACAGGAAGTGGTCGCTGACACAGAAGAATTTTACGGACTCTGCTGTCCCTGTAATTCTGGAATGCTACAGAACTTCCTCGCGTGCCAGTTTGGGATTTAATCCCCAAATATTCCTTTCTTTTTTGGGTTTTAATCCCTGAGATGTTCTGCAGAAGAGATGTGTGGGAAATTCCAACTGGTGACCCACACAGAGTGGTTTCCATATTCCCACAGTCAGCCCTGGGTCTGGTTCCCACTTTAAAGATGACCAAAATTAATTAACACAATCAATGTCTGTTCAGCCACAGCTCCTGATGGGAACTTTGCCTTTAGTTCCATAAATCAGAGATTTTGCTATGAACATCCAGCATTTTCTCACACCTCTTCTCACTGTGGCTCTGCAAGGAGCAGTATTTTCGGGCTGTAGTTACTGCTTAAAAAGGAAATATCCAATTACAGAAAAAAAAATAGGAGATAGAATGCAATTCCTGAGTATTTTGTTATGATCCAGTATACCAAGGACAACTAAAATTGGAGTACAGGAAGTGTTGTGTTATTGTTTGCTTCAGTTACTTCCCAAATTCTGCTTTTTAGAGGGAAATTGTGAAAAATGTGTTGAGAGTCTCCAGATTTTCCAGCTGCTGCTGGAAACATTAATTTGTGCTCTGCTGAAATGCTAAATCCATCTCCTTTTTTACAAATTTCCATGCTTTATTCCTGAGCAATGCAATTGTGGGGGGTGTTAATTTTATGGTTTATGATCTAATTCTGAAGAACAAGTCCCAGTCTTTTTTGTCCCAAAAAGCAAATTGCCACACTTACAGATTCTCCAGCAACACATCTTGGACATGGCTGGGAAGTGCCTTTGCTCCCATGATTTTCCAAAATCTGAGGAACAAAACCAGACACAAATCCATCAAAAAATAAAAAAAGAGGGCAATTATCTGCAGCTTTATTATAAAATGTATTTCAAAAGTGATCTTGTAACAAACACGTGGGCAGTGGGAACTTACCATGGAATTCTGCTTTGTCTTTGCAGCCCAGGGAGCAGAGTCAGGGAGGAATTTCTGCCTGGAATCCAGATCCATGGCACAATCCATGAGCTGGGTACCAGCCTCCCGTGGGATGGTGTCCATCAGTCTGCACACCCGCTTCTGGAAGCACCAAAAGCAGTATTTACATTGATGCATAGGGCCCAAATTTTCAGCATTTTCCTCCCAGGGATCTCACATCCATTGGGAAGAACACCAAGTGAACAATGAGGTATTAGGGCAGGACCCCAAGATTTTGGATTTCCCACTGCACCTCACGCTGGGAGAGCAGGGAATTCTTTATCTCACACCCCTCAGTTCCATAAATTCCCACTGGGAAAAGGCATCCTTCAGCCTCCATTAGAGCAGGAGTTGGGATGCTGCTTAGCAAAGGAGCAGAGCAGGGGAGTTGTGTGGAAGGAGTCATTAAATCCAGGAAACAGAAGGAGAAGCCTGCAGCCAAGTCAGGCAGGATGGGAGCATCCTTTGAGAAGGGTTTTGTACCTTTCCCTGAACACTGGCACCTCTTCCCAGCTTTCCAGTGCTACATAATCCACTCACATCCCACTCCTGAAGCTCTGCCCTGAGCTCTGCCCAGGACCAAGCGATGTTTGGATGTCCTGGGAACCAAAGGGCTGAGTCCTCACAGTGCTGGGTGATCCCTCACAAGACCAGGGATTCCCAGAAGTACTGCTCTGAGCACCACGTTGGGAACTGGGAAGGTTAAGCTGCAAATCCATGGAAAACAACGACTGGAAACCTCCAGAAAAAAGATCCCTGGCTTGTGACTGCCCATGGAAGGGAGGACGACCCAAATCCCAGGGCTCCTTGGAATTGTAGCAGCAAATTAACACAATAATGGGAATTACAAAACTGACACAGGTTTAGGGTCTGAATCCCAAAGAGACACACACACACCTGGGACATTTTTTCCCAAACAAACTTTGTTTAAGGAATCCCAATATCCCATCTCTTTCTCTAGCACGTGATTTCCCAGGAAAAAGATGTGCTGGCACAGGACTAACAGAGTACTGAAGCACAGAAACTAAATTTAAAGTTGGAATAAGTTATGAAGAACCAAAAATGGATCAATATACCAGGAATCTTGGTGGGAAACAGCTGAGATGGGATCACCAGGAAGGGAGGCAGGATATCAGCATGGGAAGGGAATCCAAAAGTGAAATAAGTATTGTAGTAAGGCAGGGAATAATGGGATAAAGGTCTGAGGAGGCCCTCCAAGGAGAGACTGCCTCCCCTGGGAAAACATCCTCCTGCCTTTGCTGCTGGAGAACTCCTCCTTCATTCCAGGGAATGGCAAAGTGGTGCCGCAGAAAACCGGGAAGATGCGTGAGATGAGGGGGAACAGGGAAAAATAACTGGATGCCACACATCAGAAAGAATTTGGCTGATTAAAAAGAAACTCCAGGTACTGTTTTGGGGGGTTTAAGGTGCTTGGTGTCCTTGGCATCAGTGTCAGGAACTCAGCACATGGAGGAGACAAACTCATCACACCAATGCCAAGGCAACCTGGGAGAGCTCCTTGCTCCAGGAAGAGTTCAGTCTCTGGAATTGTCTCTTAGGGAAGAAGCAATCAGTGCATCAACCCTGCCTGTGCAGGGAACATCGTGCAGGGAGCCTGTGACTGATAAGGATCAGTGGGCTCCTGTTCCAAAGGCAAGCAGGGATTGCTTTCGTTAGGGAATGATCTGCTCCATCCAGCCGGGAAATGAGCTGGAGACCAGCACCAGGCAGGAAACAGATCCCCCTGCAGGGAAGTCACTCTCACTTTCTTGTCCAGCTGCGAAATCCTGGAAAATCCCACTTTTTTTCACCAATGCTGACAGGATAAAGACCTCACAGATGAAATCACACTGCTGCAAAACCCAGCTCCACTGACCAACCAACCCAAATGCCAGAGCAAGGAGCTGGAGGAAAAGTTCTGGTTGTTTGTTGGGGTATTTCTGGTAAAGTTTTAAAGATTTCCTCTGAGTTTAGTATGTTCTTGCAATGTAGTTTCTGCTTTTTTACCCCGTTTTTAAAGCCAGGCTGCCTCCTGTTTGGGGTTCCATCAGCCCTGTCCCACAGGTCTAACACAGGTCTCCACACAGCCCAGCTTTCCTTGGATTCCCCATGGAATGATGGCCCTGTGGAGTTGCTCCTTGCTTTTAGGGCCCTGCTCCCTCTGGAAAGATGGCTCTGTTTGGGAAAGCAGAGGGAGCGTGAGATCCATGCAGATCCACATGGAAACTCTGCCTGAAGATCAGTCCAAATCAAGACACACTGGGAGCTCTGGCCTTGAAAATCTGATTCTCCTCTAAATCCAAATGCCTTAAAATCCAACTTTCCAACCCAAACCAGTCTGGGATTCTGATTCCTCTCTGTCATCTTGGAGCCAGGAGAGCAGAAATAGATGGAATTAGGGAGGCTGCCTGGTAAAGAGGGTTTCAGCCAGAAAAAAAGGAAAAAAAATAAAAAAAGGAAAAAGAAAAAAGGAACAAAAAGGGGGGGAAAAGGGAAACAAGAAAGGGAAAAGAAAAAAAAAGGGAAACAGGAAAGGGAAACAGGAAAGGAAAAAGAAAAAAATTAAAAAGGAATGAAGGAAAAAGAAGAAAAGAAAAAGGGGGGAAACGAAAAATTCAAAAGGAAAAGGGAAAAGGAATAAAGAAATAAAAAAATAAAAAGGAAAACGGGGAAAAAGAAAACGGGGGAGAGAAAATGCGGGAAAAAAAACGATGGAAAAAAGCGAAAAAAAAGAGAAAAACCTCAAAGCCTGTTGAGTTCAATCCCCGCCCCGGCCGTGCCCGCTCCCGGCGCTCCCGAGCCGGCACCACCCGCGACAGTCGCGACACGGCCGGGGGGGCGAGGGGACCCAGCCCTGCCCGGAGCCCCAGCCCAGTCCCCGTCCCCGTCCCCGTTCCCGTTCCCGTTCCCGTTCCCGTTCCCGACTCACGCATTCCGGCTCCCCGGCTCCCCCCGGCCCGAGCGCCCCGCGCCGGCCCCGCACGGGCACCGCGGCCATGGCGGCACCGGCACCGCCCCGGCACCGCCCCGGGACCGCCCCTAGAACCGGGACCCGCCCCGGCACCGCCCCGGGACCGCCCCTAGAACCGGGACCCGCCCCGGAACCGCCCCGGCACCGCCCCTAGAACCGGGACCCGCCCCGGAACCGCCCCTGGAGCCGCCCCCTGGATCCGCCTGGGAATCCGTTCCCGGTTCGGACGCGGACACACGGAGGAGGCATCGCAGCCTCTCCGCATCCATCGCGCAGCGCTGTGCCCGGCCCCGCCTGGATCTTGGAATACCCACACTTGGAAGGGACCCCAAAGCCCATCCAGTGCCAGCCCTGCCATGGCAGGGACACCTCCCACTGTCCCAGGCTGCTCCCAGCCCCAATGTCCAGCCTGGCCTTGGGCACTGCCAGGGATCCAGGGGCAGCCCCAGCTGCTCTGGGCACCCTGTGCCAGGGCCTGCCCACCCTCCCAGGGAACAATTCCTTCCCAATCTCCCACCCAGCCCTGCCCTCTGGCACTGGGAAGCCATTCCCTGTGTCCTGTCCCTCCAGCCCTTGTCCCCAGTCCCTCTCCAGCTCTGTTCTCATCTCCTTCACACACTAGAAGGTTGCAATGAGGTCACCCCGGATCCTTTTCCAAGCTGAACAATCCCAACTATCCCAGCCTTTCTTCACAGGGAAGAAGCTCCATCCCTCTCTAATAAAACACTGCTGGTCTTCCCAGCTTTGCTGCACCAAGCACTTTTGCAGGGGAGAACACGGATTGTTCCTGGCATTCGTTCCTTCTGGAGCTTACTCTTCACTCGGGATCCAGTTGTACTTCTGGAGATGCTCTGTCACATTCCCTGGGCCCGAGGGTGTGTCACAAAAGATAATCCACATATTCTTCTGGTTTTTCTTTTTTCATTTAGCACTTGCCATGCCTGATAGCAGAATAACCAAAATCTGGGTAATCCAGTTTGCAGAACATCCCCAGTCACTGCAGAGCTGGAACCAAATCCAAATCCAGTCACATCAAATCAGATTTATTTAATTATTTCCAAGCCACCTTCCAATTCCCCCCCAGAGCCTGCTCATGTGTCCTGCCAGTACAGCTCTGTGGAACGCTTCCCAGCGCATATTCCCGGTTAGAACGGCGGGATGCACTACAAACCCCAGGCATTTTGGGCCACATCCATGTCAGTGTGCCAGCACTGGGATCCCGTCCTGCAGGTGCCAGCTGTGCGCCTGGCTGATGCTGACGTGGATACGCCTCCAGATTTCCAGTTCAAGGGATGCACTTTGTCTTCTCCAGGTGAGCCCTGACTCTCGCCAGGATGGGAACAGGGATGTGCTGTGGCTGGCAGAGGGAGCTTGTTGCCCTCCAGGCCATCAACTGGACTTTCCTAATTTTTATCTGACATATTTTGCCCTGGATTTGCAGAGAAATTCCTTTGTACCACCCCAAAATCCCATTTTTAGCTTTGGTGTTGTATCCTGAGAAAGTGAGGACTCACAAGTCTCATTCTCCTCTCAGCTTTCCCCCTTTTTCTGCACCCTTTCTCTGCTGTTAACTCCCTCATTTCACAGAGATCCAGGTGATTTAAAAGGAGAGGAACTTCTCAGAATTGTTTGGGTTAGAAGGAACCTCTTGAGATGCTCAAGCCCAAGCCCTTGCTGAAGCAGGATTGTGTCCCAAGGGGAAACTCCTCTTCCAAGGATGGAGATCCCACACCCTGCTCCAGAGTTTGGCCACCCCCACAGAATAAAACTTGTCTGCCTGTGTTCTGTTTACCCTGAATAAAAGGATTTAGGAGCCACAAACTTCTCACAGCTTCCCCACATTCCCTGGCACTCCTTGCTGAGCGCTGGGAGTCAGCCTTGGGATTTACTACATTAATTACATTTATTACAATTACATTACATTAATTATAATTACAAACCTGTTTGTTCTCTTTTTTGGGGCCAAAGCTGAATGAGGTCTTTAGAATTTCACCCAGGCCGTCCATTTTACTGTTTTTCCAGAGGAAAATATCCATATTTCCATGTTTTCCCAGTAAAACTCCCCAGTATTTTGTTCTATTCCATGTGTACAGCTCAGGAAAACTGGTGACCTGCCAGAACCCTTTCCCACTGCTCTTCACTAAATTTTTTTTTTTTAATTAATTTATTTTCTTCATTTTGTTTTTAAATTTAATTAATATTTATATTATTTAATTAATATTTATATTAATTTAATATCAATTCTACTTTGATATCAGAATAATAATATCAGAATAAAAAAAGGACATAGCCACATAAGAAAAAGCCTGCTTGGTGTATTCTGAAGTTATTATTTTTTATTTTACACTGCAATAAATACTATTTCTGAGTCAAAACAGAGCTTGGATATATCCTGAATACTCAGCAACTTCCAGCTACTTCCAACTGCAATTCCAGTCTCTTTCCTGTTCTGTCTTTGTCTATAATATTAACAGCACTAAGCACCAGTAACTTTTCTGCCACGCATGAAATTGTGGGATCAGGGACTGGCTAGAACAGGAATTAGGTTAAAACATCGATATTTCAGGGAATTCCCAGCTGGAATGTAACAAACTAACCCTGTGTCCATAGGGAGCGTGCTTTCAGTCCTCCAGCTGGGCACTAAAAGGTGGGAATTAGCACACGTAAAGGCACCACAGGATTCGTTGGCAAACCCACTGGAAAACGGCTGTGGGATTTGGGAGCAGTCAGCAGCACCCACCCAGCCTCTTCCCTCAGGGGTTTTTCACCCCGATCTGGGCTCCACATCCACCTCCTTGGAGCTCCAGGTGAGCAGGGGATCACCTGGCACGTGCCAGGTTAATTTGTCCCACTGCCTGTTCAATCCCGAGTCCTTGAAGCTTCCCTGGGACGCTCCTGCCAAGGCTCCATATGGGATCCCAGAAATACGGCCGGATGGGAGGCAGATTTAGCTCTCGCACGTCTCCGTGGGGCTATCCATTTGGAACAGCAGTGCTCGTCTCTCCCTTCCCAAGGAACCTGGAAAAGGTCTCGTGAACCTCTTTCAAGGCTGAGGGTTTGATTTATGGGGCAGAGCTGGAGTTGACATCGGCCACAGAAGGAAGAGATTTATTTCCAGGGGTTCCATCTGTCCCACGCCTCATTCCCAGCGCAGAGCCGTGGCACTGAGCCTTGGCCGACAGCACGGAGGGGCTCAGCCCTCCATCCCATAATACCTGGAGCCAGACCCTTGGGATTCCCTCTGCTGAATTCCTCCACAGCCAAAATCCAGCTCCATTTGTTGGGAACTCATCAGGAACGGCACCGAAACACAGCAAAAAGATCCCTAACCCAAGAGCGAATCCATCCGCGGCAGCAGGAATTCCAGCCTTTTCCATGGAAGCCTGGCTTCAATACAGTGGGGATGTCCACAGCAAGGATGAATCTGGTGGGGAACTCCAAAGGCAAAAGGATTTCCCACTGGAAAACAGATTTTTTTTGTGGAATTCCCTCACTAAAGGCACAGCTCGCTGTCTGCTCCTCCCAGCCAGGTGTTTCCCATGTTGTTCCGTGTGGGATTTTATTTGATAACGAGCTGGAATATAAAATAAAACTGGGCAGTTGGTAGTAATAATTGGCAATTGGTAATTGGCAATAAACTGTGGGGCTCATTGGTAACACAAGAATTCAGGATTGAAACAAAATTATTTTCCTCAAAACAAATATCTTATGGGGGAAAAAACCCACGGTTTTTCCTCGCTTTGTGAGAGAGGAACAATAATTTTTAAAAGCTCCAAAACTCAGCTAAACAGGGGATAAAACCCCAAATATGCTTTTCCTAAAGGCTGGAATTTCTGATTATTCCACTGGGTTTCTGTCAGGTTAAAATGTCAGAGAAAAAAACAGAATTAGACTTTATTTTCTCCACTCACACAATTTATATCAACTAGAATGTGTTTATGGAAATGTATAGTTTTATATCTTTTTCTTTGTTTTCTTCACAAGTGTTTTAGTCTATAGGAAAAGACAGTAAATGGAGATGTTAATATCTTATTTTGCATTAATTTGCTTTTTGAGAATTCAGATAAAACATAGTTGATTAATGTGTCAAAACTGTACATGAAATTAATCTGAACAGTAAAATTTCAGGCTGTTTCACGACCATCTTTTTAACAGCACAGAGATCAGAGTGTTTTGGATTAATTTTTTGTCTGTTTCTGCATCAGGAGGATTATTGGACAGACCAAAATAAAGTATTTGCTGTTCTTATCCACACTGCCATTCCCAGCACCGGCGTAATCCTGGTTCCAGATTTATGGGCAGCGAGCTCCGGGGCTGAGGATCTCATTTCACTTAGACAACATCTCGGGTTCTTTTCCATGGAATATCCTGGCAAACACAAAGGAAAACGGGAATTTGTCATCCTGAGCAGCAGCCCGAAGTTCCAGAGGGTCAATAGCTCCGAGAGCTGATGGACATCAGTGACCAGTGGAGTCCCCCAGGGGCTGTACTGGGACCAGTGACACTGAGGACACACGAGGGGACTGAGGCACCGCTGGCACCTCGGCAGGTGACACCAGGCTGGGGGTGCAGTGACCACTCTGAAGGACAGGATGACATCCAGGGGGACCTGGACAAGCTCCAGAAGTGCCCTGGAGCCAGGCTGGGAGAGCTGGGAATGTTCAGCCTGGAGAGGAGAAGGCTCCAGGGAGAGCTCAGAGCCCCTTGCAGGGCCTAAAGGGGCTCCAGGAGAGCTGGAGAGGGACTGGGGACAAGGCATGGAGGGACAGGACACAGGGAATGGCTTCCCAGTGCCAGAGGGCAGGGCTGGATGGGATATTGGGCAGGAATTGTTCCCTGGCAGGGTGGGCAGACCCTGGCACAGGGTGCCCAGAGCAGCTGGGGCTGCCCCTGCATCCCTGGCAGTGTTATCCCAAACAGGCTCTTTTCCCGGTGTGGAGGAGCCCGATCCTCACACAGAGTTACGGGATTTATTTCCAGCTCTGCACACAGGGGGGAGTGGGTGGCAGATCCCAAAGCCAGCGCAGACTCCAAAACTTGTCACTGTTTATACATTCACCGAACCAGGGCGCTAACGTTCACTGGCTGCAAGCTACACAGTTCCCTGATTAATTAGCGTTCTGTCTCCTCGTTAATGGTTCTCTGGCTTCTCAGGCTGGTTCCCAGTGTTCCTCTGCTTTTGGGTCGCAGGCTTCTTGGGTTCGGTCGCCATCTGCTCCTTCTGGATTTCTTCTTTCCCAGTGGGAGCTGACCCAGCACAGCTGGCCAGTTCTTTTTATCAGGTTCTTCCTTATCCTGGCAGTTGTGCCGTATGTCCTTGTGGCCTGTACATCCTGCATCCCCTGTGCCCACCATCAGCGGGAATCACTGGGAATCCTCCTCCCAAGCTTTGTTACCCTGCCCTTGGGCCGGGACCGTTGGAACACGCCCTGAACATGGCAGTCCCGCATGTGCCATTCCAACAGCTGGAAACCACTGAGAGGTCACCTCAGTGATCAGACCTGGATTAAACCGCCTTTCTCGCCGGCTGGCAAGGACGGACGAGGCCAGAAGAGCCTTTGTGAGGCGGAGGTCACTCACACCGGGCACATTCCGGACGCTCGGCCCGGCCCGGCCCGGAGCACCGCGGCCCACGTGACACGGGCGGCACGTGTCACCGGCGGGGCCACGTGACGCGGGCGGAAAGCGCGTGACCAGGGCGGACGCACGTGACCCCGGCAGCGCCACGTGACCGCCTCCCGGTGACACCGCGTGCGCCGCGTCCCTCCCTCAGCCGGGCCATGGCGGGCGCGGTGGCGGCCGCGGGCTCCGCAGAGCAGTTCCAGCAGCTGCTGCAGCGCCCGGACAGGTCGGGGGGGACGGCGGGGGGGTCCCGTTCCTTTGTCCTTCCCCGGGGGGTCCCATCCCTGCGGTGCCATCCCCGGGTCTGCTCCATGGATGCCATCCCCGGCTGCCGTCACAGCGGTGCCATCCGGGGGTCCCCTCCGTGGGTGCCCTCCCGGGTTTCCGTCCCGAGGTCCCCTCCGTGGGTGCCCTCCCCGGTTCCCGTCCCTCGGTGCCCTCCCAGTGTCCCCTCCGTGGGTGCCATTCCCGGTTCCCATCCCTGCGGTGCCGGCCCGGTGTCCCCTCCGTGGGTGCCATTCCCTGTTCCCATCCCTGCGGTGCCCTCCCGGTGTCCCCTCCGTGGGTGCCATTCCCTGTTCCCATCCCTGCGGTGCCCTCCCGGTGTCCCCTCCGTGGGTGCCATCCCGGGTTCCCATCCCTGCGGTGCCATTCCCGGTTCCCATCCCTGCGGTGCCCTCCCCGGTTCCCGTCTCTCCGTGCCCTCCCCGGTTCCCATCCCGGGTCCGCTCCCGGGTCCCCTCCCGGCGCAGCTCGGGAGGGGCCGGTGCTGCCGCCCGCTCGGTGAAAGCTGCACGGGGAAGATTAAAAAAGCCCCAGATGGGAACGAAGCGAGCCCCGAACTGCGCAAGGGCTCGGCTTCGGCTCGGGGCTTCCCAGCGCCGGATTCCCCTGGAGCAGCAGCCGGAGGTGCCGCCGGCAGCAGCTCCTGCCGCAGGGAGATTGGGGCCGAAAGGGTGAATTGGCTGGAAAATGCTATAAAGCAGAGCTGCCCTGCGAGCTGCGACTGTTCGTCCTCCGGTCTCGGACACTTCAGTGGGAGCAGCAGCGTTCGGTTGTTCATTGACACGGAAGTGGCTCTGGATTATTCATCTCCTGCCCATCTCCTCATTAGTCTGGTTTTGTGCTCTAATAATTAATGACAGGGCTCTACTTTCCTGTAATCCCAGCCTGGTTTAGGCTGGGAGGGAGCTGAAACTCATCCAGAGACTCCTTCCACCATCCCAGGGTGCTCCAAGCCCTGTCCAACCTGGCCTGGAACAATTCCAGTGTTTTTATTCCAGTATTCCATGTGCACGTTTAACTGTGGGAGCTGCAGTAACCACCTCAGTAATTAGAGATTTACAGGTGTTTTACTGATTAAAAGTGCGGTGGAACCACCAGCATCACATTCTTAGAGACAGCAGGAGGAAACGTTGTTAAATGATGGTTCTGGGAAAAAGAAACAAAATTTCTTCCAAACTTGCTGCAGGACTTCCACTTTCCCTCCTGGAATTGTCCTTCAGCTGCATTATTCTGTAGCGATGTTACAGAGGAAACTCCCGTGGCCAAATGAAAATGGCCTCAGGAACAAACACAGTATTTTAAGGTGATTTTAAAAAACCCCCACCAGTAATTTTCTCATTGCCTCTGTCCACAGAACATGATTTGGCTTTCTCTCTAAAGGAACTGATTCTTTTATCCATGTTCTTGGACCCAAGATGAGTTGATAGTTCTGATAACTCTTCCTCTGCTCCCTTTGGAAAGAGCATTTCTAATTACACTTTAATTTCATAGGATTTCTTGTTTCAGAAAATTAAGTTTTCTTGCATCGAGTTATCAGTAAGTTTGTGTTGTAGAATAAGGGTAAATTTTAATATTTAAAGAGGAAATTGGGGATTTGTCTTAACCTTTTTGTTCCTCTGCTGTTTAATAGTAGAGCTTTTTTTTTTAACCTTGGTTGAATGCAGGGAACGCTTTGTTTAGAATTACTTATATGCTTCATTTTGATAACTCTTTAATTTTTCCCTTCTTAATGTTTTCAATTCCTCTGGCTATTTTTAAGGTTAAATTGAAGTGCCCAGAGGGCAGTTCAGTTGCAAAATTTGGATTGTTCTGTGAATGAATTAAAAAAAAACTCAAAAAACAAAACAACTCCAAAACCCATGGTGGAAATGAATTTAAAATACGTTCTTCATGAAGATAAAAATTAAATGTACTGCAGCTGGATGTTGGTAAGGAAGGACCAGGCTCTGGTGGGATGAGGATTAAATGATGCTGTGATGATTCATCCTCTGCTTGTCCTGAGTTCCATCCCAGTGGCCAGGTGTGTCCTGCTGTGGGCACTGAGTTAAACTGAGGACTTGGGGAAAAAAGAAAAGTTGTTCTGTTGTTTTTCTGCCAGAATTTTCTAGAATGTCATTGGAAAACCCATTTTATGAATTTGAGAGCAGTCAGGGTGTGTGGTCAGGTCACACAGGCAGTAACTGCTCCAGTTATGCTGCCCACAATTTGTAATTTACAATGAACTTCCATTATTTAGGAATAAAGGACGTTAAGTGGCTGCTGTGCAATGGGTGACTTGATTTCTCTGTTTTTCTAAGTAAATTAACATTGGTACGTTGTAACTTTAATTCTTTATTCCCATTCTCTGGTGGGTTTGACCTCTGCAAACGTGGAAAACAGAATTGAAAATTCCAATATCTTGTCTCTGTTGTCATCCCAGGCTGTTTAATCCCAGGGGAGCTGGTACAGTGTGATGGGATTTCTGCTCACACCTGTGACTCCTCCCCTTTAAATGCTGTGTAGAGCCAATCCCACACATCCCAGAAAACCTGGGATAAGAAGCTGGAGCTAATGAAAGCAGAAAAGTAACATCCCAGTGTGACGTGTTTTGCGTTGCATTGCCTCAGCAGTGCTGGCTGGGTT
This sequence comes from Corvus hawaiiensis, assembly GCF_020740725.1. Taxonomy (NCBI): domain Eukaryota; kingdom Metazoa; phylum Chordata; class Aves; order Passeriformes; family Corvidae; genus Corvus; species Corvus hawaiiensis. Next base: position 1,399,299 of record NC_063220.1, on the reverse strand, counting down.
TGGAATGTTTCCTGGGAAGGGAAGAGTCCTGGTTACACTCATCAGGTGTCTTTTATCTCAGGAAGGTGGTGGGGGTGGGTTTTTTATGGAGTCCCCATCCCTGGAGGTGTCCAGGGAAGGCCTGGAGGTGGCACTCAGTGCTGTGGGCTGGGGACAGGGTGGGGATGGGGCACAGGCTGGACTCGGCGATCCTGGAGGCCTTTCCCAGCCTCAGGGATTCCGTGATCCTCTTTATTTTTGCTTGGGGCAGTTCTCACCCCGGGGGTGCCGTTGTCTCACCCCGGGGGTGCCGTTGTCTCACCCCGGGATGCCGTTGTCTCACCCCGGGGTGCTGTTGTCTCACCCCGGGGTGCTGTTGTCTCACCCCGGGGTGCTGTTGTCTCACCCCGGGGGTGCCGTTGTCTCACCCCGGGGGTGCCGTTGTCTCACCCAGCGGTGCCGTTGTCTCACCCAGGGGTGCCGTTGTCTCACCCCGGGGTGCCGTTGTCTCACCCAGGGGTGCTGTTGTCTCACCCAGGGGTGCCGTTGTCTCACCCAGCGGTGCCGTTGTCTCACCCAGCGGTGCCGTTGTCTCACCCAGCGGTGCCGTTGTCTCACCCAGGGGTGCCGTTGTCTCACCCAGGGGTGCTGTTGTCTCACCCAGCGGTGCCGTTGTCTCACCCAGGGGTGCTGTTGTTCACCCAGCGGTGCCGTTGTCTCACCCAGGGGTGCCGTTATCTCACCCAGCGGTGCCGTTGTCTCACCCAGCGGTGCCGTTGTCTCACCCAGGGGTGCTGTTGTCTCACCCAGCGGTGCCGTTGTCTCACCCCGGGGGTGCCGTTGTCTCACCCAGCGGTGCCGTTGTCTCACCCAGGGGTGCTGTTGTTCACCCAGCGGTGCCGTTGTCTCACCCAGCGGTGCCGTTGTCTCACCCAGGGGTGCCGTTGTCTCACCCAGGGGTGCTGTTGTCTCACCCAGCGGTGCCGTTGTCTCACCCAGGGGTGCTGTTGTTCACCCAGCGGTGCCGTTGTCTCACCCAGGGGTGCTGTTGTCTCACCCAGCGGTGCCGTTGTCTCACCCAGGGGTGCTGTTGTTCACCCAGCGGTGCTGTTGTCTCACCCAGGGGTGCTGTTGTCTCCCCAGGTCCCTGGTGGTTGTGCACTTCTGGGCGCCGTGGGCTCCGCAGTGCGCGCAGATGAACGAGGTGATGGCAGCGCTGGCCCGGGAGCACAGCCAGGTCACCTTCGTCCAGGTGAGGGCACAGCAGCGCCCTGGGGACAGGGAACAGCCTGGGGGGAAGGAAAATATCCCAGAACAGGGGGGAGGTTCCTCTTGGAGTGCCTGTATGGCCCCACGGTTCAAATGCTGCCTCACAACTGTTATCCCAGAGGTGCTGCTGCCGTCAGGGATGGGCTCACACAGGGAATCCTGGAATGCTTTGGGTGGGAAGGGACCCTAAAGCCCACCCAGTGCCAGCCCTGCTGTGGGCAGGGGCACCTTCCACTGTCCCAGGCTGCTCAACCTTGGAGATGTTACTGGATCTCAGGATTCCAAGAGGTTTCCTGTGGCACTAAAATGACCCTTCAGGAAGGTGAGAGGAAGGTGAATTCAGCCCCTGCAATGTTGTCACTCTGCTTTGTGAGACCCTCTGCCCATCCCGCTGAGATCCAGGGGCAAGGAAAAGAGAATTCACTCACCCACATGCTGTTGGTTTTAAACCAAATTTCTCTCCTTAATGAGGCACTTGTGGGATGATGAGGGCCGAGAGTAATGGAGCAGCCAGCTGTGTGTGAGTATTTTAAATTGATTTCTTACAGCCTTTAGGTTGTGTGTGTGGGGTTTTTTTTTTTTAATGATTCCTCTCAGTTGGTATTTGTAAAACAGGACAGAATTATTTTGATGGTATTTTATGACTTAGAGCTTCAAAAGACTAATTTTCAACATACTGGAAATTCAAGATGCTTAAATTTATCTAGAGTTTAGTAGCTGTTAGTCAGCCCAACAAAGTCTGAGGTCTCTCAGTTGCCTTTTTATTATTCATATATTATTTATTTATGACCTTTATTATTCAGCTGTAATTTATTTTTTTAATAACAAGGTTCCAAAGTCATCCAGGGCTGTAAAACCAAGATAGTGGCACATCCTTCCCCCCACTCTTCTCCCAGTATTAACTGGTGTTCTTGCTTGGAGGAAATAAGCTGCTGAAAATTCTTGTGTGAATTTTATTGATATATTTTTGGGGGGAGGAGCTCCTCAAGAGGAATATATTTGATTTTGGCAGTTCCTTGTGGGATTTTTGTATTCCAGAATATCCAGCCTGTCTTTGAATTGGCAGGAACCTGTTACCTCCTCAGATGTTTGGTTGAAATGAGTGTGTTTATATCCCACAACATATGAAAACAACGTTTTGGGAAGCTGTGCCAATAAGAGCAAGTTCCTGAAATATAAAATTAAATCTGTTCTGTGTGAACCCCACCAGGGTGGAGCATAAGTATCCAAGCAGGAAATTTTACTGGGAAAGAAAATGAGTGTTAGAGGTGGAAGTCATCATTGGCCCCTGGAAAAAGAATCAATAATAGGAGTTACCTCTTCTCTTTCAATTATAAATAAGCTTTCAGTTCAATTTCAGTTGAATGTAAGCTTTCATTTTATAGCTGTAGTTTCTCAGTTGGTTCTGTTGGAGGGGTGATTTACAGGAGGAGGCTTGGGCTCAGTTTTGATGCTCCTGGTTTGCCTCTGTAATTAGTGGGTTCATTAAGAGCCCGTGTAGCTGGGGCAACTCAAAATCGGAGCCAACGAAGATAAATTTTCATAGCAAATCTCTACACGTTGAAACTGGGAGCAATAATCCCAAGGTGGGCACTCAGCAGCCTTGCAGGAGTTAAAAATCAAGTTCAGCAGCCATCAGCTGAAGGAACACCTCCTTTTTCCTGCCTAATTTGCAGGAGGCTGCAGGTGTCAGGGGTGATGTAGGGCCCCCCAAAGAGCAGTGGAGCAAACAGCCAGGACTGCTGGGGGCACAGAGGAACCTCTGTGATGCTGACATAACTGGGGGCAGTGATTTATGGATTCCAATATAGCAGGAGCTGCATAGGATTGAGAATTTACTAGGTCAGTAGTGCACCAAAAATTTTATTCGCAGCCTCCGGGCGTCTTTTGAAATGTGCAACAAAATAAAAACCTCTGAACCTGTTTTGACACCGTGGAGGTTCAGTGGGTGCCACGCCAGCCCAGAGAGTCTCATTTAAATGCAAATGTCTCCCAAACTTCAGCAGCAGCACATCCTGTTTAAATGTATAAAATGCTGAGGAAAACATTCCAGACAGGATTGACACCCACAGTGAAACTTTAAAGAAGATTATGAAAATAATCTGGGGGTTTTTTTTTTTTGGTTTTTAGCTGGAAGCTGAGGCTGTGCCTGAAGTGTCTGAAAAATATGAAATTAGTTCTGTTCCAACGTTCTTGTTCTTTAAGGTAAGAGGCAGTGGATTTAAGAGGAAATGAATTTAAGAGAAAATGGATTTAAGAGAAAATGGAATCCATGTGGACTCTAAATATTAATACTTTTGTAATACTCTACCAGAGCCTTAAGAACTTTCTCAGTGAGGAAACACTTCTATAACTGATTGAAGTCTATCCAGTGGAACCTAAAAATGGAGATAGAAGTGGTTTTTGCACTTTACATGAAATATTTCAGGGCTTCCTTAATTGTTTCAGGATTCATACATAGTTTTTATTTTAGTTGTACTTGGGTCGAAAAATTTACAGCAGTGTTTCTTTGTGTTGTAGTTGGGAAAAAACCCCAAGTAAATGCAGTAATAATAGAAATAATGGAAATAGAAATAACAATTGTGTTTGGGTGCTATCTGCCTGTGATGATAACACTGATCATATTTTCTCTGATAAGTACTTCCAGAGGCAAATTTGCTGCCGTTAAAAGGCTGCGAGCCTGGGAATAGGCACGCTCCCCGAAAACCTGGGCCTGCCAGGGTGGGTTTGCTGTGGTTGCAGCGCAGTGCAGGCTGTGGGCTGAAGGCTGGGGCTTTTCCCTGCAGAATTCCCAGAAGGTGGACAGGCTGGACGGGGCCCACGCGCCGGAGCTGACGCAGAAGGTCCAGCGGCACGCGGCCGGCACTGCCCCCGTGCCCGGCTCCGGGGGCTCTGCCAAGGAGGAGCTCCATGCCCGCCTCAGGAAGCTCATCAACGCTGCCCCCTGCATGCTCTTCATGAAAGGCTCTCCCAAAGAACCCCGCTGTGGTGAGGATTTCCTGGAATTTCTGGCCGCTTTGGCAGTGTTTTCCCCGTTGGCTCCATCTTGGGGGACGCGTCCCCACAGGGCCGTGCTCCCCCGGCGTCCGTGGAAGCGTTGCCATGGTGGTCAAGGCAGCTGCAGGGCTGCTGTTGCAATAGTTCAGTCGTGGGAATGAACTCATGGATTAGGGGCTTTCCAAGGAAAATGGGATGGGTGATGTTATCCCTGGACTGGGGCGCTTTCCTGGTGGAGCTCAGTGTTTGTTCGTGGCATGGACAGGGCTTGGAAGCGGCCTGGGCTGCTGGGAGCTGGCCCTGCCCGTGGTGGAACAGGATTGCATTTCAAGGTCCCTTCCCACCCAAAGCATTCCACAATTCCCTGTGTTTCTGCTACAGAGGAAATGCTTAAAGGTGAAGATAATTTAGACTTTTATCTATTTTGATGCAAGTAAGACTTGGTGGGGCCCTTAGTTCAGTCAGCAAGTGGAGGGGACCTTATCCAGGGGAGATTTGGGGATTTCAGTGCAGTTTTGGGCATTTTTTCCTTGGAAAAGGCAGCTGAGCAGAGCATGGAATAAGGCCTGGGCCCTGGCTGACACTTGTGTGTGGTTCCTGCAGGTGTTGTGCTGTATCAGTGCATTTATTTGGTCATACTGGGATTTATTTGGTAGTTCTTGTTTATTTGTTTCATCAATACTCTCATTTATCGAGGGTGTTTTTGCTGCTGTGGAATCTCTGATCACCCAGACCTCACCTCAGCCATTTTTTCAGCAACTGAATTATTCCTTGCCAGCCACTCCTGCAGAAATCCCACCCAGCTCTTTTGTTGTGGAAGTGTTGGGACACTTTATTCCAAGTGAACCCACCCAATCCACCCTCCTGCTTTGCATGGAATTGCCTACAGCTAAAATAAAGCTGTTTTTTCCCCTTCCCCAGTTCCTGGCAGCAGGAATGAGTTCAGATACTGGAATAACCAGCAGCACTGAGCCTGGAGGTGTTTGCTGATGAACTCCCAGGTGATGGGGAATTTCAGGATCCTCTTTCTCTCCAGGCTCCACATGAACTCCACACTGCAGCAGGAAAGGAAGGAAAAGCAACTTAAAAATGCTGCTGTTCCACCCTTAAGTTAACTGCAGTAAAAATCCGTATTTCAAACCCTAACAGCTGACACCAGACGTGGCTCTGTGCTGCCACTTCCATTCTTTCCCCATTTAAACCTTGGGTTTTTATTCCTGTATTAAAGCCTTTAAGCATTGTCTCCCTCTCTCTCTGTTTTATTCAATATTTGTGTAAAGGTTTTCATTTGCACAGCATTTGGTGGAATTCTTTGAGGGAATTGGAAGGGTTGCAGAGGTGTTTGAATGCAAACCAGGCCAAGCTGGCAAAGATAGAAAACCTTGTTATTATATTGATTTAGGGGCAAATTCTCCTGGATCCTCTCTGCAAACGATGTGATTATGTTGTCTGGGAGGTATAGAAAGATGACTCTAAATTCAATAATATTAAAATTTTCATAGCTACAACTCTTTACAAATAATGTGACAATTTTCCTGGGGAAAAAGATGCTTAGTTACAAAAAGGGAGAAACTTTTCTCCTCAGGTTGGCCACTTGTAAACACATAAAATCTGGTTGTAAAATCAGAATATTCAGTGCTTAATATCCTGCTGAGAGTGTTGCTATGAAAATCTGTCAGAAAGGAAAACAAAACATGGTGTGAAGGTGTCACAGGGGTAGTAAAATAGCATTAAATACTCAGGAGAACATAAAAAATTCAAAAAATAAAAAGGAATTTGCCTCTTAGGTGAAGTAGGGAAGGATGCTCCTAAAGTAAAACAGTAGAAAATACTATAAAAGTCAAGTTTTTAAGCTAAACTAGTGAGAACAGCAATAAATAAATAAACAGTAATAAATACCTGAACAGCAATAAATGGGTTTTGCCCTTTTACATTGTTTGAGGCCGTTGATAAGGGAAAGAATAACGAGCAGAGCTCTTTGGAGCCTGCTGGGGAGCACAGTGGCGTTTCTAGGCGGGCGGGTGAGCAGAGGCGCGAGGGAGCCGCTGTGTCCCGGTCCCGCTGAGCTCCCGTTTGGCTGCGCAGGGTTCAGCAGGCAGCTGGTGGAGATCCTGAGCCAGCACGGCGTCGCCTTCAGCAGCTTCGATGTTTTCTCCGACGAGGAGGTCCGGCAGGGGCTCAAAACCTTCTCCAACTGGCCCACCTACCCTCAGCTCTACGTGGCTGGGGAGCTCATCGGGGGCCTGGACATCGTCAAGGTGACAGTCTGGGCTTTTCTCACCCTTTTGAGTTGCCGGAAATGTCGTCTTCTCGCTTCTTCCGTCTCACTTGTTGGTTTTTCCTCCCTAATTCCCCCAGGAACTCGAGGCATCTGGAGAGCTGGACACGATCTGCCCAAAGGCCCAGAAGCTGGAGGACAGGTGGGTGAATTACAGCAATTTTTGAGGTTTTTTCTGTGTTTGTTCATATAGGGGGAAACCTCTATAAATTCCTACTTTATCAGAAGTGCCTCCAGAATTTATTTATGTACAGAACTCCTGCAGTTACTGATGCCTTTTCCTGGTCTTAAAATCAAGAGTCATACACGGTTAGGAGGGAAAAAGGGATTTTACTTTGGTATTTATTTAAGGATCCTTAGGGGCACACGTCCAGGTCATATGCACCGAAATGCACCCCGCCGAGTGTGTGCGTCCCCCAACATTGGGTAGAACATTAGAGGTGTTACTAATTAGCAGATCTATCAAAGATTCCCCAATGAGAGGCTGGAGTGAGCCCCCCTCCCCAAGGAGCCTTCCCCTGGATGGTTCTATCTCAGGTTACAGAATGTGTTCTGGAGAGGACCTTGGGCTCTGGGGCACACTGATCCCTGGCTGCGAAGCTTCTGAGATGTTGAGTCTCTCAGCCTGACAAACAAGCCCAAGAATGCAGGCACAAAGCACTGAGAATACAGAAGTTGTAAAAAGGTACAAGAGGGGTATAAAAGAAAAGGCAAAAATCTTCATGGCATCATGTTCAATGTTTTCTGGGGTTTATACACTTAATATAAACTGTTCTGGCCCAAGAATCTCTACCTATATTTGTGGTTTAATTTTTATTTATAGCAAGAATATATCTATTTGCATATTTACATATCTCTATTTTTCTATATATGTTATCTATATATATATAGATGGAAATACAGATATAGATTCCTTCTTGTGTTCTTTTAAGAACTTACTCTTTAAAAATAACTGGGAAAATGATCTTTTTAAGCTTTTACCAGCTTTATTTGCCGCAGACGTCCCAATTCTGGTGTCACTGGAGGGATTCCCTGCCTGGTTCTTCTCCCTGCTCAGTGCAGTGGAGAAATAATTTAATAAATCCCATTAAAAAATGGTGATAGATAATAATCTCAGCACTCCAAATTCTATGGATTTATTAATTCCTTCCAAATTTGTCCTCTGGCTTGGGTTACTTTACATTTAAATTGTTTCACTGAGGACATAAACCCAAGTAATGCCTTTTGCAGAGATTAAATTGAAGGTAAAGATGAGACTGGCTCAGTGTGGCCTTTAAAAACTTCTTTTTTTAAAGCCTTTTAGCCCATTTCTGTGCTTTTTAAGGAGTTTCTCTAGGAATTAAACACTTTTTGGACAGTTCTTGATGGAAGTTTGCAAACTTGCCCAAGCAGCAACTCCATTTAGACAGGGTTCCTTGCTTGGCACAATCTTTTTAGGGAGAGAAGGCAACAGGAAATGCCCTTTGCTTGCTGAAGGGTTTTAATAGGTTAAAATTGTTCATGAAATGTGTTTTTAAGGAGCAGCAGCACCTCTGGCCCAGCTTGGTGAAGCTTTAATGACATTTTTAACCAGCCTAGTCCATGGGAGATGGATTCCTGCTGGGAATGGGATTCTCTGTAAGGTCCCTCCCAACCCATCCCAGCCTGGAATTCTTGGAGTTTTATCACTTCTATTTTTCCTTTCCACTTCTGCATTTTGTTTTCCTCTCAGAACAAAGTGTGGGGTGATAACCAAGCTGTTTTATGTTTCTGTAGGCTTAAATCCTTGATAAACAAAGCTCCTGTGATGCTCTTCATGAAGGGAAGCAAACAGGTAATGGGCAGTGTTACAGAATATATTGAATTTTTGCCTTGTTTCTCCTTAATTCAAACCAGTGCTGCCAGAAACTTCTTATTTGGTGCCTCTATAAACCACAGAACAGTCCCTGGTTTTTATGACTGCTGAATATTCACTATCTAAAAATTGCTGGGTGTTTTTTGTCCTTCTGTGAAGAGCTGGCAGTGGATGTTAATTATTAATTATTAAATATTAATTATTAATTAATCGGAATTGGGAGCTACTGCACTTGTTTATTAGCTGTAGTTTATTATCGTGGTGAATACAAGGCAGTGATGCCTCAAAATAAAGCACATTTATTCCCTAAATCCGTAAAGGGCAGGAGGTGAAGGATGAAGAAGAGATGAAGGAGTGGCTGATCCAGCAATAAACTGGGAATTGCTGTAGTGTGGCTGGAATTCCATGGATTAAATAAAGCAGAGACATTTTAACATGGGTGCTTTACATTTTAGGTGGCAAAATGTGGCTTCAGCAAGCAAATCATAGAAATCATGAATAACACTGGGTAGGTAACTGGGCTTGACTGAGTTTGGGCTTAAAAACTGCATTTTATAAACCAAGAGTTTAGAAAATATGAGTGGCATCGTTCCCCAAGTGTAAGTTTCTATTTTTAAAGAGGATTTGAAGCAGTTGAGGGCTTTTCTGAGAATTTTAATGGGGTTTTTTTTGAGATTGTTGAGGGGTTTTTTGAGAATGTTGAGGGTTCTTTCAAGAATTTTAAGGGGGTTCTTTTGAGACTTTTGAGGAGACCTTGAGAATTCTGAGGGGTTTTATTAGAATTCTGAGATTTTTTGAGGGCTTTTTGAAAACTTTGGAGCATTTTTTGTGAGAATTTGGAAGGGATTTTTTGAAGAATTTTAAATGATTTTTCAAGAATTTTGGGGTCTCTTTGTGGGAGTTTGAGGGGTTTTGAGCATTTTTTTTGAGAATTTGGAGGGCTTTTACTCTAACTTTGAGAGATTTTTGAGGGCTTTTTGAAAACTTTTGAGCAATTTTTGTGAGAATTTTGAGAGTTTCTTTGAGGATTTTGAGGGGGTTTGACTTTTACAACCTGTGAGGTTTTTATTAGAATTTTGAGGGATTCTTGAGAGTTCTTGAGGATTTTGAGGGTTTTTTAAGAACTTTGACGGGGTTTTTTGAATTTTGAGGTGTTTTCTGACTATTTTAAAGTGGGGTTTTTGAGAATTTTGAGGCGTTTCTTTGCGAATTTTGAGGGATTTGGGGTTTTTCGAGCATTTCTTCACAACTCCAGGGTGAATAATGAATGTTTTCCCTTTCCCCAGCGTGGATTACGAGACATTTGACATCCTGGAGGACGAGGAGGTAACAGAACCTCTCCATCCCTGCGGATTCATTTCCCTGCTGCCTTTTCCAGAGCTGAAATTCCCCATTCCCAATTCCCATGATTTTTTTTAGGTGCGACAAGGCCTCAAATCCTTTTCCAACTGGCCCACGTACCCCCAGCTGTACGTGAAGGGGGAGCTGGTTGGGGGGCTGGACATTGTGAAGGTAGGAGTTGGATTGATCTGCAATAAAATGTCCATTTCTGGGAATTTTTCTGCCTGTCTCTCACAGAATTCCTGCAAATCCTGACCCTGGATGCTTTTCCAGGGAAAGGAGCTTTAAATCTCCAGTCAGTGACTGGGAAAAGCCCATTTTTACCCCTTTTTTTGCACTTTTCTCTTCCTTAATTTCGCTCCTGATGTTGCTTTTTCCCAGCCAGGTGGGTGGGGCTTTTCCCAGCAGACATTCCTGGGAGAAAGGAAACCTCATTGGAGTTGTTGGAGCAGCCCCAGAGTTCCCAAATCCTCCTGAGCCCATTCCTGCCTCGATGGTTTGGAGCCAATTCCTCAGACTCTGGGACTCCTGGGAAGGCTCAATCAATAAACCTCATTTCATTCTAAAAAATACTGGTGCTACTTAAATCATAGATATTCATTTGATTTATTTAGGAAGTGTAAGGATTGCTTCAATTACATAGATTAATTTTATTTATATAGATTAATTTTAATTCAGTTATATAGATTGATTTTATTTCTATAAATTATTTTACTTATATAGATTAATTTTATTTATTTAACAAGTGTAGGGATAGCTTTGATTATAGGGATTAATTTTATTTATAAAGATTAATTTTACTTAAACTATGTAGATTAATTTTATTTCTATAGATTAACTTCACTTAAAGTATATAGATTAATTCTGTTTATTTAACAAGTGTAGGGATTGCTTCAATTATATAAATTAATATTGCTTAAGTTATATAGATTAATTTATATTAATTTTATTTATTTAAGAAGTGTGGGGGTTAAATAAATAAAATTAATCTCTATAATTTAAGAAGCGTGGGGGCTTTTTCAGTGCTCAGGAAGAGGAGTCTTGGGCATTGTGAGATGCTGTAAAATCCTTTTCTCACTGGTATTTAAATGGAATTTCTCTGTTTGCATCCTTGGGCTGTTTTAATTCACACTGACTTGTATGGGAGGGTGAATGTGGTTTAAATTTCATTTTTTAATGCAGCGTAAAAATGCAGAGAGTTGTTTCTCCTGAGATGTGGGAAAAGCAGAATATTCCATGTTGGTTTCCCAGTGTTTCCGGGTGTTCTTCACAAGTTACCAGCCCTGTAATTTGAATTTCAGTCTCCAGGATCACTGGGCAGGCACCTCCTGCTCAGAATCCCGAGGACATTTTATTGTCTTGTTGGGTTTAATGGGAGGGAGGAACAAAATCCATCCATGGGTGGCGTTTTGTCCTTTGGGGGAGGCCTTTTGGGTGCTGGAAAGTTTGGTGGGTGCCTGAAATACGGAGTTACACCTGGGAGGAGCTCCAGGCTGGTACCAACCAGTGCTTCCCACGTGTGTTTGTCCCTTAAACATTTTGTCCCTTTTACTAAATGCACCCAAACCAGAATTTAAATACAAAACAAACCTCAGTGTGTTGGCCAAGAGGGACCCCTAGTGAGGCATCAATGCATTCCATGCCTGCCAGGGAGTATTCCCTTATCCGCCAGCATTCCCTGGTGGAATCCCGTTGGATAATCCCAAAAAGTCCATAACTGCCACGTTTCTGTCTTTCAGGAGCTGAAGGAAAGTGGGGAATTGCTGCCTGTGCTGAAGGGAGAGAATTAATGGGAAGGACATCAGTGAGAAGAGAAATCCCTGGAACAACATCCAGTTAGAGATTCTCCTGGAGCCACAGACAGCTTCAGCCCTGAGGAGCATCAGGAGTGAAAATAGACAGGAAATGATCAATATTCTGTGTATTTTACCTGTATGAAAAGAAGTTTCACTGGAGACACAAAAAGGTCAATTAAAATTCGGTGCTCCAGGATTTTGGGTGTTGGGACTTCATTATTTGCACCCCTGTCCACCCCAGAATTATTTAAGGCTAAATTGCACCTTGGGTTTTTTGGGCTCATTAAGGGAATATTAACGGAGCATCGTCATTTCCTGCCCCTCTTAATTGTTTCCATGGCTAGTGAACAAGAAAAGCACTTCTGAAAGCTTCAGCCAGCGCAGCTCTCGGGAGCTTTCAATGAGCTGCAGCTCTGGCCTCGGCAGCCTCGTTAGTGGGTGCAGTAATTGCTGCTTTGGGCTGTTCAGCCTGTCTGAGCAGGGCTTTGGGAATGTTTACGTGGTGGTGCAAGTGCAGCCAGCAGTGCTGGTGAATCCTCAGGGATCCTTCAGGGACTTGGAAGGGTTTTCTGGCCTGATCCAGGGACCCTTCACTCCCAGATCCAGGGGATTTTATTTGGGTTCAGTCGTGGTTTCAGCACCTGAGTCTGGGTTAATTCCAAGGCCAGAAACTCCTGGAAGGAGTTGATCCTTGTTAGGAGGGGCCAGGACTGACTTTTCCAAGTGTGCCTGGAAAAAGAGGCCTGAGCGAGGTGCAGACCTTTAGGCAGCAGCTTTAGGAGGTTTGGGGAGCAAATCTGGGGCTTTGTTCTTTAAATTCTAAATATGATCCAAGTCTTAAAGCCTGAACCAAAACTGGTGCTGAGGCTTATCCCAGCCTGGGAAAGGTTGGTTGCAGGGAAGCAGGTTCTACATGTGTCAGAGGATTCCTGGTGATGGATATTTAATTTTCTAGGATTAGTTTTAGTAATTGCTATCAAATACATATTATAACTTTAAACCCAATTTTAATTGCTCTAAAAAAAAATATCCTTGTCATGAAAACAAGCCTTAATTAATCCTCTTAAGTGAATTGCAAATGCATTCAGGTAGTTGTCAGTAGGAAAAAAATAATTTATTATAGCAAAGCATAGCATCCCTGTGGTGAAATTAGGAGTTAGAAGCTTTAATTAAATCCTAAATACCAAATGCTATTTAGTTTTCCTTCAGAATTCAGTGTAGTGGAATTTGGTTGGGGTTTATGGAGTCCTGTTAATGGATTTATAGACGTGCAGCAGAGCAGCAGGGAATAACAGTTGATTCCTGACAATTTACGTTTTTATTTATTCCAATATTGGATACTGGGAGGAAATTCCTGGCTGGGAGGGTGGGCAGGCCCTGGCACAGGGTGCCCAGAGCAGCTGGGGCTGCCCCTGGATCCCTGGCAGTGCCCAAGGCCAGGCTGGATGAGGCTTGGAGCAGCCTGGGATAAATTTCTACAGGAAGAGGTTTTCCCACTGCCTCTGGCAGGGATTGGAGCAGCAGGAGGATCAGTTTGGCTGGAAGAGGCAGTGGGGTGTGGTTTGCTGGCACCTCTGGTGGGGTGATGAGGAGATTCGTGGGCTGAGGGATGCTGAGGTGGGAATTCCGTGCTTGGTCCCTGTTCCAGGGCAGGAGCTGCTTCTCCTCTCGCCTTTCCAGGTGTCCTTGGCTCCTGCCAATCCTTGGAGCTCTCCCAGTCCCTGCCCATGGCCCAGCCCTGCAGGCTGAGCTCTGGGCTGCTCTGGCAAATGGAACAGTTTGGGCATCGCGGGCAGGGGCTGTCCCTGGGGAGCTGTGCTGGGGCACATCCCAGGGAAAGTGTTTTGCTCCAAAGGGAAAAAAGGCACTGGAGCTGGAGTTCTGCAGGAGATGTGAGTGAGATCCTGAGCTTTCACGGTGCTGAAGATGTTCCTTTTTTGCTGGAGTGTGCTGGACATCAGGGTTTGGGTGCAGAGTCCGGGATTGGGGGAAAAACCTCAGTCCTGGGGTTTTTCCTGCCGGCCGCAGTACCGGGATGGCCACGGGGCGGCGCTGCGCACCGCGGAGCGGGATAGCGGGGCTGGGAATGCTGCTCTGGGATAACGGGATAGCGGGGCTGGGAATGCTGCTCCGGGATAACGGGATAACGGGGCTGGGATGCTGCTCCGGGATAACGGGATAGCGGGGCTGGGAATGCTGCTCCGGGATAACGGGATAACGGGGCTGGGATGCTGCTCCGGGATAACGGGATAACGGGATAGCGGGGCTGGGAATGCTGCTCCGGGATAACGGGATAGCGGGGCTGGGAATGCTGCTCTGGGATAACGGGATAGCGGGGCTGGGAATGCTGCTCCGGGATAACGGGATAACGGGGCTGGGATGCTGCTCCGGGATAACGGGATAGCGGGGCTGGGAATGCTGCTCCGGGATAACGGGATAACGGGATAGCGGGGCTGGGAATGCTGCTCCGGGATAACGGGATAGCGGGGCTGGGATGCTGCTCCGGGATAACGGGATAGCGGGGCTGGGAATGCTGCTCCGGGATAGCGGGGCTGGGAATGCTGCTCCGGGATAACGGGATAGCGGGGCTGGGATGCTGCTCCGGGATAACGGGATAGCGGGGCTGGGAATGCTGCTCCGGGATAACGGGGCTGGGAATGCTGCTCCGGGATAACGGGATAGCGGGGCTGGGAATGCTGCTCCGGGATAACGGGATAACGGGATAGCGGGGCTGGGAATGCTGCTCTGGGATAACGGGATAACGGGGCTGGGATGCTGCTCCGGGATAACGGGATAGCGGGGCTGGGAATGCTGCTCCGGGATAACGGGGCTGGGAATGCTGCTCCGGGATAACGGGATAACGGGATAGCGGGGCTGGGATGCTGCTCCGGGATAACGGGATAACGGGGCTGGGAATGCTGCTCCGGGATAACGGGGCTGGGAATGCTGCTCCGGGATAACGGGATAGCGGGGCTGGGAATGCTGCTCTGGGATAACGGGGCTGGGAATGCTGCTCCGGGATAACGGGATAACGGGGCTGGGAATGCTGCTCCGGGATAACGGGGCTGGGAATGCTGCTCCGGGATAACGGGATAGCAGGGCTGGGAATGCTGCTCTGGGATAACGGGGCTGGGAATGCTGCTCCGGGATAACGGGATAGCAGGGCTGGGAATGCTGCTCTGGGATAACGGGGCTGGGAATGCTGCTCCGGGATAACGGGATAGCAGGGCTGGGAATGCTGCTCCGGGATAACGGGGCTGGGAATGCTGCTCCGGGATAACGGGATAGCGGGGCTGGGAATGCTGCTCCGGGATAACGGGGCTGGGAATGCTGCTCCGGGATAACGGGATAACGGGATAGCGGGGCTGGGAATGCTGCTCCGGGATAACGGGGCTGGGAATGCTGCTCCGGGATAACAGGATAGCGGGGCTGGGATGCTGCTCCGGGATAACGGGATAGTGAGGCTGGGGATGCAGCTCAGGGATAGTGGGATAATGGGATAGCGTCGAGGCACGGGGGAGAGCTGGGAATGCTGCAGGACAGGATGATGGGGGGATAACGGGGGCTGAGGGGTGGGATAATGAGGGATATGCAGGCTGGGAATGCTGCAGAGTGGGATAACAGGAGGATAACGGGGGGCACGGGGCAGGAAATGCTGTGGGATGGGTGGAAAACAGGGGGACAAGAGTGGGGTCTCAGGGCAGGGGGCTCCTGGGCTCAGCACCCCCTGCTCTCACTGCGAGCTGGCCCATGTGGCTTTGTTGGGGATTCTTTTTCAACTTTCCGCTTAAATTCATTGGTTGCTGTTGACAAGGCAAACCTGGACTTTTCAGCTGTTTCTCAGATCAAATGCTTGGGAATAATAATAATAATAATAATAATAATAATAATAATAACAATAATGCAAATCGCAGCTCTGATTCCTGTTTGGTCTGAGTGTTCCCCGGGAGCGGCTCCGAAGCCCCGGGGGTGCCCCAGGTGCCTCTGAAGGAAGGGCAGGAGCCAAGGCTTTGCTGGCACTGGAAAGGCTTGGGTTAAACTGGGAATCCTCCTGCTGGGCAGACTGGAGCTGTCAGGAAGACTCAAGCTCTCGGGGATGTTCGGGGCCCTGGCAGAAGCAGCCTGGCACTTCTGCCTGCTCAGCGTCTGGGCCGATCCCTCTGCTGGGTGCTGAGCCCGGCACTGCCGGGGTGCCAGTCTGGCTGCCCAGCTCTGCACCCCGAGGCTGGCACAGAATCCTCTCCCATTTGGGTTCACTGTTGGTGACAGATCTTGGGGTAATTAAGTGATGGCAGCAGAATTCATGGATCATGTGTGAGCCATCCCAAGATCCCAGACTGGTCTGGGTGGGAGGGACCCCAAAGCCCATCCAGTGCCAGCCCTGCCATGGCAGGGACACCTCCCACTGTCCCAGGCTGCTCCCAGCCCCAATGTCCAGCCTGGCCTTGGGCACTGCCAGGGATCCAGCGGCAGCCCCAGCTGCTCTGGGCACCCTGTGCCAGGGCCTGCCCACCCTCCCAGGGAACAATTCCTGCCCAATCTCCCATCCATCCCTGCCCTCTGGCACTGGGAAGCCATTCCCTGGGTCCTGTCCCTCCAGCCCTTGTCCCAAGCCAGGATAGAAGATCTGGTCTTCACCAGCTTTGGACTTGCTGTGGACAGCAAAGCACGGCAGGAAAATCCAGGTGTTTTTCCAGGGCAGCTTAAAAACCCATAGCAATTATTAGCAACTGCCTTTTCCTCCCCTTTCCTCCCTTTTCCCGGGAATGTGCCTGCGTGACGCTAGATGGAGCCTTCTGTGCACGGCAGGAGCAGAGGAGTCCGGGAGCTTCCAGCAGCGCCGTGTAAATCGTGTTAATGCCATCACCACCGGAGACAGTGTGGGAGAACACGGTGGGGAAGGATTTCTTACACCTGCAGAGGGAAAAAGTCACCTGGGGTTTCCCTTCCACATCTGAACGGAGAGATTCGATTGTACACATCATTTTTAAAGTGGTTTTTTAAGACTCCCTGCCTGTGGCAGGGGGTGGAATGTGATGAGCTGGAAGGTTCCTTCCAACCCAAGCCAGTCTGGCATTCCATGATTTTGAAGGATGCGCAGAGGAAGAGTTGTGCTCGTGGCTTTGGGAACATGCAGGGATGCACAGGATTTCCTGTCCGTCAAATGTCTGGCTGTTTGTAGCCGTCTTTCTTGGGAAGACTGTTCAAAATACGATAATTATGCGATACTGTGGCTGTGCTGGCAGTGCTGTGGTGGTGCTGCTGTGGTGAGAAGCCCTTGCCAGTGTTATCCTTGCAGCAGCAGAGTGGTGTCACCATTCTGAGCACATCCTCAGCCTCTGAGAGCACCCAAAAAAGCAGATTATGGAATACCGGTGTCACAGGAGATGGAATTGCAGCTTCGTTCTGGGATGAGCCACGGCATCTCGATTATTCTCTGCCAATTTTACACCGAGTGTAAACAACTTGGACACTGTGCTGGCATCCAGGATGATGGGAGGATAATGAGAAAATGCAATTATCAAACAACTTTGGGGAATAATATCTCTGTTTTTACTGAGGATGAGAACTGAGAGGGGAGTTCTTGTAGGAAACTCCAAGAGAGGGATGCAGGGGGCCCATGGAAGGGAGATCCTCTGCCCCAAGGGGCTGCCAGGGTTTTCAAACTGTGCAGAAAGGGATCTGCCCCATCCCTGGCAGTGTCCAAGGCCAGGCTGGAGGGGCTTGTGGCAGCCTGGGGCAGTGGAAGGTGGGAGAGGGGTGGGTTTGATAGAATCCCTTTATTCTGGTCTCTTCAGTGGGAGAACTGAAAGTGAATTCAATCCTTCACCCTCCAGCGTGTCAGGACAGATTGTAAAATGATGAGATTTAAGATTCACTGTTTAGAAGAAGAAAAAAAAATTGACATTTTCGTCTTAAAAGTTTTTTTTCTACCTTCAGTGCTTTGCTTGTGTGCGGTTCAAACGCGTTATTGTGGCAAGGGATGGAGCAGGAGAAGCCGCCGATCTGTCCCTGGAATGGGCCGATGGTCTCTGCAGGGAGGAACAACCCCAGCCCGCAGCCCCTGCTCACCAGGCAGCCCCGACCGCTTCAGAAGCTTTGGCTTGATGGATTCCATCGAAACGAGCTGAAAACGACAGGATCGGCCACGCTGAAACGCTTTGTCTTCTAAATCCCTCCGGCTGCCCAGAGGGTGTTGAGCTCCCGGAGAATTCCGGCACTTTAGACCAGTGACGCTTCTCCCAAAGCACCGGAGCTCACCTCCGCCTTTCCTTGGGATTGGGTGTTTGGGATGGGATCGGCCCTGAGCTCTGCCGCTCCTTGCCTCGAGTGGCTCTGCCTGCGTGTCCGGGCTGCTCAGGGCTTGTCAGGGGCCTCGTAAAGGATGTCCAGGCTGGCAGAGCGGTCCCTCAGGGCTGGCACTGATCCCCTGTGCCCTAAACCGCTCCCGGTGCCGGCACAGGGGTGGCACAGGCAGCTCCGGGAATTGGCATTGTCCTTGTTCCAAAAGCCGCGTCAGCCGCGGTTCTGCCGGGACACGGGGCGTGTTCCCGACGCTGGGAATGCTGTCCATGCACAGGGAGAGCAGGGAATGGGCTGGAGCTGGAGCAGCGCTGAACCAGCCCCAGCCTCCAGCAGGGAGGGAGCTCCTCGAGCCATCTCCCTTCGGCATCTTTTTTGGGATCTTTTCCCGCTGCCGGGGCTGGGCTGTGTTTGCAGCCGTGTTTGCTGTCCCTGCTGTCCAGCTGGTGGAGTGCCCATCCCTGGCGGGGTCCAGGGAATTCCTGGAGGTGGCACTCAGGGCTCTGGGCTGGGGACAAGGTGGGGATGGGGCACAGCCTGGACTCCATGGGCTGGGAGGGCTTTTCCAACCCCAGTGATCCTGGGATTCTGTGATTTAGGCACAGGGACGTGTATGGCATGGGGTGATCCCAGCAGCGAATGCCCATTCTCGGCTCCGTGGGATGGCTTTGTTCCCACTGTTTGTTCCTGAGAGAGGCTCCTTCCCTGGATCCAAGGCTCGGAGAGCAGCAGGGAATGCTCTGTCATGGAATATTCTTTGCACTTTCTCTGCCCATGAAGAACATTCTGCCTTTATTTACAGTGACACCACCAATGCAGATCCAGGGGATGGTGCCAGGAGCTCCAAATGCTGGAACCCTGGGGCAGTGGGAGGTGTCCCTGCCGTGGCAAGGGCTGGAGTGGGATGATCTCTAAGGTCCCTTCCACCCCAAACCATTCTGGGATTCTGTGAAATGTGGATGATGCCTGAAAGAATTGAACAGAGATTTGGGCAATATTCCTGATGCTGAACAGTGCAGGAATTGTCTAAAACAGATCCGTGTCTTTAGCTGGTGTATGGGCACTGCAGAGGCTGGCAGCATGAGCATGGAATGCATTTTTGGGGTCTTTGGAATCTTTCAAAGGTGCTGCTGGAAAACACAGCAGGAGCCCATGTGCAGGGGTGGCTGTTCCTGAGGGAGAGCAGCTCCCTGAGCTATTCTGGGCTCCCTGTGGCTGATGTGCTGACAGGGTGAAAATCTGGGTGAGAAACCTCCACCAGCTCCTTGACATCTCTTCTGTCCCCACCTTGCTGTGATAAAGCAGCTGCTCAGTGGGGATGGTGCAGAGACAGAACTGGGGGCTTTGTTCAGGAGTGTTTTGGTTTGTATCAAAAATCCCCTGGTGCCAGGAGCAGGGCACGGCCCGTCCCCTGTGCTGAGGCCCCCCAGGGCTGTGTCCAGCTCTGGCCCCTCATGGCCAGAGAGCCCTGGAGGGGCTGGAGCATGTCCAGGGAAGGGAACGGAGCTGGGAAGGGGCCGGAGCCCCAGGAGCGGCTGAGGGAGCTGGAAAGGGGCTCAGCCTGGAGCAAAGGAGGCTCAGGGGGGACCTTGTGGCTCTGCACAAGTCCCTGACAGGAGGGGGCAGCCGGGGGGGTCGGGCTCTGCTGGCAGGGAACAGGGCCAGGAGGAGAGGGAACGGCCTCAGGCTGGGCCAGGGGAGGCTCAGGGTGGATATTGGGGCAAATTTCTATCCAAAAAGGGCTGTCCAGGCCTGGCCCAGCTGCCCAGGGAGGTTTGGAGTGCCCATCCCTGGAGGTGTCCAGGGAATTCCTGGAGGTGGCACTCAGGGCTCTGGGCTGGGGACAAGGTGGGGATGGGGCACAGCTTGGACTCGGTGACCCTGGAATTGTTTTCCAGCCTGAATGATCCTGGGATTCCATGACTCTGTGACAGCTGGATACCTGAGCCGACCTCATTAACTTCAGATCAAATACAACACAAATTCATGCCCTGAAATGGTAATTTTCAAAACATGTTTTGTGTTAAAAGGGGTCTTTTTTCTCCTCGTTTTACTTTCATCTGGAATTCATTTCCAGTCTCTCTGAGAACCAACTTCTGTGTTTCAGGAAATGTTTCTGAATTCCTGAGCTAAAAACCATTTGAAAACCTCATTTGAATTTTTAAACAGCTTTGCCTGCCCCAAATGGTTTTTGCCAAATGAAAGAGCTGCACCTGAAAAGTTTTTCCCAGCTCCAGGGAAGATCTGGGTCTGCATGTGGAAGCAGCTGGAATGCTGAGGGAGAACAGGGAAAGAGAAACATCAAGATGGGAGGGAAGGATGTGGTTTCTATTAGTGAAACCTCCACCTTCATTTTGAAAGTGTAAATAAGCCACAACAGTCCTTTGGGGGCAGCAAAATGTGGAATAGGAGCATGAGGCTGGAACACAGGGATTGCTGTCGTGTGACACCAGTATCCTGATTCCCTCTGGGATTAAATCAGGGTTTATCCCAGACCTCCAATGCCGTGGCCATTCCTGGGTCACCTTGGGCTTTCCAGGGCTTTTGGATGGAAAGGGGGAGAGCTTCAAACTGAGTAAGTTTAGATGGGATATTGGGAAGGAATTGTTCCCTGGGAGGGTGGGCAGGCCCTGGCACAGGGTGCCCAGAGCAGCTGGGGCTGCCCCTGGATCCCTGGCAGTGCCCAAGGCCAGGCTGGACATTGGGGCTGGGAGCAGCCTGGCACAGTGGGAGGTGTCCCTGCCATGGCAGGGCTGGCACTGGGTGGGCTTTGAGGTCCCTTCCACCCAAACCATTTGGAATTCTATGAAAGCTGCTGTTTCAGTAGCTTGACACCTCAAAAGGTGTTAGAATCACGGAGTCTTTAGGGTTGGAAAAGACCTTTAAAATGTTGCTGTGCATTGTTTGGTTTTCCCCTCTAAGGAATGTGGAGCTGTATTTCACCAATCCAACACTTGGCTGCAATCCTGTGCGGTGACCTGCCCTTGCCCAGCCAGGAGAACTTCCAGGTGAAGCAGAGGGTTTAATTCAGATTTTAGATGACTTGAAATGCCTGAAAGAGTTTGGTGCATGTGCAGAGGAGCAGTTGGGATGTAATTCCAGCTTGGAGGTGCTGTTGGTGCAGGGAGCAGGGCCACGTCTCTGCCCAGGTGGGAGATGTCAGGGCTTTGGCCAAGCACAGCAAAAAGCAGCAGAAAATGACAAAAATCCCCTCGTGCCCCGTGTTCAGAGAGCTCAGGAAATTACTGGCTGAAGGAAACACAATTTCAGTCCTCAGAGTTGGCTCCTGGCACTGAGCATTTCCTGTAAATGATATTTCTGCTGGGGGCAGAACTCTGCTGGGTTTGATGCTGAAAGCTCGTTAAGATCTGATGTTAAACAATTAATGCTCCGAGGGACAAATTGGTTCATGTAGCAGGCCTGGCTGTAGCCAGAGGAAAACACAATATCCCAGGAAATTACAGGGCTTGTAATAAACGTGGGGCTTGCGGAGTGCTCGGTGACACCCAGCGCAGGCCTCAGTATTCCCAGGGATTCTGTCAGAATCCGGGTGCAGACCTTCCACCTCCTGCCCATGGATCAGCCTGGAAAACTTCCTCCTGGAAAGGGTCTTCCAGCCCTGGCACAGCTGCCCAGGGCAGTGCTGGGATCCCCATCCCTGGGGGATTCAAAAGCCTTTGGATGTGGCCTTGGCAGTGCCCTGGAAGGGTTGGGCTCGATGATTTTGGAGGGGTTTTCCAACCCCAGCAATTGTAGGATTCTGGAATTCATGGAAATGCCTTTAATGTCTTTAAAGTCCTTCCCTCCCTGGCTATTTGCTGGGTTTAGCTCCAAGCACTACAAAGGAATTGCACCAGTGAATTTAATGAAAATCCTGCTTTGGATGGAACTCTATTTTCCCTGCTGCAGCTTCATAATAACAACAAAAACAATACAAAAATTCCTTGGGAAATAAAGGCGCTTCCTGGGGCTGGAGTTTGGGGTCATTACCCTCAGTTGTGTGTAGGGATATTGCTCATGCTCAGATCCCAACCTTTTCCTACCTCACCTCATGGTGCTGACAACTCCCCCTGGGCTGCAGCCCCTTCACAAAATGTTCCTGTGGAGCCTGGATTTCCCCAGGGAGGCTGAAGTCCTGTTTCACCAAAAATTCCATACCTCTGGCACCCAGCCCTGGGGACAGGAGCTGAGTGACACAGACCAGAGCCCCTGTCCCCTTTTAATTTAATCCCTGAATTTGATGAGTTACCACTGATGTATTTTTTCCCTCCCAAATTTTTAAGATCTACTTTTCTATTAATTCCTTGGATCAATATGAAATTATTTCCCTCCTCTTTCCTTCCTCTTTCCCTCCTCTTTTCCTTTCTTTTTCCCCCTTCCCCCCCTTTTTCCCTTCCTCCCTTTATCTCCCTTCCCCCTCCTTTATTTCCCCATTCCTCCCCCTTTTCCCCTTTTCTCTCTCATTATTTACTTCCTTTATTCCCCCACCTTTATTTC
The DNA here is from genome assembly GCF_020740725.1 of Corvus hawaiiensis. Taxonomy (NCBI): domain Eukaryota; kingdom Metazoa; phylum Chordata; class Aves; order Passeriformes; family Corvidae; genus Corvus; species Corvus hawaiiensis. The sequence continues at coordinate 1,377,005 of NC_063220.1, read as the reverse complement.
CCTATTTCCATCCCCTTTTCCCCCACTTTCTCCCAGTTCCCCACATTTTCCCTTATCCCATTTTCCCAGACTCCTGTTCCACAGCAGTGACACACAAGTCCCACCACGGGAAGCTGAGGCTGCTCCACTCCTGGACCCTTCATCCTTCCACAGCAGCAGCTGCTGCCTGATGTTTCCAGAGGAAAACATAACTTCCAGCCTTACCCATGCTTTTCCTCAAAATAATTCCCTGTTCCAAGCCCAGAAGCTGTTTATTCCATCCAGCTTTTTATTTCCTTGCTTCCCTCAGAAAGCCAGGCTGGGCTTAGAGCATCTCCCAGCTCCAAACTTATTTTCCCCCCTTTTATGGGCAGCATTTTAAGTTCCAGCATCTCCCAATTTTTCCTTCCCAAGAGCTTTGCAAAATCCCGATTTCTATCTCTGGAATAAGATTTCCAGCAGGAATGGGATCTGATAGAGTTGTCAGGCTGGGCTGGGCTCAGTGCTGAGAGGAAAATCTCAGTTTTCCATGGGAGGCTTTCTTTGTGTTCTCCCAGGTCAGGACACTTGTCTTTCCCAGGGCCTTGGGAATGAATTGGTGCAGGGCTGCCAGGTCAGAGGGCAGGGCTGGATGGGATTTTGGGAAGGAATTGTTCCCTGGGAGGGTGGGCAGGCCCTGGCACAGGCTGCCCACAAATAAAGAAGTTTTTCCTCATGCTCAGGTGGGTTTTCCTGGGCATCCCTCTCTTCCCGCTGCCTGGTTTGGCCTCCTGGCGATTCCCTGCCCCTTTCCAGGGTGTTCAGCCCAAATTAACTTTGTGTTCATCCTTGTGCCCAGCCCAAATGAAATTTGAGCGTGTTCAGTGGTTCAGCAGGGCCTGGTCCAAGCCTGCACAGCTGGGGGCAGATTTGGGCACCTCCAGCTGTAGCACAGGGATGTATTGTTGGATTTCATCCCTCGTACCACAGGGTGAAGGGAGAATACATTTAAACTGTCATCCCAAGTTTTAATTTGTTTTTTATTTTTTTTTCTTTCCTGTAGACATCCCACAAAGCTCATTTCTGGGAGCAGCCTGGTTTGGGAGCGTCTGCTTTAAATATTTTTGTTTCTGTTTTATTACCTGCAGGTCTACTCAGGCTTTGCACCGTGCCGAGTCTGATCACAAATAACTTTGCTACCACACATCTTTAGTCCCAAAAAAACGACTTTAAGAAAATGTGCAGTGATGCATTAAAATGCATTTTACAGAGAAATTATCTTTATATGCTTTGTCTTCTTCTTTTTTTTTTTTTTTTTTTTTTTGGTAAAAAATACAGTTGCTGTGAAGCCACGAAAATACAAAAAACAACTGGTGCACTTGGAAAAAGGATTTGCAAAATATCCCCATGAATGTCTTGGAATCATTAATGGATGTTAATAACCACCACACTGATGTGGGCATGCTGTAGATACTGATTAATTATTTACATGTTTACGACAATTTTGCAAATAATGGGCTAATCACCACAATTATGTATTTTCCAGCTGGGCATGCTCGGAGCAGGGCTGTGCTCCCAGGCAATCCTGGAAAATGCCGTGTCCAAGGCTCTGCTTCCCACGGTGCTGTTTATTTTTGTGGACTATTGATTTTCTGCCAGGATTGAGTGGATTTAATTTTAACTGATGGTCCAGTGGTTCATCCCAGCTTTAAATTATTGGTGAGCTTCATGTCCCACGTTTGCAGCATTCCAGTGCCTGGAAAGTGAGGGGATTCCACACAAATACCTGGGCAGGTGAGCATGGAAAGTGAAATATTTCCCTGTGGGATTCCTGCTAGACCTGGACTGCTGCAGGGTGAAGGAACCCAGGGAAGTCACTAAAATGATGGATAAATAGAGACGTAAATCCTGCTGCGAATAAGGAAAGAGCACAGGGAGAGGTGGGTTTCCCCACCCTTTAAACTCCTTTTTTTTTGTCCTGCAGGCCACAGTCAGCACAGAACCCCAGAAGGGTTTGGGTTGGAAGGAACCTCCAAGACCACCTCATCCTGCAGCCCTGGGACAGCCCTGGGACACCTTCCATGAGAGGCTGTGGAGCCTCCCTCAGTGGGAATATTCCAGAGGATCTGGACACAATGCTGTGCCAGTGCTCTGAGGGAGGCTGGACCCACTGGGGTCCCTTCCAACCTGACCCAGTCTGGGATGTGCTGGCTGTGGCCTGGATATGGAAGAGCTCAGGGAACGGTGATTTTCTGTCCTCTGGGAATGTGCTGTATGAGGTTTGTTGGGGGTTTGGGGGGATTTTTTGGGGAGGTGTTAAATCCTGAGCAGCCTTTCCCATTAGATACCCAATCCTGACCCAGACCCCTCTCCCCACCCCTGGTTTGCTGAAATCCCACAAAGCTCCGATGCCGAGGCCCCGATCCCTTAATAACAGGATTATTGCCAAGTACACAAGCAGCATAATGAGCTGTGTGTTGTAATGCCTGATTAGAGCATGAATTTAGGGCTGGAGCAGCATTAATGCACAGCTACAATGCAACTGGGTTAATAACAATCAACTGATTAATGTCGTACATCTCCCGCCAGCCTCGAGGAGAACAGGCTGGGCTGATTAGCAGGGATGCAAATGTGCAGAGGAGCACAAGGCAGGAGGGTGAGACAGGGCTGCAGGGATGAGGAGGTGCCAGAGTGACAATGGAGAGATGTTTGGAGGAGGGAGGATGGGCAGTGACTCAGTGAGAGTGCCCTGGGAGATGCAGTGACCTCAGGGAATTTGTGTCACTGAGCATTCACGGCTGCTGTGAGGGAATATTCACTGGGAAGGACACAGGAGGTGTCAGAATCACAGAATCATGGAATTATTGAGGTTGGAAAACAATTCCAGGATCACCAGGTCCGAGCTGTGCCCCATCCCCACCTTGTCCCCAGCCCAGAGCCCTGAGTGCCACCTCCAGGAATTCTGTGGACACCTCCAGGGGTGGGCACTCCAAACATCCCCTTCCAATACCTCACCACCCTTTCCACAGAGAAATTCTTCTATCACAGCAGGTTTAGGTTGGACATTAGGGCAAATTCCTTCATGGGAAGGGTTGGATGTCCCCATCCCTGGAGGGATTTAAAAGCCATGTAGGTGTGGCCCTGGGGACATGGGTTAGTGGGGGCCTTGGCAGGAGTGATTGTATCACATCCTATATTGAGCAAGCTCTCTGAAATGCAGTTTTCTAAAGCATGAGGGAAGAAAAGTTTTTAGATACAGTGGCACAATCCAAACTTTATGAAATAGAGGAATAAGAGGTGTATATGCCAAGGCTGAACCTGCAATAATAAACGGACAACAAAGCACAGTGAATAAAAGAAAGGAGAGGCTTCAAAGAAGTGCACAGGTTTTAAAACTCTAAATAGAACTGCAGAAGTTAAATTGCCACAGCAAACAGAGCTCCCATCATCCATGGGGAACATGAAAAAAGAGTCAGCTTGTGCCTGGATTGGGGATTGAGGAGGGGAATAATCAGTTTGTGGTTATAGTCCAGATCTGGAGGTGTTATTGTAAGGGAAAGAGTAACTACCTGTGCACCCGAGGTGTGGCAGGAAATATTGCTGTGCTGGTGATTTGTTTGGGGTGATCTCCACGGTCCCCTTGACCTCCCAGGCTGTGGTTTGAGCACAGCCAGGCTGATTTCTCATTTCTCCTGTCATTTCCTATCTTTGAAGGCATTACAAAGAAATTTGAGCAAGCTATTTTTAGTCAGGCTTGAAAGCACCTATTTTTTTCCAGGCCTGATTCTTGAGGGGCAGCTTTGTGTTTCCCTTTGTTTCTGCTCTCAGTTCTGGCTGCCTTCAAGTGCAGCTCTCCCTTGGCCACGAGGTCCCACTGGGCCCCCCCTGGGCAGGGACCCTTCCCTGAGCACTGCCCCTGCTGCTGTTCCCAGTTCCAGGCTCAGCTGGGATCCAAAGGTGAGATCCAAAGGATTTTTCACCTTTGTTTTTCACCTTGCAGGAGCAGCCAAAGGCAAGAGGATGGTTTCAACTGCAGGCAAAACGCTGGAACAAAGGACAAGCTGTATCTGAAAAGGAAAATATGGGGAAATAATCCCAATCTCGTCAGTTCTGAACCTAACAGGAATGTTGGAATTGTCACTAAACTGAGTAGTTTTACTTCTGGCTTTTGGAGGCCTGAGTTCATCTTCTTTGCTTGGATTCACACTTATATAAGCAGGTGAGTAAATCTGGAAATGTCAGCGCCAGCCTTGCTCTGTGCCTGTAACTGGTACCACTGGTTTAACTGGTGTTCCCTGTGGGGCAGGTGATCTCTTGTCCCCCAGTGCTTGACCCCCCCGTGTTTAGATTTCAACTCTTTTCTATTTCCTTCCCATCCTTTGTTTTTAGCTGGAGGGACCCATATAAAGGCTCTTTAGGTATTCCCAATCATTCAAAGACAGGAAAATGAAATTAAATTTCTCTGAACTTGATGTGTCTTTGCTTCATGGCTTAGACTTCCTCCTCCTCCCCACACTCATAAATCCTGAAGTCTCTCTGTAATTCTTTCCAACTCCGTGAACTCCTCCATGTGTTCTTTGGTTACACATCTCTCCATCCATTTCCCATCTCCAGGGCTCTTGTAACAGGATCCAAGGCACCATTAGGAGTGATCTGTCTCCTTCCCTCAGCCCTGGGAGCAGCAGATCTGATTTTGGAGCTCGGCTGATGAGCAGTTTCTCATTTAGAAGGAAGATGTGTGGTGGGCACAAAATAGATTATCCATGGGAGCTCTGATTCACAGAGCTGATAAAGGTGGAATTTCTCAGTTTGGGGGCAAACATGTGACCAGGCCTCATGGAGGAGTGTAGAAATCCCGGGAATACTGCACACTAGACCTCTCCATGGTTTGCTTGCAGCAGGAGGCATTTGCCTCAGGCATGCAGGGAATGCTGCTGGCATTGCCAGGCCAGGAAAGCTGGAGCAGGGAGAGAAAGCTCACTTGTCTAAAAGTCTCAGAGATTTCATTTCAGCTGTACTTATTTTTCATTCCTGCTCAGAAGGACGAAGCCCTCTCCCTTCCAGAGCAGAGGGAATTCCTGATGCAGGAGCTGTTCCAGAGTCTCTCTGAAGGGGAGGCTGATCAGAGGTGCAGAGAGTCTGGCTGATCCTTTTTCTTTTCCCTCCTGAAACTGCCACTGCTGAGTCACTTCTTCCTGATTCTCTCTGTGTGGCCTTCACGCTTCCCTCACCTCTTTTACCTTTCTAACCTATTTTTCATTGTTTTTGCTGTCGATGGGGGGTTTTCGTGGCTTTTTGTAATACTACACACTAACCAGAGATCAAAGCAGCAAAGGAGAAAGGGAATAGAAAAGCAGCAAAAGAATATTTTACCATGTTCTTATTTTTTTTCCCACTATCCACAAGTTTTCAAGTGTCTCCCAGAGCCCAAATCTTGCCCCCGAGCAGAGGAACTGCTTTTGCTGTATTTGTGTCTTGCTCCTCGTGCTGTGCCCCAGCTGAGAGTGAACTTCCCCTCAACAAAGAGCTTGGCAAGGAATTTCCTGATTTGGCACATGGATCCAAGATCCAACTTCCTGCTTGTTAAACCCACGGTAATTCTGGAAAATGCCACAAAGCTTTGCCCAGATCCTGTATTAACACAAAGCTTTGCCCACGTTGCTAAGTGCCCTCAAACATCCACTTTTTAATCACTGATTATTGAGTTGCCTGAACAAAACTCCCCTCCTTTGGCACTGTGGTGTCCCAGGAATGCTCTGCTGCACATTAGAAAGGATTTAAGGGAGCTGTGAGGATGACAAATGAGCTCTTTCTACCAGTTATTTACCTCTCCTGGCTGTGTTGCACCGGGCAGATGCTGGAGGGGCTGCCTGGGGATGTGGGCTCCAACAGGATCACTCCACACTGGGGGTTCTTGCAGGGCAATAATTCCTGAGCATGGAATAAATCCAACTGCTCCTGCTCAGAGTCCATCGTGTGGGAGGCCAGGAAGGGATAAACTGGGAAGCACCTGTTTCATTTTGAAATAAAGCTGATTAGATTTGATTCATGGCTTTAGTACCCAGATGTGTGCAGCGAAAACCTCTGGTGAGTGATGCTGGTGAAAAGCACAGGAGCTGTGGCACCTCTTGCTGTGGAAGTTCATCTTTTTGGTTTTGTTCTTTGTTTCTGTGGCTGCCCCATCCCTGGCAGTGCCCAAGGCCAGGCTGGACGGGGCTTGGAGCACCCTGAGATAGTGGAAGGTGTCCCTGCCCATGGCACTGGATGGGTTTAAGGCCCCTCCCAACCCAACCCAGTCTGGGATTGTCTGATTTTATGCCAGCAGGAGGACAATCAGTGGTTCCCATGGAGAACATCTCGAAATGATCGAAGGCAAATGATAATTTCCGTGTCCCAATGAAATGCACCCGAGAGAAAGAAAATCTTTTGCCCTTCTGAATTTCAAACAGAAATATTTATAAACCCTCTAACTGGATAATCAAGAAAAGGTAATCACAGAATGGTTTAGGTTGGGAAAGACCTCTGAGATCATTGAGTTCAAGAGGTGAAAAATAATTTCTTGACGTGTCCAGTTGTAAAAAGAGGTGAAATGAGGTGGCATGAAGCTGAAAAGTTGACAAAAAAAGCCTTTGTGGCCTGGTGTGGTGCTTACCTTTAAAATGCCGTGGAGCAGCTGCGGGCAAAGCGAGGTTGATCAAAGAGCCAGCACAGCTCTGGCTTCTCCCCCTCTTTTGAAATCCTGGATCTTGTTGGATCCCCTCAGATCCAGCCCACAAGGATCCCTGCTGAGCTCCGTGGGCACCCGGGCCCCTCTCCCAGCCCAGCCCCTCTCCGCTGGCTGCGAGCTGCAATTGCTGCCATTGATTTTTGTGGCGCTGGTTAACACATTAAAGCACAATTCCTCTGTACCCATTTCTCTGCTCTATCCCTGGGTGCCTTTTCCTGCAGAACGCTGAGAGGCTTTCCTTCTGGTCAAGCAGTGTGGTTTAGATTCATTCTCTGTTATTTTTCCCAGCTGGGCTGCCGGGGCTGCTGGAGAATGAAAACATTAATTTCCAGAGTAGCAGGGGTTTGCTCCTTATCGACGTCAGAGCCCAATCGCAGCGCTAAAAATCTCATTTCTTTCCCTCTGTTTTGGAAGGCTTGGATGCAAATTAAGAAGAGTTGAGACTGGAATTTTTTACTGGGATGGCAGCAATAATGTCACACGTCCTGCCCTGTGCTGGAAGGTGTTGCTGGGACATCTGGGGCTCACCAGGGCAATTCAGGATCGATCCCACCATTCCCACCTGGAATGACTGTGGCGATTATTTGATCAGTTGATCAGAAAAGTACATGAGGAACAGTTATTACATGGGAAAACAAAGGGAAACTGTAGAAATACATCAATATTCCAAGCCACAGATTCTTTAAATGCGCAAAAACCAAATTCCCAGATGCAGCATTTAAATCCATTTCCTGCCATGGAATTGTAGCCTGGAAGAATACTGGCACCAATTCTGATTTCCATACTTGAGGATGGAATAGAAAATTCAGAGAATGCTTTGCCACCAGGAGGAAATTTGGATTTTCCTGTGCTTAACTCCTGCTGCTCAGTGCCTGGAAAAGCAATGGAGGTGGGAATAGGAGGTAGATGGTACCAAACTCTGGGATGTAACCTAAATTAATAATAATTGGGTATTCTTTCCTTTTAAAGTGGATAAAAGCTGCAGGAAGAACTTGGAGGACATTTCTGTGGTACAACCAACTGCTCAAGTGTCTGAGCTATTCCAAATTTCCCTTTTAGAGAGAGCTGGGAGTTTTCCTCCTTCCTTCAGTCTGGGTGCTGGGACGGAGGGAGGAATAAGGGCTGAACTTGCTGTCAACTCTCTTAAAAGCTTTTTATTGGAGCTGGAATGTGTGATAATGGCCCCCAGAACTATCATTACAGTTAATTAAAGGTCTGTTTCTTTTTTCTAATGTGAGGGGTTTATTTTCCGCAGTTGATAACACAGCAGTAAAACCTTGCTTTAGGCAAAAGCTTGGTAGGCAAGGTCACAATTTAGAAGTAATTTGAAAATTGAAGGGAAAACTAGAAAGCAGCATCTGGTTCCTGTCATTTCTGAGTTGTGGAAGTACAGAGGGAATGATTTAGAGTGAAAAGGGAAGGAAAAGAGGAACATCAGAGTCTGTGCACGGAGGGGATGCTCAGTGGTGGTCATGGGGAAGAGGTGAAGGGAGGACAGGAAATTTGGGGTAAACATCTACTTAAACAAGAAAACTTGTCAGATCTTGGTTTAATTTAGGTTGGAAAGGCAGAGCCTGCGTCCAGGGATGGGAAAAAGTCGGGATGGAGGCACAGAAATGTCAGGATTTCACTACTTTGGGGTATTTCATGCAAAACTGGAGATTAGCTTCTGTTGGGAGTGGAGCTGTTGTGGGGCTAGGATGTTGTGGGGAGCTGCCACATCCCAGAATTTGCTGTTGAGGGTGAATCCATTCAGTGCTTGGAGTCACCTGGGATTTCTCTAAGGATCTTTGGCTCACAAATCCAGGGATGGACACTGAGAGCTTGTGGGGTATCCATCCTTGCAGTTGCTCCAGCCCCCTGGAATATCCCTGAGCTCTGGGGATCTGGGGAACTCAATCTCTCTCAAAATACTCAACCCAGATCATGGTTTCTAACTTTATGACTCAAACAGCATTTCTGCACTTTCATTCCAGGGCCAGCAGAGAAGCAGCAGGTGCTCGATTGGTCAAAAAAAACATTTCCTGAGATAAGAAATGTAAAATAAGTGCCAGTGGTGGAGATTTAATTGCTGCAAATCTGTTGAGTGGAAGCTGAGCTCTCTGTTCTCCAAACTAATCACATCCAGCTCCCAACCAGCGCAGCTGTGCTTTAGATGCCTTCAAGTTTGCAGCAGATTTGCTGTGGATGTGTTAATTAAAAGGTTAATTATGGCTGAGATGTTCTGTTACTCAGCTTTTCTGCTGCTGATGTGGGGTCTAAATGCTCCTCACCCCAAACCCAGAGGCACTTATGGAAAGTGGGCAGGCCCTGGCACAGGGTGCCCAGAGCAGCTGGGGCTGCCCCTGGATCCCTGGCAGTGCCCAAGGCCAGGCTGGACATTGGGGCTGGGAGCAGCCTGGGACAGTGGGAGGTGTCCCTGCCATGGCAGGGCTGGCACTGGATGGGCTTTGAGGTCCCTCCAACCCAAACCAGTCTGGGATTCTGGGATTTGGGGCTGAACAAGGATGAGGTGGGAAAGCTTTGCTCTGTGTGTGGCCAGCACTGGTGCCAGAGGCACCCATGGTGCTCCCAAAAATTTGTGGTGTGACACTGCCTCTGTAAACTCCATGAGAAACTAATCCTGGAAACGCACCAGATTTTTTTTAAAAAAGCAGGGAAAGGTGTCATCTGGTGATAAGAAATTTCCCACCTGGTGGCAGAAAAACTTAAACAGGGATTAATAGTGAACCATGTTAAGATTTCAAATGACTTGTGGAATTTATAAAGTAAGAGTAAACAAAGCAGAGTCAAATCTCCAGAATTTAATCCTTAGAACTGCAGCTCAGCATCTCTGAGGTGGTGCCAGTGATCCTGGATCCTGGGAAGGACTGGAAAATAAATTCCCCACCCTCTTTCAGCAGCACTGGGTGCTGGAAGAGCCTCCTCGGTGCCACTAATGAATGTCTGGGGACCCTGTCTGTGTGCCTTGGGATGAAAAGCAAAATTAAGCTCTGCAGCTCTTTGAAGAAAAGCAGTGTCTGTAAACAAGAGGCACTTCTGGGATCCTGGTTGATAAAAGCAGATGAAAATCTGGGTTCCTGCAGAATCCAAGGAGTTCTGACGGTAACAGCAGAGTTTTTGTGGTGTCACTGCCCATCCCTGGCTGGGCTGTCCCATTTATCTTCTCTGGGATGCTGATGGGGCATCGAGTCCAGGGCAGCTGTCCAGGACTGCAGGGAAGTGTCCAAGTGTCCCTGGAGTGTCCCAGGCCAGGCTGGACAGGGCTTGGAGCACCCCAGGATGGTGGGAGCTGTCCCAGCCCATGGCAGGGGTGGCACTGGATGAGCTGTAAGGTCCCTTCCCACCCAAACCAGTCTGGGATTCTGTGATTTTAAGATAAACATGAAACTACAACAGGATTCACATTAAAAAATCCAATGTTCCCTTTCTCCGCAAACCCCCACCCCCACCCCTCAGAATTTCCTTTGCAGGGCCCTTTCTGCCAAAATTTGGAGCCTGTGTTGAAGCCACAGCAACCCTGACTAGAAAGACTCTTTCATTTTGAGACAGAGCTTCAGAGGAGAGCAGGAGTTGCAGAGAGAACTGTGCAAGTTCTGGCCTTCGGGGTGCTTTTAAAATGCAGGAGCTCTGGGATGCAGGGCTGGTTTAATGGGATATTTATCTCCTTGGGAGAAGTTTCTGCTGGAGACCTGCAAGTCATAACATGCTGCAATAATAAGACTTCCCTCTTCATTAAGAGATAACTTTTTTTTGCTTCTTTTTTCTATAAGAGATTTATTTCCTGGGACAGAGTCTTTTTTCCCCCTAATTTCCTAAATTTTCTAATTTCAGGAAAATCGATGGAAATAAATTTCCAATAGCAGCAGTTCAAACCCATCTGGCTGTTCAAACTCTGGTTGGTGTCCCCCTGTAACACCCACACCTGGGATGAGCCTGTGCTGCTCCGGGAGCATCAGGAATTTTTGTGGGATCAGAGATCCTCAAACCTCATGCAGGTGTGTCCCTGGAAGTTCCAGGAGAGCTGAAGGATGCCCAGAGCTGGAATTCCCTCACCAGAGGAGCCTCATCCTTGGATGTGCTGAAGAGCAGTTCGGAGGCACCGTGGGCTGTGAGTGATCCAATATCATCAAAACCACTGAACTGATCAGTTTAATTCTATTTTTATCCCTCTCCTGTAACTATTGATTAACTTTTAACCCAGTTTTCAGGTGTGAGGTTTATTTCCATTCACCTGTCCCACCCCAGTGGCTGCTGCTGCTGAGCAGGCAGCACCAGGAGGCTCGGGGATTTCAGAGCTGCTTTACCCAGCCTGGATTTGTGGCAAAATCCATCATAAATCTACATAATTCTGAGTGTTTGCTGCTCCTTAAGCCATTAAACAGAGAATATCCAGGGACATCCATCAGTGTCTCCCCACCCAAGTGTCGCAGCCGCTGGAGCGTCGATGCTGACGGACTTCTCCATGGTTTTGCCTGAGAGGAGTAATTAATCCTGACTTTCTGACAGCAGCAGAGCTGGCTGAGCATCCACATTCATCTCCCTCAGAAAAGAACCACGGAAGGAATCGGTGTTGGGATCACAACAGAATTTCTCCTTTTTTAGAACCGGAAAAAAAAAGTGGGAGCTGGAGTATTGACACCAAAGAAGTTCCAGCAGCAGTTTTGTCTCTGTCTTCAGCCCCTCTGCTCTGGAGCTGCTATGGAAACGGCTGCTCCCAGGAGTTTCCTCTCTAGATTGAGTTGGAGAAGGGATTATTTAAAATCAGAAGCCATGGATGTAGCACAACTGGACTTCAAGGGGATACAGAGGAAAATCAGGAGGCACAAGTGAAAAATAAAACTGCTGTCTGGAAAAGATGGAGCAGGAGCTTAGGGAAAAGGTTCCCTGGTCCAGGATAAGCCGTTGGGGCAGCGATGGGAATGGAAAAGCACAGAAGAGCTCTTGGAAGTCAGTGTGGAAAAGAGGGAAGAGGGGAAGAGCTCACTGCAGGCAGAGGTTTAATGAGAGAAACTCTTTTTAGGGGCCCGGAGGTGCCACATGGCCCAAAATCTCTTGAAATCTGCAACATCTGAGCACATTAGCAAAGACCTCATCTTCTTTCCAGCAGGGAGCTGAGCAGAAGCCAGGATCCAGTGAAGCCATGGAGCGGCTGGACTGTCTGAGATCCTGGTTATTCCCATTTCCCTGGCACCAGTGAGTGGAGGAACCCCCAGGAGAAGGGGTGCGAGAGCCACGGATCCCTCTGTGCCAGGCAGGAGCATTCCCAGGGCTAGGGATAGTCCTAAAATTGTACTGCCACTAAAGAAGGGATAAAAGGGCTCTGTGCTGTCTGCAGTGTAGGGATAATCAATGAAATGCAGGATAATTTAATATTTTCAGGAGTGCAGGGCTTGATGGGTTTGGGAATTTATTCAATGAAACTTTCAGTTCAGTGTTAGAGAATTGGATCAGTGACCCCTAAAATAGTCCTGCCACAAACCCAAACTCACTGTGCCCTCCTCTGGAATATCTGCCTCTGGAAGTCACTCATTTTGAGAGGAGATTATTTATCTTGGCAGCTCTCAGAGCTGGCACAGCTCCTGTGGACGCCACTGGTGCCTCTTGGATGTCTGGTCCAGCAGGATCTGACGCGAGGCTGGGCACGTGTCTGACCCCCCTGCTGGCTTTCTCACTGCCTTCCTCCCAAGTTCTCCAGGTCTGTGCACCACCAGCAGCCCCTGCCCCTTTGCTGGGTGCACAGGGGGAAATCAATTCTGATTATGGGATCCTTAATTATAGTCCTTCCGGGTAGAAAAGCCCTCTGTGATCATCAAGTCCAGCCATCAACCAGCACCACCACCATGGTCACCACTGTGTCCTCAGCTGCCTTTGGCTGCTTTGATCCAACCCCTAAAGTTTCTCCTCTGGAATTTAGACTTTTCCATGATTAGTAATAATTTCATTTTGGTTCATATTTTGGTTCTCCTGAAATGGGCAGGAGACACATTTGTATGTAAAACATGACTGCGTGTCCTTGATCCTGGGGCTCCACTGGGTAAGGAAAGCTTGTTTTCCCAGAGGAATTAATGTCTTGTTCACTAATTAATTCAGGAAGGATTTCCTTCTGGAAAGGCCTTGGCAGGGGCTGCCCAGGGAGGCTTGGAGTCCCCATCCCTGAAGGTGTCCAAGGAAGGCCTGGACATGGCACTCAGAGCTCTGGGCTGGGGACAGGGTGGGCATCCAAGGTTGGACACTGCTCCTGAAGGGCTTTTCCAACCTCAGTAATTCTGTGATCCTTAAGGAAAAGCCCATTTTTAGCAGGCAATATTCATTCATCAACCACGTGCACCTTCCTAAAAGGATGTGTGATATATATGAACACCCCCATAACTATGAAATTGTGTAGGTGCCACTCGATGGAACATCCCCCAGCCCCAGCAATCACTTGTACATCACAGAGTCCTCACTGCAGCCAGAACTCCATAATCACAAAATGATTAGAAAGCCATAAAAAACAAAGTTGTTTTGTCAGGATCATTTCCTCCCTGATCACAGGGCTGATGGAAAGTGGCTCTGGGCTTAAGTGATAGATGAGAGCCATTAATAGAGCCAGAGTGCTTCCCAGGCTGCTTGTAGCCAAAATTAAAAGGGGATTTTACCAGTCCTGGATAGTTGGGAAGCCTGGAGAGTTGGCTGGGTGTTTTGGTGGGGTTGGTGTAAAATACAGCCTCTCACAGCCATGAATTGCATTATTATTCATGAATAATTTCCTTATAGTTATTATTTTGATGGTGTAAGGTTAGAAATTCCCCTCTTACTCCTCTGTTCACCTGTGAGCACATCTTGGCTTTGTCAAAGGCCTTTAGAAAAATCCTGGAATAACATCCTGATGACACAAACCTCCCTTGTCTCCCTCTGGCATTTGGCACTTTACAGGAGTATAAAGCAAACTGCACAAACCCTGTTTCCAGAAAACTCCTGGGTGAAATCCTGGTTATGCACAGGAAATGGTTGTGTGGGGGCTCCAGGGGGGCTGGAGAGGGACTGGGGACAAGGGCTGGAGGGACAGGACACAGGGAATGGCTTCCCAGTGCCAGAGGGCAGGGCTGGATGGGAGATTGGGCAGGAATTGTTCCCTGGGAGGGTGGGCAGGCCCTGGCACAGGGTGCCCAGAACAGCTGGGGCTGCCCCTGGATCCCTGGCAGTGCCCAAGGCCAGGCTGGACATTGGGGCTGGGAGCAGCCTGGCACAGTGGGAGGTGTCCCTGCCCATGGGTGAGCTTTAAGGTCCCTTAAAGCCTCCCTGAGGAATGCACAAGGAATTTGTACCTGGATTTGTGCGAGGCTGGGAATTGCTGTGGCTCCCTGAAACCCTCCTGCAATAGAATTACAGGATCCCAGAGCGGTTTGGGTTGGAAGGGACCTTAAAGGTTTGTTTGAAATGCCTTTTTTGTGTCTCACAGAAGCAGTTTGACCTCTCTCTCTCTGTATTTATCACACCAACATGAAAACAAACATCTCCAGCTCCAAATGCTTTTTGGGTAATGTAGGGAATGTTTATGTCTGCCCTACAAAGCTCCCTCAGCTGTCACTGAACACACAAATCTGTCTCTGTAGGTATAATGAAAATAAATAATAATTTTGTGTCATTGAAGATGTCCTCATTAAGAAGCTGTTGCACCTTAAAGCCGAGGTTGTAACTTCTGCTCCAGTCACTGCTAACAGTGCTGTGTGAGCAGCAGCTGCTGCAGCCACCACAGCTCCGCCTTTCCAGACAAAAATCAATGTTTTCACCATCAAAATATTGGCCCAAACGCTTTCAGTGAAACGTGAAAGAAATGGAATGTTCCTGTGCTACAGGAATGGTCGGGCAGTTTGTTTTCCTTTAAAAGCTTTGGAATATCCGGTCGCCAGGCTAAGCGATATTTATTGCAAAATGTAAAGAGAAGGGGCAAAGACAAGAAACTGGGAAATTTAGGGAACTGCATTTGCCAGGCACAAGGGGAAGTGCCTGCAGTGTTCTGTTCTCACTGTCCCAATATAAAAACCTCACTATTGTGGGCTGAGCCCCAGCAGGAAAGCGGAATTCTGCCCCTGTGCCCAGGTGAGCCCCCACCTGCAGAGCTGCCCCAGCCCTGGCCCAGCACAGGAAGGACCTGGAGCTGCTGGAGCCAGGCACCAAATGAGCAGAGGGATGGAGCAGCTCTGCTGGGAGGGAAGGCTGCGAGAGCTGGGGGTGCTCAGCCTGGAGAGGAGAAGCTTTGGGGTGACCCCACTGTGGCCTCACAGGGCCTGAAGGAGCTGACAGGAAAGATGGAGAGAGACATGGGACAAAGGATGGAGGGACAGGACACAGGGAATGGCTTCCCAGTGCCAGAGGGCAGGGCTGGATGGGAGATTGGGAAGGAATTGTTCCCTGGGAGGGTGGAGAAGGGATGAGATGGAATTCCCAGAGCAGCTGGGGCTGCCCCTGGATCCCTGGCAGTGCCCAAGGCCAGGCTGGACATTGGGGCTGGGAGCAGCCTGGCACAGTGGGAGGTGTCCCTGCCATGGCAGGGGTGGCACTGGATGGGATTTGAGGTCCCTTCCCACCCAAACCATTCCGGGATTCTCTGGCTCTGTTCTGTGTTTCGTCAGTCTGTGACTGGGACCAGGCCCAGCCCATATGGAAATGACCTGCGGTTTTCAGCCTGTATTAATTAACGTTAATGAAGTCCTGCCATCAGTGCAACGTTTAGGAAAGTTAAAGGTATATTCAAATGAGAGACAATCCTTCCCTTGGTTTCTCTGCAGCCTAACAGAGGGCAGGGCTCTGGGCAGAGGCAGGAATTGTTTTCCCCCTGCCGCTGTCTTTCTCCCCAGGCTCATCCCCTCCCCGCTGACACGGGTTTGCATTTCCCTAAAACCTCACAAAGACTCTGGCAAGAGGCATAATTAATTGGCTGTAACTGGGGGCGGGGGGGGGGGGGGGGGAAATACATGACAAGACATCTGTTAATGCCCTGGCTCCCTGCTGAGGATGAGAGTGATGTTTAATCCAGAGTTAAATACCACCTGGCTCTGACCTAGCGCTAATGAGCCGGGCCTTGGTTGAAGGTTGAGAGGCCGCTCAGGAGAAGTTGCAAACCAAAGTGATTCGCTGTTTTTGCTGCTTGGCTGTGGACACAACATGTCCCTGGGCAGAGGCTGGGGGCTGGGGATGTCCCCTTGTGTCACCCTGGTTGGTGCCAAACGGAGGGAGCTCTGCTTGTGCTTCGCTCCCTTTGATGGCGCCTGTGAAAAACGAGGTTCACTCTTAGGAAAATTTGAAGGAAAGTTGAAGAAAAGGGACAATTAGGAGACAACAGCAAAAGGGGCGGTACGGCCGGGTGCTTCGGCAGAGAGCCAAAGGCGCACCTGTACATCCAAAAGATCGGCTTTAAAAGTACATCGCTTATTTCGTGTTCATCACCATCATGCATAATTCATTAATACTTTGGAGTATCATCCCATCAGTCTCATCTTCCTCCTTGGCTCCATTCCGTCTGGTTTCGTTTTTTTTTTTTTTTTTCTTCTGATAAGATTTTCCAGGAATGTGAAGACCCCTCCCATCCTTCCCAAACTGAGCACCCCAACTACAGACATTCTACAGCATTACATTACAGAACTTAGGCAAAACCCCCCCCAAAAATAAGTAACATGCAAAACCCAACATCACAATACATTCATAACAATTTTGTAATCCTGCGAAAAGCCAATACCACAGTACATTCATAACAGCGCCGCAGCCTCAGATCACGTTTTCGGAGAGGCACTGAAGGCTGTGTTTAAAAGGACAGGATCTGAGCAAGTCTCCTTCCCGCTCTCTCTGTGTTATGTAAATGCACACTTGCCCCACGTTCCCCTGTTTTAAGCCTCGGGGTAGCTGTGTTGGGGCTCTCAGGTCTGTGGGGTTGGGGCTCTCAGGTCTGTGGTGTTGGGGCTCTCAGGTCTGTGGGGTTGGGCTCGGCCCCTTTGGAGCCGCGGCTCCCGGTGCTCGCCAGGGCCAGGCGGCCGCAAGGAGCAGCCCAGCTCCGGCACTCCCTCGTGTGCCACTCCCTGCACAAGACCTGGGGTAAGCCGGGGACATCCAGATCTAAAATGCAGATGGCGAATTCCAAAGGCAAGTCCTTGAAGCGCCAGGTAAGTGACGAGGCGCTTCCGAGGGGAGCCGGGACTAAAACGGGATCTACCCGGGGCCACCCAGCACTCGCAGCGTTCGGACACTCTGAGAGGAACTGGGCAGGGAACGGAGCTGGGAAGGGGCTGGAGCCCCAGGAGCGGCTGAGGGAGCTGGAAAGGGGCTCAGGCTGGAGCAAAGGAGGCTCAGGGGGGACCTTGTGGCTCTGCACAAGTCCCTGACAGGAGGGGGCAGCCGGGGGGGTCGGGCTCTGCTGGCAGGGAACAGGGACAGGAGGAGAGGGAACGGCCTCAGGCTGGGCCAGGGCAGGCTCAGGGTGGATACTGGGGAAATTTTCTATCCAAAAAGGGCTGTCCAGCCCTGGCACAGCTGCCCAGGGAGGTTTGGAGTGCCCATCCCTGGAGGGATTTAACAGCCCTGTGGATGTGGCACTTGGGGATGTGGTGCAGTGTTCCAGTTGCTTGTGGAGTTATTTCAGATTCATTCTCAGTAATTTCTGGAGATTTCAGTTTGTTACATCCATCTAAACACCCAGAGGTCTTTTCTTTGATTCCATTTTTCCTTGTGTTTTCTTTGTGGTGTCTGACTGCTGCTGGGTTTCCCCTCAGCTCTGGGGGAGGCTCAGAAACCCCTCGGTGTCTCTGTTTAGCTCCCAAATACCCCCAGCCCTAAAACCCAGTGAGATTTTCACTCCACATGCCTGTGATTTCCTGAACATTCTTGAGGTGCTTCTCTAATTTTTTATTTCTCCTTTCCTTCCTATTTCCCTGCAGATGCCTGGGGATGTAATGATGATTCAGTCTCCAATTTACCTGATTCATCATGCGAAATCCACTGACAAAATCTGCTGCTCTCAAATCCTGTAATACTGTGGAGAAAATTTGTTTTCCAGCCAGGATGCATTATGGCTTTTAGGACTTGGAAACTGCATCCTCAATAGCATTACATTTATTTTTTTGTCATTGGGTCGGGCTATTTTTGTTCTGTGGGAACAAAAGTCCAAGGAATTATTTTCATCTATTTCTTTCCTTCCCACCCTCCCCCCCCCCCCACCCTTTTATTTTCCAGGATTAAGACCTTTCAGTCTCAAAGTCTTTATTTCAGTGAGCAGCATTCCTACCCTATCTGAATCCCCATGTTTTTTCCCCATGGGCTTTAGCATCAATCAAATCCTTTTAAATGTCAATTGTGTTGCTTCCTGGGTTATTATTGTTATTTTTGCCATTTTAGATGCTACAAACTGACCTTGCATTGTTGAGAGCAATGCAAAACTGCATCATTACATCCTTGCTTGGCTGATTTTTTCCATGGAACAGGCTGGGAATGTCTGGGGGGGACAGGGGGCAGAATTTTGGGGCTGTTCCAGTGTGGCCTTTCTGCTTAGGCTTGGAATTTTCTGCTTAGGCTTGGAATTACCACACAAACCTGTGCCAGGGAGTGTTTGCTGCCTGCAGTCACAGGTAAATGCTCTTTGTGGGGCTTCTTGGGCTTAGAAAATGATACAAAAATGGAAAACTTGGTAAAAACAGAGAAATTCTTCTCTCAGTGGTCCAAAGGGTGAAAGACCTGCCTTCATCCAGAGCAAACGGAAAAGTTCCTGCCTGCGGTGTGGATTTGACAAGGAAAACAGATGGACTGCCTCTGCTCACACGTGCAGTTACCTCCAGAGGGCTTTTCCAAGCCAGTTGTGGATGAAATGGAGTCCTTGTGCTGGAGAACAGCCCCGCTGTCCTGCTTGGATCTCAGCTGCTCGCTCCTCCTCAGTTTTCTGCCTTAAGTGGATTCCAAGCCCAGCACAGCCTCGTTTTGCCCTCTGAAACTCTGCTTTTGTGGTGCTTTCTCCGGTGCTCTGTAGAAGAGGCTTGATCTGTATTGTCTAATTCTTGTAGCAAATCTCCTCGTTTCAGACCCTGCCTCGTTTTCACTATTTAAATTAAGGTTTCAGCTGTTTTCCTACAGTAAGAATCTGTTAAGCTCTAATTCCTAAAGTGGCATTAGACTTTTTTTTTTAATTATTCCAAGGAAGGGCCACAATGACTGTGAACCTTCTGCTTAATTCCTGATTCTGCGTAAGGAGGGGAAACTTAATCCATTGCTCACCCAGGATGATTTTCACCAAAGGATTACAGTTTTTAAAGGGCAAAGAAAACAGAGTTATTAAAGACAATTAAAGAACCACTTCTCATCTCTTTGCTGCAAAAATTAGGATGCTGAAGAATTCCCTAGGGAATCTCTGTGCTAATTTCCCCTGTTCTTACTTCCCTAATTGTCTAAGAGGGTGTGGGGGTAAATCTGCCTTCGCTTATTGGTGCTGCTGTTCCGTAATAATATCCTGGCCCTGCTGGTGGTGTGGGGTTTCTTTGGATTATCCTGGGAAAGAAATTCTAAACAAATCTGTGCTGCTTTGTTCTCCCTTTGAATGGTGTGAACAGGGTTAGAACATCCTTCATTTCCTGATATTTTCATTTATAACGACATGATTTACAGCTCGTGGGGTATTTATTTCTCCAGGAAGCTTTCAATAAAGGATGAAGCTTTCAGGATCTTTTATAAACAACGTGTCAGGTGTGGAGTTAATAGAGTTTAGATCTGGTTGCTTCACAGGTAACTCCAAAAACCCAAGAATTTGATTCACAAGGCAAAGGAATGTTGCACTAGGAAGGGCCAGCTGAGGGCCAAGCCAGGCTGCCGCTCCCAGCAGCACTGGGATGATCTGTCAGCACTGCCCTGCTGCTTCTGTAATTCATTCCCCTCAAATTGTCGGCTTAATTGATGAGAGGGGATGACAACCTGGCAGTAGACAACACCAATTTGCCAGCGTGGTTGGGTGCCATCGTGGGTGCCAGCAGGGCTGAGCTGTTATTCCCACTCAGGGCAGGAGCTCTGGTGATTTGCAGGAAAACCATCACCAGTGATAGGACAGCAAATCTGTCACCCAGGGTGTCCTTTTGTCCCTCTTTACTGCAGAACTTCCCCACTCACCCTCTGGACTCTTCTCTCCCTCACTCAAACTCTGCTGCTCCACAGATTGCCTCAAAAATTGGGAAAAGGGAAACATAACATTGAAAGGAGGAGCCCAGCCCTGCCCTGTGGGCAGGCACAGGATGGGCTGGGTCTTGGCTGTCAGCCCCACAGCCCAGCAGGACCAGGGAATCCCAGCCTGGATGGGTGGGAAGGGAATTAAAACCATCCAGTGCCACCCCTGCCATGGGCACCTCCCACTGTCCCAGGCTGCTCCCAGCCCCAATGTCCAGCCTGGCCTTGGGCACTGCCAGGGATCCAGGGGCAGCCCCAGCTGCTCTGGGCACCCTGTGCCAGGGCCTGCCCACCCTCCCAGGGAACAATTCCTGCCCAATCTCCCATCCAGCCCTGCCCTCTGGCACTGGGAAGCCATTCCCTGGGTCCTGTCCCTCCATCCTTTGTCCCAAGTCTCTCTCCATGTTTCTTGTTGGCCCCTTCAGGCCCTGTGAGGCCACAGTGAGGTCACCCCAAAGCTTCTCCTCTCCAGGCTGAGCACCCCCAGCTCTCGCAGCCTTCCCTCCCAGCAGAGCTGCTCCATCCCTCTGATGCCCTTGGTGCCTCTCCAGGGATGGGGCAGCCACAGCTCCTCTGTGCCAGGGCTTTCCCACCCTCCCTGCCCCAAACTTCCTCCTTCTCAGAGCAGGCCAGGCCTCACTGTGCTGCTGTCACCTGCAGAGCTCTCCTGGTCAGCAGGAGCAGCCCTGGAGGCACATCCAGGCATGGAATGTGGCATTCCCACTGTTTTGCTCCCTGACACATCCAGAAGAGCCCCCACAGCCCCCAGGATCCCCACTGGTGTTCCCGACATGATCCAACACGCTGCTTCCCGGTGCAGCTGCTTCTGTCACCTGCAAGGCGCAAAGGAACTGGGAATTTGCACTCCAGTGCTTCCCAAGGAACCAGAGGATGTCACCTTGTGCGCTGGAGGTGACTCGTCACCACTCATCAAAGCGTGGTGTAAAAGGAGCTGTGTAAAACAAGGAGCACCTGCAGCAAATCCCAGTGTCCTGATGGGATTCTAGGAGGGTTCCTAGCCCGGAATGCTACCTGGAGAAAACACAAACAGAGCCACGGCAAGAAATAAACAATGCATTGATTTAATCCTGTGAAGAATTAACGTTTCCTCTTTAACGTTTCCTCTTTAGGGGGAGCAGTCCCTCACGGCATTGTTGAATTGGCTCATTTTCAGGGTGTCACTGCAGACCTTGCTGGGAGGGGCTGAATCCCTCCTGGGGGTTCAGAGGAGGGCTCTGACACAAAACTGGGGACCTGAAGATGCCCCACACCCGGGGCTGGGGGTTGTTCGCAGCTGCTCTGGTTTCAGCTGCTGTGGCAGCACCTCAGTGCTTTGCTCTGCGGTCTGCAGGCCTCGGCAGAGGCTGAGGATACAAAATTTGAGGTATAGTATAAAATATTTATATATATTTAGAGATAGATTTCTGTGGCTTTGAGAGTTACAAAACCCCGCATGATTCCATGATCTGATGAATTTACATGGTAATTTTGTACCTGCCTGGGAAGATGTGGTGTATGAAACCCCTTTTTGGGCAAAAGCTGCTTTTGAATTTTGATCAAATCTATATCCAAGCATTTTTCCCCTCTCAGGCAACAATTTTCTTATAGCTGCTGTGATTTTTCTGGTGTGCAATGCCAAAATTTTGGCTTCTCCTTGCTGGTTTTGCCTTCTCCCATCAATAACAGCTCTTGGCAGAGGTTTAGAAACCTGACAAATTGTTGGCTGTAAAACAGATTTGCCCACAGATGAAATATCTTCGTGGCCAAACCCTCCCTCCTATAAATCAGGAGCACCAGTGCTTGTTTAATTGACAAATTTTAGAACTCACTGGGGGAAAATGAAGTCACTGACTGATGGCAAGGCACTTGTTCCTCTGCTTTTTATTCCAGAAATTCCATGTGGATAACGAGCACCCCAAACAGCCGAGGAACCTCTGATTAATGGACTTGAAAGGCTCGCTCAGGAGGGAGAACGAGCTCAGAATAATTTGTTGTTGTTTGTAACGAGCGCTGGAGATGACAGCAGTGATTACCTTAATGAATCAATTAAGGGCAAGGCAATTTGGGCTGGCTGGGGCTGCCCAATTGTGCAGCCCCCACTGGGAGAGGGGCTCACAAACCAGTAAGAGCCTGGCCAGGCTGCTGGGGCAGCAGAGGAGCTCTGGGAGAGACACGGAAGCAGCTGCTGGAAGAGGAGAGAATTTGACAACCTGGGTGGTTCTGCCCATGGTAATTATCTTTGTTACTTAGGTTTAATTATCTTTCTTACTCAGGTTGGATCAGCTCTGGTCTTTGGCCTTTGGGAAAGAGCAGAGGTGGAGTTGGAGGAGTAGGAATTTGTACAAAAAAAAGGGGAATACGGCTCCTGTGGCAGCAGCAAAGAAGTTCCCTGGCTCTTTGTGCCATCAGCTATAACATTTTTTAATGGACATATTCCCTACCCTGGAGTGTTTCTTTGTATTTTCGAATAGTATATGAAAAAAAATTAGTAAAAATTTGGTTTTTGTTTGGAGTTGAGGCCCATCCCAGTCAGGATTTGATCGGTACCCAGCACTGTGGGATTTCCCTGAGCTAATTCCAGTCCAGCAGCTCTGGCTGAACTGGAACATTTCTTGTAAAGAAACACAGCTTTGTGTTAAAGACCTCTGGCAGTGGAGCAGCCACGAGAACCTTTGGTAACTTCTTCAGTCATTAATTATTCACAGCTTTGCTTCAAGAGTTGCTTTTTCCTCTGCGGTTCTGGCACTTCTCCTCTCGTAACCCCTGGAAATTGATAGATGTTCTTGTCTGGATGAAGTGCTTGCTCCAGCAGGTTTTTGTTATCCTTTTTGGCTTCTTAAACTGTGATCAAAGTGCCCCTTTCACCCCTCTTTGATAAACCAAGTGCTTTGACCTCTGCAGATCTTGCTCTGTGGTTCTTTTCTAATCCCTTAATCTGGTTTTGTAGCTTTCCCCTCACCACTCTCCAGTTTGGAATTACGGAGCACTGCTCAGAGAAATCTTTTAAAGGGCTGGGGGTTTAAGGCCTGAGAACTGTCCAGACCCTTCACTGTCTTCAGCCATGGAAGGTGAAGAACTGCTCATTTTGTTTTTCTCTTCTTGGCCTGGCACTCCTTTGGTGAAGGACTTTCCACCAAAATTTAAATGCTTTTCATCCTTCTGCAGAGGACAGCGATTTTCCTGTAGCTCAGGCACGTGTCAGGGAGCTCACAGTTCACTCCAGTTTGGATATTGAAGAGTTTTGACACAAATACTTTTAACGTTTAGAAGAAATATTTTTGTCTTTGTCTCAGATGAAATCAGTGACACATTTTGAATTTGTGGATAATTTACATGTAAATAAACTTCTCCAAATGCAGATGGACAAACTTCTGGGAAGGCTCGTTCCAGTCTGAGCTGAGTGACTCCAAAGGGTGGGAAGGGACCTCAAAGCCCACCCAGTGCCACCCCTGCCATGGGCAGGGACACCTCCCACTGTGCCAGGCTGCTCCCAGCCCCAATGTCCAGCCTGGCCTTGGGCACTGCCAGGGATCCAGGGGCAGCCCCAGCTGCTCTGGGCACCCTGTGCCAGGGCCTGCCCACCCTCCCAGGGAACAATTCCTGCCCAATCTCCCATCCAGCCCTGCCCTCTGGCACTGGGAAGCCATTCCCTGGGTCCTGTCCCTCCATGCCTTGTCCCCAGTCCCTCTCCAGCTCCAGTTACACACATGTGCATCCAAGCAAGGGCTAATCCCACGTCCCCTTTTCCTGTCATGATCTAGGCTGTTCCTCTGGGGAGTTTTCCATCTTCCCAGAGTCTGAAGGCAACTATGGTCTCCCAAGTATGGCTGGGTTTTTATTCACTTGGGAAGTGAAGGGTGATCCCATAAGAAAGAGGGATTCCCTTTGGATGGCTGTGGCTGGGCTCTGCACTTTTCCTTATTTCCTTGCTGGTTGTGTGACCCTTTTCCAGCCCCAGTGTCCTGGATCAGGTGTCCAGCCCCTCCTATCTTAGTCTTTCATTAAAAGAACTCCTCATTCACGGGGAGGAAATCCTGGAGTGCTGTAATTAAAGCCTTGTTCCAGACAAGTTCTTTGGTCTGCTGTGCAAAAATTGAGCATCTTGTGTAAAATCTAATTTGAGAGACTTGACAAACTGTACAGGAGGGAAGAATCCAGTAATGGATGGGCTGCTAGCTCAGGATAAACACTGCTCCTGCTGCTGTGTGAGAGGCTGAGTGTGCCTTGGTAATGCTTGATTTGCCATGAACACACCAGGTACCCTGTGCATAAAACGGGGTCATTGAACAGCCCGGAAGGACTGAGGTTTAACCACAAAGGACAGGATTCCTTTCAGGCAGTTCATCCCCACATCGGGGGAACTGTAACCACTGCACAGTGCAAAGCTACAAATGGGCTCAGATAAGCATTAAAATACAACAGTAAGGAGGTGCAGGCAAAATAATCTCACTTGTGTTTCCCGCTCTTAAAATTCTGAGGGATTGTCCTAGAAAACTCCAGATTTATCAAAAGCTGTTTCTAGACAGCTTTTCCAGGAAATTAAGTCTTTATTTACCTCGATGATTTGTTTGGCCTCAATCACAGAAGGTGTCAATTGTCTGAATGGGGGTGGGCTCGGGGAGTTAATTTTGTGTTTAAGAAGAGTATTTTTGCCAGAACAGGAATATTTAAGATTTATGTGTCATAAGAAGCACAAACTCTCTGCTTGCAGTGGCTGCAGGAGGACTGATGAAGATCATTCCCGCTTTGATGCAGAAATGGTGTTTTTGTGGTGTTTGAATGAGACTTGCTGCCGTGGCACTTGGATTTCTGGGAGGTGGAGGGACAGCTCTGAAAGGAATACACCATTTTTTGCTTGTTTTTCATTAAATAACTACTGGGAGGCACAGAAGGAGATTTACAGTAGTCAAATGAGATGTGCTGTAATGTAGCATTGAATTAATTTTGCTGTAATGATGCTTTGCTGTGCTGCTTACTCTGTGACATTCCCACAAAGCTGCTGCTCTTAACAAGAAATCCGGGTGCCCTTCAGCTAATTCCTGCAAGTCCTCTGATTTCCTCACATTAAGGCTTTTCTAAATTTTTGCCTTCAACGTGACAAGTTGATCCGAGGGCGGGAGTACCTCTGTTGTGAGGAAAAGGTGGGAGAATTGGGATTGTTCAACTGGAGGAGCTCCGAGCAAATTGTGGCCTTGCAGCACCTGAAGGAGCCAACAAGAAACATGGGGAGAAACTGGGACAAGGGCTGGAGGGCCAGGACACAGGGAATGGCTTCCCACTGCCAGAGGGCAGGGCTGGATGGGAGATTGGGCAGGAATTGTTCCCTGGGAGGGTGGGCAGGCCCTGGCACAGGGTGCCCAGAGCAGCTGGGGCTGCCCCTGGATCCCTGGCAGTGTCCAAGGGAGGTTGGACATTGGGGCTGGGAGCAGCCTGGGAAGGTGTCAGGATTGGAACAAGATGAATTTAAGGTCCCTTCCCACCCAAACCAGGCTGTGATTCCACGATAAAACAGCTGGTGAGGATAATGACTGCCATTCCGAGTACAGGATCCCTGGTTTTCTCCTCAGGATGCGAACGCAGGAGTTGTAAATCACCTCTAAAGATCTCAAAGTCGTGCAAACAGCTCTGAGGCACAGCGAAACAAACTCCTTTTGTTCCCAGCCACCATCCTCGCAAGAAAGGAGCGCTTTGCATTTCAGATGAAACACACCTTAGGATGTATAGATAATCCCCGGCACCAGCTGGGGACGCCTGCCTGCAAAACAAAGGTCACCGTGTCCCAGCAAGGCTCTCGTTTGCATGCAGGAGCTGGCGTTGTTTTTGCAGCGTTCTCGTGTTTGCAAACAAGCCTGGGAACCGTTTCCACGGTGGGAACATATGGGGGATGGATGTACTGCAGGGTGTGCAGCCCCGTTCCATGGCTAGGGCTGGAGCGGGGGCTCTGCAAGGACAGGAGAGGATCCCAGCCGTGCAAAATATCCTCAGTTCAGTGCTCTGGGCTGGGGACAAGGCAGGGATGAGTCACAAGTGGGACTCGATGCTCCTGGAGGGCTTTTCCAAGCTCCGTGAGTCTACACAAAGGTTCTCGCAGTGAGGAGCTTTAGACCCACAGGGGCTGGTGCTTCTCCTGGTGTTTGTCACGGTTTGCAGCAGCTCCCTCTCCCCCAGCATGGGAACCCCTGGTGCTCCTGCCCCTGCCTGGTCACTCCCGGCCTTCAGACCCCAGGGGTGCTTTGGCTGCAGCCCCAGGAGCCGACCCTGCAGGTGTCCCCAAACCTGCTCAGGGAGGTTGTGGAGCTGCTGCTGGGATGGGGAATGAGGGAAGAACAGCCTCCCCAGGGCAGGGGGGAGTCATCGTCCCTGGAAGTGTTCCAAAAATCTATGGATGTGGCACCTGAGGACATGGTCAGTGGTGATCGTGGCTGATGGTTGGACTGGATGATCTCAGAGCATTTTCCAATCTTACTGATTCCATGATCCTATGAAATGAGTTTGTCCTGTCCTAGACAGACCTATGGCAGAGGATGGAATTCTATTTAATCTCTTTTTGTCATCTCTCTGGGCAGCGTTTTCCACCAGTGCCTTAATTTCTACAGCCAATTATCTCCAACACCCATCACTCAGTGTCCAGGACCCCTCAGAGATACCAGATTCCTCCTCTTCCTCATGTGTGTCTTCCTAATGTAGCTCTTTCCTCATGGAAAAGGAGACTCTTCAAATTAGAGGAGATAAAGTACACACGTACACGCACACAAAGATATTTATTTATCTGTGCTTGGAATGGGACCATTTACACCTGGAGTAGGTGTGGGAGGTTTTACTCAGTGACAGCTCTGCCCACATGGTCACAGGGAGGGTTGGGAATGTGCCAGGCATGGAATCATTAAGGTTGGAAAAGACCTCCAAGAACACCAAGACACATCCAAGTCCCCTTCCCAGCCCCCATTTCCTTAAAAACCTGCTGGAATTTGACAACGGATGCCTCAGGATCAAACTTGGAAAAGCCTTTGGATCTCAGCTGGAGGAGGTTGTCCCCCGGTGAGTGGTACTGAGCTGGGGGACGCACAGGATAGGGCTGGGGGAAGGAGCACATGGATTTGGGAAAAATCCCCCAGCAGAACAGAAACTGGTTCTTGCTGCTTCATATTTTCAGTGCCTGAAGCAAAGGTGGTCAAGCAAAACAATAGGGAAACCCCGGGGGTAAAGCCTCACCCCCTATTTAGAGAAGCAATTAGGCACCTGTCAGAGCAATTAGTGGGTAATGTAGTTTCTGGATAATTGCAGAATAATTGCCCATGTGCCCATGGTGGGTTGGGTTTCTTGTAGTTGTTAAAGCTAATGTAAGTTAATATGCCACTGATGTTTGGGATGTAGCCACAAAACACACTTTAATATCCCATTAAAATGGATAAACAGGCATTCATCTGAGTTAAGGTGCTCACAGCAGTTAATGGGAAGGCGAGCATAAAATCCAACATTTATTTTAGATACAAGTCTGTGACCAGGCAGCATTTTAAGGAGAGGAACAGGCTGGTCAGGTGCCTGGTGCACTCCCCACTCACTGGGAAATTCTTTGGGGAGTTAATTGGAGGCTTCTAAAATCATATTTCAGAGCATAACATTATGTTATGTGTCCAAGGCCAGGCTGGACATTGGGGCTTGGAGCAGCCTGGGACAGTGGGAGGTGTCCCTGCCATGGCAGGGGCTGGAATGGGATGGGCTTTGAGGTCCCTTCCCACCCAAACCATTTGGTCATATATCCAAATGTAGGGAAATGATGGGTGTGGAAATCTGCCTCCCTGATTGCTGAACTAATGGAGTTCTGTGCAACAAACCCCTCGTAGCCTTGTACTCGTATCCTCTGTTGGCAAGTGCCTTTTGCAATCAGGTTAAATCACATCTCAGATTTCCCTCTGCATTTTGTCCTGTCAGGTTTTTGCAGGGTTTGCTGTGAAGGAAGTGTTTGATTTGATTTAAGCGAGAGATAAGATAAGCACGTTGAAAATGGAGCTATCGATGGTGGGGCTATAATTTACAAAATTGCAGCACTTTCTTTATTGAAGCTCTGAAAAATAAAGCAGCATCACAGCTGGTTGTTTAAGGTAAGTAGGCACAGAGTGATCAACTCAAATCACATCAACCCAACAGGAATTCTCTCCCATCCTCCTGTGCTGAGAGGGAAGAGCTGAACTTTTATTGCCATTAAGATTTTTTTTAGTTTGAGCTGAACTTGAAAGGTTCCAGATCAGCAGAACTCTGCATCTGGAGGACAAAAAGGGCTTTTGTGTCCTGGTAGTTTTGGTGTGACCACAGGAGATGTGATAGGAGAACACTTCTAGGGTTTTCTGCTTTGTCTTGCAGGGAATTGTCTGAACTTGGATCTTCTGCCTGCAGGACCCTTGGCACGGCTGTTGGTCATTTTGTGAAGTAGCTCAGGGTGTTTGTGGTTCTCCTTCACCTTCCACCATCACAGAATCACAGAATGGTTTGAGCTGGGAGGGACCTCAAAGCCCATCCAGTGCCACCCCTGCCATGGGCAGGGACACCTCCCACTGTCCCAGGCTGCTCCCAGCCCCAATGTCCAGCCTGGCCTTGGGCACTGCCAGGGATCCAGGGGCAGCCCCAGCTGCTCTGGGCACCCTGTGCCAGGGCCTGCCCACCCTCCCAGGGAACAATTCCTGCCCAATATCCAGCTAAATCTCCCCTCTTTCACTTTGTACCACCCATTGCTCCTTGTCCCATCAGTTCCTGCTGCAGGGTCCCTCTCCAGTTCCCTGTGATCCCTTCAGACCCTGGAAGGTGCTGGGAGGGCTCCACACAACCTTCTCCTCTCCAGGCTGAATATTCCCAACTTTCCCAGTCTATCTCCATGAGGATGGTCCTCCAGTTCTCTTATCAACCTCGTGGCCTCCTCTGGACTCACTCCAACAGTTCCATGTCCTCCTTACCCTGGCATCCATCGGGAAAGGACAAAGCCATGATCCCTTAGTGAGAGCAAGGACTCGTCACCTTTCCTCTCCACATTGCTCCAAACCATCACCAAGTCCAAGGTTCTGCTTGTTTTGAGGAAAGAGTTGGTCAAGATTCTCCACAGGAGGTTCAGGTTGGATATTAGGAAGAATTTTTCCCTGGAAGTGTGGTTAAGCCCTGGCAGAGCTGCCCAGGGCAGGGGTGAGTCCCCATCCCTGGAGGGGTTTCAAAGCTGTGTGGATGTGGCACTTGGGGACCTGGGGCAGGGGTGGCCTTGGCACTGCTGGGATGGTTGGACTCGATGAGATCTTTTCCAGCCTTAAGGATTCCATGATTCATTAGGAATCCCCAAACTCGTCCTGTCCAAAGTGTCACCTGCTCCCTGCCCGTTCCTGTGGGAAATGCTCAGATTTCCTCACTTGGTCTCCAAACAAAGCCATCAAATTCCTCGGATTCCCTGGCAAAGCAGAAACCCCAGATTTTGACAATCTATTTTTCTGTGGGTGGGAAATTATTTTTCAATGAATTTTCACATAACTTGAAGTAATTGGAGGCTTAATATTTGCAATATTTTTACATTAGCTTTCTACGAGTATTTAAATATTTGCACATAAAATAAATTCTTTCACCGCGCTAATGAAAATCTAAGGACCCAATAGTCACATTCATTATTAGAGGCAGTAAATCACCTCTGGTGAGTTCAGTTTTACTTCCAATATAAATGCAGATTTATGAGCTTTCCTGTTGCATGATTTATTTCCCTTTTTTTTTTTCTTTCCCAGGAAGACTATCTCCCTCTTCCTAAACATCCAATATACATGAAAAGGGATTTAAGTTCTGAGGAATTATTAAAAAAAAAAAAAGTAAAAATAAAAAAAGCAGGTTGCTGTTTCTTCAACTGGACAGCTCAGGCAAGGATTCGAAGCTGATGTTTTGATGGGAGTTTTGCGTGGGAGAAAATGGTGGATTGTGGAATAAGATGAGACATTTGTGTGTGTGCTGCTGCTTTTACTGCTGGGTTATTGACTTCAGAGTGTGTTTCGAGCAGTATTGAATTTGCAGCAGTAAAACACTTCACATGGCCGAACATTTGTGTTTAATAAATTGCTTTTTATGGAAGCAGAAGCCTGTATTTACCAATTGCTTTCTGGAACCTGTGGGATTTTTCATCATTCCGCAGAGAACTACCTGAAAACTTTTAGTTTCTTAGCGAGACCAGCCAGTCTCATTTTTTCTGAGGCTGAGGAAAGATGTACAAGGGAAAATTTGTGCCACAGGAGCCTCTTAGGAAATATTTGAGGAGAGAAATACATTTATGGGGATGGAAAGAGGGAGAGAACAGCGTTACGATCCAGCTGCTAATGGACTGTGTGGCATCCACCACTTCCAGGAGTTCTTAATGGCCTTTGTGACTAAGAAAAGCAACATTCACTGAGGTTTAATAAATTTTTTAGGTTTCTAAGTGGGGCTGACAGCTCCAAACAGCAACATTTTACCAGCCCATTAATGCCTCCTGGATTTTCTACATTGCAACCTTCTGCCTTCTTCACCTGCACTAATTAAGCAGCATTTCTATCCAGTGTCTTTGATTTGCACCCAAAGATCACTTCCATTTTAGTGCCATTTTGTTCCCTTGAATGCCTCTGTTGTCACGAGCTGAGGCCGCCTATTCCAGGATATAAATTTTTCACCAAGTTCTATGCCTTCGTTTTTTGGGAGGGGGAGGGAAAATGGGTGCATGAATACGAAATGACTCCTCTATTTTCACTTCAAAGGCTACTTGGGCTGCTTCAAAGGGTTCCTTTGCCAAAGAGAAATCATGTTTTTTGAAAATACTGTTTTAAAAAATGAAAGGCAAAAAGCAACTTTGTACTGCAAAAATTCCTCCTCAGATGACTCAAGCGGTGCCGGGCAGTGGTGATTTCGGTGTGCTCAGAAGACTTAATCATTCTGTGAGCTTTGACTGGCAATGGTGGCTGCCTCCAGGCTCTTCATCTCTATAACTACATTTAAATTAAAAATAAGGCAAAGCATTTTGCTCCGACATGTCCCTCATGCTCGCTGTTTAGCATTCTCCCGTTGTCCTCGGGATTGCAACAGGAAACCTTAATTTATCTGTTTGCCCTTGCGGGATGTCTGGTTAAACATCCTTCCGTGGAATTTAAGAGCCCTGATTTGCCTGTGATTCCACCCCCAGTAATTCAGTTTGATGTTCTTTAGCTCTTACAGCAGAGCCAGCAGTGACACACGGCGCTATCTGCTCGTGTCCCTTACCTGAGGCTGGCATCGGCATTAATCGGCCACGGAGAAAGGGCCTCACACACGCTCCCTGAAATGGGTGCTTAATATTCCTCGGGACTTAATGAGCTCCGAGTCAAGCAAGGAAGGAATTACTAAAAACAATCCCACTTTTCATCTCCGGGCTGTCTCCAGGAGGTCGCGGCACTGACAGGAATTCCTGGGAGGAATGAGCTGCTCCGCTGGGGCTGAGGGTGGCAGAGGCAGCTGCTCTGGGCTTCCTGAAGAGAAACCCAGGGGAAAATGGATGTTATTGACAGAAAATAGATGGAGATTTCATTTGGAAAAAGTTTTGTGGGTTTTTTTCTTACTTTTTCCCCTCAGGAATTTTGCTCCCATGCTTTCCTCTTCACTCTGACACTGAATTGTTTTCCACACTAGCGATCCACATTGCAAAAACGGCTTTTAATTAATTTGTGTGTGTGTGTATTGCCAACTATAGATAATTTTGAACTATTTCAGGAGAGATGATGGCACCCAAAAGTGAAAACCTCTTCTCCTGGTTTCTGGAGTAGGGTGGTTTTCTTGAGAATGGTAAGTCCCTGAAATGCTGAAATACAGCTAAATGGAAAAAGGGTAGATTTAGATGGAATATTGGGCAGGAATTGTTCCCTGGGAGGGTGGGCAGGCCCTGGCACAGGGTGCCCAGAGCAGCTGGGGCTGCCCCTGGATCCCTGGCAGTGCCCAAGGCCAGGCTGGACACTGGGGCTGGGAGCAGCCTGGGACAGTGGGAGGTGTCCCTGCCCATGGCAGGGGTGGCACTGGGTGGGCTTTGGGGCCCCTCCAACCCAAACCAGTCTGGGATTCTCTGGTTCTGTACTTCAGCAGATCAGACTAGAAAAATACAAATATTTATTTTTGGATGCCACTCTCTGGTTGATTTCCAGCTGAACATATTCCTTTTAGGCACTGGCTCTGGGACAGCAGAGTGCCTGGAGCTCTGAACCCAAAGCAACTCTTCCTTGGAACAGGAACCATTCCATAGCTCAGAACAGGAGTAAAATTCCTGTCAGCCACATTTATGGCATGGATTCAGCCCTGAAACATGGGACACGTGTAGATTAGACATATTGACCTTTGTAACAAGAAGCAAATTTTGCCTTCTGCGGTTTGAATTTGGGAATAGTCCAGAATTAGAACTGATAATAGGGAAGGTTCATTTTGAAAGAAGACAGGTGCTTCTTGGATAAATTGTTCAAATTGTTATTGCTGATTGTTGTTGGATACTCTTCCTGTTTTCCTTCCATTTACAACTTGGAAAAAAATACTTTTCTTTTCTTCTTTTGGCTGACACTGACGTTTCCGGTGAAGCCCCCAAGAATTTGATTTGGGGTAGGCTAAGATCCATTTTTATGGGAAAAAGAGCGCATGAACCTGACATTTCTGAATTCTCCCGAGCTGTGGTCCATCCCAAACGAACATTCCCGAGATCCTGGCTGTGTGGAAGAAGCTCAGTTGAGTTGTCTGAGACAGAGCGTTCACTTCCACAAGGAAAAACATCTTCCTCTGCCTGTTGTTCTGAGGAGCTGTTTAATGGAGGGGAGATCTGGTCCTTCCATTCCTGATCCCTCCCCTTGTATCCCAAGGACTCGAGGACACCTGAGAAAAGGAACTCTGAGTCTTTCTGGAAGGAGAATCCTGGGCTCTGGGAAAGCTGTCGGTGCTGATAAACAACACTTGGCTCTGCTTTCCCAGCCCCTTTTCCCGGAGCAGCAGCAGCAGCAGCTTGGCTGTAATTGCTCACTGCTCTCCATTAAAGGCTCTCCCTCCTGGCAACTCTTTAATAGTTTACATCTCTCGAGGCTGGAAATTACTATTTTAATTAAAACAATTTGTTTCAAATGGGGCTCCCAAATCCCCACATGATGTTTTAGGAGCCTTGGGCAAAGAGCTGAAAACGGAGAGTAGCAATTTTTGGGAGGGTTTGGAGTGACGCTGGAAGGAGGAGTTGGGATTTTCCCATAATTTCTAAGGCCTGGACTGGCAGTGGGAGAGAGGAAATTGTGTGGGACTGAGATTTTGTCTTCCAAACATTTAATTAATTCACCAGGGGACAAGACTATGCTGAGTTTGAACAACACTATCAGGCACAGGGTGGGATTTTTGGGGTGTCCCGTGCAGAGTCAGGAGCTGGACTGGATGATCCCTGTGGGTCCCAGTCCAAGATTTTCCATGATTCTGTGAGTTTCAGTTTAATATTTTTTTTTGTTCTCATGCAGATTGAGAGAAAAAATTCTTTTCTGGTGAAGGAAAGGGGAGAGCCAAGAAAGGGACCTTGGATATCCAAATGCCACAAGAAAGCACTTTGGAAGTGGGACTGGATGGCCAACAGCCACGGGTGGTGTGTGCAGCGTGGGAGGTGAACGTGGCAGTGCCACGCAGGAGAACTCCTGGAATATCCTGAGCTGGAAGAGCCCCACATGGATCACCGAGTCCAGCTCCTGTGTGGATCAAGCCTGGATCTACTTTGGGATGCTCTCCCTCTGCACCCATGGAGAGCTCCAAGGCTTTGGAGCTTGGCTTTGCTCTTAGTTGGCAGGAATTTTAATTTTATTTTTATTTTGAATGATATTTCAAAACATTTTTCTTCAGCTTTGCTACTTTGGGTCTTTTACCGTGTTCTGTGTCACTGGCACAGGGTGCCCAGAGCAGCTGGGGCTGCCCCTGGATCCCTGGCAGTGCCCAAGGCCAGGCTGGACATTGGGGCTGGGAGCAGCCTTGGACAGTGGGAGGTGTCCCTGCCCATGGCAGGGGTGGGATGGGTTGGGCTTTAATGTCCCTTCCAACCCAAACCAGTCTGGGATTCTGGGATCTGCTTCCCTTGGAGCAATGCTATTGCCAGAGGACATAAACCTCACCACTCACAAGACTTTACCACTCTTGACAATGAATTTCTTTTCCCAACAAAAATCAGTTTATTCCTTGGATTCCAAAGGAAACACAGGCAGTGACTCCTAGCTCCTGTTGGTGCTGCCTCTCCTTTTCCATGTTTTCCCTGTTCTTCACTCCCTGCAGCCTTGAACAAGTCTCCCTTTCCTTCCACTTGGAGATGGGAGCTCATTATGGGGATTTGTCAGACACTTCCAGCATATTTAGCAGGAACAAAGCAAAGGCACAGCATTTACCAGGTTTCCTTGTTCGGTTTTTTTCCCTGACAAGCAAATCTCGAATTCCAGTAGCTGTAAATGCAGCCTGGCTTCGGAACATATTGTAAATTACAATTTCCTTCATGTACTCGTTCTTCATTTTCCTCACAGACAGGTTCCCGAGGCAGCCTGGGAAAACACAACCTGGAGACTGAGTTGTTTTGGATATAGAATGGATTTTGCCAGGATTTATGTTACCTTTATGGAGACACAAGGAATTCTTTTGACAATTAAAAGTCCCTTCACTGAAGCAAGTTGGTTTTGGGGTTTTTTTCCTGGGCTGACAGTAATTTAGACAAAAAACACCAAGATTTTCAACTCTGCTTCACTGAACTTGTTGTGTGAGGGGTTTTGCCTGGATTTTGTGTCAATAGTGAGAATAATATCCAAGGAAAATTGTGGATATCCATCCCTGGCAGTGTCCAAGGCCAGGCTGGACAGGGCTTGGAGCAACCTGGGATAGTGGAAGGTGTCCCTGCCCAAGGGATGGGACTGGATGATCCTTAAAATCCTTTCCAGCCCAAACCATTCCCTGTTTTTAGGATTCTAAGCATTCATTCCCAGTCCTGAGTGGTTTTCTGGACTATTTGTCAAACTAAAACCACGTTTTTCCCCGAGGATGTTTTAATTGGCTTTGGATTTTTGAGTGCTGATAAAGCTTGAGATAAAATCAAATGTCAGAGGTGGAAGAGTTGCTGCCAATAATCAACCCAGGTCGGGGTATGATCAGAGATGTAGGAAATTTGGCCTGGAAGCCACAATGACAGATGGAAATTCCTCCAATAATCTTAGATATTAGTTAATGGATCAGGATCCTTTGGAATGACACAGAGTTTGGGGAAGCACATGGATTTTCTCAGCCCATAATAAAATAAATAATTCTTTTTCATCTCCTGAATAATATTTTATATGTAAGAAAACCAAACCAAGCTTTCCATGCAGCAGGAAATATTTTGTGTTTCTCAGTGCTGGTTTCAGTGCTGGTTGGTAGAAAAACTTATTTTGAAGCTCTTGTAATTTAATTTCCATTTAAAAAAGCTGCTTTCTTCAGAGCAACAATCCAGCAACAAACAAGCAGCAATCCTGTAAAATTAATGGGCTTAATTAAAATGTACATGGATTGGGGAAGGATCCACAAGCATAACAGAGATTTACTCTCTCATACCAGACTGAATAAATTTCCATGGATTTCCTGGGAGATTTTTAAGGCATTTTATGACCTTGTTTATAAAAGGAAACTTGGGATTTCGAACTTGATTAGTTTTAAGAAAATACTGGAAAGAGCATCTCCAAGCGTTTGGTAAAGCATTTCTTATTATCTTTAGATTATTATCTTTCTAAATAAGTATAAAGCAGAACTTACAGATTTTGCATTTCTAATTCAAAACAGAGAGAATTTTTTCAGTAACTTCTAGTAATAACTTGCAACTTGTGGTTAATTGTTGTGACTGCCTTTGGCTGAGACGTCTCACTTCAGCTGCCTGTCTGGTTGGCTTGTGCAGGGAAAAAACACTCCCTGTCCACAGTTCCTTCCTGCTGGGTTTTCCAGCCTGCCTGCAAAATGTCCTGGATCTGTGTGGATGCCAATCCCTGCAGCTGTTCCTGAATCTGACGGTGCCAGGGATTGGAATCTGTGCCCAGTTTCCTTCTGCACCACCCCACCAAAACCTGGGCAAAGGAGGCTCCGGGGGGACCTTGTGGCTCTGCACAAGTCCCTGACAGGAGGGGGCAGCCGGGGGGGTCGGGCTCTGCTGGCAGGGAACAGGGACAGGAGGAGAGGGAACGGCCTCAGGCTGGGCCAGGGCAGGCTCAGGGTGGACAGCAGCAGGAATTTCCCCATGGAAAGGGTGCTCAGGCCTTGGCAGGGGCTGCCCAGGGAGGTTTGGAGTGCCCATCCCTGGAGGTGGCACCCAGGAATTCCTGGAGGTGGCACTCAGGGCTCTGGGCTGGGGACAAGGTGGGGAGTGTCACCAGCTGGTTGGGCTTGCAGGTCTCTCCAGCCTCAGCAATGCTGCGGTGCAGCTCCAGCTGCAGAGGTGCAGTTTGAGCTCTGAATGGCTGTTGGTTTCCTGCAACTCATCAGAAACGCTGGCAAAGTTTTAATTTTTGTTGTGTTTTGTTTGGGTTTTCTCTGTGGGATTTATTTGGGTGTTCTTCTGTGCTGTTTTGTTTTGTGCTTCCAGTGGCTGCACTCCAGGCCCAGGAGGGGAAGGCTGCCCCCTTAGCTGATGGCCAATAACTGGTTAAGGCGTCCTGGAAGAGCTCAGGCACTGGGAAAATTATCCCTCCACGGCTGCTAAATAGGCACTGACTATGTCTGGCAATGGCTGGAGTCTGGGAGAGTATTCCAGACAAACACTGGCACGTGCTTTCCCTGTGCTGATCCTTTCTGGAGGGATCCAGTGCTGGCCTCAGCCCCAGACAAGAGCAGCTCCTGTTTCCATTTGGGAAAGACAGGTTCAGTGTCCAGGGATTTGGAGCTTTCCCTGCACTCCCAGGGGCATCCCAGCCCTTCTCCCCATGCTCATCTGCAGTTGGCAGCTCCCACCTGGCACAGTTTTGGGTGCCAGGAATAATTCCATAATTCCATCAGGAATAATTCCATCACCTGGTGTGAGGGAGGGTTGGTGGGAGGACACCCAGTCCTGGCTTTTCTCAGGTGATGGAACCCATGGGAGCAAGAGCAGGGAGAGAGAAACCACCCTCCTCCCACACAGGTTGTAGGGTGATGACAGGAACCCTTTTTTGGAGGAATCAGTCCTGACCATTCCCGTGTTGGCTGGAAAATCCCCCTGGCCAGCAGCTGGAGAAGCTGCAGCTCCTCAGCCTGTGTTTCAATTCACAACAGAAAACCAACAAAAAA
This sequence comes from Corvus hawaiiensis, assembly GCF_020740725.1. Classification (NCBI taxonomy): domain Eukaryota; kingdom Metazoa; phylum Chordata; class Aves; order Passeriformes; family Corvidae; genus Corvus; species Corvus hawaiiensis. The sequence goes on along the minus strand of NC_063220.1, from coordinate 1,339,867 downwards.
CCCCATTCTGGGTAATTTCAAACTATTTACTTTTCCAATTTGGCTACTGAACTGAAAAATCAATTGTTTCTACAGCTCTGCTGGAGATCCTGGGCTGAGGTCTCCATTTGTCTGGCACGGTTGGAGTGAAAAACATTTCTGAGGCTGTGGGAGTAAATCGGCTGCTGTTATCTTTTCTGTGCTGCATTCCCAGGCTTTGGACCAAATTACCTTGTTTAGCTGGCCCTTGCTGGGATCAAATACCCCCCGAAAATGAGATTTGAATTCTGGGAGCTGGAGTCCCTTCCAACCCAACCCAATCTGTCGTGCATTTCACAGTACCCAGCTCATACAGAAATCCTTTATTGGAGCCATCAGCTGGAGGGGCTGTCAGGATAAAACAGATCTGCTCCACGAGATGGTTCATAACAGTTATTGTAAATAACAATAAACTCTCCTGAGGGGCATTTCTGAGCCCAGCTTCTCCAGGGGCAGTTCAGTGAGGGCACCTTCCTGCCAAGGCACAGGCAGGAGGTTGTGTGGGATAAAACATCAGCCTGAGAGAGGAGAAATACCAGGAATTCTCTGAATGCTGAGAGGCTCTCGGAGACCCTCTGAGAAGAAGAGTTTGTCATCCCTGTTTTCTTTTTTTCTGGTGTTCCTTTGTATTCGAAGTGTGGAAGGGGCAGATTCTGACCACTTCAGCGTTTGCATTTATGGTCTTATTGTATCCAAGGACAGCCCTGGAACAACCTGGCTCGTTCCCATGGTTAACTGCAAAGAGTTTTCTCTGCTCAGAAGAAACAGGAGGTCAGTGGTGAAATGCTGGATAGAGAGGAAAATGAAGATTGGGTATTTATGGCTGGAGTTAGTCTGGAAGGGGCTCTAAGGTCTCCCAGGATCTTTCTCCTCTCCAGGTGAACACCCCCAGCTCTCCCAGCCTGGCTCCAGAGCAGAGGAATCCTCTGGACTCTCTCCACCAGGTCTTTCTTGTGCTGGGATGGGTGCAAAGAGGTGGATTTGGAATGACAATTTCTCTCTCAGAGAGGAACCCTGCAGGGATGCTGTGCTTTGTGCAGTGACATTCCTGGGAGGAAAAGAAAAAGCCCAGCCCAGCACCCCCAGAAGAAAAGCAATTTGAGCGTTTAATTAAACTGTAGAGCTGCTGGAGGATACCTCAAGTGGAAGAGTGAAGAGGTAATTAATAAAATCATGGAGAATCAGCTCATCCCTGGCTAGTGAAGCACAGGGAGGTGCTGCTGTCCCATCTCCATCGAACTGCCCTTGCAGGGAGCTGGGTTTTGAGGGAAGGTTTTGTGCTCTGGTTTCCCCTGGGTCACCCCTTTGTGGCCATGCTGAGATAAAACGCTGGCTTGGACAGGGCTCAGGGCCAGCCTTTGTTTGGGGCAGTGAGGAACGAGATCATGACACTTCAGGAGGGTCCTGTGGTGGAGCCCTGACTCCATCTGGGCTGCTGTTTAATCCCTCCCTTCTCCCATTTCCCTTCTCTAAGCAGCACAGAGTTCCCAGATCCTCCCACCCTCACCATCTAACCCCCCCCACTGCTCAGGGGATGGGGCTGATGTCCTTTAACACCCACCACTTCAGAGAGGTTGCTGCTGAGAATGTTCTCCCACCAAAACCACAGCCTCATCCCTTACCTCACTCTCTTCTGAGGTGAATAATCCAATGTTTTCCCTAAAACCAGGCAAACTCACAGCAGAGCTGCAGCCAAGCCAAATTAAGGAGGTATTTCCATTTTCTGAGATAATGCCGACTGAGTCAGGAGTGTTATGAGGAAGAAACTTATGGAGAGTAAGGAAATTCAGAGAACAGTATTTCTACGGTATCAGCAGGCCCAGACCCGGCTGCATTTAAAGCAAAGCCACTTCATTTGCAGTTATTTCTGCCTGGTTTCCAACCTGTCTGTTCAGGCTGGGTGAAACACCTGATTTATCACAGACTCCTCGGAGCAGCTGAGGAGCTTTTGGGAAGTTTGTCAGAGCTCAGATGCAGCTCTTCATTTTCAGTGGTGTTATCTTTAAAGAATAAATTGTGGAAAAGGGAAAGACAAAAAGAAGAAAAGGGAAGAGTGAAGAAGTCCATCAGCTTTGCCATGACAAACAGTCCCAGGTAAAGGGAGCACAGCATAAAAGGGAGGAGTGGGGAAAACTGGGACTGGTGAGGGAAGGATTTGCAGGAGGATTGTACAGCTGGTCCTCAGACTCAGGGATTGATGGACACACCTCATCCTGAGCCACTGTTTGTTCCCTTCATACGAAGGATGAGTGAAGGGAAGATGGAAGGGGTGTCCTTGTTACAAAAACTTTCCAGAAAATGTGAGTTTTGGCATATTTTGATTAATGTGTATTAATTGATGATCCCAGCTGCAGTGAGCCCTCATCAGTAATGAAAATGGTGATAAAAGAGAGAAAAATCTGTGTATGCACTGTGTCAGAGCCAGAAGAAGTGCTGGATCCATGATTCTCCCAGTTATTTTTGTTCTCTTTCGCTTGTTTTCTTAGTGGCAGTGGGCACAGAGCCCCACTGGAGCCCAGGGCTGACAGCAGCTGCCCAGCTGTGGTGGAATTGCTCCTGTGCTCCTCCAGAGGGGCTGCAGGAAGGAGCGAGCTGGGAACGGGCTCTTCATAAGAGCAAAAATACCACAGAGCTCTCCCTTGGCTTCTGAGATTCCCAGGAGAGGAGGCACTTTGGGCTTCCATGGGGAACGTGGCCAAACTCTACAATCGCTTTGTTCCTGGCTGAGGAACCTTCCCGTGCCCAGCCCATCCTGGCAGGGAATTCCCTCTGCACCTCGATGGACATCTGGGATGGATTTGTTACAGAGTCATGGCATTTCCAGACTGGTTTGGGTGGGAAGGGACCCCAAAGCCCACCCAGTGCCAGCCCTGCCATGGCAGGGACACCTCCCACTGTCCCAGGCTGCTCCCAGCCCCAATGTCCAGCCTGGCCTTGGGCACTGCCAGGGATGGGCATTCCCAGGAAGAACTGATGTCCCCAGCCCTGCAGAAGCCCAGCTCCATGCAGAGGTGGCCCTCCATGGGGACAATGGGTGCTTTGTTCCTGCCTTCCTCGCCTGTGACCATTCCTTGGAACGCCTGCCTCTGATGAAAAACTTCAGGAAAAGTTCTCCTGCTCATCCTTTCCCTGGATCAGCCTTTTCCATGCTGCTGTTGGCAGCTGCAGGTTTGTAAAGGAGATTTCTCCCTTTCCAAAGCTCCACCATTCACATGCAGGGGTTCACTCCTGGTTTTCCTGCATTTCCCACTAATCCTGGTCAATAGGACACCGAGGGTTATCCCTACACTCTTCCCATTAATTGCAGAGTGATCACAAATGAGGAATTATTTGAAATTTCTTCACTGTCCAGAGAGAGCAAATTAGTCCCTCATTTACATATTCATGAGGAGGGGAAGACCTTGGGAAGGAGACAGGAGACGTCAGGGTTGTGTTTGGGTCAGGGCAGGATTAGATTGGATATTTTAGGAAAAACCCTTCAAGGAAAGGGTTGAGCAGGCAGCTCAGGGCAGTGGGGGAGGAGTCATCCCTGGAAGTGTGTAAAAACCACAGAGATGTCACCTGAGGACATGGCTCAGTGGTGAACTCAGGGATGGCTGGACTTGATGATCTAAAAGGCCTTTTCCAACCGTAATCGTTCCTTGATTCCATGATTTCAGAATGAATTCCAGGAAAAATACCCTGCTTCCTACAGAACTCATCTTTATTCCAGAGGTCACCTCCGCCAGTAAATAACAAAAGCAGAAAGTGCCAATAATCCAAGTACAGAGAGAAAATGTCCCACAAACTCAGGAGCTCTCGCTGTTTTCTCTTGGCTCTGATCTCCAGGAATCCATCCCGGGTGCTGAGGGTTTAAAATAACTTCACCACATTCCCAAGCCTTCCCTAGGAGGGACTCCTACCTTGTTTCCCCAGCTTCCTGGGACTTTTGGGATCACTTTCACCATTTTTATCCAGATTGTGCTTGAGGCTGAGTCTGGAGTCTGATTTTCCAAGTGAAAATTTGAGATACGGGTCCAGTGACTGGGAATGGGAAGGGAGAGCATGAAGGGAACAACGTTTGTGCACAGAGAGAAATGGGATAAAAAGATCCTCTTTGGAATTTGGGTGGCAAAATGTGCATTTTTCCTTTTCCTCCCTGCTGGAACTCCCCATGGAGCTTCCTGTGATGGAAAAGGGGCAAATGCTATTTTTGCTGAGCTGGAAAATGCATTCCCAGAACGTGGAACTGGAGGCTGGGAAGCTGCAGGTGGGGTTTGGAGGTGTCCCTGCCCTGGCCAGCCCAGCCTGGTGCCATCAGGTCCCTGCCCTGCTGGGAGCTTCCTCCCCATTCCATCAGAACCGGCCTAATTGCCAGGAGAACACAGACAAATCTGAACATGGCAGGCTGTAATGATGCTTCCCACAGCTAAAGAATATTAAAAAAAAGAAAAAAAGCCCAGCAGAGAGAGAAGTGATTCTGCCTGGAGGCACCTCAGAACAACAGATTTGGTAAATGACTTCAGACCTCAAGCTGTCCCATCTTCCCAGCCCACGGGGATTTGCTTCCCTTAAAAACAATTAAAAGCTCCACACCAGCTGTGGCTGAGCTCTGATTTGTATTCTGCAGTTTTCTCTGGTTTAGTTTTTTTAAGGCTGCCTTCATTCCCTTCTTTCCCTCTTCTCCCACTCTCCTGGTGCACAGGAGTGGTTGGATCGTGGGTGGCAGCCGGTGGCAGTGATGGATTGTTACCTCATGCCTGGATCAAGGCCTTTCAGTCATTCTCTGCTGGAATTTTTGTGCATTTCCCAAGCTGAGGTTCAAAATCAATCCCTGAAGTGGTAACTTCTGCACAGGCTTGGACATGGGATGCAGGGAGGAAACTGGCCAAGGAGGGATCTGTCAGTCCAGGTATCCCCGTGGGCAGCAGGAGAGGGGGAATTCCGCCCCTGTGCCCAGGTGAGCCCCCACCTGCAGAGCTGCCCCAGCCCTGGCCCAGCACAGGAAGGACCTGGAGCTGCTGGAGCCAGGCACCAAATGAGCAGAGGGATGGAGCAGCTCTGCTGGGAGGGAAGGCTGCGAGAGCTGGGGGTGCTCAGCCTGGAGAGGAGAAGCTTTGGGGTGACCCCACTGTGGCCTCACAGGGCCTGAATGGGCCAACAAGAAACATGGAGAGAGACTTTGGACAAGGGCTGGAGGGCCAGGACCCAGGGAATGGCTTCCCAGTGCCAGAGGGCAGGGCTGGATGGGATCTTGGGAAGGAATTGTTCCCTGGGAGGGTGGGCAGGCCCTGGCACAGGGTGCCCAGAGCAGCTGGGGCTGCCCCTGGATCCCTGGCAGTGCCCAAGGGATGTTGGATGGGGCTGGGAGCAGCCTGGGACAGTGGAAGGTTTCCCAACCCACTGGATGGGCTCCCAACCCACCCCACCACAGTCAGCATTCTCCATGTCCCCAAGTGCCACATCCACGCATTCCTTGGACACCTCCAGGGATGTGACTCCACCACTGGCCTGGGCAGCCCCTTCCAATGCCTGACAACCCTTTCCAAGAAGAAATTTCCCTGTTATCCCTTCTAACCTTCCCCTGGTGCAGCTCGAGGCCCTTTATCACAACAAGATTGTGACACACAGATCGTGATGAGGAATCCTCTCCCGGCTGTCAGAGCTGGGGTCAAGTGGCTTCATTAAAACCTGCACCAGCATTCCAGGCAGGAATGGTCCCTTTGAAGAGGAAGCTCCAGTGTTTGCAGAGTGTCAGATAAACCTTGAGGACACTCCTGATTTTTCTGCTGGGGATATATTTCAGCTAATTAAATTCCTGGAAAGGAACCTCTTAAGCCCGGTCAAATTAAAGAAGGCACAAGCACAGCTTTTCCTTTCTCAGTGTGACAGAGGAAAAAAACCCTCAGTAATTTTATTGTTTCTCCTTTTTTCAGGTTGGAGGTGTCGGGAGCTGCCAGAGCCGCTGATTCCAATTTGTGTTTCTCCATCTGCATGAAAATCCATCTGCTTGCAGAAATGGTATTTACACAGCCCATAATCCTGAGCAGTCTCAGATATTGGGGATCGAGGCTCTAACGACATTGGAAACCGTTTTTATTAAGAGGCAGAAATTGAATTAGGTAATTATATTTATTGATGGGAAATTAAATTTAACAACTGCGAATTGCCTTAAGTCAGTGTAGCCAGATTTTCATTACTCCAAATGTGAGGAGTTTCTGCTTTAGTGGATTCCCTTCAGCTCGGGCGGTACAGCCCCGGGTTCCGGCCTGGAAAAGGGGATTTTGGATCACAACAGCTCCAACCACCGGCTGGATTTTCCTTCATGGACAAAACAAATCTGTTTTCTATTTTAAAAGCCTTCCAGAGATGTAATGTCATGGAACAAACTTGGAAAACCTGGGTTCTGTGTCTCTGACACTTGTCTCTGAGCTGGGCTGATGCACCACTATTCGTAAGTCAGTGACTTCACGTTCCTAGGGTTTTTCCTTTTCCTGCCTTTTTATCCCAATGTGACATCATTTGGGCTGGAATTTCATGGATAACTTGTCTTTCTTGTTCTGACATCTGATTATGGGAGAATTAAATTCCTGCCTCACTCACATGGAGCAGGGCTGGGGTGGAATAACGCTGAGACCACAGGCTGAGCTGGGAAATGTAGGCTGGGCTTAGGAGGGGACCTGTGGGATAAAGAGGAGGTTGCTGAGCTTCTGTGGGATGGAAAACCTCGTGTGCAGGGCTGGGACTGTTCAGCAGTGGCTCCGTGTGTTGCATGAAGGGAAAAGGGGCTCCCTTAATTCCCATTAATTCCCGAGATGACTTTTAACCTCACCTGCCCTTTCCCTTTTCCTCTTCATGCTCCAAGCTCCTTCCCATCGGGCACACCTCCCATTCACAGGTTACCAATATTCCTTCTAAATCCGTAATAACTTCCTTGTTATTCCACTGCCTTTTCCTTTCTTGCACTTTTTATTCCTCCAGAAGAAAGTGCCCCTGCACAAACCCGGCTACTGAGGCCCACAGAACTCATTCACAAAGTGCTCAGTGCTCCCCCTGTAATTACTCCTCACTGGCGTTGTCTTCATCGAGCTGCCTGTCTTTGGGGTTAGTTCAGATTTATCTGCTTTCATATTTCAGCCCGTTTTTACAGCCTTTGGATTGTTTGCTGATCTTTGATTGCAGAATTGAAATGTATTTTTCTGCCTCCTTTAAACTCCTGAATTGGTGGGCAGACTCGCTTGGCTTCTCTTTCAGTCTCTTCAAGGCTTTTTGATTGATTCCAGCAAGGATCTATCTTTTATTTTTCCTGATAGTTCCTTTTACTATCTCAGTAAAACCTCCCGTGTCAGCTCAATTGAGCAAACTCTTTTTGTACCTGTGCAAACTCAGCCAGGGTTATGATAAAGCACATTTGGCGTAAGGAACACCATGAACTTCTTCTCTTGGATCTGGATAACAACATCCACATCTGGCTCCAGGCCTGTCCTGCTTTTGGCCCCGTGCACAGCAGGTTGGGGGCTTTGCTTTGAGGTTTTCCAACTCATTTTCACCCTGGATAATTATCTGTGGGATATCTTTCCTTTTCCTTTTCCTTTTCCTTTTCCTTTTCCTTTTCCTTTTCCTTTTCCTTTCCCTTTCCCTTTCCCTTTCCCTTTCCCTTCTCTCTCCCTTCTTCTCCTTTATGTGATTCTCTCCCAGCTCCTGCTCCGAGAAACATTCCCCAGGAATTGCCTCATGGAGGGATAAGTGCTAAAAGCCCACTCAGCCTCAGCACAATCTAAATAAGTAATGCTGGACTTGTGATGGGCCCCATGGCACAAAGGAGACCTTCTGAAGGGCTGGCCTTGGCCCTAAAAATGTGCATTTCACATCTGAGACAAGGCGAGGAAAGAAAAAGAGTTCTCAGCCTCCTCTGAAGCAGCTAATTTAGGTATTTTTGAGCCCATCTCCCTATTTCACCAGATCCTTTTAGGGAACTGAGGCTCCTTATGTTCCAAGTCACACTGAAATGGTGCCTAGACTGTGCCAGGAGTGGTTATACTGGGTGCTCCTGCAGTGGTTATACTGGGTGCTCCTGGAGTGGTTTCACTGGGTGCTCCTGGAGTGGTTTCACTGGGTGCTCCTGGAGTGGTTGTACTGGGTGCTCCTGGTGTCCACATCTCACCCTGGCAGGAGCCATCCTTCACCTCTCTTTGTCAGGGCCCTTCCATGGAGAGTTTTACTGATAATTTTTATTCCTTTGGGTTTTTCATTAATCCCGGAATCACAGAATATCCTGAGCTGGAAGGGACCCACAGGGGTCATGGAGTCCAATTCCAGACCCTGCAAAGGGCACCCAACAATCCCCCCCTGTGGCTGAGAGCGTTGTCCAAATGCTCCTGGAGCAGGGACACCTCCCACTGTCCCAGGCTGCTCCCAGCCCCAATGTCCAGCCTGGCCTTGGACACTGCCAGGGATCCAGGGGCAGCCCCAGCTGCTCTGGGAATTCCATCCCAGACCTTCACCACCCTCCCAGGGAACAATTCGTTCCCACTGTTCCATCTATCCCTGCCCTCTGGCAGTGGGAAGTGGTTCCCCCTTGTCCTGCCCAATCTTCCAATGGGCAAAATCAATGTTTAACCAACCCCACATCCCGAGGAGTGTTGTGGCACCACCGAGGTGCTGTGTGTGTTTATCCTGCCAGGTTCCCCCATCATGGAGTAAGTGACCTTTTTATGGACAATGTGGACTTCTTCCTTTGGAATGCCTTCTTCCACACTGTCAGTTCCGAGTCCTGATTTGCATGAGGGAATCGCTCGCTGGAACTTGGAGCCCGTGTGGTGCCCCAGTTCAAACAGCCCAAAATGGTCTCTGCTGGCTCCAAAGGGAATCTGTGACAATCTCATCTCATTTAAAAAGTGGGAAAGTGCCCTGAGGATTCCACTTGGATTCAGCATTCTGTGGGGATAAGTCAGAACAGAATGGGGACGTTGGGTCGGAGCAGTGTCAGGAATTGTGGTGGGAATTTCTCTGAGGAACTTCCAACCTTATTGGTTGGAATAAAGATTTCAACTTCTCAAAATATTTCAACTTCTTCCCTTCTGCTTGGGCAGAGAGCAGAGCTGGGGGCACCCAGGGGATGGGAGGATTTTGGGGAGCCCCCAAAACCACTCTGAGGTTGGCCATCACTAACAATTAGGGGAGGACTGTACAAATGGGGTTGTCCCTTGTTTATGGGGTCAGACTCCCCCAGACCTTCTGGTCTGGAGCAAGACACTTCTCTCTGCTCTTCCCCTACCTGGAATCAATCTTTCACAGGACAGGAGGAGCCCCCAAATGAGCTGTGAGGTTTTGTCACGCTGCTGCAGTGTGAGGAAAGGCCTGCCTTGCTTTGCTTCTTTCCCTTTCTCTGGTGAAAAGATATTTTTAACTGCAGCGAGCAGAACTGAAGGAAATTCGATTCCCAGCATTGACCTGCGAAGCAAAGGCCAAGTGAGCCAATAATGATGCTCTTTAAAGTGACCTTCCTGATACAGACATTTATGTCCTTTGCTGATACCTCCCCAAACTCAACCAGAGGCCCGTTTCCATTCTTCTGCACCCAGATCAATCCCAGCCAAAATAGCTCCAAATTCAGTGTATAGCTCTGAGATATTTCCCAAAAGGATGAATTCCTGTATTACAGCTCCCTGGAAGGGCTGCTAATGGAACTAATTTCTTCAAATTTATCTCTGTGTGGCTGTTCCTTGTTCCTTTCATCCCTGCACGAGTGCTAAGAGAGAGATTTAAAGTCTGGTGTTTGAAGGCAAGGGGCTTGGCTTGGAATTTATGCCAGGAAACAGCAGAACAGCCAAGAGATTTGTGAGGAGTTATTTGATGATTTTAGAGAAGCTGGTTTGGTTTAGTTGACAAGGTGGTGATTGGTCAAAGGTTGGACTCGATCTTGGAGGTGTTTTCTGAGTTTTGCCTTTGGGAATTTCAAATGCAATATTTGCTCTGGGGTTCCTTCTTCCTTTCCCTTCTTCCCTTCCCTTCTTCCTTCTACTTCTCCTTTCCATTCCTTTTCCCATTCCATTCCTTTTTCCATTCCTTTCCTTTCCCCTGGCCCTGTGCACCTCCAATTTATGGCCCAAATCCAGTTAAAAACCCTGCAGTGTTTGGAGTCATGACCACCATAACCTCCAGCAGAAATAAAGCCAGGTAGCCAAGTTAATTTTTCAACCAAAAGCTTAAAAAAGAACCAAAAATGAAAATTAAATTTTAATTAGTTATTCACTCCCATGGTTTAATTATGCAGTGTTCCCCCAGCAATAGATGTTTAAGTCTGGAGTGATTGTTAATTTATGAATGTATTCTGTATTGATTTGGGAGCAGAGCTGTTTAAGCAGCATCACCTTTCTCTCAGCATTTTCTCCTTAGCAGGCTCAGGGTGTTTGAATTTCTTGTCGGAATTCCTGGTTCAGGTATTTATTAGAGCAAAGGCCAAGTGTAATTACATTAAAATATGAAATAAGACCAATAATTGCAATGGAGTTCGATAATGCAGCAGATGAAATGGGGCCACTGGGGTGCCCGGGAGGGGTCAGGCTTCCCCAAATGTTTGTTCTTTTAATTTTTAGGAGTAAATTGATACCAGTGCCTGGATCAGAAGTGAGAGACTGGGGTAAAGAAATCTGGGGTTTAACTGATGGAAGAACAAAATTGTTTGGAAATTTTAGGGGTTTTTGATGGGTTTTGGGGTGTTTGTAAAATGTTTTTATTATTATTATTATTTAGGGTTGTGGAGCAGGAATTTCAGCCTCCACAGCTCAATGTGCCCTACAGGACTCCTTAGCCACAGCCATGGAAACACTTCTCCAAGAACCTGGATAACGCCTGGTTCTTGGTGTGGGATTTTCCTGCTCTGGAATTGCTGCAATGCCCAGGCTCTGCTTAGTCCAGCTCCAAAATGGGGGAGAGAAGCCACTTGACAAAAGATCGACAGAGAAAATGGCCATAATTCCAGGGTGTGCAAGGGACAGAGGCACTAAACAGGAGAGAAAAATTCCTGGTGTTGGAGAAACAGGACAAACAATAATGGAGTAATTGTGGGGTGGTTTGTGGAGAAGGGGACACAATAAAGAAGAAATGCTTTGGTTTTAGCATCAGTTCATTCCAAGATTCCCTGACATGTGGATGAGCCTTCACCACAGTATCTGCAGGAAGTTAAATCCACCACAGAGTGACCTTGGCAACCAGAGGAAAACAGCCAGAGAAAAATAACCCACCCCAATTTCTTCTTATTTTCCAAATGTGACAAAATTCCGTGGCTGGGTGGAATTGCACATCAGTATCCAGGCATTCCTCACTGGGGAGGAGGACTTTGGAGCAGGTGTCCCATGGGCATGTCCTTGTGCTGTTTGCAGGATGCTCTGGGTGCATTTTGGGGATATTTTCATTTCCCAAATTGCTGTTGCCATTTGTTTCCTTGGATTTAAGAGGATGTCTAGAAACCAGCTCTGTCTGATTGCAGCGCAGCAATAAACAGGATAAGTAATTAACTCCAGGCAATTTCCTCCACCATCTATCAGCTGCAGCCATCCCTCCTCTCCAAAGGGGGAAAAACCAAAAGGAAGTCTTGTTTTCCAGGTCATTGGGAGCACTTTTCCAGCAGGAATTTTCTCCTCTCTCCATTCTCTGCTGTCTCTTCTCCCAGTCCATGTTCCAGGTGTGAGCAGAGAGGGGACATTCCACATTGTCTCTTCCAGAGGGCAGGGCTGGATGGGAGATTGGGCAGGAATTGTTCCCTGGGAGGGTGGGCAGGCCCTGGCACAGGGTGCCCAGAGCAGCTGGGGCTACCCCTGGATCCCTGGCAGTGCCCAAGGCCAGGCTGGACATTGGGGCTGGGAGCAGCCTGGGACACTGGGAGGTGTCCCTGCCATGGCAGGGGTGGCACTGGATGGGCTTTGAGGTCCCTTCCCACCCAAATCAGTCTGAGATTCCATGAAAAATAGAGAACATTAAGAGGAAAAAGACTCTCCAGTGTAGGGAATGTCCTCCACCCATGGGTATCCATGTGCCAAGGGCTGCTCGGGAAGCAGGTGGACAGTGCCCAGCCCACACCAGCCCTCATCCACCCTTATTTAATCCTTTGGATCCTTGTGATTTCCACAGAATTTGAGATTTATGGAGACCAGCAGCAAAGTCAAGGCTGGAAATGGAGAGAGGTTTGTGGGCAGATGGCAAAACTTGCTTCATTTTACAGAGCGGGAATAATTCCAGAGAAAAGTGTAAAAAACCCTGCAGTGATTTCAGCTCCTCACTGTCAGCGCCCTCCCCCTCATTCCAGCCTGGGTTTTATGGCAGAAACCAAACCAATGGACCTGGCTGGAAAGTTTTGAGCAGTCAAAGTGTTTGATGGTGAGAACAGTCCCGGTGTGATCGCAGACCGGGCAGGAGATGAGGCTGATTGCTCATTCGAGGGGGCTCTTTTCCAGCTTCCTGGGAAAAGGAGGAATAAAACCTCCAGGAAAGGCAGAGACAACGAAGTTTTGTGGCACAGAGGAGGAGATCTGTTGCAATATTTATTTTGCCACCCGGCCTGTAAACAGCGGATGATGCCTGGGCACCACAGGGTCCAGGAACAGCACTTGTGTTGGGATCCGGGCGTTACAATTCCCAAAGCTGTTCCCTCATTTATGGCTCCGTTGTTCCCTGTCACACCTGGTTACTGCGCCTCTTATCAGCTCTGCTGAGTGAGGCGTCCTGGAAATTGCCTGTGGCTGGGGAAATGTTAAATAAATCCAGGCAGGCTGTTAATGGATGGATTCAAAGGCTGTGGGATTGGATATTCCACGTGCTCCATTCCCAAAATTAACCAGGGCTGAGCAGAGGTGTTCCCATGGCAGCTCCTCTGGGGGCACAAACGAGGGGAACTCGCTGTGCCCAGCACCCTTGGGAGGCACCTGAGGGGAATATTGGGCTTTTTTGGGATGTGATGAGTGGATATGTCCACCTGGAGACTGGGAATGCTGCAGGAGCTGGGGCTGGAGGGGTGATCACCTCCTGTATCACCCTTATTAGTAAAAAAACCCCAAAACACCCCAAAACAACCTCAGAATACCCCGAACAAAGCAAACGAGAAACAATGTGTGCAGTAAACTGAGAATCTAAAGCACATACGTGGTTTAGGGCAGGCCTGGTAGGCCATAGGTATCCATACATTATTCCTTTTATTGGATTCACAGAAATCCTGCAAGAACATCAAACCCTGTGTATTCCAAAGGGGAGATTCCTGCAGTTCTGTATTTCTTTACTGTGATCCTGACTTACCCTCCAAGACGAACTCTGGAGGTGCAGACTCCTGCTGTTCCCTTCTCCCAGCCCACGTTTCAGTGCTGCTTTTCCACCTCCCTGCTTTCCCTTCCCTCTCTATTCCAGTGGGTTCATTTGGGCACTGCTGTGTTCCCAACAGGGAGCATGGGGAACTCTGCTCTCCCCCTGGGAATGCTGGACCTCCATCCCACAGCAATTCTCCCCCAGGAATGCTGGACTTCCATCCCACAGGAATTCTTTCCTGGGTATGCTGGACCCCCACCCCAAAGGAATTCTCCCCCTGGGAATGCTGGGCCTCCATCCCTGGCCCTCCCCACATCCCCTCTGTGGTGGCTGCTCTGAGGCTGGTGCCAATCCCTCAAACCCCACAACCAGCCCCAGCAGTTCCCTTTGTTTGGCTTTCCCGGGCAATTAAACTCCACCTGAGCCCCTTTTCTCCGTGCTGCCCCCCTTGCCTGGCTGCTGGGAGAAGCACTGCTACAAATAAAGCTCCACTGAGCAGATAATGAAGCTGCTCTAAAATTCGTTTAAAATTCAGATGATGAGAAAGATCACGCATTAAGCACTAATCCTTTTTATTTTTGTGTGCTCAGTGTAAAAGGGGAGCATTTCTGCTGTGAAATTCATACCCAGCCAGACCTGGAAAGGGGCTGGATGGGGCTGGGAGCAGCCTGGGACAGTGGGAGGTGTCCCTGCCACAGCAGGGGTGGCACTGGGTGGGATTTAAGGTCCCTTCCCACCCAAACCAGTCTGGGATTCTCTGAAATCCAAGTGTTTTAATTTTTTTTTTTTCATTTTCACTGTTTTTTCCAGCTGAACGTGTTCACACCTGAAGTATCACCTAAAGAAACCTGATCTCTCCACCTCCTCACGCCTGAGTTTACGAGTTACACCCCTCAATTTAGGTGGAATTCCGTTATTTTCTGGAGTGATCTACACATAACTCTTTACTCCTGGTGGTTGTTACTCCTCCCACTGTGGGACCCAGCACAAGGAGGAAAATCCTCGCAGATAAATGGATGCTGGAAGTGGCTCCTGGTGAGCGTGGTGGGATTGCCAGCCCAGGGATTCTCCCCCCTTTTCCAAGGAACAGACCTGTGGGCACCTCTGGGACAGGGCTGTTCCCACCTCTGGAATTCTCCTCTCTGTGGTGACTGAGAACCTTCCTTTGAATCTGGACGTGGTTCTCCTCAGATAAAGATAACTTATTTCAGAATTTAATAAATCAGGGAGTTACTCAGGCCCAGCTCCAGACTGATGTGGGCACATCCCTCCCACTCCAGCCCTTATTCCAAAACTCAGCTCTTTTTTTGGTTGTTATTGCTGGAAGTTCACCAAAAACACAGACCCTGGGTTAAGGTGTCCTTTTAGATGGATATTAAGGAATATTCCTCCATGGAAAGGGCTGTCCAGGGGTGAGTCCCCATCCCTGGAGGGATTTGAAGGCCCTGTGGATGTGGCACCTGGGGACGTGGGGCAGGGGCGGGTTAGCAGTGCTGGGATGGTTGGAGTGGCTGTTCCCAGAGGGATTTCCCAGCCTCCATGATTCCATAATTCACAGATTTCGTTGATTCACTGAAGCATCTCCTGCAGCTCCACGCAGATGTGCCAGGAGCGGGCGGGGCTGTCCCACAGCTCTGGCAGTGTCCCCTCGGGGCAGCAGGGACACTGGCACTGCCTCCCTCAGGTACCAGCACCCCCAGCAAGATCCTGGACAGCGTTCCCAGTAGAAATGCCCAGTTTCCCCTCCCTAAGGGCAGGGACACCGCGGCCCCTGCAAGAACTGGGGAATGGGTTCCTGGAGCTTTGGAGAGCCCTGCAGGCACATCCCAGCTCCCGGGGTTTGGCCTTGGATTCGGGTAGGACAATGGCAAATCCTCGGGCTGAAGCAGGGTTTGGGGATGAAGGAGCTGTGCTTGTTCCCACATACCCCATGGCTGCAGATAACCCCAGTTCCCTGGAACAGTTCTGCCCTTTGTCACCTGCACTTCGACACTGGGTAAACTGGAATTTTTCCTGTTAGGAGTGGGTGCTGCTCCTAAGCCTTTCCCACAGCTTTTCATTCACTACACCTGCAAATCCAGGGTGTTCCCGGGGTATGAGGAGCTGCAGGCATTCCATAAGGTGCTGTCTGGAGGGCCAAGCCCACCCCCTCAGCAGCCAGCACAACTCTGGGTTTTACCCTCCAGTCCAGCCCAGAGGTACCAAACCCCTCCAGGGCTTTATCAGCATTAATCTGACGTGCAGGGTCTAAGAGAATTCTTGTTTTAAATTTAAATCCAAGCCCAAGCTTAATCCATCTCCCCAGATGCTCCAAATCAGTAACCTGCAGTAATTGCTTCTCATAATGGCTTTCTGGACTGCTGCTGATATTTCAGAGTGTGACTCTTCTCCTGCTCAATAAAATAATGCAAATATTATCTCAAAAACAATTACAAGGAGGGTGGGAGCTTCTGCATCTTCCTTTTTAAGGCAGAGGAGGCGGAATCGGGGCTTTACTCTCCGGTTCAGATGATACAAATTCTTTGCATAACCCTGGAAAAGTTCCATTTTTCTCTTTTACTCAAATTTAACTCTTCAGTGAAGCTGCACAGCGATGTTTGCCTTGCCCATGAGCTGAAACATTTGCTTAATGGTTACAAATTGCTTTGAAAAGTCAGCATTAGAAGCTTTGATTGGGCAACTTCATAATTGCTGCTTGCTTTTAAAATGTGTAGCAGGGAGTTCTGGTGGTTCAGAGTCTTCAGGAGCTGCTTTCTCCTTGATTGCTCAGCCATGAGTGAATTTAAAACCCTTATTATTTGTATATTATAGATGTAGAAAGTTAAGTCACAGGCTATTTGTGTGTGTTTTTATGAGTGGTTTTATAGCTGCTATTTTTATATTCTCAGCACACCTTTGTCTGATTCTCAGGGTTCCTTGTTTTATTTGTTTGCATTTTTAATGACCCCTGTTTTAATTAACTACTCATGTCGGGTGCCACGTGGGGTTTTCCAGGTTAGGAAACGAATCCTCACATTGGGATGTCAAAATCCATTCTTTCCAAGTGACACCACCGAGGCCACGTCCAGATTTTGACCTTGCTGCTTAAGTAAAGTTTGGGAAATATTGTTCTGTTTGCTTTGGGGGAGTTTTTGTTCACCCTGGGATTTAGATGTTTGTGGAGTTCACAAAGTTACACAGGAGATGGAAATAATTTAGATTTTTAGTGGCTTGGAGCAACGTGGGGTAGTGGAAGGTGTTGCTGTCCATAGAAGGGATGGAATGAGATGGGCTTTAAGGTCCCTCTCAACCATTCTGGGATAAAGAAATGCAGATTTAAGAGAATATAAAACCCCTTTTAGGAATTTTTGCTTGTTCTTTCAGCAGGGAGCCCTCACTGCTGTTGTTGGATATCCCTGGTAGGAGGTCTCCCCTCAGAGGAGGCCAGGGAACAAAGATCAAAGAGTTCCAAGCAAAAAGCCTTTTCTGACTCTTGATTTCCCTTCGAGATGGATGAGGAGCTGATCTGTACCTGTTCATTTGTGCCACTTGTGCCAGCTGAAAACAGGGAACAGTCAACCCCTGCTCTCAGCCAGGCTGGTCCTGCACCCTGAATTGAACTTGTGCCACATTTTATCTCCTTTTAAGCTCTGCCTAAGTCCCCAGGAATCTGGGCTCATTTCTCTGGGCAGGCTGTGAAGCACTGGGCGATGTGGGAATGCTTTGACCCCTCAGGTAATCTAATTATCTCTCAGGTCCGTTCTGTGCACTGCTAATTAACTGAGGCAGCCGGGCAGGGGCAGCTCCTCTGCACTGCCTGAGATCCTCCTCACAAGCTGCTGGCTCCTCCGGCTCTCCAACCCATCCTGGGAGCACAAACCCACCTCGCAAACCCCGGGAGCACCGGGAAAGGTGAGTGGGGTGGAAATTCAGCAGCTGTAAATTCACTCTGCACACACCAGGTGTGCTCACCTGTGCAGACGCTGCAGGTGCTCACTGGGGACAGTCCCCCCTTAGATTGTGTCAGGGACAAGCTGCTCCCAGTGGTGTTCCCTGGAAATTTGTCCATTGGAAAAGGCCCTGGGGTGCTGGTGGCAGTGCTGGACACGAGCCCAGGGATGCCTAGGGGAGCAAGAGGCCGATGGCCCCTGGGCTGTGCCAGCCCCAGCATGGGCAGAGCCCCAGGGCAGGGACTGTCCCCTGTGCCAGCCCCAGCAAGGGACCCCTGGGATCCTGGGGCAGCTCTGGGCACATCCCACCAGGAGAGCCCTGGAGGGGCTGGAGCGTGTCCAGGGCAGGGAACGGAGCTGGGAAAGGGGCTGGAGCCCCAGGAGCGACTGAGGGAGCTGGAAAGGGGCTCAGGCTGGAGCAAAGGAGGCTCAGGGGGGACCTTGTGGCTCTGCACAAGTCCCTGACAGGAGGGGGCAGCCGTGGGGGTCGGGCTCTGCTGGCAGGGAACAGGGCCAGGAGGAGAGGGAACGGCCTCAGGCTGGGCCAGGGCAGGCTCAGGGTGGACAGCAGCAGGAATTTCCCCATGGAAAGGGAGCTCAGGCCTTGGCAGGGGCTGCCCAGGGAGGTTTGGAGTGCCCATCCCTGGAGGTGTCCAGGGAATTCCTGGAGGTGGCACTCAGGGCTCTGGGCTGGGGACAGGGTGGGCATCGGGCACAGCTTGGACTCGATGGGCTGGGAGGGCTTTTCCAGCCTCAGGGATTCTGGGATGCTGTGATCTGCAAAATACCCCCTGCCCTGCACAAACATCACCACGGGGGTTTGCAGCAGGCAGAGCAGACAGGAGTGACCTGAGCGAGGGTGTCACAGGTGTCACACTGGGTGGCTCTGAGTGTGACATCTGCCGCCTTGGCTTACACACTGGGAGCCGCCGTCAGCTGGAATTCTGCACCAGCCCAGCTTTTAGAACCCCATTCAGTCAGGAATCATCAGCTCTGAACTCTGCAGCCCCACAGCAGGACCAGCTCCACAGGGTTATTGTTGATCATGAGAAATATCCTCTGACTCCTCTAACCCTGGGGAAGAGCTGCTTCAGCAGCTCCTTCCCTCCCCAGGCCTCGCAGGACATCACCCAACGCATCCCAGAGATCCTGGAGGTACAGACCTGTTGTTACAAATGAGGCGGGCAACCTTTTGGCAGATTAACTTGTTTATTAGTTAACAACTGGGAACACGGACTCAAGATAAGCCCAGGCCCTACACGACACGGCAGAACCATGCCCAGTGTGACACACCAGGCACTCCCTCACACCCCTGGTTCCCACTGCAGAACGTGGTACCAAGCACCGGGTCAGCTTTTATAGTCCCTGTCACCCCTGTGATTGGTGCCCACCACAGAACACAGTACTGAGCACTGGGTCAGCTTTTATAGTCCCTGTCACCCCCATGATTGGTGCCCACCACCGAACACGGTACCAAGCACCGGGTCAGCTTTTATAGTCTCTGCCCCCCTGTGATTGGTGCCCACCACCGAACACGGTACCAAGCACCGGGTCAGCTTTTATAGTCTCTGCCCCCCTGTGATTGGTGCGCGTTCGATCCTCTCGCTGATTGGCCAGTTCCCGGCGCTGTGATTGGCTGACAGCATGGTGCACTCCTGGCCAATCATTTCCCATCGGCTCATTCCATTGGCCGGCTCCCTTTCCAATCAGGGCCTCAGGTGGTGATATCATGCCATGAGGTAACGCTTCCAGAAGGTTCCTTGCACAAAGCCCAGCCGGTTCCTGCTGTAGCTGCCCCAAAGGTCGTACCCGTGCATTGCTTCCCGTACACCTGTGCACTTAACTCATTAGCTCATAGCCATTTAAATCCACATTACATGAATTAGGCACTTTATTTAACAACTCATCAACTAATTATCGATACATAGGTAACCAGCCCGTGAAAGCCAACCGTCTATAACGCTGTTGTACTCCTGAGTCCCTCAGGGCCGGGCTGGACAAGGCTTGGAGCACCCTGGGATGGTGGAAGTGTCCCTGCCCACAGAGCTGGATGGGATTTAAGGTCCTGTTATAAACATATATTGTAATATTGGCTTCTCGCAAGTATAAAGGTAGATATTATATAATGTTAGAAATTCTTTTGCTGTGTGGATGTAGTTTTCTCTCGTTTTAGCAAGAATGGTAGCAAGTGTGAGCAAGTAAGAGAACCTCCAAGCGAGCAGAGGATGAGGCCCGAGAAGCTGCTGATCAACACTTTGTCCAGGGAACAAAAGGGCCCAAAGGCTGCTCTGCCTGGAGAATGGGGGCCCAGGAGAGCCCGGAGCCGCTATCACCGCTCTGCCCGGGGGGCAAAGAGGCCCAAAGCTGCAATCAGCCCTGACTGTCTGGAGAATTAAGAGATCCACCCCACCATCAACTCTTACCTAGCGGGCCCAACCCCAAGAATCAAAAGAAATAAAACCACAAGGCAGAAGACTACGCATGCTCTAAAAAGGCAGACCCAAGGAGTGGCCATGCAGAACAGCTCCGGGAAAAGTTTGAATATGAATAGAGAACAGACAGTAAAAATGGTATAAAAAGGACTCACCTCTAGCATCAGGTGTGCTCTTGGCAGAGCGCCAAGGCACCCGGCCATTACCTCTTTGCTTTATTTTATGTGTCTCTTATTGTCTTTATATTAAACTTTTTAAATCCTCACAGGAGAGTGAAGCTCGTTTTTCACAGTCCCTTCCCACCCAAAGCACCCTGGGGTTCTGTCCCGTCTGTGGGGTGAGTCTGCACAGTTATCTCTGTAATGAGCTGGAAACTCAGAGCACAGTCAGTTAAATTACCAGAACTGGAGTGAATATTCCTCATCCCTGGGTCCCACTGTTGGGGAAATTGCCTTTGATCCTCATTTTAATTTGGCAGAACGTCACCAAGTGTTGCTCATCCACCCTCTGACCCTCAACTCCAGGGTTGTTTTCCTCTCCTGCATATGAATTGGAATTGCTTTGAAGTGCATTTCCCACACAGGCTGTTCCTGCTCAGTTTGTGCTGCAGCCATTTCAGCTTGTCCTGTTCTGTTCAGGTTCTTTTTCTGGAGCAATCCACGTAGCCTGGGGCAGTTCAGGGTCCTTCCCGTGATTCCTGCCATGGTCTGTGGGAAGGCAGCAGCCTGGCACTGCAGGGACCTTCCTGCATGGAAGCTTCGCCTCAATCTGAATTTAATGCATAAATTCCTCAGGTCATTACTAAACTTTCATAACGATCCAATTCGGCATTAAAGCCACTTAAACAGCTTTTTATTTCTCATTTATTACTCAGTGTTTCCTCTTATAACTCTGGCATTTTGTGGGTTTTTTCCTCACCTACCTTCATACAATTTTAATATTCATATTCTCTCAGGTCAAGAGTGAATGAATTCCAAAGGAGATAAAAATTAACAAAAATGCTCTCTTTGCCCCCCTTTTTCTCCTCCTCTTCTTCAGCTGTGCAATCCTCCAGTTTATTTGGGAGATTTCTCCCCACTGATATTAAGGAATATCATTGATCCCAGTGTGAGAGGTCACTCCTGCGTCAGTTTAACAGATGTGAAAACCCTTCATTATTCCACTGCTGGAAAATGAAAATACCTGACATTTTAGGACTGCATTTTGAGAAACCCAATTTTTACCCCCCCTTTTAAAACATTTATGCCAGCAGAGAGCATTGAATTTGGTTGTTGCACAGTGAATATGAAGATGAGGTTTGTTGTTTTGATATTCATTTTGATATTTAATTTCGATGTGTAATTTCTCCATGGGTTTTTTTTTCATTAAAAGATGTTTTATCAGTCTCAACAAACCCAGTTGTTGTGTAAAACTAACGTTGCACTTGGCATTTGGAAGCTTCTTTAGAAACCTCGTGTTAGAACACAGGGACCAAATGGACTTTTACCCTTTATTCTATTCTCTAACTGGAATAACATCGTTCTACAAATTCAGCAGAGCCCCGTTTCCCTCCCAAAGCTTTGAGGGAAATTTATGGGGTAATGAAAATGTGTTCAGAAAGATAAATTTCTATTTCATTCTCTGGATTTTTGTCACAGTTTCCAATTCCTGTATTAAATAATCTGTTTCTTTAGAGAGGGTTATATAACGTG
Source organism: Corvus hawaiiensis (assembly GCF_020740725.1). Taxonomy (NCBI): domain Eukaryota; kingdom Metazoa; phylum Chordata; class Aves; order Passeriformes; family Corvidae; genus Corvus; species Corvus hawaiiensis. Next base: position 1,318,522 of record NC_063220.1, on the reverse strand, counting down.
AGGCTGACAGCTGAGCTTGCAGGATGCTGTAATTAAGCTGAATTGTAAATAACTGCACAAAAGGGCTGCTGGAAACACCAATCTCAGACCTGAATAAGCCCCTAATTCAAAAATACAGAAGATATTCCACAGGTGGCATCGATTTCATGCTCTTGAAATGACTTCATTAAAATGATACCAAATAATTGAATCATTAAATTTTTAGCCACGGCCCTGAGAGTCCCTTTCACCAGAGAGATTCTTTCAAGAGAGATTAGTGGTTGAGACTGGGATGGTTTAGAGCCAGCACATGACAGTTTGAGAGCCTGTTTTAGTTAGAAAAGCTTTTAGGATGTTGGGAAATGGTGGGGTTTGGATAATGCGGAGCCAAATTGCCCTCCCTTCAAATGAACATCTCTGTTGTCTTGATTAGTGCTGCAGAGATCTGCCAAGGAATGTTTCTTTTTGCTGTTTTTGCAGGGTCCACTTTTGCTCTTTTTCTGCCTCAACCCCCCGGCAGGTGGTTGGAGAGGTCCTTGCAGGGCTAAATTAAAGCTTGGCTTTGTTATTTCAGGCTGTGTCATCCTCGTGATTCCACCCTTGCTGTATTTTTAGGAGCTGTTATATGGAATAGAGATGAGCTGAACTCCTTCTTCCCAGGCTCCCATAATGACTCCAATTTCCAGAGGGAAGGTAAAGTGCTCTAATTACCATCCTGAGCCTGGGATTGGGGAAGGGGAGGGAAACCAGCGAAAAACACTAGGCAAAATTCCAGCCTGATCTCCGATTCCCTTTAATGCTCAAAGCCTTTTAGAAACCTTTAGACACTTCTGAAGAAAATCCATCTCATAATTAAATCTCTGCCTGTGTTACAAACGAAGAGCTTTGCACCCCCTGAAGTAAATGGAGCGTTTAAGAAGTTCTTCAGGAATTGCAGCTCCGTGTTCCTGCCTGGGATGCTCCCCCAGGAGTGTGTGAGGGTCTCAGGCAGGGTAACACCAGCTCCTGTCCCTGCCCTGTGACACAGGAAATCACCCAGGCACTGACATTGTCCACAGCAGTGGATTTAGGGGTTTTCCTGGATTTCCCTGTGGCTGCCAGAGCAATTTGGGGAACTCTGGCTCTGTTTTCCAGCACCTGCCAAGCGGCTTCTGCAGATTCTGTTCCCAATGTGCTCCTACCTCCATGCTTTTAAAAGGGAAGGGATGCTAACTCTTCATTATCCTGGAGCTTTGGGCTGCTTTCCAGTGGGAGGAACCAGCCTGCTGCTCCAGACAGGTCTGCCTGGGAGCCAGAGGGCAGGGCTGGATGGGAGATTGGGCAGGAATTGTTCCCTGAGAGGGTGGGCAGGCCCTGGCACAGGGTGCCCAGAGCAGCTGGGGCTGCCCCTGGATCCCTGGCAGTGCCCAAGGCCAGGCTGGACACTGGGGCTGAGAGCAGCCTGGGACAGTGGGAGGTGTCCCTGCCATGGCAGGGGTGGCACTGGATGGGCTTTGGGGTCCTTCCACCCAGCCCAGGCTGTGAGTCTATGACTGTAAAACAAGGCCTTACTGAGAGGATTCAATAGAAAGTTTTTAAATCCAGAGCAGGGTTCCAAACCCAGACTCCAGGCACAGCATTTGTAGGCAAAATTCCCAGCCTGTGCCCCAGAACATGCCTTAGAACCAGTCCTGGGCTGCTGGTGCCTGTTTCCTCTTGGATTGAGCAGAATGGGTGCAAACAAAGGAAAATCAGGGGCGGGAAAGGGCTGGGAGGGGGCAGCCGGGGGGGTCAGGCTTTGCTCGCAGGGAACAGGGACAGGAGGAGAGGGAACGGCCTCAGGTTGGGCCAGGGTAGGCTCAGGGTGGATATTGGGGAAATTCCTTCCTGGAAAGGGTGCTCCAGCCTGGCACAGGTGGGTCTTCATCTCTGGAGGATTTAAAGCCGTGTGGAGGTGGCACTTGGGGACGTGGGGCAGTGGTGGCCTTGGCGGTGCTGGGATGGTTGGACTCCATGGGCTCACAAGCCCAATGCCCTTATGCCTGTGATTCCTCCTGCACATTAAACACCAGGAAACTAAAGGGTGATTCCTCTTCCTTGGGAATTTTCTCTCTGTGGGTTTGTTTTTCTTTTCCTTTTTTTCCCCAGTGAATAATTGCAGAAGCCGAGCCATGGCCTCCCTGGAGTTCTGCCAGCAGGAGCAAGTGGATCCTTGGCCTTGCTGTGCCTTGGTATTAATTTGTGCTTCCTTTGGGATGCAGGGTGAGTGTGAGAGGGGATTTCTCAGCTCCCAGTCTGGGGCTGGGCAGGATCTGGAGCCACAGCTCCATGTCACCAGTGTCACTTGGCTGAGGAGCTTGGCCACGTCTGCCCTGTCTTTGCAGAGGTGCAGTGAAGCTGCCAGGACCAGAAAAAAAATCCGATGCATTTTCCCTCACATGAGTTATTCCAGCCCAGTTCCTTCTAATGTGATAAAAATGTGGAATAGCTGCAGCACTGAGAGGTGTCAGGCTCCTTGAACCTCATTCCCTCTTTTCATGCTTCCATTTCCCAACCCGCCCAGCTCCCAGGGCAGAATTCCCGTGCATCCATGTGCTGTTGTGTGCATTATTCATCAGGATGGAAATGAGCTTATCCCTGACATTTCCGGAGTGCCAGGATCAGGGCAGAGCGCGGCTCTCGGCTCCCTGAACTCCGAGGCTGGTTCCCATTTGCTGACAAGCCAGAGGAGCTGCGTTTCCTGGGGCACCGGGAGCAGATGGCTCTTCCAGGAGAGCCGTTTGTCTGGGAGGTTTTATTTATTCCTTTTCTTCCTGCCTGCACTTCAGATGTTTGAATGGGCGCGAGGCAAACGCTTTTTATTCCTGTGTTGTTCCAAGGAGTGATCCTGCAGCTTTTCAGGGCAGAGAGGGCTTTAATTAAACTCTTCAGGGGGAATTTGCTTGATTGTATCGCTGTGCCAGGAGTGAAGAGGAAGATGTGCTGAGGATAATGAGCGCTGAGACAATGTAAATACCAGTTTGTGTGAGTGGTTTGCTTGCAGCTCTTGATGGAAGTGGCTCTGGGGTGTGTTAAGGCTCCTGGTCGAGGCTGGATGAAATGCTGCTGGTAGGATTTGATGCAAAGATGGATTTTCAAGGCCACTTCTCTTTTTGAACGGATAAGAGCAGGATGACTCCTCTCACTCCCAGCTCTGGGCTCCAGCTACAACTCTAGAGGGAGAGCACATCCCACTCTCTGAGCCAAGGAACTCAGCTGATTTAAAGAGATCATTTCTTAGGAGCTGGCCTGTGCTGGGTCTGCTGGTTTAATTTTTGGAGTTTCCTTGTGCCTTAAGACTAGAATTTAGAAAACAGCCCTGCCGAGCTGTAAATCCTCTGGCTTCACCCCTCATGTTAAAATTTCCTCTTTAAACAGGAAGAGTTTAAGTCTCCAGGGAATAAATCAGTGAGTAAAAATCATCTTGAACAGTCCTTTTCCATGGAAAGATAGCTGCAAATCTGGTTTTGTTTGCAGCTTGGGAAGGGTGCAGTGCTTGCTGTTCTATGATTTATTTGGGAAAGTGGGAATAACTGAATTTTGGCAGGGAAGCTGTGCCATTTGCACAAATATTTGGGATGCTCTGGCCTCAAGGATGTGTGTCTGCTACGTGGTGCATGAAACAAAGCCAGCAATGGATTTTATTCTGCATCTGAGAACAGCTGGACTGACATTTGGGGAAGATGTTCAGTAAAATGAAATTCGAATGAAAAAATCCAGCTTGACAAGAAACAAATGGAGCATTAATTTCTCACTTATCTAAGAAAAATGCTCTGATAGTGAAGCATTAAACATGAGAGAACCCAAACTATTTGAAGTTGTTTTAGATGAAGTAATAGAACTTGTATAATTAAATGAATTAAAGGGGACTCGTGCAGTCCATGGTGGGCACAGGGAGAGGGGGAAACGCCATCATATTCCTGTGTCTGGACTCTCCAGGAGGAGAGAGTTGTTCCCTGCAAACCCCTTTGCTTTGCTGTTTGCTCCTGAGAAACTGGGGATTATATTTAACTGGCAAGTCCTGGGGCAAGAGGAGGAGAATTCCTTATATTTATGTGTGAAAGGAGTGTGGGGGAGTCACAGGTCTGCCTCAAACTCGTTACAGCTGCAAGAATTAATTGTCGATATTGGTGGGTCAACAGCTGACTGTGCTTCCCTTGACACAGCCCCATTTTCTGGCTTTGTTGCATTTGCTGCCTCGTCCCCCTAATCCCACAGGATCTGAGGTTCTCCTCAGACCAGTGGAGCTGCAGGAGATGTCCAGCAGTATTCCTGCTTGGCTCTGTTATGCCATGGGATTTCCTGGGAAGCACAGTTCCTCCAGGATTTGCACAGAAAGTCCTGGTGATGGACTTGGACCAGCACAGCCGTTCCTGAGCTGGTGCTGTCGGTACAAACACAGGCGGAATGCAGCTGGGAATCCCAGGAGAGGCAGGGGCTGCAGCTGGGAGGGATGGAGGGATGGAGGGAGGGATGGATGGAGGGAGGGATGGATGGATGGATGGAGGGATGGATGGATGGAGAGGGAGGGATGGATGGAGAGGGAGGGAGGGATGGATGGATGGATGGAGGGAGGGATGGATGGATGGAGAGGGAGGGATGGATGGATGGAGAGGGAGGGATGGATGGATGGATGGAGGGATGGATGGATGGATGGATGGAGGGAGGGATGGATGGATGAATGGATGGATGGATGAATGGATGGAGGGATGGATGGATGGAGGGATGGAGGGATGAATGGATGGAGGGATGAATGGATGGATGGATGGATGGATGGATGGATGGATGGATGGATGGATGGATGGATGGAGAGAGAGGGATGGATGGATGGATGGAGGGATGGATGGATGAATGGATGGATGAATGGATGGATGGATGGATGGAGGGAGGGATGGATGGATGAATGGATGGATGGATGGAGGGATGGATGGATGGATGGAGGGAGGGATGGATGGATGAATGGATGGATGGATGAATGGATGGAGGGATGGAGGGATGGATGGAGGGAGGGATGGATGGATGGATGGATGGATGGATGGATGGATGGATGGATGGATGGATGGAGGGATGGATCCATGGATGGAGGGATGGATGAATGGATGGAGGGATGGAGGGATGGATGGAGGGATGGATGGAGGGATGGATCCATGGATGGATGGATGGATGGATGGACTGGAAAAGCTGCTCTCTGCCCAAGGTTTCAAGTGGAGACATGAACCGAAGGAAAGCAGATCAGCTCCTGGTTCCCAGCACATCCAGTTGTGCTGCTCCTGCCCTTCACCCGTGCCACGCTGACGCCCGAGATTTAAACAATCACGGCATGCACGGCACAGGAGTGGGGCTGGGTCCCTGCCCTCCCTGCCCGCACTGCCCGGCTCCGGCTCCGGCAGCTGCTCACGGGCACAAAAGTGCGACTGCCCTGGGGCAGGAGCAGTGCCAGGGCCAGGCTCTCACTGCTCCGTCCCTGCCTGCCTGCCTGTGTCATCGATACACAATTGCCTGGAGCTCTGCTAATTAATAATTAGCGTCCCTTTTGTCTTCTGCTGCTCCAACAGTTGTGTTCTGTGGGCTCTGGCAGAGCTGCTGCCTGGGAGGGGCAGGGCTGGGGCCCTGGCAGAGCAGAGCTGTCACTGCTCATTAAGGATGCTCTCCTGGGCCACCTTTGATGCATTGTGATCCTGTTTGCAGTAAGATTTAAGCATTTCCACTCTGATTCTGTGATCCTGTTTGCAGTAAGATTCAAGCATTTCCACTGTGATTCTGAGATCCTGTTTGCAGTAAGATTTAAACATTTACAACCTGTAAAAAGCTTTCAATATCCCATTCCAGCTAGGGAAGCTCATCCCGCCTCAGAAGGCTGCAGGTTTTATTTTGGGAGACATTCTGGGACTCCTTCCAAACCAACACCTGTTGAAGGAAACTTTGTCTTTCCACAAGTGACTCTGATGCTCAAGCTGAAGTGGAAATGATAAAATACAAACATACAGCGGGACATAAATTATAGTAAAAGTTGGGGTTTGAGGTGTTTGAGTGACTCAAAGCACTGGTTTTTACAAGGAATGATGGTGATGAGCAGGACCTTCTGGGCAGTTTGACTCAGCATGTTCCCATCCTCAGACCTGGGGTGGATGGGATCCATCTGATGCATATCCCTAAAAATCAGAATGAATTGTTTTCCTGAACTGGGCATTAAAGGGTTTTGCCTGCTGTAAAACTACAGTGTGCTGTAAAAAAGCTGAATCTGGGCAGGACTTTGACAGCTGAGGGTTTAACAGGAGTTGGTCCCTGTCACTCCTCCCCATTCCAGGCACTGAGATTCCTGAACATGCTGCTGCAGAGCTCAGCGCTGACGAAGGGGAAGGACCAGGCATTACCAGTCCAAGTAAACATCCCTCCACTTGAGCTGGGCAGTTCAGTTTGGCTGGGGAGAGGTCAGGGAGTGTGCCCTGCTGTGCTCCCTGCCTGCAGTGCAGCTGCTCCTTCCACAGGGCAGCTCCGGGAGGGATCTGAGCCTCTGGAATATTGAGAGCCCTCAAACCACTGCAGGCTCAGCCTTCACGAGAGGAATCCGTGAGCTCTGAGGATGGGGAAGGGCCCTGAGGAGCAGCTGAGGTCACTGAGTGTGTCCAGCTGGGTGGGGGATGCTCCTGGGGCTGCAGCTCCGACCTCTGCCCTCTGTGAGCAGGACAGGACCCCTGGGATGGCCATTCCATGATTCCCTGACCTCTGTTACACACAGGAGCCACAGGGCTGGAATAAGGCATAACAAAAGATATATTCTGGCACAACCCAGTTTCCAGGTGGTTCTGTAACACTGTGCTCCCAAAAATCCATTGCAGGGGTCACTCGTGGCTGGTGATTACAGGTTTGCAGGAAGAGAATAATTCCCTGTCACGGGAGGCGGAGCTCGGGTGGTGAGAAGGGTTTGAAGTGAAAGAAACTGGAAATAGGAGGAGGAGGAGGAAGAGAAGTGAGATCCCAGAGGAGAGGAAGATTTGATGTCCTGTTTTTAACCCCTGAAGGGCTGTGTTGTGGGATCAGCAGGGAAGCAAAGATCTCATTTGAGGCTCGGGTTCCAGGTGGGTGACGAAGGTGCTGTCAGACTGAGATTTGATGATGTGGAGGCTGAACGTTTCCTGTGAGTCTGGGGAAGGCCGTGCACAGCTTTCCCAGGAGAGGATCTCGGTGTCTGTGCTGCACATCTATAACTGCAAAGTGTCATTTGGCTGATGTTTTTTTAAATTAATTATAGATTTTATAGTTATGAGCAACTTTTCAGCCCTGCTGTCTCCCAGGCGTTAACAGTTTATCTGCACTCAGAACACCACACTTGGAAATAGTTCCCCACACATCTTCTCCAAAGACTTGGATGAGACTTGGAGCTGAAATAAATGTGCGTGGGCACTTTGCAACCCCACATAATTTGGAGCATATTTCATGATTGAATTACACCCGAATATCTCATCATTTTCCTCACTTGTCACAAAAGGTCATGCAAAGCTGTAAACAATCAATGGTTTTCATGTCTGAGACGGGCAAGTTGGAGCAGTTTTTTATGAGCTGTGAAGGTTAAACGAGGCACTTGCCAAGATCTATTGAGAGCCATCCAGGCTTTACATATTTTATGGGATGTTCAGTGCATGCTCATTACCATTGCCATTAATGGCTTATGATGAATCAAAAGGATTTGGGTTAGATCCCGCACGTGGAAATCAGACAATTTATCTCTTCTCTGGGGGATTATCCCTGTGATGGGAGGGATCTTTATGTGATGGAGTTTGTGTGTGAAAGAGGCTGTGCCAAACCTTACACTCTGATCAGGACAAAGATGCTTTTGGTGTAGAATTCCACAGCCCTGGGAATGCTGGTTATTTGTTTTTGGCCCTTGTTACAGGCCTGCAGTGGCTTCTCCCAGGAAACAAGGGACAGGATAACAGGGAAGGGCCACAGCTTACACCACGAGAGGTTTGATGGGACCTTAAGGAAAATTTCCCCACAGAAGAAGTTGTCAAGCATTGGAACAGGGAAGTGTAGGGGTCACCATCCCTGGAAGTGTTCAGAACACCGCTTGAGGACAGGGGCAGTGGTGACCATGGGGCTGTTGGGTGATGGTTGATGATCTTGAGTTTGTTTCCAACCTTAATAATTCCACAGTTCAGAGGATTCCATGTTAGCCCCTTTTACCAAATTCAGGACTCTGGGGAAGGGGGGAAGCAGAGCCACCTTCACCAGGGAGGGAGGGAAGTCAAGGTGCTGGCAAAGGCAAGGACAGTGCTGGAAGAAGATGGAATTTGGTCAGTCCTGTTCTGCCTCCTTGGGCTGCAGCTGCCTCACAGCCCTGGGTCACTGAACCACAGGATCATGGAATGTCCTGAGCTGGAAGGGAGCCACAGGATCATCCATTCCAGCCCCTGGCCCTGCCCAGACCCCCCAACAACCCCACCCTGGGCATCCCTGGCAGCGCTGCCCAAACGCTCCTGGAGCTCTGGCAGCCTCGGGGCCGTGCCCATTCCCTGGGGAGCCTGGGCAGTGCCCAGCAGCCTCTGGGGGAAGAACCTTTTGCTCAGTGGTTTTGACAAGGACCTTCGGGGCACTTTGACTTGGCACGTTCCCATCCTCAGATCTGGTGACAGCAATAACTCCCACGGCTCTGTGCCTGCCTTTCAAAGTAAGGCTTAGAGTGTTGTCATCGAGTTAATCTTGGAGCAGAGATGAGCAGGGATTAGTGGCTAAAGCAGGGCGTCCCTGTGGCCCCGGGCCGATTTAGGGCCTAATCCTGCCTATCTCACTTACACTCTGCAGAGATAAGGGAGCCAATATCTAATTACAGATCTCCTGGGGACTGTGTGGGATCAATCTCTGAGTGTCCCTGACCCCTGTGTAAGTGCTGAGCACTCTGAGAGCCGGCAGCAGGGAGGGATGGACGGCAGGCACAGAGTCGGATCTGTTCCCTCAGGTTTTCTGAAGGCTTCCAGGCATTAGATTGGATGAACTTTATCTCAGTGCTTAGGATTTGAGTGATGACAAAGCAGCAGCACGGGGTTATGGATCACCAGAGCACTGCTTCACTCTGGGTGTGCTGAGTGAAGTGGTGCAAGAAGGGATGGATGGGAGATTGGGAAGGAATTGTTCCCTGGCAGGGTGGGCAGGACCTGGCACAGGGTGCCCAGAGCAGCTGGGGCTGCCCCTGGATCCCTGGCAGTGCCCAAGGCCAGGCTGGACATTGGGGCTGGGAGCAGCCTGGCACAGTGGGAGGTGTCCCTGCCATGGCAGGGCTGGCACTGGATGGGCTTTGGGGTCCCACCCACCCAAACCAGTCTGGGATTCTCTGATAAACCAAATTCAGGGCTGTGTGGGTGTGAGACTATGGGCTTTAAGGATTTCACAAGTTGCTAAATTTGCTGATCCTATTTTTCAGAGAAGAAGAAATGCTGATTAATGCCAGTGGGATCCCTAAATACCCCCCAAAGCCATAAAAGGTTGATAGGAGGTAAGAGGAGGGGTCACTATGGGTAATGCCCCTGAGCTGGGCAGCCCCGTGAACTCTCTTTGGACACCTCATTCCTTCACAGGAGGAGCAATTGAGTTTCCTCCTTCCTGGGTGATTCACTGGGAGAAAAAGCAGAGATTTCCCTTTGCCCCTCAGCCCCAGCTGTGGTTTCTGTCCTGCCTGGCACAGGGGTGAGGGGGGTCCTGCTGGACTTTCAGGGGCCCCTGGGAAATGAAATCAATGGAAACCTTCCCAGAGGCAAGCACTGGGACGTCAGAAACTCAAAATACTGTGAATGTGGAGACTTTTATGTGGTTTGGGTTGTGTTTTGGGTTTAGAGTTTTTTGGGGGTTTTTTTTCTGTTTGGTTGGGGGTTTTTTGTTGTTGTTGTTTTGGTTTGTTTGAGGTTTTTTTGTTGGGCATTTTGAGGGGGTTATTTTTTTTGTTTGGGTTTTTGTTTGGTTTGTGTTGATTTTTTTTGATTGGTTGGTTTTGGGTTGGTTTGTTTTTTTTTTTAATTACAATTTTTTTCTCTGTTTTCTCTCTTTGCAGGTTTGCAGTGGCAAAGGAGGAGCCCCCAGAGCAGAACCAAGTGATTCAAACCCTCCAGATTCAGCCTTACACTGGGTAAATAATCCCCTGCAGGGACCTGGCCTGGATCAGGTGATGTTTTTGTGCTGGTGGAGAAGCTTTGTGTGTGTGAGGAGCTGCTGGGAGGGACAGAGGAGGGGCAGAGGGGACCTGCAGAGCACAGAGGGAGGGAAATTCTTACCACAGCTCCTTAACCCGCACCTCTGCCCCTCTGCAGCATCTCTTCAGAGCAGCCCAGCAGTGCCAGGTCTGCATGACTGCTCCCAGGATCCCAAAAACCCCACTCCCACCTGCTCCTCACAAAGCACCTGTCACTTTTTAAGTCTTGTAAAAAACATTTTATTTGTGCCCTACCATGGATTTTCTGCAGGCCTCACGTAAATATTTATAAGCCCCTGTGTATCTTTGATATGAAAGTGATTTCTCTCACGGTTCCTGAGCAGGAATGAGAGCCTTCCCAGCCCCTGCTCCTCATCCCTCCCGCTCCCTGGCCTCATGTGGAGCAATCCTGGCTCTGGTCCCTTCCCAGGGTGGCAAACGCTGGCCCAGCCCAGTTGTCTTCAGTGCTCAGTGATGCCTCAGGGCGCGTGGGTTAGAGCAGGGTTTCACTGACCCTTCACATCCCAAAATCACTTGGGGAGGCGGCCTCAGGGCCAGGCTTGGCTGGGGCAGTGGCAGGGCTGGGGGATGGGACCTGCTGCCAGGGCCTGCCACCACCCGTGTCCCCAGGGGATGGACAGAGGGGTCACAGCATCATTGCCCTTGGAAAAGCCCTCTGGGAACATCGATCCCAACCATTGCCAGCACTGCCAAGGCCACCACATCCCCACGGTTGTTAAACCCCTCCAGGCATGGGGACTCCACCTCAATGTCACTGAATTCATGGAATGGCACCCGGCTCAGATTTGTCTCCCTGCAGTGATTCCCTCACTTGAAATTGTTGAGCCACCTCTCTGCTTCCCGCGATGATTATTTCGGGAATTATTCATGCTGTGTGCTCGGGAGGATCCTCAGAGGTTTCCTTGGGAAGCTGCTGCTCCTCAGGGACTCGGCTGCTTGATATTCACAGGGTTCATTTTTCAGAAATATCCAATTTTCCAACTATTCTTTAAAGAAAATGAAGTTTCCTTCCCTCTCCTGAGCTGGGAGCGCATTTCTCATGCAGCAAACATGTTTTCTTTTGTCTTCTGGCAATCGCGCTGGGAAGCAGAGCAGGAACGCTCCAGGGCACTGTTCCCGGGCTGGGTCCGTGTTCCCTGGAGGCAGAGACCGATTTCAGGGAAGCTGTGGGGCTTTGCACAGGCTGAAAGCCTCCTGCCAAAACCTGTCCAGGCTCCGGGGACTTTTTGGTACGTGGGGATGCTTCTCATGAGGGTTCATATGGAGTCTCCGTGGCTGGAAGGGTTAAAAACATTTTTGTTTTTGACAAAACATTTTGGGTTTTTGTGGTGCTTTGCCGTGAAGTTTAGTGGGGGTGGCGGTGATCAGCCAGAGGTTGGACTGATGATCTCGGAAATCTTTTTCCCTACAAATCCCTCAGCCTCAGGGCAGGGTAGAGGACACCATCGGCTGCTCTTGGGTTTTAATATTTGGAGCTGCACCAAGGAAGTGGGGAGAAATCCTCACCAACAACCTTTGGTTTTGCTTTGGGGACTGCCATGCTGCTGAAGACAGTCTGGGAACTGGGAATTAGGAAAATTCTGGTGTTTCCCTGCGAGCAGCCAAAGGGTGCAGGCACTGATGGTCCCCTGGGGTCAGAGTCACCGTGAGGGGCTGCGGTGGCTGCCCTGCAAGGGAAAGGGGATTTTAGAATCCCAGAATGTCCTGAGCTGGAAGGGACCCACAGGATCATCCATTCCAGCCCCTGGCCCTTCACAGACCTCCCAACAACCCCACCCTGGGCATCCCTGGCAGCGCTGTCCCAAACGCTCCTGGAGCTCTGGCAGCCTCGGGGCCGTGCCCATTCCCTGGGGAGCCTGGGCAGTGCCCAGCAGCCTCTGGGGGAAGAACCTTTCCCTGGTATCCAACCTAAACCCCCTGGCCCAGCTCCAGCCGCTCCCTGGGGTCACTGGTCCCAGAGCAGGGATCGGAGCCGCCCCTGCGCTTCCACACCCCCCAATTCAGGTGCTAATTAATGAGCAAGTTGCCGTAAATCCTTGCCTGGGTTTTCCTTTCCTTTAGGCCCAGGTCGTTTCCTCCGGACACAGCCACACCCTGATGGGGGAGTCGCCAGGGACCTGCTCTGTTTAATGAGGAGGGATTAATTAACTGCGCGTTATCCTATAGATTTGTTGGGTTTAGCTCTCAGCTCTGCCGCTGCAGGGTGCAAACTGTGTCTGGCTAGGCCCCCTCACACACGGGAGGGGTGCTACAAAACACGCTCGATTTGAAGAGGATGCTTCAAGAAGGTCCACGTGCTGGGGATGGAGAATCATCTGGTGAGACTGGGGTCTGTGGAATCACCAGGGGAAGGAGCCTGGCCACAGCTGTGGAGAGGAGGCTGCTCTCCGAGTCAATCCAAGCCACAATCTGTCATCCCCAACTCTGTGTGTGACACAGAGCGCGGAGGGGGAGGACAGAGCTGGCGCATGGCACCCCAAGCCCTGCCATGTGTCACTTGCGCGGGTGTTACTTTCATTTGAATGCCTTATCCTCAAGCAGATGCAGTGGGTGATGATGTGGGGTTTGGAGCAGGAGCACTGTGAAATGTCAGAACATTCAACACGTGGCTTTGGGAGCCTGATCCCACGGGAGGGGAGCTGGAGGCGAGCAGGGAGCGCTGCTGGGCCACTCCAGGAGTGCAGCTCCTGCCAGAAGTGCAGAGCCGAGGGAAAAGCAGATTCCTCAGCCCTCAACTGCTGCATGTGGAGCTGCTGCCTCCTGTCACATTGCATCTCTTGTGTCGGGCTCTGATGTGACTGCAGATGTCACAACGCAGCACATCTCCCCAGCCTGCCGGGCTCTGTCTGCGGGGAGCATGGAGCTCCAAGAGGCTGCTGAGGGAAGAGCTTTCAGCTGTGGAGCCACTTCTCAGAGGCTGTGGTAGTGCGGGGGTTCTCCTGTTCTTCCCTGGCTGAGATGTGTGCGGGGTGTGTCACCTGTCCCAGGTGCTGTGTGGTGCCTCGGAGGCCTGGCTTGTCCCCCCCTCTCAGCCCCTCTCAGGCCCCTGATCACCTCCCTGTGCCTTCGTGCACGCTCGTTGGTTTGGAAAGGTCTGCAGGTGTGAACCTCGGGTGTTATTTCTGGATGAACCCATCTGCCAGGGTTTATCCTTTCCAGAGCAAAGCTGCAGCGTGAGGAACCCCGCAGCTTTCCCTGCAGGGAGGCTGCTCCTGCTGCCCGAGGACCTGTCCCAGATCTGTTGTTGTTCCTGTAAATAATGCACTCGGGCAAGTTTATCCAGGGAAAATGCTGATCTGGCAGGAGAAGGGAGCCTCGCTGGCAGAATGTGTTCATGCTGCTGTGCACAGCTGCAGGAGACATTGGCCTTGTCTGCCCACAGAAATGTCCCCTCCTGATGCCTGGGGTGGCTCGGGCTTAGCTGGGCTGGGCTTTGCACTGGTGAAAAAGGGAGAAACTGCAGCCCAAAAGGGTTTGGCCAAAGCTCTGCGGCACGGGGGGGTGTTGGGATGGATGATCCTTGGGGGTCCCTTCCAGCTCAGGAGATTCTGTGATTCCATGATCTCTCACCTTCTGTTGTATGAGTTTACGATGTGCATTCTCACCACGTTAAATACTAATTAAATAGCTTTAATTGTACTTGAATGACAGATCAGCTCTGTGCTTGGACTTTGATTCTTTTAGACCAGAGTGTCACAGACTGCTTTGGGGTGGAGGGGACTTTAAAGGTCCCGTGATTCCCACCCCCTGCCATAATGCTAAAATAGATTATGTGCTAATTACACATGCATAACTTAAATACCCCATAATTTCTCTTTTTAGGTAAAAGAGAAGTAAACTAAAAGTCAGTCTGTAGTGGAACACTCAGTGGCTCCCCTGTTATTCCCATGAGGGACAGCCAAATTCCAATTTACTCTTCCCAACCTTGCAATGAAATCCCAGGCTCCTTAAAATCCTCCTCCTCTTCCTCCTTCCCTGCATTATTGAGTGGCCTCTCATTGTGTTTGGGATTTCTAGGACAGGTCCCAGAACGGGCCCAGGAGGAGGCAGAGGGTCTCTGTGGGGGCTGCAGCCACACCTGGCACAGCCTGGTCCCTCACACCTGGCTCCTGTCACCTGACTGGAACAAATTCCTGCCACCGTGGGAACCCTGGGATGGAAAAGCAGGATGGTGCCTGTGCAGCGTGCAGTGCAGAGTCAGTGCAGTGCTGCACAGGTGCAGTGCACTCAGACCATGGCTGGAGGAAACTCTTTACCCTTATGCTGTCCCCAGTGACGAGTCCATTCTGTGGCCAGGGATCAGAGCTGTGATAATGGAAAAACGTGTCCTCAAGCCCCAGCCTCTGCCCTAAGAGAGGTTTTTGGTTAAAAACCACAACTTAAAACTTAATCCTGCCCAGTCTATTAACCCTCAAACCCAGAGGCTGATGCAGTTGGCTGGGCAGGGCTGGTATTTTAGGATTATGATTTAATTAGCAAGGAATTGTGTGGTTTGGGTGGGAAGGACCTTAAAGCTCATCCTATCTCACCCCTGCCCTGGGCAGGGACACCTCCCACTGTCCCAGGCTGCTCCAAGCCCCAGTGTCCAGCCTGGCCTTGGGCACTGCCAGGGATGAGGAATCCACAATTCCCTGGGCACCAAGACTACAGGGAGGTTTTGGAACAGCAGGGTCTGACCATCTCCAGTGGAATTTAGCAGGAATAAATAATTGCATTTGGCCCCTGCTGAGTGTTGCACCCCACCCCCCGTTTCTCCAGACCTGCTCCGAGGAATTAAAATAATCACATGCTGGTTTACAATATTTTTTATGTATTATTGATGGCCCTTTATAAAATGAAACTGCATCCCATTGCCAGGCACACAATTGAGACATTTCAGTCTATTAAGGTTTTATTGCTGGAGGGGACGGAGCTGCTCAATCCATCCCAAAGGCACGGGACCTTGCTGAAAATAGGGGAAATTTAGCTTCCAATAATGAATTCAATTGTTACAACTTGTTCATGATAGTGCTGTGCTTGCACTATGGTGTTATTTTCTGATTTTTGGATGCACTGTGCTCAGAGACCCCACCAACAAGAGGAATCATTTATTTCAGCTTCTCAACGTGCCTCAGTCAGCAGCAGGAAGGTTTCACTGAGAGGAGGAGCTGCCCTTCACTGAGTCCCTGTGAAAACAGCCACAGGATAGGGAGGATTCATCTCCTGGGAGCTCTTTGGGAGCCCATCCCAGCCAAACACAGAAATCCACCTCTTTTTAACCAAAAATGCTGTCAGCTCCCTGCTTGTTTTGGGGGGTTTCCCGGGCATAGCCCATGCAATGTTCTCTGGGATAGGAGGGGGTGCAGGCCGGTGCTGCTGCTGGAGGAACACGTTCTCATGGCTGCTTTCTCCACTCTCCCTGCAGGAACAAAACTCTTCCCAACCCTTCCTCTTCCCTGGAATGCTGAGCCCAAGTGTCCCCTGACATCCCAGTGGGAGCCAGCAGGAACTGGGATGGGCTGAGCTGAGTCTGCCTGGGCAGACAGAGGATCTGAGGATCTGCAGTGAGCTGAGGACTCCGTGGGGGAAACCTGCTCTGAGACTGGATGGGATCCCAGAATCCCAAATGGTCCTTAAAGCTCATCCCATGGGCAGGGACACCTTCCACTGTCCCCGGCTGCTCCAAGCTCCATCCAGCCTGGCCTGGGACACTGCCAGGGATCCAGGGGCAGCCACAGCTGCTCTGGGAAATCCATTCCAGTCCCTCACCATCCTCACAACCAAGAATTCCTTCCCAATATCCCGTCAAATCCTATGGATGGGAAGGAGGGCTGTTGAATGGAGAAGTAAGACTTGGCAGCCCTGTTGCCACTGTAGCTCCTTCCTCATTCCCAACATTGCTGCTACTTAAAACCCCAGAAACTAAAATCAACACTCTTTGGTTTGAGCCAAATGGGAATTTTCCAGTTAAAATGAAAAAAATAATAATAAAAATAAAGTAAATTATGTTAAAAGAGGAATTTTTTCTTCCCAAGTCACTGGGAAGCCACTGCAGAACTTTAATTTCTCCAGGAGGAGGATGGATTAATATTAAAGTGATGCTGTTCCACTACCAAATGTGAACAGAGGAATGTTTGTTTGTAGCAATATAAATAAGAAAGGACTCAGGGAAGGGCAATTCCTGAGCAGGTTGGACATGGCAGAGGTGGGGGATGTGTTGTGGGTCAGCACTGCCCAAATCCTTCATCATCCTGTGCCTGTCACAAGCCTTTGATTCCTGAACGAGTCAGAAAACCTGAACTGGGGGTAAAATAACCACTGACCTGGGTGACAAATGCCTCTGTTACTCCTTTGGATGGAACATCTTTAGAGCTGTCAGACAGCTGGGAAAAGCTGCTGTCACAGGGATGGAGCAGATTTTAGGGCCATATTTCAGATTCTGTTCTCTCTTTTTGGTGTTGTAAGACTCCATTCTCTCTTTTTTGTGTGTTATAAAACCCTGAGCTCAACCCCCACCGTTTCTGCTACTCCCAAACATTTCTCCTTCTCCCTGGTTGTTCCTCATCCAGGACTGCAGTTATCGTGCTTAAGTGAAGATTTAGGTGTGAAATGGAAGGGGGATTTTCACATCTTTAATAAATAAAATCATTTCTCAGCTAAGGGCACTCCAGGCATTGATTTACAGAGTGATTTCTCTTCACTCCCGGTTTTTATCCTCTTTTCCAAGCAAACAAAGCAACAGAGAGCTCCAGAGTGAAAATGCTGTGAGGAATCACAAATCAAGACTGCTCACTTGAACTCAGCCTAAAGTGAAGCTTCAAAAGGCCTGGAGAAGAGTGTGGATTACGAAGGAATCCCACCAGATCTGGGAATTCAAAGGAGAAGTTTTCCCCTGCTGGTGCCTGACATCCAGTGTGCAGGGCTAGGTGAGAGCTTGGAAGTTTTCCCATTAAATCATCCCTGAGTTTGTGCAGGGCTGGGTTTAGCCCTGGCCTCCAACAGGAGCCAGTCTGCCTTGGTGATTTTCCTCCTTCGAGTAAAGATCAAAGGGTTGTAATTTATCATGGAATCAAGGAATGGTTGGGGTGGGAGGGACCCTAAAGCTCATCCCTGTCCCACGGGCAGGGACACCTCCCACCATCCCAGGCTGCTCCCAGCCCCAATGTCCAGCCTGGCCTTGGGCACTGCCAGGGATCCAGGGGCAGCCCCAGCTGCTCTGGGCACCCTGTGCCAGGGCCTGCCCACCCTCCCAGGGAACAATTCCTTCCTAAAATCCAATCTAAAGCTCCTTTCTGTCACTTTAAGGCCTTCCCCCCTTCTCTTCTCCTCACACCTTCCACCAGACCAGGTTTTCCCAAGCCCCACCCGAACTGGCCTTGATTTATGGCACTGCCCAAATAAATAAATATAAATATAAACCCGTGGTTCTTCTTCTTTTAGCTTTTTAGTGGAAAAACCAATCCACTTTGCTTCTTTTTCTGCATTTTCCTGCTCGGCTGCTGTTCGTGCCCCGGAGTGCTCCAAGAGATTTCCCTCATGGAAAAGGAGTTTGGCTGGAAGGAGCCCCAGCCCCACACCCCTCAGGCAGCTGCTCCCAGGGCATTTTCTCCTCATCCCTCACTGGGAAAGGGTTCCCAGTGCTGAGTTTCCAGAGCACCGAGCACAGCCTGGCCCTGGGCTGCCCTGGAGCAATCCCGGTGCAAAGGATAACATGGGATTTGTGCAGGATTTGTGCCGCAAACCGGCTCTGCGTGGCTGAGATTCCTGAGGGAAAATACTCCTCCAAGGAGCCTGGAAGCTGCTGTAATCCATGCTCAGGCTGGCAGAGAGTCCCCATCAGCCCTGGGAGCAGGGAGGGTCCCCGTGCTCTCCAGCCAGGAGAGCCCAGCAGTGCGGCAAAGTAGGAAAGAAGAATAATCCTTTCAGATTCCCTTTTCCCCCTTTTTTTTTTATTTGGATGTAGCTGCTTCATTTATTTGTTTTTCCCCAGTGTCCTTGCACTGGTTTAACTGGAGGAGACACTTTGCCCTTCTGCAGGTGTGGAGCTGGACAAAGGTAAGGACCACGCTGGTCTTTGATCTCAGGATTAACAACCAAACAGAGGGAGGAGATTCTGATTTATCCTGGAGGACAAATCATTGGAAATCTCTCCCTGGACAGAGATCAGAGTGAAAAAAAGGGAAAAAAAGGGTAAAAACAAAAGTGAGGAGGGAGCAGGTGCAGATCACAGACCTGGACTGGGGTGAGGAACTCCAGAGGCAAACAGGAGATGTTACCTCAGGTGAGGAGCAGACGGACTCAGGGATCCTTGTGGGTCCCTTCCAGCTTGAGAGATCCCAGAATTCCATCAGCTTCACTCACAGATAATTAATTCATCATTCTCTTGTAAAATCCTCCCTTCACAATTATGTGTCTTAGGATGTCTTTAGAAGGTTTAATGTCCATGTTTAAGAACACAAGAAAAATCATCTAACATCAAAAAAAATTGAGTGTATCCATCCTTTATTCCCGTTCCTGCAAAATTACTGTCAACTTCTGCCGTCATTCCTCCCAAATTCCAGCTGCCTGGTGTTGTTTTTGAAATGGATTCTGAAACAAAACCCACAAGATGAGTTTTGGGTGTTACTCACACACAAGTTTCTCCTAAAGCTTTAAGTATGGTAAAGATGTACTTGAAATCTATGTCGATTTAAATCTGTGCTTTCAATCTATTTAGGAGCAGTTTAGGAATTTGAGAATTAATTCCTTTTGCAGCCGGAGCCTTGGCTTTCCCCCCAGAGCACGTGAGTCACCAGCGAGCAAAGGCTGACAGAAACCAGGGAGTTTCTTTGTTCTGCCATAAAATCATAAAGTTATGAAAAGAAAACAAAAAGCAAACCAGAAAAACAGCTGGGAACAAAAGTGCTGCTGCGAAGGGGATGAAAAATGGTAAAAACCTTCAATTTATGGACTTAATGTTTAATTTATGTGGTGGCATTGGATTTGAGAGTGTTCTGTCCGTGTGGCACTGGGAATGGGGAGATCTGGGTGTGAGGGGTGGGATCCTCATCCTGGTGGGTCTTGGCTTGGCCAGAAATCTGCTGGGAATCCTGTCACAGAACCAGGGAATCCTGGACTGGTTTGGGTTGAAAGGGACCCCAAAGCCCACCCAGTGCCACCCCTGCCATGGCAGGGACACCTCCCACTGTCCCAGGCTGCTCCAAGCCCCAATGTCCAGCCTGGCCTTGGGCACTGCCAGGGATCCAGGGGCAGCCCCAGCTGCTCTGGGCACCCTGTGCCAGGGCCTGCCCACCCTCCCAGGGAACAATTCCTGCCCAATCTGCCATCCAGCCCTGCCCTCTGGCACTGGGAAGCCATTCCCTGTGTCCTGTCCCTCCATGCCTTGTCCCCAGTCCCTCTCCAGCTCTCCTGGAGCCCCTTTAGGCCCTGCAAGGGGCTCTGAGCTCTCCCTGGAGCCTTCTCTTCTCCAGGTGAGCACCCCCAGCTCTCCCAGGCTGTCAGAGGGGCTGCTCCTGCCTTTGGCTTTCCTTGCTCCTCACCTGCAGCTCCTCCCTGGACGAGGTGTCCAATTACCAGCGACAGAGGGATTCACTCTTGGGCGAGAAACAGATTTATAAATTGGGAAAGGATTAGCTGAGCACCTTTAGCAGCTCAAGAGGAGCTTTATGATCCGTGGTGGCTCACGGCAGCGCTCCTGCAGGCAATTCCTCTGTGCCTGTGCCAGGGCTGCTGCTGGATGCGGTGATGTGGATGGGAGCTGAAGGGTGTCAGCACCTGGCAGGGATTGGATCGCTGCAAACACCGAGCAGTGCTGCAAAGCCACAACCTCTGAGAGAATTCCCAGAGCGCAGGGAGCAGAGTTCCCAGCCAGTGTAAATGAGGGAAGTTCCACAAAGCTTAGCAAAGCTGGATTATGGCACGGGGATGTGGCAGCTGCTTCTCAGCTGCTTCTGAGAAAACAGCTAAAGGGGCTTTTGTGGGGGGTTGTGTTTGTTTTGTTTGTTTATTTTGTGTGTGTTTGGGCTTCTGAGCCTTTGGAACTCCCAGCAAAACAGGCCAACCACAGAGAAAAACGCAGAATGATCCAGAAGCTGAAGCAGGGGAGATTTAGGTGGGATATTGGGAAGGAATTGTTCCCTGGGAGGGTGGGCAGGCCCTGGCACAGGGTGCCCAGAGCAGCTGGGGCTGCCCCTGGATCCCTGGCAGTGCCCAAGGCCAGGCTGGACATTGGGGCTGGGAGCAGCCTGGGACAGTGGGAGGTGTCCCTGCCATGGCAGGGCTGGCACTGGGTGGGCTTTGGGGTCCCTTCCCACCCAAACCACTCCGGGATTTTATGAAAGTCTCTCGAATTCATTCTGGTGAACTCAAACTCTCAATGCCATTGTGATTAAACACATTCCCACACTCCCAGGGGGTTTCAATAGCTTTCACTCCTTACACTTCAGGGGTGCCTGGAAATATTCCTCATTTTGATATTTTTAAAAAAGCAAAGCTAAAGCACTGTTGGGTTGTGTTTTAGGGTGAAGCTCTCCCTCCCTGTACCCTAAAGCTGATGCCAGTGTTTCACTTCAGTGGGAAAGGCCCTGGTTCCTCCCTCCTGAAGCTTCAGCCTCTCACAGAGTTTGGGAGTGCAGGAAGGAAAAAAATATCATTTAACCCCTCCGTGAGAGCCAAATGGAGCCGTTTCAGTGCCATAAATGGAGATATTTATTACCCCCTGTGCCCGAGGTGCTGCCTGAGTGTGTTATGGGTGACTCCCTGCTGATTCCTTCTGGAGGTTCCCAATCCAGTCCCGGGGTTTGGTGGCATGGCAGCTGATCCAGGGAATTTTTCATCTGAGTCAGGTGTGAAATACCTGACACTGCTTCATGCAGGAGCAGGAACACACTGCCCTAGGCGCTTGCAGCTGCAGAGAGACAGACTTGTAAAACGTTCTCCTCTCTACTTCCCCACAAATATTTCACATTGCAGTTGGTATCAAAGCTGCTCCTTTGGCTCTGGAATCTTTTGGGGTTTTGGGCTATTTGAAGGGGTTAGGGGTTGCACTGATAGATCAGTTTCCTTTATGAAGGAACAGTGCTCCAGCAAACCACATATCCTAAAAATCCTCAATAATTCCCTTTGTAGCTGTCAGAGCCTGCCTGGCACACGGTCTCCCAACAAAGGGCTCATTCCTCTCCTGGAAGGCTCTTTAGGAAGTAATTCTGAGGGGTTATCCAACAAAGTGCCTGTTGTTACTGAGGGTGATGCTTCATCCTTTGCTCAGTGAGGCTTCCTGGAGAGCAAAATAAATGAACTGCTCGAGGTGTGGGGTTCTTCAGAGAAAAATAAAACAATAGCAACAGAAAAATGTAAAACCAGCTCAAATGTTGCGCTGCAGCAGAAGAAAGAGAGGCTGTTAACTCACCCTAAACATTGTGTGCATCAGATGTGGCACAGTCTGACTCCGAAATCCAGGCAGCTCCTGCAGTTCCGTGGTGGCCAAGTGGCAGAGTCGTTCCCTGCAGTGTGGAGGAAGACGGGTGGGGAAGGGGCAGCCTGGCCCTTGCACACAAAGAGGGAACAAAGAGAAGTGGATTGTTTTTCCAGAGCCCTGGGTTTGGATTGTGGCTCCTGTTTTGCCCTAAGGGAAAGAGGAGATGGTTGGGAAAGGCAAGAAGAGGTTGGAGGGCTCTCTCCACGGCTTGGCAGCGCTGTCTGGGGAGATTTGTGAGGATTTCATTACTCTGGGAATGAGGAACAAGGCAGGTTTACCCCCTTGGCACAGCCTGGACCCTTGGGGAGGGCACTGTGGGCACTGCCAGGGCAGGGCAGGATGGGGCTGGTGGTTCCTTTAAACAGGCTTGTCTGTCAGAAAGCAGGGAATGAGTGATTGCTGCCCTGGCAAGTTCAATAAATGTAAAACATCAGTTCCTTGTCCTTTGGAGAGACACTCAGAGACTGCCTTCAGACAGAGCAGAGCGGGAAATGTCTTTTCAAAGAGACACGAGATATTAAATCTCTTTGCTGGGTGACAAAGGCTTTGGGATCGAGTGATTGCAGTCCTCGGGCTGCTGTGCATCCAGCTCCTGCCTTTGATCCTGGGACTACAGCTCTTGCTGTGGTGCCATGGGGAGAGCCCTGATTTTACCCAAGGGGCTGATGGGGTTTGGCCAGGGTGGAATTCGCTGGCACTTCCTGAGGGAGGACATCTCTGCTCCCTTCCTGAGGGAGGACATCTCTGCTCCCTTCCCACGCTCGGCCCATGAGATGTTGTGTTCACCCCCCTCCTGCTCCCAGGGCAGTGATCTCCAGGAAAGAGCTGATTTGATCCTTTGGGGCAATCAGTATGATCCTTTTGGGGGGGATTTTGCTGCTCCCTCCTACCTCTCCAGCTGGTTCAGTGGCAGATCAACCTCCCTGCTCCATCCCCTCCACTCCTGGCTGCACTCCCAGCTCAGCCCCACCTGGAAGTGGCTCCCAAGAACCCTTGGATTCCCTCAGGTGATGTCTGTGGCCTTTGCTTTCTGCTTGGTCACTTTAATGTCCTCCAGGAAAATCTTCAACAAAACTCCTTGGGATACTGAGATACCCCTGGCATGCAGGAGAGAACAGCTTGTCCAAGTGGCAGATAACATATGCCTTTCTCTGCTGCCTCAAATTCCCTTAAACATTAGGAGAAGGGATTGGAAAGGAATGCTTTGAGAATATTTCCTGAATCCCTGGTTATAGGGGTAGGCACTGTTTGTACCCCATTCCCTTGGTTTTAGTAAGAATGGAAGATGAATCAAAAATCACACTAGGGCAGAACTGAGCCTCAAGACTGGGTGTTAGAGCCAGATCGTGACAAGATCTACAGCCAGGTTTATTTTATGTATCTGGCTCATTTCTCTTCTTAGAGCCTTTTTTTAAAAGGGAGAATTATTCTGACACGTGACCCCAGCCCAGCCCAAGGTGCAGGAAGCCCACAGCTCACCTGGGCTGCAGCTCCTAAGGGCTGGGGCTAAGAGCTGGAGAAAACCATGGAAAACCAGAATGGTTTGGGTGGAAAGGGACCCTAAAGCCCATCCATGGGCAGGGACACCTTCCACTGTCCCAGGCTGCTCCCAGCCCCAATGTCCAGCCTGGCCTTGGGCACTGCCAGGGATCCAGGGGCAGCCCCAGCTGCTCTGGGCACCCTGTGCCAGGGCCTGCCCACCCTCCCAGGGAACAATTCCTGCCCAATATCCCATTTAAATCCTTCCTCTTCCAGCTTAAAACCATTCCCTCTGTCCCAGTTCCTTTGGGCACCGTGTGCTCTGTTGGTGCAGCTGGATTTGGGGGTTGTTGTAATTTATGATAATACTTCCTCAGTAGGATGTTTCTGGACAAGCAGAGTTATTAGTTCTCCTGTTTTATGGGAACATTTCCCCACTCCAGCGTTATCGTCCACGAGGATCAGTTCTGGATTTTGGGGCCTGTCATTAACTGTGCTGCACAATTTGCTCTGTTGGTCCAACAAGCCTTGGGAATGTGGGGGCTGTGGAGGTGGGCACGGAGTTCCTTTGTTATTCCAGAGTGATGTTGGATCCGGGGGTGCTGCGGGCAGCGGAAGCACTTGGCAAAACAGGGGAAAAATGTGGAGAGGTGATCCAGAGGGGGATGCCCTGTGGCTCCGAGCTGGGAACACCCCTGAGCGCGAGCCCAGCAGCTCTGGGTTCCTGTGGCCACCCAGCTTTGGAATTTCTCCTCATTTTGGCCACCTTGTCCCCATTCCTGCACGTCCCCCTCATCACTGCTCCCTTTGAAAGTGGATCTGTTACCATGGAGACAGGGAAAAGTTCACGAGGGGGGACGTGGCAGCGCGGATGGGGCACGGGAACGAACTGCTTTGTGGAGTGGCCGCTGCAAGCTCGGTGTTGGCTGTGGATAAACAGGTATTTTGTGTAAGGGTGATGGATTTGCCTCTTTCCTGCCTTCCCCTGCAGATTTATGAGTGCCTGAAGAAGAGAGAAGTGAGCAGCCTTAATTGAAGACCTCAAAGGATGAGGAAATGGCCCTCCCAAACACTGCAGCCGGCACAGACAGTGATATTTTATGCTGCTGGGAGATGTTATTGATATCAGATTGTTTATTGTAATCCTGTAATGTGCTCGGTTACTGCTGTTTGTGCTGGGGAAACAGGCACATCCCTGGGACTGGGACAGGTTCCTGCCAGGGAAACGGGATGGAAATAAAATGATCCTGCTTGGGGGATGGGGCAGTGGAGAGAGGGGTGTGAGGGGTCCCAGAAGGGCATGAGGGATCCCAGAGGGGTGTGAGGGATCCCATTAGCACCCAAATCTGCATTTTGATTTCTGAGTCAGATTTGCCTCCCAGGTTTCTGAATCAGGCTCACACAGGCATGTATGTGCCATTGTTAAATTGAATTTAAATTCTAACTGCAGTGGCTCCAAAGCAGGTGTGATAATATTAAAGAAAAATCTCTGTCCTTTAGCTCAAAGAACAGCATTCACTCAGGCCAGCCCCTTTGATCTCCTGCGGTTCCCTGAGCCAGAGCTCGGGGCTGTTTTGTTTCTCCTTTCAGGGCTGGGTTGTCCCTGTGCTGTTGGTTGGGGATGGATGAGGAGGAGCAGGGCTGAGGTGCTGTGCTGGAGCTGCCCCACGTCTCAGCACTGCTGAGTGGGATCCTTTCATTTCCTGACCCCAGGGATGGGGGTGGCACCTGCCTGGGCTCTCCTTGGTGGGGCATTTCCAGGGCAGGAATTCCTGGAGGAAAGCTGAGTGACAGAGCAGTTTGGGATGTTTGGTGGCTTGGGAGCTTTTGCCTCCCAGGGAGCAATTCCTTCCCAATCTCCCATCCAGCCCTGTCCTCTGGCACTGGGAAGCCATTCCCTGTGTCCTGTCCCCAGTCCCTCTCCAGCTCTCCTGGAGCCCCTTTAGGCCCTGCAAGGGGCTCTGAGCTCTCCCTGGAGCTTCTCCTCTCCAGATGAGCCTCCCCAGCTCTCCCAGCCTGGCTCCAGGGCAGAGGTTCCCATCCCTCTGAGCATCTCTGTGGCCCTGTCGCTCCAGTGCTTCACAAAGTCTGAGTTCCTGGAATTCCGAGGTGCTCCCAGGGCTCGGGGCAGAGACTCCCCCTCTAATTAAAGTGGTTTCCATTAGGAGCAGCCTTTCTGCAGGAACGGGAGCAGGAGCAGATGATGGAGCCTCTCCCTGCTCCCGGTGCTTTTGTTGACTGCCTGGGATAGATATCAAACATCCTCTCCCAGGATGTGTGGCTGCAGAGAATTCCAGGCACTTCCACATCAAGGTAAGAGAAAAATAATAAAAACATCCCAATCTCTTTTATAACCCAGCCCTGAGTAACCAGGGAACACTAAAGCTAAAATGACTTTTTGCCAGTAATTGTCTTTGGGTTCTTTAGAGCAATATCATCAAAGCTCTGTAGACTTAATACCCCTGGTTATGCGATTTGGAGCTCTGCTAAATGCAAAACTTAATTCAGTGTTCAGTTGTTTAAAATTTAAAGTCCAAAGTTGGCTGTGTCATAAAAATTTGGGCTGCTTCTGCTGCTTATTAGGGGAGGAAAAAATCAGCCTAATTCCATAGAATTCACAGGCACTGAGCCTACAGTGGGGTTTATTTGAGGGAAAATGTTCCTTTAATACATAAACCAGGAAAGGGCTGGAGCACCGAGCAAATTATGGAAATTCAACTGTGCAACAAAAAGGATTGAATTTGCATCCTGTGAAAATTTCCCGTTTGTCCCTCAGCAGGCTCTGCCTGTGAAGGTTACTGGGGCTTCTGCAGTGTCAGGGGAAGGTCAGAGGCCCTTCCCTTCCTCCTCCTGGAAAGAAATCTGGGAATTCTGTCAGAGAACCACAGAATCAGGGAATGGTTTGGGTTGGAAGGGACCCCAAAGCCCATCCAGTGCCAGCCCTGCCATGGCAGGGACACCTCCCACTGTCCCAGGCTGCTCCCAGCCCCAATGTCCAGCCTGGCCTTGGGCACTGCCAGGGATCCAGGGGCAGCCCCAGCTGCTCTGGGCACCCTGTGCCAGGGCCTGCCCACCCTCCCAGGGAACAATTCCTTCCCAATCTCTCACCCATCCCTGCCCTCTGGCACTGGGAAGCCATTCCCTGTGTCCTGTCCCTCCAGCCCTTGTCCCCAGTCCCTCTCCAGCTCTCCTGGAGCCCCTTTAGGCCCTGGAAGCCTCAAAGAGTGGCTTTTTTGTGGTCTGGAATATTAAATCCCAAATTTAATATAAATTCCCTTAAAAAAATTACTGAACCTTGAAAATTCTATCTCTACGTTTAATGCACAAAAATAGCAATGAAACTTTTCAAGAGACTTCCAGAGATTTCCTTGAAAATATTCATAAAGGATTGAAGGAAGCATTTTAAGAAGTGCCCATAATTCCAGGAAAAGTCCAGTAATAAGAACATCCCCCTGACAGCATCATGCAGGAGAAAAGAAATTACTTATATTTATCATCTTACTGTGTTTCAAAAAAGGCATTAAAACAGTTCAGAACTGAAAATAAAATCTAAGAAAAGCATGAGAGTAAACCTCACTCACCTAAAGAAAGTCCCATTAAAAATGCAGTTTCTAAACTTAAAACCATGGTCTGAACACTCCCATTTTCGCAGCACTCCATAAAACCAAGCCTGGAATATTTCACTCCTGGCTGGAGAAAGCCTCCCTGAAATCCTAATGAA
Source organism: Corvus hawaiiensis (assembly GCF_020740725.1). Taxonomy (NCBI): domain Eukaryota; kingdom Metazoa; phylum Chordata; class Aves; order Passeriformes; family Corvidae; genus Corvus; species Corvus hawaiiensis. The sequence goes on along the minus strand of NC_063220.1, from coordinate 1,291,669 downwards.
GAGCTCATAAAAGATTCATGGCAAACGTGCAGAGGAGTGAAAAGGGCACAGCCAAAAATGCGCTGGGACTTCAGGCTGGAGTGGAAATGTCTCCTCTGTCGGAGAACAAAGATCCCATTTGGCTGCTCAGGGCTGTCCGGGTATCCCTGAGGCACAGACAGCCCTGGCCCCTTCCCTGGCCCATTCCATAATAGTTTATATTGGACACTGGGGCTTGGAGAACCTGGGATGGTGGAAGGTGCCCCTGTGCTTGGCAGGGGTGGCACCAGATGGGCTTTGAGCCCCTTCCAACCCAACCCTCCCAGGATTTGATGATCCCATGGTATTCAGCCCAAGGGCTGCTGGTGTGGGGCCCTGCTGGCATCACAGACCCCACCCCAGCTCAGCCCATCCTCACCTCCTTCTCCCTTTAAATAGAGAGATGATGCTGGCGAACCAGGGAAGGACACTGGGAAACCATTTCCCAGTTCGGTTTAAGGTCTGCTGCTCTGCTCTGTACAGACACAGCTCAATTCCAGTGGCAGCAAGCGGAGAATCTGGGATTTCATCATGGAGTTAAAGTGGCACGATGGGAAAAGTCCCTGAATCCAGCACCTCCTTGGGTACATCGCCCTCAGCCTTTGCAGGAAGGTCAGAGAATGACTTTATCTTTTTCCAGCTTTGTCTGTCTCCCTCAGCCCGTGGAAATTCCAGAGCCTCTGTTACCCCACTGAACATGGGCTTGGAATAATTTGCTCTCTGGGAAGAGTGGTGCCAAAATTTCCCTGGCTGCAGTTCCTGGGTTTGTTGGGTGTGGAAGTCCCTCAGGACTTCTGTTGGCAGCAGCTGAGCAGGTCTGCACTCACAGGGAATACTGAAACTTTTTAACCTTGAAACCGAGCCTAAAGCTGAGCCTAAGGTACCTGCACAAATCCCTGTCTGCAGTTTAAAACGTCCGTAGGAAGAGCAGGGACAATCCTACACTTTCTCCTTGCTAATACAGAGATTCACCTCTTCTCCTTAAAAATTCCCCTGGGATTTCTGGGTGTGGAGGTGCCCTGATTATGGAGGTGTTTGGGATTTTATGGGTTCCCATTTTGAGCAGTTTTTTCCCATGCAAATGTTGGATTTACAGTCTCCTGTCAGGCACTGCATAAAGGGAATCATAAGCACGGGCTAACATTTTTTTGCTTTACAGCCTGACGTAAATCTTTATTAGAGGCTGCAAGGAGTGAAATAACCTTTGGCATGGGGCACTTAGGAGGTGATGGAAAACCCTCCTGGAGCTCAGGGAGGGCTGGGGATGGGTTCAGGAGAGGCTCAGCCGGGCTCTTCTCTATCCCCAAACTCTCTCCTTGAACACCATGATCATCCATCACTTTATTTAAATCCCTTTCTCTCTTTATGGACTGGCTGCTGCTCCATTCTGGTTCATCCAGGCAAAAGTTTGCGGAAAAAGAAACTGGGGAAATTCCTGAGGGAGAGGTAAAGCTGGCTGGTTGTCCTTTAGCATGAAGAGCACAGTGCAGTTCCAGCTGCCTGCTTTTAATAAACAGGGATTTATCCCAAAATCCCAGACTGGTTTTGGTGGGAAGGGACCTCAAAGCCCACCCAGTGCCAGCCCTGCCATGGCAGGGACACCTCCCACTGTGCCAGGCTGCTCCCAGCCCCAATGTCCAGCCTGGCCTTGGGCACTGCCAGGGATCCAGGGGCAGCCCCAGCTGCTCTGGGCACCCTGTGCCAGGGCCTGCCCACCCTCCCAGGGAACAATTCCTTCCCAATCTCCCATCCAGCCCTGCCCTCTGGCACTGGGAAGCCATTCCCTGGGTCCTGTCCCTCCAGCCCTTGTCCCCAGTCTCTCTCCATGTTCCTTGTTCCCCCTTTCAGGCACTGCAAAGCTACAGTGAGGTCACCCCAAAGCATCTCCTCTCCAGGCTGAACAATTCCAATTGATTCCATGATTTTTGGTGTCAAACTGTTTTGAAAGGTGAAAAACATTTATTGGTTTGGAGCTCCTCTTCTGTGTTGCTTCATTAAAACCCGGCCAGCCCCCAGGAGATCATTCCCTGTATTCCTGCACTCAGCACTCCCCGCCCTTCTCCCATCCATCCAATGCCACACTTGAAGTATTTTAACGAAAGCCTCGGCTTTGTTGTGCTGCTTTCTAGAATAACAATGTTCAACATTCCAATCAATGGGAAATGGATTTTGTGTTCTCTCCTGGCCTCTGTCTCATCCTTGGGATCTCTGGAGCCCCCACCTGCAGAGCTGCCCCAGCCCTGGCCCAGCACAGGAAGGACCTGGAGCTGCTGGAGCCAGGCGCCAAATGAGCAGAGGGATGGAGCAGCTCTGCTGGGAGGGAAGGCTGCGAGAGCTGGGGGTGCTCAGCCTGGAGAGGAGAAGCTTTGGGGTGACCTCACTGTGGCCTCACAGGGCCTGAATGGGCTGACAGGAAAGATGGAGAGAAACTTGGGACAAAGGATGGAGGGCCAGGACACAGGGAATGGCTTCCCAGTGCCAGAGGGCAGGGCTGGATGGGAGATTGGGCAGGAATTGTTCCCTGGGAGGGTGGGCAGGCCCTGGCACAGGGTGCCCAGAGCAGCTGGGGCTGCCCCTGGATCCCTGGCAGTGCCCAAGGCCAGGCTGGACATTGGGGCTGGGAGCAGCCTGGCACAGTGGGAGGTGTCCCTGCCATGGCAGGGCTGGCACTGGATGGGCTTTGGGGTCCCTTTCAGCCCAAACCCATCCATGATTCTGTGTCACATTTCTTGTGCTGGCCCTGAACATCAGCTGGAGTCACTGAAATTCCCAAAGCCTCCAGGATTCCCACTTGCTGGGAGCGGCTGCTTCCTATTAAATTCACCTTCCTGCTGGAACATTCCCGTGGTGCTTTCCAGCTGCCAGCCCCCGTTTGTGCCTGGCCACATGTGACAGTGACAAGGCTGGAAGTGACACTTGCAGGCATTTGCTGCCTGGCAAACCCCCAGTGTGGCTGTCCGTGTGCTCGGGCTTGGTTTTATCCAAATCCGTTTATTCCAAACGCTCCCGAATGTCGGGGTGTGCAAAGGTAGGAGATTCCACCCGCAGGAAATGGTGTTTCCTGGAGAAGGGGGAATTGGGAGGGCAGAGAAGCAGCAAATGCCTCAGGCAAAGCCGGGCCTATGTGTAATCAGATTAATTTAAGGTCCTGCTTAATTTTAGAGCTGCTCTCATTGTGGGGAAAGAGCAAAACTGGGATAAACACAAGTAAATATCCAAGGATAACTGGAAACAGTCCTTGGTCTCATTACCAGCAGACACCTTTCCTGTTGGAAAATAAGGCAATTAGTGGGATATTGAACTTAACCCCTCTTCTGTGGTAGTTATTAAATTCCGTGACATTTCAGCTTGATTAACTTTTTATCAGCTCTGACTCGAGGCTGTCCCAGGGAACCTCTGCAGGTGGACGGGAGCTCTGATGACCCACCCCACCCACAGCCCCGGTTATTCAAGCTGCAGAGAATGATTTGTAAAACCTCATTAGGAGCAGGCGAACTCAGAGAGGCACTGCCTGATCTTTTCCTGCTTTGGTGTTGGCTGGGATGAAGAGATGGGATGGAGAAGGAAGGAGCCTCCTGCCCTGCTGGGCAGAGGGGGAGCCACCAGAGCTGTCCTGAGCTCCAGGACCAGGATGTTTTTCAGGAGTTCATCAGGTGTGTGCATAGGGTGTGTGGAGTGAAAGGACCCAGGGAATGGCTTCCCAGTGCCAGAGGGCAGGGCTGGATGGGAGATTGGGAAGGAATTGTTCCCTGGGAGGGTGGGCAGGCCCTGGCACAGGGTGCCCAGAGCAGCTGGGGCTGCCCCTGGATCCCTGGCAGTGCCCAAGGCCAGGCTGGACATTGGGGCTGGGAGCAGCCTGGGACAGTGGGAGGTGTCCCTGGGTGATCTTTAAGGTCCCTTCCCACCCAAACCTTCTGTGATCCCATGGATTTATGGACTGTGGTTTGTCCTACCCTGTCCCTCTGCCCCACAGCCCTCGGTGTCACTGTCACTGCTCCTGGGGAAGGTCCCTCCATGCCACCTTTGGCTCCCCCAGGTGCTCCCAGCCCCAGCTCCCCTTGCCCTCCCAGCTCCAGTGCTGCCAGCTCCCAGGGATTTCTCCTTTTCCAAGGCGTCATGGAAATGAAGGAAGGAAAATAACCACAACCTGAGGGTCTTTCCTGGAAAACAACTGCAAACCTCAGTATTTATAGCCAGTATCTGGGAATGTGTGTGCAATTCCCTTTGGAGGGGGAACTTGTCCCTTGGTCCCTCAGGAATTTTCTGTGTAGGAGCACAAAGATATAAAATCTGCTGCTGCTATTGCTGGTTGTTTTACTGTGCGCTAAGTAAGGAAAAGTAAAATAATTTGGGCTAAAAGATTAATTTTTGATAAAATTTTTCTTTTAATTTTAATAAAATAGTAAATACTGGTAAAAGCATTTTGTAAAACTCTTAATTTTACAAAATACTGAACCCTAACCTGAAGCAAACCCTAAAAAATAAAGCTCCGAGTCCAAGTGGGGTTGGCTGAGTTAGGGAGCAATGGCCAGGGAGGTGGCAGAAGTCATTGCAAATCGCTCCGTGCTCCAAAAGACCGGGAGTGAAGGTAACGAAGGATTAATGGAATTTGCTTTTGTCTCTCTGAAAAGAGGGGGAAAGGCTCCTTAAATCAGTCTGGGCTTGTCCTGCTGCTGGGGACACCAAGGTTATGAAAATCCAGCCCAATCTGCTCGTTTGGGTGATTTAATTAAGATCTGGCTGTGAGGAGCAGCAGCAATGGGGCTGCTCCTGCAGCTGTGATGGATAAACAGTTCCTGGGAGGTGGGAAAACACTGGGAATAACTCTCTGCCTAAGAGTGGGAACTACCAGGGGATCGGTTTGGAGGAAATGGAGAATGGTGATTTTACCAAATCTGGGAGGAAAACTGTTTATTTGGGAGATCCCAATACCTGATGAGGATGAGGGACCGAGCTCTCCAGAGGTTTCTGATTGACCTCAGAGAGAAATTCCAGGATATATCCTGGCAGTTTCTTTTCCTCCAAGAAGTGGAGGGAAATCTCCACAGCCCCATCACCCGTACCTGGAGAGAATATAAAATATCAAATATCAAATATCAATTGCTGGGCTTTAAACCAGATCCTTGGGAATCTGAGATGTGTCCCTGGCCTCTCTTGCCATGGATCACGGAATGGTTTGGGTTGGAAGGGGTCTTAGAGCCCACCCCTGCCATGGGCTGGGACACCTCCCACTGTCCCAGGGTGCTCCAAGCCCCATCCAGCCTGGCCTGGAGCGTCCTTTTCCCAGCTTGATTGATAATGGGAAGTTTTTAATGGGAAAAAGTCTGTGGCCAGGCAAGTTTTCAGCTGTTCTGAGTCCTTTTCCAGCTGTGAGAGTTCCTAAATGGACAAGGCTGTCGAGCTCTGGCAGGGGCTGCCCAGGGAGGTTTGGAGTCCCCACCCCTGGAGGTGTCCAAGGAGCTCAGAGCTCTGGGCTGGGGACAAGGTGGGGATGGGGCACAGCTTGGATTCCATGGGCTGGGAGGGATTTTCCAGCCTCAATAATCCCTGTGATCCCTGTGATCCAGGGAGCAGAGCCAAGCATGGCATTTTTTAGTGTTTATTTTCTCACCTAATAAAATAATAATTGAATTTAAAATGTTCTTTTCCAGCATCTATTTTTTTCCCGTTGAAGTGTTCCTTTCTCCTTATCAATCCATGCCCTAATTAGTGGAACTGCTCCGGTGTCTCAGATCTGGGCTGAGGAGCTGGGAGATAATTAGTATTTCACCAATTAAGCTTGTTGCAAGTTCATGAATTCACCTCTTAGATTTCTTTCCCATCACATTCAGAGCGAATCCAGTAATTTAACAGCATCTCCAGGAGGGAGCAGAGGAGCTGCCCAAAGACTTTCTGGGGTTTGAAACATTATTGTAACAGCAGCTCCAGGATTTCACCTTTCCCTCCCGGCTGTCCCCCAGCTCCCTCTGATTTCTCATTAGACCTCATTAAATTATGGTTGTTAGATTATGGCTCTGACCCTGCCTGACCCCACAGAATTTGTTTCCATATATCTTTAATGTAAAAACAGTACAAATAGCAGGCTGGGAGTTGTGATGAAGATCAGCGTGGTTTCCTTCCCTTTTTCCAGCTGTGTCCCAGCCAAGCAATTCCCAGAGGTCACCCACCCCTGGTCTCTTCTCCAGGTGAACAATCCCAGCCTTTCCTCCCAGCAGAGCTGCTCCATCCCTCGGATCATTTGGTGTCTCCTCTGGCCTGGCTCCAGCAGCTCCAGGTCTTTCCAGGCTGCCCAGGCAGTGCTGGAGTCCCCAGCCCTGGAAATGGTAAAAAAAAGTGTGGATGTGGCACCTGAGGATGTGCTTTGGTGGTGCCCATGGTGGTGCTGGTTGGTGGTTGGACTGGGTGATCTCAGAGGTCTTTCCCAACCTTTACAATCCTGGATTCTTTAGGGAAAAAGTGCTGGTGGGGAAAAGATATAAAGATGGCAAAATTCCTGAGGAGAGAATTTTAGTCTGCAGCTCCTGGTGATTGAGGGGATGGAGGTCTCCTCCTTCAGAGGAGTTTCTGCCTCCAAATGAATCAAATCAGGGCTCAGAGCACTCCCTCTGTGGCCAGGAGGGAGCTGGAGGCTGAGGGATGCCTCGGCCAGAAGGTTGAACTGCACGGGGCTGAGTGGAAGGGGGTTCAGGGTTGATGGGGTTATTCAGGGATTTACAAGGCAGCTGGAGCAGGATCTGAACTCATTTTTAAATGAGGAAACGGCGAGGTCGGGAGTAGAGCAAGAGAATGTGGCATCAAGAGCCTTCTGTATTTGTGGCACCAACCCTGCCGAAACCTCGCCCGAGGGCAGCAGATTCCATGGGAAGAAGCTGGGACAGGACAGGACCAGGCCACGAAGTCATGGTTCTGAGCCAGGGCTCTGTAGGAGAGCCAGGACGCTCTGTCCAAAGCAGATCCCCATCAGGTTGGTGGTCAATCCTCCCCGTGACCTCTCCGTGTCCTCGCTGGGTGTCACTCAGGGCTGGTGGCAGGTGGCTGTCCCCCAGTCAGGGGCACCTGCTCCATGGCCTGGGAGCTCTTCCAGATGGGAACATCAGGGATTTGTTCAAGTGCCAGGGAGGAAGAGGAGAGCGAGGACGCCTCGACCACAGTGAGTGAATAAACAGCATAAACCACCTTGTGCTTGATTTATCCGTTTGTCTCGAATTGCAGGAAAAGTAGATCCAAAACCATCTTTCATCTACCTTGGGAGGGCCAATCCTCTTCCCAGGAATGGATTTTTTTTGTGTCTCATTTCTCTCCTGGCTGTTTCCAGCTTTTTTTAAATGCTGGTTTTGGGAAAGCAAGGGATGGAAACATCAGGGATTTGTTCAAGTGCCAGGGAGGAAAAGAAGAGTGAGGACACCTCGACACAGTGAGTTCATAAACATAAAAACCCCCTGTGCTTGACTTACCCATTCATTTCTAATTGCAGGAAAAATAGACCCAAAACCATCTTCCATCTACCATGGGAAGGCCAATCCTCTTCCCAGGAATGGATTTTTTTGTGTCTCATTTCTTTCCTGGCTGTTTCCAGCTTTTTTTAACGCTGGTGTTCCAGGAAAGCACAGAAAGCCGTAAAAGTGGGTTTAAATCCAGCCGAGTGCTGGAGCAGAGCTGTGTGTGCCAGAGCAGCCTCAAACAGCACAAATGGACATGGCCAAGGGCTGTCCTGAGGCCTTGATCCTGCGCCCACCTGAGGGACACTATTTTCTTTTAAAGAGGACATAAAATCACAGTGCTAAAAATGACAGCACTTTGGAGCTGCTCAAATCACCGTGGGTGAAGTTCCCAACAGCAATTCCTCACTGGTTATTTCCAAGGGCCTGGAGCTGGGAATAAAAACCATCTCCATGATGAAGCTTTAAAATCTCAGTCCAAACAAATTCCTCAGCGATGCAAATTAGGAGGGAAGAGGAATTGAGCTGTGGAGGTGCCAAAAGTGTTTGAAAGTGGCTGCTCCAAGGAGAGATTTGCTGAAGTTAATTTGGCCGTGCAGGAGCACTCTGGGGTCTGGGATGGGCATGGGGGCTGGGAACAGAGTTCTGGGATGGACACGGCTCCTGTGGGTCACTGACAGGTGGCTCATTCCATGGAAAACCGGCAGCAAGGGCATCAAAATAAGGAAGAACAAGAAAAGCTTCTCAGGGGGTGACGGGCTGGAGGAGCAGACCCCAGGAATGTCTGAGGGGGTCAAAGCAGTCCCTGCAGAGCTGGGAAGGAGCTGTGCCCTTCCCGTGGCTCCTTCTGAGCTGCTTACCTGGTTATTGACTCTGATATCTTAGATATAAATTGTTATTCCCATGCAGGAAAGGACAATTCCTCTGTAGAGGGGCTGGGAGAAAGTGTGACAATGGACCTTTGTGTTATCCCAAAACAGCTGAGAGTCATGAATCCCAGAATGGTTTGGGTTGGAAGGGACCCCAAAGCCCATCCAGTGCCACCCCTGCCATGGCAGGGACACCTCCCACTGTCCCAGGCTGCTCCCAGCCCCAATGTCCAGCCTGGCCTTGGGCACTGCCAGGGATCCAGGGGCAGCCCCAGCTGCTCTGGGCACCCTGTGCCAGGGCCTGCCCACCCTCCCAGGGAACAATTCCCAATTCCCAATCTCCCATCCAGCCCTGCCCTCTGGCACTGGGAAGCCATTCCCTGTGTCCTGTCCCTCCAGCCCTTGTCCCCTCTCCTGCAAGGAGAGCTCCTAATGCTGGGAGCTGGAAACAAGCCCATAATGGTTTTTAAAGCCATAAAGCACAGGAAAGGTGCTCTGTTTATTGTCTTCTCCCCCCATTTTCAATGGGAAAAATGCCTCCCAAACTGATATTCTGATTCCATCCGTGGACACCTGCTGCTGGTAATGATGGAATTAAGCAAATGATCCTTTTACTGCTTTGTTCCCGAGCCTTTATAAAAATTCTCCTCATATTTTTCTTGCCACTGCAGTCTCTGAAGCCCTTCCAGTTAAACAGTGAGATGATTCCTCTTGGAAGGGAGCTCTTTTCTGCTTTTTAGAGGGAGACACAGAAGCTGTAGTTGCCTTGCCTGGTTGATGTTTCCAGGGTTTATTATCCTTTTTTTTTCTGGGCAGGGTCAGGAGTGGGACTTGGATGGTCTTGGGGGTCCCTTCCAGCTCAGGGTATTCTGTGATCCTATAATTCTACTTATTGCCACTGCCAGTCACTTCCTCAGCTTGGGTTGCTTGCCCAAATTTGGGGTTTGCTTCTGAATGTTGAATTTCCTCGGGAATGTTGGTTTTCTTGGTGAGTGACAAAAATCCCAGATTTTGGAGGTATTTTTTCCCCCGAAATGACAATCCCTTAGGCTTCCTGTAATGGCTTTCAGAAGAAGAGACTGCAAAGAGCCACATCTGAATGATTTAAAAATCAAATATTTGCTCATTTTTAGAGTTTCCTGAATTCCCAGGGGACTGGCAGTGGTGGGAATGATGTGCAAGGAAAGCTTTTTCCCTGGAGCCGCCAGTTCTTGGGGGTTTGGCTGTCAAAACAGATTCTTGTGCTGCTAAATGTTTTCGGGCAAATTCAGGTGCTGTGTGATGAGCTCTAGGCTTGCGGATCCCTGACCCCGAGATCCTGAGGGCACCTGGAGAGCCCTGCATGGAGCAACCCAAAATACCCTGAAAGCCCTGCCAGCCCAAACCCTTTGTGGCTCTGTCCAAGGAGCAGGGGAGGGGTGACCCAGGTGCTGAATCTGTGTCCGAATGCACTGACCAGGCTCAGGAAATGTTATTTGGGGTGCTCAGGCTGTGGGATGTGAGAAACAGGAGCCTGGCTGCAGCAAACAGCCCCAAAACACCAAAATAATGATGCAAAATGGGCAAAGCTCTTGGGAAAAGTGTCTGGAAGTTTGTTGTGGGACAGGATCCAGCGGGAAGTGTCTTTTTAAGGTCCCTTCAGCCCAGACTCTCCTGTGGTTCCATGATTTTATAAACCCAATGTAGGAGCCCAAAGTGTGGCTTGTAGGAGTCTGGGTTTGGCAGGATGTCACCAGCCACTGGTGAATGTCCCAGCACCTTGGGAATGAGCAGAAAACACTTTGGGGTTGCCCCTCAAGGTATGAAGTTTTCCTCTCTTGCTTTTTTTTTTTTTTTTTTTTGGACATTGTTTGTTGTTCTGCTGTTTCCCCTCCTGCTTTTTCCATATTCCATGTAAGAATCCCTGCTCCAGGGCATGTGCACACCCGGGACTGAGCTGCAGCTGCCTCAGGAAGAGATGAGAGGGAAGGCAGGAAATAATTGTCTGCTTTTGCTCCCTCTCCTTCTTCACACTCCCCTCTCCCAAAGAGAGAGCAAGGAAGGCTTGAAAGGGAAACAGCGACTGCAGCAACCTGCAGAGCCAGAGAGAAAACAGAGAGAAGGAAACCAGCGAGGAAACAGCCTCTGCTCCATGTCTGTGCCACTCCCAGGAGGGATTCCCTCTGCTCTGTGCCTGGAATCCAGGGCTGTGCAGCTCTCACTCCCCTGGGATCCCACAGCCAAGTTTTACCCACAGAATCCCAGAAGGGTTTGGATGGGAGGGACCCCAAAGCCCATCCAGGCAGGGACACCTCCCACTGTCCCAGGCTGCTCCAAGCCCCAATGTCCAGCCTGGCCTTGGGCACTGCCAGGGATCCAGGGGCAGCCCCAGCTGCTCTGGGCACCCTGTGCCAGGGCCTGCCCACCCTCCCAGGGAACAATTCCTGCCCAATCTCCCATCCAGCCCTGCCCTCTGGCACTGGGAAGCCATTCCCTGGGTCCTGTCCCTCCATGCCTTGTCCCCAGTCCCTCTCCAGCTCTCCTGGAGCCCCTTTAGGCTCTGGAAGTGGCTCTGAGCTCTCCCTGGAGCCTTCTCCTCTCCAGGTGAGCACCCCCAGCTCTCCCAGCCTGAGTCCCTACTCTTTCTTCTCTTCTGTTCCCCTGCAGGGCAGGGTTGGTCCCTGGATGTTCTGGGGAGTCCCAGGGTTAGTGCTGACCATGGGAGGTTGGGATGTGGACACCCCTGGAGTGGTTTGTGGATGTGTGGATGAACACCCACCACGGGATGGGAATTCTGGGCATTTTAACAGCTTTAATGAGACCCACCCAGGAACAAACAACTCAGGCTGCAAAGTCAGAGCAGCAAGGATAAACCATGGCAGCAAGGAGTTCTCCTTCCTCCTTGAAGTGCTTTCCATGCTGATGAAGTTTGGGTGAAACGTTTGCTCTTCAGAAGGGGGAAATCCCCCTGAGCCCCTCACCACGAGCCTGACTCAGCCCTCTCTGGGGAGTCTGAGCTGTTGGTTTGCTCAGGAAGGTCTTGTGCACTTTTCCCCTTCACCCCGAAGGATATTCTGTGCCCACTGAAGGATTTTAGAGGGTTTGGATGGGTTTTTTCTCTTTTCTTGGCACAGAAGTGAGAGCAGCAGGTGACAGCAGGGCTCTGGGCTTTCCCTGCACGGCCTTGTCACCGGGGGGGATTTTGGGGTGCCCAAAGACAGCTTTGGAGCAGGACCATCTGTGCTGGGCGGGGTAAAAGGGAGCAGTTCCATCCCTGCCGAGCATCCCCAGCTCACCCACCAGGACCTGCTCCAGGACCTGCTCCAGGGCCCGCTCCAGCCCCCGGGAAGTGCTCCCACCCCCGCTGCAGTTCGGCAGCTGCTGTGTCCTGGTTAGGGGGGTGTGAGACGCAAAATCGCTCTGAGGGCAGCAACTTTAGATGAAAGAAGTGCCCTGAGGTGAATAAACCCAATTCCCCGGCCTGTGAGCAGCTGCACGGCTGAGCGCCCTCCCTTCTCCTCCCTCAGGGTGTTCCCAGCACCTCTGGTGCCCGTTCATTCATTTTCTCTCTTGCTTTTACCAAACTCATTTCCTTTAACATGATCTTTGCAGTGTTGTGGATGTGTCAGGGTGGGGGGGGGGGGGGGGGGGTTGGGGTGGGTTTGATGCCTTTTCCTGGTCTTAAAATCAAGAGTCGTACACGGTTAGAAGGGGAAAAGGGATTTTACCTTGGTATTTATTTTAAGGATCCTTAGGTGCACACGTCCAGGTCATATGCATCGAGATTCACCCCACCGAGTGTGTGTATCCCCCAACATTGGGTAGAACATTAGAGGTGTTACTAATTAACAGATCTATCAAAGATTCCCCAATGAGAGGCTGGAGTGAGCCCCCCTCTCCAAGGAGCCTTCCCCTGGATGGTTCTATCTCAGGTTACAGAATGTGTTCTGGAGAGGACCTTGGGGTCTGAGGCACACTGATCCCTGGCTGCGAAGCTTCTGAGATGTTGAGTCTCCTGGCTGAACAAACAAGCCCAAGAATGTAGGCAAAAAGCACTGAGAATACAGAAGTTGTAAAAAGGTACAAGAGGGGTATAAAAGAAAAGGCAAAAATCTTCATGGCATCATGTTTTTGTTTCTGGGTGCTTTGAAGCACAGCAATACTCTGTATTCTCCTGGAATGAGGGGAGGATTTCCCTGCTGGGGAAGGTTGAGGGCCAGCAGTGCCCTGAGCTCGCAGCCCCAGCTCAGGTGTCACAGCAGGGCATCACATCTCCCTGTTCCGTGTGCACGTGGATGCAGTCCTTGGAATATTATGGCCAAGGGCTCGGGTTGCTGCTCTGTGTGATGTGAGAGTGACCCCGGTGTCCTCTGGACATGAGGAGAGGCAGCTTTAGGGTCATCAACACACTCAGAGTTTGGGTTCTGTGCTAAAACCATTGAATTCTGCCATGAAACCCTCTGAAAGCTGAGTTTGTAGGGATGTGAGAGAGGCTGAGGGAGCTGGGAAGGGGCTGGAGCCCCAGGAACGGCTGAGGGAGCTGGAAAGGGGCTCAGGCTGGAGCAAAGGAGGCTCAGGGGGGACCTTGTGGCTCTGCACAAGTCCCTGACAGGAGGGGGCAGCCGGGGGGGTCGGGCTCTGCTGCCAGGGAACAGGGACAGGAGGAGAGGGAACGGCCTCAGGCTGGGCCAGGGCAGGCTCAGGGTGGGCAGCAGCAGGAATTTCCCCATGGAAAGGGAGCTCAGGCCTTGGAACTGCCCAGGGAGGTTTGGAGTGCCCATCCCTGGAGGTGTCCAGGGAATTCCTGGAGGTGGCCCTCAGGGCTCTGGGCTGGGGATGGGGCACAGCTTGGACTCCATGGGCTGGGAGGGCTTTTCCAACCCCATTCATTCCATGATTCTGTGGCATTCTCCCACAAAGTGGGGAGGCAGAAGGAAAGAGCAGTTTCAGCCCATCTTGTCTCCTGAAAAGGTGGAAAAAATTCTTGTAGAGGGTAGGTTTTAATGCTGAGAAGGTTTCAGATTATCAGGAGCCCCAGCCCTGCACAGTTCAGTGGCTGCCAGGGATATTTACAGCCTGGGGGAGAGGGAACGGGCGCAGGTGGAAGCTGGAAGAAGGGAAAGCTGCATAAATTCTGGGAGCACTCAGCCCAGCGACAACGGCACAGCACGGGCTGGAAAGGAAGGGAAGGGAAGGAACCGGAGCCAGGCAAAAACATGGGAAGGGAAGGAACTGGAGGCAGGGAGAGATATGGGCAGCTCAGGCTCCCCCTGGGGCGGTGCTGACATCACCTGCCCCACAAAAAGGTTTTTATTCCCATTTAGGAGACTCTGCCTTGGCTGCCAACAGGAAAAATGAGGCTTTTAGGAAAAAAATTCTGAAGAATCTTGAGGCAAATCTCAGATTTTTCTGAAGAAGTCTCTATTAAGACCCTAATTTTACTCTTGTCCCTCTTTTCCACGTTACCCCTTGGGATACAATCAGAAATTTCAGCTCTAATCAATGCCTTGGTTCTCCAGCTAAAGGGAACAAACAGAACTGCCCAGGATGGATTAACTTCTGCTGGATTCTTCAGGAGTCACTGTGAGCGTGAACTCCAGTTAAGCAACACTGTCAGAGCCATAATTTATTATCTAATTGATAAGAAATATTGCAGGGAGAGCCCAGACAATGGAAGCAACTTCTAGAGGAAATATTTTACCAAGAAGAAGCTACTTGGGACTGGAGCAAGGGCAGAAAATTGAGTTGCAAATTAAAAGGGATAAAAAATATGGAGTCGTATATAACAAAATTCTACTTTTTAAAATGCAACTGGTGAGGGCCATAATTTATACGTGGAAGGGAAAAACCAGGGCAGAGGCTTCAGCAGAGAGGGCTGGAGAGGGAGGACGGAAAGGGAGGTGGGAGCTAAAGGGGAAGGGAAAGGAGCTGGGAGGGGCTGAAACAATGGAAAAGGGAGAGTGGTCGGGGAAGGAGGGGACACGAGGCATTCCTGAGCTCCGGGGGACCTGGGGATGGAGAGCTGGGGACACCTCGTGTGGGCTCTGAGGGACACCACCTGCCCCAGGGATGCACCGGAGCCCCTGCGAGAGAGTCCTGCTGAGGGAATTGGTTGGATTTCACTCATTTGCATCTTTTCAGGAGTTCGGGATCATCTCCAGCGGCTGCTCCGTGGAAGTTGCAGCTGGGAGCTCGATGGCTTCTCGCTGCCCTGCGTGCTCTGTAATGTCAGAGCTCTGCTGCTGGAGGAGCTTCTGGTCCCTGCTGAGACCGGGGAGAGCCCGCATTTTCCAGCTGCTTTTTGCAATCTGTCCTTTGCCCTTGGGGATAACAGCACTTCCCCTCCCTGCCCTCCTCCCAGAGAGAAAAGTGCTGGAAAAACGGCTCCGGCGGAAGGTGGGCAGGGCAGGGATGTGACTGAAGCTCTCAGATAGTCCCTGATTTTACAGTTCTGCCCCGTAAAGTGCAAAGAGGGGGATGATTTCCTGGGAACCCCACGGGCTGTGACATCCCAACTTCCAGCACTGTTTTCCTCCTCCTTTGGCTCTTCCCAACGTGTCACTCCCAGTGTCCCTCCCTGTGTCGCTCCCTCCTCCCTCGGAATCCTTCACCCTCATTTAAATCAGCCCCTTCCTCCGCCCTCCACCTTCAATATTTACACGGAGCTCCCAGAAATGCAGGGCAAAGCCTGAACCGAGGGAAAAGGGAAGGGAAAACGGAGAGCCCATCCAGCCAAGTTGCCAAGGCAACTCCAGGCAGCTGATGGCTGGAGTTGGGAATTCAGGAATTCAGCAGCGGGGTCTGGGAAGTGCTGAAGGCTGAAGGGCAGGGAGAGCCCTGCCTGAGCCAGGCCGAGGTCCTCCAGCTCCCAACTCACTCAAAGTAACCATAAATGAAAGAAAAACAGGGGAATTTGAAATGTTTTCTACCCCAAGGGGGTTTTTTTGTAGAATCCCAGAATTGTGAAGGCTGGAAAAGTCCTTTGAGATCATCCAGTCCCAGCAGCGACCAGCATCACCATGGCCACCTTTAAACCATGTCCCCAGGAGCCACTTCCACACGGGTTTCACAGTCCCCACTCCCAGCTCCAAGGCTGCTTTCCAGAATTTTCTTTCCCCCCGCAGACACTCCTTTCCTCTATTCCTAATGCTATGAAATATGGAAGATAGAAAGAACATTTCCAATGAAGTTGTTAACTCTGTCCTAAACCTCTTTTTCAGGGATGAGAGGATGGAAATCACTTGACGGACATCGATTAAATGCTGTCATTAAATGCTTTTTTATCACCCCTCAAATTCTGCAGTAGGTGCGGTCTGAATGCTCCTTATATCAAATACTGCTCCAAAAGGGAGCTGGATTTGATGATCCTTATGGATTTCGTTCAGCTCCAGAAGTTTCTGTGATTATTTCTAACAATGATCAACAAAAAGGTTGGAGAAATACAGATCCAAACCTTGATTCTTCTATATTTATTATGACAACCTGGCCCAGCAGCAGCCTGGGATTCACAGGGTGCAATGAAATCCTTGCTAAATCATCACCTCATGGAGAAAATTGCTTTTTTAATTTAATGTTTCTCTTTCAGCTGGTTCTGCAGAGACATGCTAATTTAGCAGCTTAATTTGTTATCAGGAAGAACATTATCCCCGACATGAGTTCTCCCCAAATCACTTCCAAGTGAGACCAAAGGCTCACACAAGCAAGGCAGGGAGCAGAGGCACAAATTGTCTCCTTCATTAGGGAATAATGGGGAATCACTGGCCAGCCTGGGGACCTTGCAGCAGCAAAGGTGAGAATGATGCTCTTGGCTGCTGCTTTGGGCAAAAAAACCTGAGAGCTCAGGGAAAAAACAGCAGCTTTTTGCTGGGGATGTGGCATGGCAGAGGGACAACAAAAAAGGGGCCTTCTTCAGGTAATGTTGGTCCCAACACTCATTCTGGATAAAGACAGGAACATTCCTGCTGGGATGGGTGAGTAAACACTGCTGAGATCTGGTCAAATACAGGATAAAACCCTCAAGTAGCTCCAGAGATTCTTTGTTGCTTTGTAACTGTGAATTCTGCAAGGCCAAGGATGGCAAACCTGAGTGCTCCCAACCAAACCTGAGTGTCCCCATCCCATTCCATCCCATCCCATCCCGAGTGTTCCCAACCAAACCTGAGTGTTCCAAATCAAACCTGAGTGTCCCCATCCCACCCTGAGTGTTCCCAATCAAACCTGAGTGTTCCAAATCAAACCTGAGCATTCCCAATAACACCTGGGTATTCCCATCTCATCCTGAGTGTCCCCATCCCACCCTGAGTGTTCCCAATCAAACCTGAGTGTCCCCATCCCACCCTGAGTGTTCCCAATAACACCTGAGGGTTCCCAGCCCACTCTGGGGGTTCCCAGCCCACCCCGCTGACCCACAGCCCTTCGGACACAGACTGGGACCAAAGCTGAGCCCAAGGGTGCTGAGGCAGCCCTGCTGTTCCCCTGAGCCGGGTGGGGGTGTCCCTGGAGCTCGAGGCCCAGCAGGAGGGAGCGGGCCCTGCCGATAATCCTTAGTAATGGATCATTTGTTATTTGGATGCTGCTCTGGCAATGTTTAGCCTCTGCATTAGTGATCAATCCCATCCTGATCACCCCCGTCATCTCCGTGTGCCACCTCCCCTCCTCTCCTCTGCCCCAGCCCCTTTCCCAGCTCCCTCAGCCATTCCCACAGGATTTATTCCTCTCCCTTTGGGCTCTAAAGGCACCTCTGGCATGGAGAGGAGTAAAAATACCCCCAAACCTGAATTCAGATGATTTTTGCCCAGCAGTGCCTGTTGCAGTCCCCCGCTCCTCAGCTGAGCTCCCTCCCTGCCCTCACCCTTCTGGAATTGCTCATTTCTTCATTTCTTACGATTTTTATTGCTCTGCCTTATCTGTAGAACTGGAACATTTTTTAATACAGCCTCTGGAATTTCCCAAACTCCCAGGGTTGGTTTCATCCATCTCCACAATCCAGGGGGCTTGCCTAAAACACAGACAGGGCCCTGACACGCGAGGTGAGGGAACCATTCCCAGAACATCCCAGGGAAAGGCTGCTGTGCATTCCCTGCGTGGCTGTCAGCAGGCACAGGGCAGGGCTCTGCTCCTCAAAGATAAGCTGGGGCAGGGAATTTATTGCTGCCAGCTCCAGTTCCATTCCCTGGCAGGTGCTTGGATGCTGATAATGGAAAGAATTCCGTTATTTTCATAAGAGAGATCTCGGAAGAAGAACAGATTTATTCGTTTCTGCCTGCTCAGAGGTGGAAGGGGGCTGTGGCCTGAGAATATCCCCTGCAGCGAGCATTGGAGAGCAGAGCTGGATTTCCTGCTGCTTCTCCAGGGGGTCAGAAGGCAAGAATTGGGAATTTTTTGGAGGATTGGTCATTATTCCAAGTGCTGTAACTGAGTCAAGTGCTGGAGCTTCAGCACCGAAGGAGCTTCTGCTGAGCTGCACCAAAAAAGTGCTGGGGTACAATTTGGGTTATGTTTGGGTTATATTTGGGCACAAGTTGGGTTTTATTTCGGCACAATTTGGGTTACGTTTGGGTATAATTTGGTTTGTATTTGGGTACAATTAGGGTTATATTTGGGCACAATTTGGGTTTTATTTTGGCACAATTTGAGTTGTATTTGGGTATAATTTGGGTTTTATTTGGGTACAATTTGGGTTATATTTGGGTATAATTTAGGTTATATTTGGGCACAATTTGGGTTTAAGACACCCCCTAAAATCCCCTGACAGGCACGGCCGCCCTGGATTCCAGCCTTAGCAGGAGGGAACTCAAGGCAAAGGCAATGTTTCCCAGGATTTTTGCACTGCTCTTCCCTGGAGTGGGAAGATCACGAGGTGATAAAATCAAAGGGAATGGCTGATTTAACAAGGAGCCTTTTCCATGGAATGCAGCCCAGCCCTGCCTTGCCCAGGGTGCAGCTGTCCTGTGGGTGGGTTTTCCATGGGCCACGAGCACTGGTGGAGCTCCTAGCATGGACCTGACTTAATTGGGAGCCGAGCGCAGGAATTGATTTTCTGTACCTGAAAATTCAGGGCAGTGCTTGGAAAAGCCCAAGGAAGAATTGCTGGGATGAAAAACCACAATTACCCAGCACCAGACACGAGTTCAGCACTCATGTTTTGTAATCACCACAATTGAAACAGCTTTTATGATGTCCAGGAGTGGATGTAGGACGAGACTAAAGAGTTGTGATGATTTCCCAATGATATACCAACCATTTCCATGAGGTTTGTGTTGAAATGAAGAACTTTTTCCAGGGTAGGGGATATTTTTCGGGACAGGTGCCCCCAACAGTGAAGCCATTGGATCAAACCACACCATGAGGTTAAAACCAGAATTTCTTGGCCTTGCACGTGCAAAAGTCATGGGAGAGGCTTACCAAGTGTGGTCTTTGTCTGGTGCTGAAGTTGGTGATGAGGGGAGGAAAGGAAAAATTCAGTGAGGGAGGAGAGAAAGGGACTGGGAGAAATAAGTGATCAAAGTAATAAATGCATGGGAAAGAGGAGGTGTGGTGGGACAGCTGGCAGAGGATCAGAGGCACAGGGATGGAGCTGGAAACAGAAATGAAGCCCCACGGGACAGGGAAAGGAAGAGTTTAGGCAAGGAAGGAGAGGACTTGGGAAAATCCCAGCCTGGCCCAAGGTGAGAGCTGTGGAGGGAGGAGCAGGGATGGGGTCAGTGGGGAGGTCCAAGGGACTCCTCTGTGCTGGGAAGGTCCCTAAAGGGCATTGAGGGCACTGTCCTTGTTCCTGATGGAATTTCTGCTGTTTCTAATCAGAGAGAATTTTATTGTTTCTGATCCATCCAATTCCAGCAGAATCGAGGAGGAAAATGGTGTTTGGGCTCTCCTGGATGAGTTTGCAGCCCTGAGTCCATGCATTCGATATTTTTCCTGTCATAACAAACCATTTCAAGCTGCTGCAGTTTATGAGAATGGACTAAACCCAATAATCCCTGCTGACCAAGTGTTTGTAGCCCTTTAATTGGCCTTAAAATCCCACTGGGGGGGAGCGGGGGGGGTTGTTTGGTTTTGGTTTTTTTGTTTGGTTGGTTTTTTGTGGGTTTGGTTGGTTGGTTTTGTTTGTTTTGTTTTGTTTTGTTTTGTTTCTTTGGCATCCTAAAAATGATCTTTTCTGTGGAAGTAATTACACATTGTGTGCTGCTGTGCAGTTACTGCTGTGTGTTTTAGAAAGACTCTTCGAGAATATTTTATTGAAAGTGGGACAGGAGGTGCAAAAATCTTGGGGGAGCTTTGCTGAACCCAGGCAGCTCCTGCAGGGAGGGGTGGCAGATCCCAGCTCCTGCAGGAAAGGATGGATGGGAAACCTCAGTTTAGGTCTAGGAAAACACAACTTTTCCTTGTTTTTTCTGACCTACCATTTTTGCAAGCCAAGCTCAGCCTTGCTTTGCAGACAGGGAATATCCGATGTCCTGCAAATGCTTAAGGAGGGACCATAAATGAGATCTTTTGGTTGTGGTTTGGCTGAGTGGGTTGAGTGTGACTCCAGAGAGGTTTTCCTGTGCCCGTGGCCACCCTGGGGATCCTGCAGGGATCTGTGTGGCCGTGAGGAGCAGGATCCTGGAGCTGTTTCCATCATTTCCTTTTTTCCTATTTTGCTGTTCCCCATTTTGCTGTTTCCTACTCACTCTGCAGCTCTGCCATGCTTTGCTGGATGTGCTCAGGTACATCCATATTCCCGCTGTTAATCCATTCAATCCTAGCAGGGAGTTAATTAATTAGAGGTTGCTTTTCCAGCGGTTCTCCCCTGAGGATTCTCCCGGGAGCTGCATTCCAAAGGCGCTGTCCCTGGGTGTCCCCTCTGCCCGAGGGTTCCTCAGGCAAACAGAGCAGAGGAGTCAACACTCCCAGTGCTTGAAATCGATGTCCTGAGAGGGGTTCTGGAATCAGGTACCTGGAAAAGCCGCACAGAGATGAGATGAAATCAGAATAATCGGAATTTTAGGTCATTTTTTGGCGTCAAGGGGTCCTGGAGCACATTTTGCTCTCACCCACATAAAGATGGGTTTGTGTTTGCCTTTATTCCCTTCTCCTCTGTTCTTCCCTTCACATCTGGGAGGAAATCCTCACCCTCCCTCATCCCAACCCTTTTGGTTCCCGGGACATTACTGGGTGTCAGGAGGATTTGAGGTATTTTTATTTCATTTAGTTTGCCAATCACTAGGGAATATCTGTGTTTGGGGGAATGAAAGAGCAGCCATATGGGCCCCTGCTGGGATGAGTGACACCCCGGGAATCCTCTAGGAATGAGGGAAAGGAGAGTGCTTATTTCTGGCTTTGATCTGCACAAATTCATCCAATGTTTTCCTTGGCAAACGGGTGTTTGTCAACACAAGGGATAAGACAGACAGGAGGGAAAATATTGCTCTTTGTTTGTGCTGAGTGCTTCACTGTGCCATGGAATTCGGGGAATCCTGGAATGGTGTGGGTTGGAAGGGACCTTAAATCCCATCCAGTCCCATGTGGGACACCTTCCAGACTCCCAGCTCTGGGCTGGGGACAAGGTGGGCATCGGGCACAGCTTGGACCCGATGGGCTGGGAGGGCTTTTCCAGCCTCAGGGATTCTGGGATTCTGTGAAAGGGTCCAACCCCTCCAGCACTCCAGCTCCTGTAACTCAGCAGCTTCCCAAAGGAACGTCCACACCCAGCTGGACACCGTCCCCACACGAGGCTGAGCTCCCATCGAGGAACCTGAACAAACCTGAGCTGAAACGCCAATAAAGTGTGAATATGCTGTATTTTCTGCACAGAAGCCATGGCAGAGTTTGGATCACTGTCTCCAGCCAGAAAAGCAGAGGGCTGAGAAATGCACGGAGGGCAGGAATTAAAGTTGGCTTTGCCGCAGGAGCTGGAGCTGCACTCCCACACCCCTCTCCTTCCCTTGCCATGAGATTTACACCCAGCTCCTCAGCCACTCATGAATATTGGAAGACTAGGACAGTGAAATGCACTGTAATTGAAAGGATATTAATTACAGCTCATCTCCTGTTCCACAGCTCTCTGTAGGATCAGCTGGGCAGAGCCACTCTCCAAAGGCAGCGAGTGCTGCTGGATCCAGGCTGGAGTTATCTCTGCCGGCAGGAGCCAGTCGTTAATGCCAAGTGGTCAGGCAGTTCCCAGCCTGAATCCTTCACTGTTTCAGGCAGGAAAAAGCTGTTACTCACCTCAACCAGCAGGATTTGCCTTGGTTCATTTGCTTTTGGGTGGGCAGGAGATGTGGGGTTTTGTGGTTATCACTTCCAACAAATCAATGCAGGGAGCAGGACATGGAAATCCCACCCCCGGCAGCCCCCGGATGAAGGAGGATGAAGGAACTTTTCCTTGGCTTTTCCTGATACTTCTCCTTCCAGCAGCTCAGCTTTTCCATGCCAGAGCCAATGCTCACTTCCTGCAAATGAACCCCATGGGAAAAGCTGCTTGAATTTCCTTATTCTATTTCCTCATAAATACCTTGATAAATCCTCCACAACCATCCATCCCCACTGAGGAGCCATTTCTTGCTTCCCAGACCTGTAGCAATTCGCTTCTTAAGATTCCAACACCTCCGTGACCTTATGGAAGCCAAACTGAAACTATTTAATTTAAATAATTTTAAATGTTTAAACTGGAAACCTGCTGTCATTGGTCACAAGGAACTCATTCTGCTTTGGGGGATGTGATACAGACATTTGTACTTTGTGTATTTGTACCGGGTATTTGTACTTCTTCCAGTGGTTATCCTTAAAAAAGTGATAAAGAGTCATGGCTCTCAGTCTGTTTATCACAAAATTAATGTAAGAATGGGTTAATGAGGATATTAATCACTGTTAATTGCCAGAAATGCAGCTGGACTCTGAGTTCTCCATGGCAGAGACAGCTTAAAATCTCACCACTCATCCCAGCTCAGACCTTTGAGAAAAATCAGAGAGACTGGGATTAAATGGAGAAATGTGGAGAGAGCAGAGTTGGGAGAAACTTCCCCATCCCTGGCAGTGCCCAAGGCCAGGCTGGACATTGGGGCTGGGAGCAGCCTGGCACAGTGGGAGGTGTCCCTGCCATGGCAGGGGTGGCACTGGATGGGCTTTGGGGTCCCTTCCAACCCAAACCAGTCCAGGATTCTCTGCTCCTATGAGACAAAAAGAACTTTGAATCAAAGTTGGGAAGGAAAACACACTCAGCTTCTGTAATTAGGAAGCACCTTCCCTTCTCTGTGTGTCAGATGTAAGATACCACAGAGCAGCCATAAAATGAATAACTTTGGATTTTGATAAAAAAAATCATAATTCTGAACCATAAATAAATCAAAAATCATGTCCACAGCTCCTGCTACTTCGAAATCGCAGCTGACAAAGGAAATAAAAGCTTGATGGTGACAGATAAGTGTGAAAGCAAGCTCTTTTCACTTGATCTGCTCCAGCAGTCATTAAATACCGATGTGCTGACAGCTCAGGAAAAACAACCACCAGGCTTTTATTCACTTGCTCCTGGGCTTTGAGCAGGATCAGGGCCAGGACACGAATTTAATGCAATAATTCTGGACAAAGTCCTTCATTCATATCCCTCCTATTGCATTATTTGGGTTTTGTTGGCCAGTTCACAAAATCCGACCCTCCCTGTCCATCTTCCCCATCCAGAGCCAATTTCCTCCCTAACGAAAATCGACCCAACTTAATTTAAATCAGGATCAAACCACCACAGCTCTGATGACCTTTCATGTCCAGGTGGTCTTTTCCAGCCCTAGGATTCCATGATTATGATTTTATTTTTAAAAAGCTGAGTTTTCCAGCTCAGAGGGATGAGCCAAACCCAGCTCATTCTCCCAGAGGAATGAGCCAGAATCTCTCTCTTCTCTCCACTCATGGCAGTTATTCTGCCACTGTCACTTGTGCTGCAATGAGCAAATGCTCCTCCTTTGTTGGGATTTATAATTATTGCTAAATATGGTAAAATTATGCCAGGAAATATGGAGCAGTCAGCAACAAAGAAAAGCAGTTTGCTTAATTAAATATGGGACGTTTCTGGTATTTTTAAAATTATAATTTAAATATGTCTGCATACTGTGATGGTTTCTTTGATTGAGAGAGAAAAAAGGGGCTTAAAACGTTATTCCAGCTATTCCCCCTGCCAATAAAAATAAGGATTGGACTGTCTGCATGGCCAGGTCCAGTGAGGTGGAGGTGATCTTTGAGCTTTTATTGGGGATACGATAATTCCTGGCTCCTAAAGCAGGTGTTTAATTGTTCCATGGAAACTGGAAATGGAACCTGTGCAATCCAGGGAAATTTTAAATGGAACCTGGGCAATCCAGGGAATTGTGAGTGGAACCTGTGTAATCCAGGGAATATTTTTCACGGAAAGGGTTCTCAGGCACTGGATCAGAGTGCAGGGGTGGAGTCAGCACCCCTGGAAGGGTTCAGGGGATGTGTGGATGTGGCTCTTGGGGCTGTGGTTGGTGGTGACCATGGGGGTGCTGCTGGTTGGCCTGGGTGACCTTGAAGGGCTTTTCCAACCTTAACTACTCTGGGATTCTGTGATTCCGTCTGCTGGAATGCCAGTGATCTCCCAACAGAGCTAAACCACCCCAGTGTGCTGTGTACTATCCAGGGCAGGGGTTCTGTGCAGCGTTTTTGGCATCCCCAGGGGCTGTGGGAGCTCTGTGGTTTAACCCCAAACCAGTGAAGCCTCGTTCCCTTCATAAACACAATTCCAGCAATGAATTCCTCATATTCCATGCTGAAGTGTTTCCATGAATTCACAGGAGATGAAAGGATATCCAGAGTCTCTCTGGAGACATTTTAGAACATTTATGAAAACTATTAATGAAATTAAATCCCATTAGTTCTGGATTGGCCCTTGTCACGCTGAGAACTCCTCTGAGCTGGGGGGACACCCTGACTTTCAATAATGTCTGATGGCTTTTCTCCCTGACTTCTCTGTGTTACTCCTCCTTGTACAAGTGGCACTGAGCTGGCAGGTTGTGTTTTTATCTGGGATGCAGTCTTTGCTCTGGGATGCAATTTTCAACCTGCCCTTTGCAGCCATCTCTCCACGTGCCCCCCTGTCACTGGCACCTGTCAGCACATGGTTTGTGTGCTCAGCCATCAGCTCCAACACCACAATTCACCCCTTTAACAACAGCACAATCACAGAGCTTGATTTCAGTGCTGCTCAGTGGCTCCCTGCATGTGTGGAGGGAAGGCTGGCCTGGTGTGTTTAATACATCCCAAAGTTTCTCAGCTCTCTGCTGGACTCTCACCCTCAGCACCAGGGACAATTGTTATGGAGCTTTCTTGGGATACAGACCTTATTTCTCCAGGCAAACAAAATTCAGGGAGCAATAACAAAACTGCATTGGCCGAGGGGGTTTTCCCAGCTGATGGAGTATTGGAACAGAGCAAGTGTCCCACTGAGCAGGTGGGAGAGACCTCTGGGGCCTGAGGGTGTATCAGTACGAGATGTTCTTCAAAATGACGCCAAGCTTTATTAGAGAGCTGGACATGAGGATTGGAGAAGGGTCTCTGTACCCAGACCTGGCACAGGGTGCCCAGAGCAGCTGGGGCTGCCCCTGGATCCCTGGCAGTGCCCAAGGCCAGGCTGGACCTTGGGGCTGGGAGCAGCCTGGGACAGTGGGAGGTGTCCCTGCCATGGCAGGGGTGGCACTGGGTGGGCTTTGGGGTCCCTCCCAACCCAAACCATTCCATGATTCCCTGATTCTCTGACCTTCCCTGCACTGAGGTCAGATCTGTAATTCCCTGGATCCTCCTTCCAGCCCTTCTGGCAGAGTTTGCCCCCCTGGCCACCCTCCAGTCCCTGGTGAGCCAGGACTGCTGGGAAATGATTGATTGAAGATGATTACAGACAACATAAAAGTCTGACTTTTCTTGAAGAACCAAAACAGAAAATGTGTCTTATCTCCTACTTCTGCAGCCTCCTCCGGGTCAGGGCTCAGCTCAAAGCTTTTTGTGGAGATTTTCCTGTGATCCCAGGATTCTTCTCCTTTTTTTTTGTCTGTCTCCAACTTCAAACTCAGCAGCCTGCACATGTCCTTTCCACATGCCTTTGTTTTTGGGGTAAGCCTGTTTATCTCCAGACTGGAAAACATGATTAGCACCACTGTCCTGCTCCATAATGGAACACCATGAATCAAACCCACTGATTTAAGGGCAAGACAGTGGGACTTTGAGGGAGGAGGAAGTTTTTCAGTAGGTTAGGGGGGGAAAAAAGGCTGGGAAAGAATAAAGAGGATAAATCGTGGTAGATAAATTAAAATGAAAAAGATCAGCTATTATGCAAAACTCTCCTGGTGTACATCATAAACATTTGCTTTTTTATGGAGTCCCCACCACTGCAAATGCACTGCTGGCTACGAGAACATTTTAATAAAGGCCATTAAAACTCATTTCTCTGATATATATTCTAAAGGGTAAGAAATCCTGAAATCATTTATAATGCTTATTACCACTGCTGGAACAATCCTTAAAGGTCTCTGGCAGGGAGTTCCTCTTTGGGAGGCTTTTATTGGGGGAAAAAACATTCCCTGGAGCCTTTGGTGGGGATTTGAGCTGGGCTTGGGGGGCTAAGCAGGCTGGGACTTGGGGAGTGCAGGTTGGGCAGAGCTGGGGCTGGGGCTCCACTGGAATATTCTCCCTCGGGAATGTTTAGGATGTCCTGGCTCTGCAAAGCTCCAGGAGCATCCAGTGGAACACAGAGAGGAGGAAAAAGCAGGATAACCTAGGGAATATTCCCTGATTTCCCACGGGGCTGTGGGATGTCAGTGGGGGGCATTTCACCCCCAGTTTCCTGGGTATCACATGTTAATTAGTGTTAATTAGTGGAGGGGCAGCTTTGGCTTCGAGTGCAAACACTTCCTGAGGAGCTGAGGGATCCCCCAGGAGCTCCCACGGCGGGCACTGGTCGTTCCCTCATCCTTGTGCCATCTGTGCCAGATTTTATTCCACATTGATCCTCCCTGGGTGGGAACGCTGGGATTTGCTGTGGCACAAACCCCTGGAGAGGTGCAGCAGGATGGGATGGGGGTTGGAGCTAATCAGGGTGAGACAAAGAGCAGTTTAATCCCAGTATTGCCCTCTTTGTGTCTGAGAGATCCCATGGGAGCAGCGAGGAACTGAAGGAGACTAAACCCAGCTTTACCTTGAGGAATTGTATAAATGTGTCTGGTGTTGGGTTATTCCTGCACCTTTTCATGCTTCCTCACATATTTCTCCTGGGGAAAAGGCACATTGTTTGTTCCCAGGGATATAAAAAATCAGGGATATCTGAGGAAAAACTTCCAGGGGTCACTGCAGGCGGGTTGGTAAATATTGCACGGCTGCTGAATGCTCATTTGCTGTAATTAAAGCTATGGGGCAGCTCGCAATTAGTGATGGGGAGAGGGGAATCAGAAGGGGCAAAACCACTCAAATTATTTATTGCAGATATTTAGACCTTGATCACGCAGAGCCCAGGGTGTCTAAGGGGTGTTTGACAGCGAGCTGGGGTGGGCTTGTCTGTCAGCTGCGAGATTTACCCTTTTTTTGTAAGTTTGAGTTTAGAGGTGCATTGTTTGTGAGCAAAGGAGGATCCCCCCAGCCTTTGGGGCTGCTGGTGGGGGAGAACAGGGTTTGGGGATGGGCTTGGCTGAACAGTTGGCCTTGATGGTCTTGGAGGCCTTTTACAGCCTAAATGAGCCTGTGACTCTTTAATTACAGCTCGAGCCTGTCCTGACGTGGATCTGAGTGGGGATTTGGGAGCTGTGGTGTGTGGAGACCATCCCTGGGTGACACCAGTGCCTCTCGAGAGCCCAGCGCAGGGACAGCACCAGAGTTCAGCTTGTGCAGCTCCACCTTCCCCAGGAACCTTGAGCCGTTTGCAATTCCAGCAACAATCCTGGCTGTTAATTTGGAATAAATCCATTTTTTTGGGATACTGTGCAACCTGAGTGCCTTGAGCTGTGACAGCCTCACCAGCCTCTGCCAAACCTTGTTCCAGGTGTTTTGTCAGCATTTCCTGCACTGCCCTTCCAGAGCCTCCCCCAAACCAGACCCCAAATCTCAGCTTAGGCCCACAAAAAAGATGAGGAAAAATATCCATTATTGCCACCCTGAACTTTAATTTTCTCTAATAAGCCCCACAGTTCTGGCCATGTGAATTTAACTCCCCCTCTGTTGGAGCCCAGAAGGAGAAATAATCATGGATGTAGAGACAGATCTTGTTCTGTGCTGGAGGGATGCCAGAGCAAACAAAAGGATGGGTTTAGCCTGGAGGCGTTGGCTGCTGCAAGGTGAGAACCCCTTGTGTTTGCTGAGCACCACGAGAGCCCCAGCAGCTCATTTCCTCTCAGCCAGTGCACAAATCCGGGATTCAGCAGGCAGGAAAGCAGCGCTGGGTGCTGGAGTTTGGGATGGAGCCGGGTGATCTGCCAGAGTGGAAATAGAGGGAGGAACTGGAACTTCTTCCTGACACAGCACAGCAGGCTGGGCCAGAAATGCTGAGCAAAATTATTTAAATTAATTCAGTTTCTCAAAATGAACCCAGGATTTTTGCATTAGATTGAGTTTGGACTCAACACAATATTCCAGGAGGATCTTTAAGGTCCCTTCCAGCCTGAACCATTCTGGGATTTGATGATTCTGTGATTTCCTTTTGTTCATGTCTCCACCAGAGACCCACCCACTCGGGAACCTGACCTGGCTTCAAGGAGCCCTGGAAACTCCCTTAGGAAACGGAGCCCTGGGGTCCTGTGCCACCCCCACGGCTCTGACAGGCTCATCTCTGCCTGTGATCCCACTCTGTAGGATTTACAGCCTGGATGGGAGAAGGGAAGGGAAATGTGATGCCAGTGACATGGAAATGAAGGCAATGAACTGCAGAGAAATGTCAGGTGAATTATTTCAGAAATTTCCTCCGTTTCACCGTGTCTTATTCCCCACTTTGCACCAGGCTGACCCTTTAGGCACTGATGTTATCTCAGCTTCCATCTGCCAGGAGCGACATGGCCAGGCTGGAGTGCAGCAGGAGGGGAGCTGGACTGAAATCGTGGATGTGTGCAGGAAGCAGCGCAGAGAACGGGCTGAGAGCCTCTTGTAGCACCCCTGCTCCGAGCTTTGGGATCAGCTGTGTTAATAACTCACCCAGCAGCGCTCTGTGCCTGGAGATCCAGGCTCTGCATGAGCCTCCTGCTCCTCCAGGATCACTCCCCTCCCTGCCAGGAGCTGCTTTGGGCTGTGTGATCCCCTGGGATCCCAGAGGTGATCAGGGCTTTAACACTGACCTCGGCGTGCAGGGCATGGGCCCAGGATCCCAGCGGTGCCTCAGGGGGATGGCCCTGCTCCCGAAATCCAGAACTGCTCCGTGTTTCAGAGCTGCAGCACAGCTTTGGTGTCTCCAGAAGAGCAGCAGGGGAATTCTTGCACCTTGGCTCCTCCCGGTGTGGATCAGCAGGATGCACATCCCATCCCATCCCATCCCATCCCATCCTATCCCATCCCATCCCATCCCATCCCCTCTCTCTCCCAGGCAATGGGAATTGTATGCCCTTAGTGGGTGTTTTTATCAGAGGTAGAGAGTCCTTTATTTAGGGCAAAACCACTACTGAGCAGGTGTTTTAGAGAGAAGGTGAAGCCTTCCTGGACTCACAACTCTCTTCTTCCCCCAGGGTCTGGCTGGTGACTTTAAACCAAAATAATTCCAGGTTCTGCATCCCTGAGCCCTCTTCCCTCCCCCAGGCTCTTGCTGTACATCCCAGTGATGTTTGAGGGCACTGCAGCTGCTTTGGGAGAGCACCCTGAGCTGTTCCAGGCTCCCTGAGCTCTTCCAGGATGGCCCCTCAGCCCTTTCCTGGCCACTCAGTTGTTTTCCAGCAGGTCCATGGGTTTTGGTGCTGGTCTGGGTGGCCCCAGCAGCGCTGAAGTGCTGCTGTGGAGTGAGGCTGCCCCGTCTCATCCCTACTGCCTGCTCAGAACTCAGGGATGCAGGTGAAAAGCCAGGGGATGATGTTATTGTAGCTCCTGATGCTGAAATCCCATTTTAAATGCCATTATCTTTGGTTTTATTGCTCCAAGATTATTACAGCAGTCTCGGATTGTAACGGCCAAGTGGGAAAATAAACTGTGGGAACAAAAGCATGGAGGGAATGTTCAACAGGGCTTTGCAAGGATGGGCTTGGGCAGCTCTGGCTTCCACTGCTCTGTTCAAGAGCCATAAACCACAGTCCAGATTCCCAAATAAACCCTTTAAATGTGGCACAAAGAACACCAGGCTGGGGTTTACAAGATTTCTTTAGCTGAGGGAGGAAGGAAGGAATGAAACCACGCTCTGAAAACTCTTAATGAGCTTCAGAATTAGCAGCAGATAACGAGGCTGGGTTCTACCTCCTTCCCAGCAGGTGTTAAGCAGCAACAGGGCCCCACTGCTGAGCCCATTTGCAGGGAGTTTGTGCCCCCAGTGCCCAGGTTTCATCCACACCAGTAACAAGGGACTCACCTGGAAGCTTCTGTGTGACTGAGGAAGGAGGAACACAGAGCCTGTGCAGAAATACTGCTCCTCTGGTGCAGCAAGGGGCACAGCTCAGGAGTTTGCTCCCTGCTGGTCTCTCCTGCTCTCCTCCATCGGGATGTTCCTGGGTACTTTGTAAAGCCTCATGATCAAGAAGTCTTAAACTAAAATAACTGGTTTTTTTTTTTTTTTGGATGTTTCACATTTAAAATTTGTCTCTGTTGCACCAAGGGATGATGGGTTATGTAATCTGGGACTAATTTAGGACTAATTTTTTGGGCTGACCAGAGTTAGTTTAGGACTAACTAATTTTAGGGCCAACATTTTAGGATTAATATTTTAGAACCACCTTCAGGACTGCTTAGGTATTTGTTGCAGAATGCTTTTGGAGGAGACTGAGTTTTATGTGATCAAAGTTTCAGGATGATCTTGGAGGCCTTTTCCAGCCTTCCTGACTCCATGACTCTGGATCAAAGGACACGGTGACCTTTTTCCAAGAGTGGTTTTCAGTCCCAGTTTAAAACTTGGAGCTCTTTGTCTTTGGGATTTTTACACAGATTTTTTTCCTCTCCTTCTTAGATCTGTTTATTCTTGTTCATTTGAGGGTTTATGGGATGTTTGCCCCCAGTTTTCCTGTTCCAGCCAAAGCCAAAAGCTTTAATTCTGTTTGGGTTGCTATCTCCTGCTCTGAGTTCCTGGGACAGCTTCCACGGCCAAGAGCTGCACCTGCTCTTTATTTGCTCTCCGTGGTGAAGCCCCACTGCTCCACGCAGAACTCCCATCATTCTGAAGTGAATTTAGTTGTGCAGGGAAATATCAACACATGGATCAGCTCCAGGGATGTCAGTGGGACGGAAAAAACCCGTGGATTGCCCAGGCAGAGCCTGCTTCCACGGAAAATGGATGAGCACTCCCTCCTGCACCTGTCTGCTGGGCATTTCTTGATGGAGGTATCAAAGCAGAATCCCCTTCCACGGGAGAGGCTTCCCTTGGGACAGAACCCATCCGCCTGTGAGTCAGTGAGAGCAGGAGCACAACAAACAGCCCCGCAGGCCTGAGCAGGGGTGCAAGTGTGGAGCGAGGCTGTTTACTCCTACTCAATTCTGCTTTTTGCCCTGGCAGGCCCAGCCAGGAGGGAACCCAGCCCAGATGGATTTGCGGAACAACACAGCCGGGAGAAACACGGCTGAAAATCTGCCTTATAGACCTGCTTGGGTCCTCAGCTCCTCAGGGCTCGACTGCGCCGAGGTGGCAGCAAATAACCAGCGTTTCCCCTTCTAATCCCTCAGGATTTAAAAAAGGTACTGAAATCCTTGGTTCGCACAGTTTCTATGGGTTTTATTTTATTTTCCCCTAGACAAGACTACCTGTGTCGAAAAACTCAAACAGCATTGGACAGATCATCCGCTGGACAGATCATCATCCCCCAAGTGGGCTGGAATTGCTGTGTCCCTTATGGGATTTTGGGATTCCCTTCTGGCCATCCCTACCTGTGTTCCCAACACCTCCCGGGCACGGAACCCCCTCGTGCTGGGAAGACCCCTCCATCCCAAGGAATTTTTTGCAGGGTTAAAAGCACAGCACTGTGACAAATCCCAATGTTTTAGGGACACATGGAAAAGGGCTGCAAAGAAAGGCACAAAGGAAAGGAAATTCCTGCATGTCCCTTCTGTTGGAAATGTTGCTCTTCCCCAGCTTCCCTGCCTGCCCATGAATTTCCTGAAGCTGCTCCCCTTTTCCCGGGTTGCTGGCTCTGCCCCAGAGCAGGAAGGTTGCTGCAGGTGTCACCTGCAGGTCAGGGCCCTCCAGAGCTGCCACAGCCTTGGGAAGGCTGCGCTGGAAGGAATTTTTTGGATTGTAAAGGCAAGCCCTTGGAGGTCAAATTCATATTTGTCCCTGCACCCTTCCTGCTTGTCCATCCATTCCCTTCCTGGGCATCGAGTGGAAAAGATCCCCTGTGAGCTGTAATTACAGAGTATTATGGGATAATAACTCCCCTGCCAGACAGCTAAAGACAGGCACAGGGCTAATCCATCCCAAAGCAATATCCCAGCGCAGCCTGGACCTGGGCCAGCCTGGGAGCCAGGCCCAGCCTCCCTGACACTGATTAACGGGGTTTGGCTGCTGCTGGATGGAGAGCAGACACTGCTTTATCCTCCCAGGCCACCCTGGCACCCCAGCCTGGGCACGGTCCTGCTGGAGGGAAGGGAGAGCTGGGACAGACACACCAGCACCTCTGGAGGCTGCTTCCCAGGAAGTGGAGGCACAAAATTGCATTTCTGTGGTTGGAGCTGAGCCTGGAGCTCGGCAGGACTGAGCTCAGCCCAGGCTAGAGGCAGAGCTTGGATCCCCCAAGTGCCAAATTTACCCTGGGACAGGGCTAAAACTGTGGGGATTGGGGTAGGACAACAGGAATGGGCTCAGATGGCACCAGGGGAGGGTCAGGCTGGATATTAGGAAAAATTTCCCTGTGGAAAAGGTGCTCAGGCATTGGCAGGTGCTGCCCAGGGAGGTTTGGTGTCCCCATCCCTGGAGGTGTCCCAGGAAGGCCTGGAGGGGGCACTCAGAGCTCTGGGCTGGGGACAAGGTGGGGATGGGGCACAGCTTGGGCTCAGTGGGCTGGGAGGGCTTTTCCAGCCTTAATTCTGGGATTCCCTCTGTCCTGGGGGAGGATCTGCTCCCAGCCCTAAGGACAGCACCGGGGTCAGGCATCGGGAGCTGCAGCTGCAACCTAAGGACAAACTGGGAATAGTTCTGCTTTCTTTACTAAAATCACCATCATCACCATCATCATCACCATCACCATCACCACCATCATCACCATCATCACCATCACCATGATCACCATCATCATCACCATCATCACCATCACCATCATCATCACCATCATCATTACCATCACCATCATCATCACCATCATCACCATCATCATCACCATCATCATTACCATCACCACCATCACAGTAACAACCGTGTTAGACGGGCACAGCAGCCCCGTCCTGCTGCTGGTCCCCAGCTCCCCACAGACACCGCTGAGAGGCAGAACGCAGCAATTTGGGACAATTGATGGCTCAGGCCGAGCTGCAGGGGTGGGAGGGGACAGGGGACAGGGGACAGGGGACGGGGGGAGGGACATCCCCAAGTGCCCGGCTTTGTTCTCCCCGTTTGAACCCCGCGTGCAGCAATGGCTTTAAGGGCTCTTTGTCACCCCCACCCAGCACCGGGAATTGTCCTGATGGAATGTGGGAAGGAGTGGAAGAGGAAATGCTCCTTCTGCAATTCCCAACATCCCAGACCATCCAACTCCATCCAGAGCAGCGCTGGGACTGCTCGGGTACTTTTGGAATAAGTGGATATTGCTGTTATATTTCTGTCTGCTGGATCGGCCAAGTGACAGGGAAACAGAAAATCCATTAGAAAATTTATCTGTGTACTGCTGTTGGGAAGTGGGAAGAAAACATCTTTTGATGCTTAGATACAAGGAGTGTGATGTTCAGGGAGGAGATAATCCCCCAGGACACGGCTCCTGCTCAGTCCATCATGCAAGGACCCGCAGCTCCGGGCTCTGCTCTCATTTCCTGCTGAGCTCGTGCTCGTATTTACTGTGCAGACAAAAGGGAGGGCACCAGTGAACCTTTATGCCAGAAAGGGAAGGATTTCTTAATAACTGATAGGGCATAAATCCAGGGATGGGAGGGGCTGGAGCACATATTGAAAGGTCCAAGCAGGCAGTGTTTGGTTATAATTTCTGATTAGGAAGGAGGGCAGAAAATGAGTGTTACAGTCACGGTTCGTTTTTATAGGATGGAAAAGGAGGGGTTGTGAGACACTGATCTGCAAGGATTTCCACCCAGCAGGGCTGCTGCAAATCAAATCCTCTGCCACTGCCAGAGGGGCCATGGAGTGATCCCAGGGCTGGAGCCTCTCTGGAGCCAGGCTGGGAGAGCTGGGAATGTTCAGCCTGGAGAGGAGAAGGCTCCAGGGAGAGCTCAGAGCCCCTTGCAGGGTCTAAAGGGGCTCCAGGAGAGCTGCAGAGGGACTGGGGACAAGGCATGGAGGGACAGGACCCAGGGAATGGCTTCCCAGTGCCAGAGGGCAGGGCTGGATGGGAGATTGGGAAGGAATTGTTCCCTGGGAGGGTGGGCAGGCCCTGGCACAGGGTGCCCAGAGCAGCTGGGGCTGCCCCTGGATCCCTGGCAGTGCCCAAGGTCAGGCTGGGATGGGGCCCATCCCATTCCACCCCTGCCATGGCAGGGACACCTCCCACTGTCCCAGGCTGCTCCCAGCCCCAATGTCCAGCCTGGCCTTGGGCACTGCCAGGGATCCAGGGGCAGCCCCAGCTGCTCTGGGCACCCTGTGCCAGGGCCTGCCCACCCTCAATGTGGAGCTGATCCTGCTTTGATCAAAGAATCAGGGAATGGTTTGGACTGGGGGGGACCTTTCAATGTCATTTCTCACACCCCCAAAGCAGGGACACCTTCAGCTGAGCGGGCAAGGTGGGGACGGATGGGCAGGAGAGGTTGGGCAGGGACATCTCCTCACCCACTGCCACCACCCCAGCAGGAGTCTGCTGATGCCTCAGGAGGTGCCCAGGTGTCCATGCTGGGCTCTGTGGGAATGCTGGATGTGGCTCCCACCCCTCCTTGCTCCCATCCCTCAAATCATGTCCTTGAACCCTTGAGGATTCCGAGGTTGGGCTGGGGGCCCTCACTGCCACCCCCTCCCAACCCAACAGCCACCAGGGCAGCTTGAAGCAAGGAAACCCCAAACCAATGCTGGCAACTCCCCTCTCCTCTCTGTTCCACCTGCAGTTTTTTCCCTGGAAAAATGAACGGATTGTGAGGCAGAATAACATGATAAATCAAGCTGCATTTCTGTTCTAGTGGCAAAGGAAGAACACGCTTTCTATATGCTGAATATATTCATTGCTTCTATTACAGTAACATTCCTTAAATTGATGATATTTATCAGCTGGGGAAAACAAATTGTTATATACAGGAGAAAATAATTAAAGGGGAGGGAAGAGCGATGGTGGCATCCCAGCAGTGGGGTGTGGAATGTCTGAACAGAAATATGGATGTGCTTTGGGTGCGTGTCAAGGAGAAAGGGAGAGAGAGGGGGGTGTTTCCTGCTCCAGTTCTAGCTCCAAACTCTCTTTGACCACAGTCACACACGGCCAGGATGAAATTCCATCTCCAGCAGCCTGCCCTGCCTTTACTTCCTCTGACTGGGAGAAGAAAAACCGCTCACAGGAGTTTCTGTCTCTCTCTGCAAACCGTGAGTGCCATCCACGCTGTGCTCCAGCTCTGTGCCACTGGGAAAAGGGGAGAACACAGCCTGCAACTTGAAGGGATCACTACAGAGAGGCCCAGGGAGGCTCTTCCATTTATTTAAGGGCCCCATCAGCTTTTCCAGCATTTCCCCTCCTTTTCCCAGCTCAGAGAAGTTGTCTGTGTTTGCCCAGGGTGAGAATTCCCGTGGAAATGCACAGGTTGGGAGCTGCCTGCTTCCATGGAAATGGGTTGGATCCCATTCCATATTCCTACAGCAAGGGGATTTCAAGGCAAGGAGAGCACATCTGGCAACATCTGGAGTGCAGGAGGTGTTGCAGCATCTCTGTAGGAGTCCAGAAGGTGGCTCATGGAATGATTTGGGTGGAAAGGGACCTTAAATCCCAAGCCAGTGCCAGCCCTGCCATGGGCAGGGACACCTCCCACTGTCCCAGGCTGCTCCCAGCCCCAATGTCCAGCCTGGCCTTGGACACTGCCAGGGATCCAGGGGCTTCTCTGGGAAATGTGTTCCACACCCTCTGGGTAAAGACTTTCTTCCTGATTGAAACCTACACCAAAAAAAATGGGAATGTTTAGAAAACTTCTCTCCAGCTTCTCCAAACTCTCCGTGCTTATTTTTCACTCGAGTTCCTTTGCAGATGTTCCTCTGCACAGAAAACAGCTTGTAAACAGGGGAAAAATGGAAATTTCCTCAGTGCAACATAAATGGGAGTGATCTACAGCTCTGGATAGAAAATATTCCGTGTAAAACTCCACTATTTGCAAAAGCAGATGTGACTCTGTGTTCTACATGGAACTCACACATTCCATTAAGGAATATATAATGTTGGCATCACCTGAAGGGAAAGAAGGGTTTGCTTGAGTTAATAGAGCTGGGGAAACAGGTGAATGGGTTTTTGCAGCTGATGGAGCTGCTCTGGAGGAGAATAATTCCTGGGCACGCCGTGCAATCCATCACCAGCTCGGGGAGAGAATGGGAATTGGGGAAAAACATCCATCCACGAGGAGAGCTTTTGTTGGAGCTCGGCACAAATGGCTTTGTTCCCTCATGACAGCAGCACAGGGGCAGCCCTGGTTTGCAGGGGCTGGCTGGGGTCACCCCGGCAGGGATGGGCTAAGGGATGTGTGGCACTGGGAGCACAGGAATGTGCGTTTTCCTCACTTTTCCCAATTGTTTGCATGTGCAGCTGCAGTAACTCCTTGAAGTATTTGGGATGTTCAGCCTGGAGAAAGGAAGCTTTGGGGTGAACTAATTTCCAGTGCCTGAGGGGAGCCCGGGAGAACAATGGAGAGGGACTGGGGACAAAGGATGGAGGGACAGGACACAGGGAATGGCTTCCCAGTGCCAGAGGGCAGGGCTGGATGGGAGATTGGGCAGGAATTGTTCCCTGGGAGGGTGGGCAGGCCCTGGCACAGGGTGCCCAGAGCAGCTGGGGCTGCCCCTGGATCCCTGGCAGTGCCCAAGGCCAGGCTGGACATTGGGGCTGGGAGCAGCCTGGCACAGTGGGAGGTGTCCCTGCCCATGGCAGGGCTGGGATGGGATTCCATTAATGTCCCTTCCCACCCCAACCCTCTGGAATTCTCTGATTCTCTGGTTCCACGATTTCTCTTTTTGGTGAAATCACATTTTAATTGTCCTTCTGCTGCCCAGGCCCATCTCATACAGAAATCCCAGCAAGTGCTGACTTGCTCTTACCAAACAGGAAGTTGTTATCAGGATCCCAAATGTAAGGGAAGGATAATGGGTCAGAAAGGAGATATTTATGGACTTGAGTGTTTCTAGTGCAGCACTTTGCACACAATTGAAAAATGATCAGCCTGACATTAAAGCAAGCCTGGTATTAAGGCAAGGAAGGCAATAATTTTTAACTAATGGATTGTTCCATTTCATTTACATATCTTTTCCCAACAATTTTATGCTTAAAAAATCATTGCCCTTTTGAATTATGTGAGACTCTTTTGACTGTGAGGCTCCAGCAATTTGCCAGCCTCATGTGTGTAATTAGTTTAATTAGCACTACAGCTTTAATGAGAGGATCAGTGTCTGCTGTGTGCTCTGTTCTTTCCTGGACAAAGTGAAAAATTGGGTTTCTTAATCAGTTGCATCTGAAGAACTCTGGGCCTCGCAGTCTTCAGAGAGCGCCTGGAGACAGGGAATGTGTTTGGGGTTTTCTCCGGGTCCTTTGCTTTCAGTCCTGTCCAATTCCTCCAGTTCTGCTTAATGCCATTATTGATGATGTGGGCAGGGGATGCAGGGCACCCTCAGGGAGCCCGTGGGGGATTTCAGCGGGCTGGGATGTGGATCTGCTGAGGGCAGGGAGCTCTGCAGGGGATGTGGACAGGCTGGGTCCATGGGCTGAGCCCAGAGGGGTGAGGGTCACCAGGGGCAAGTCCCACACGGGGTCACACCAACCCCATGAATGCTCCAGGCTGGGGCAGAGGGGCCGGAGAGCTGGGCAAGGCCCTGGGGGCTGGACACGAGCCCAGGGGTGCCCAGGGGCGCAAGAGGCCGACGGCCCCTGGGCTGTGCCAGCCCCAGTGTGGGCACAGCCCCAGGGCAGGGACTGTCCCCTGTGCCAGCCCCAGCGAGGGACCCCCTGGGATCCTGGGGCAGCTCTGGGCACATCCCACCAGGAGAGCCCTGGAGGGGCTGGAGCGTGTCCAGGGCAGGGAACGGAGCTGGGAAAGGGGCTCAGGCTGGAGCAAAGGAGGCTCAGGGGGGACCTTGTGGCTCTGCACAAGTCCCTGACAGGAGGGGGCAGCCGGGGGGGTCGGGCTCTGCTGGCAGGGAACAGGGACAGGAGGAGAGGGAACGGCCTGAGGCTGGGCCAGGGCAGGCTCAGGGTGGACAGCAGCAGGAATTTCCCCATGGAAAGGGAGCTCAGGCCTTGGCAGGGGCTGCCCAGGGAGGTTTGGAGTGCCCATCCCTGGAGGTGTCCAAGGAATTCCTGGAGGTGGCACTCAGGGCTCTGGGCTGGGGACAAGGTGGGCAACGGGCACAGCTTGGACTCGATGGGCTGGGAGGGCTTTTCCAGCCTCAGGGATTCTGGGATTCTGTGAGAGCATCACGCTCTGGTTTTTGGCTCAAATATCTGCATCCACCTGGGCTGTAGTCAGGAAATGTTCACTGGACTGAATCTCTCAGCTGTTAAAGTCTCTTCCCTTGGCCTTTCCAGGCCTCCCCTAATTATTAATTGTCCTCCAAATAAACAGTGTTCTTTTCTCCCGTGAACAGTGGTGCGTAATGGATGTGGAGAAGGAGGTGCAATGAATCTTCTGAAGGCAGGGAAGGATATTTCAGCAGCCCTGTGAAAGCCTGACATTGAGAACAACTCCTGGGGAGCTGTCAGGGGGACAATAGGAGAAGCATTAAGGATTTTTCAGGGTGTCATTAGCTCTGCTCTTAGCCCTGATGAGGCCCCGGTCTGGACATCGTTGTTCTGTCCCACAATAGAGGAATTGGAGTGGCACTGCAGGCGTGGGACCTCCCAGCTCCATTAAAGCAGCGTTAAGGCAGAGATCATTGTCTAAAAGGCAGGAAATGATAATAATTCTGCTGGAGCCTTTTGGGTTTGTTTGTTCTTCTGTCACTTGGTTTTCAAAGGGAGAAACACTCAGCAGAACCTCACAGCTCAGGCACGACGTTAAGAAAGGACCACTCCCCCAGAATGAACATTGTCATTTCTACAGCAAATTGTGCCTTTCTTCGTGCACCACACTCCTCTTTCCTGGGTGGTTGTGGCACCTTTGAATTCAGGTTTGCCCTTGTCAGAAAAACTATTTAATGTCCTCAAAATGTTTTATGAGAAACAATTTTAAGCAACCACAACACACAGAGAGAGACAAAAATCAGCGTTCTTCTCCAGTTCTTTTAGAAGGAAACTTTCAGAAGGGAAGGTGTGGCTGCCCCTGGATCCCTGGCAGTGCCCAAGGCCAGGCTGGACATTGGGGCTGGGAGCAGCCTGGGACAGTGGGAGGTGTCCCTGCCATGGCAGGGGTGGCACTGGGTGGGCTTTGAGGTCCCTTCCCACCCAAACCATTCTGGGAGTAATTTCAGCTGTTTTGGTTCAGAGGACCCTGGTTTTCTCACCTAGCCAACCCCACAAGTGTTTAATCTCCACGCCTCGACTGCACACAGCACCCTCTGCGCGGAGTCTGCGATCGTCTGCTCCAAAAAGGACCCTTTTAATGGCAGGAGGAAACGGTGCCCATCAGAGCAGGGTGAGTGCCTCATTTCCCAGCTGAGGGCCAGGCTGCTGGGGCAGGTGAGCTTTTACCTGCAGGTATCTGCAATAAAGAGGCACCGAGTGCCGCTCACGTTCCTGTG
Source organism: Corvus hawaiiensis (assembly GCF_020740725.1). Taxonomy (NCBI): domain Eukaryota; kingdom Metazoa; phylum Chordata; class Aves; order Passeriformes; family Corvidae; genus Corvus; species Corvus hawaiiensis. The sequence continues at coordinate 1,252,229 of NC_063220.1, read as the reverse complement.
CTGGCAGAACTCATCGAGTGCTTAATGTGCTGCTGCTGCTGCTGGTCTGGGAGGCTCTGCAGCGGGATCTCACTGCTGGCCTCGCTGCCCTGGCAGTGAGGGGCTCTGTGCTGCTCACAGAGAAATGGGGAAGGATGTCTGAGCCCCAGGAGCGGCTCCCCAGGCCCCCCCTGCTCCCCAGCACTGCCCACTGGTTTGGTTTTCACCTCGCTGCCTGCGTTACCCCTCTGCATGCTGAGGCCTCAGTGATGCCGTGAAGATTTTTGCCTTTTCTTTTATACCGCTGTTATACCTTTTTACAACTTCTGTATTCTCAGTGCTTTTTGCCTACATTCTTGGGCTTGTTTGTCAAGCTAAGAGACTGGACATTTTAGAAGCTTCATAGCTGGGGATCAGTGTGCCCCAGAGCCCAAGGTCCTCTCCAGAACACATTCTGTAAACCAAGATAGAACCATCCAGGGGAAGGCTCCTTGGGGAGGGGGGCTCACTCCAGCCTCTCATTGGGGAATCTTTGATAGATCTGCTAATTAGTAACACCTATAATGATATACCAGATCTTTTGGGGTGGGCATTTGGCGGGGTGCATTTCGATGCACATGACCTGGACGTGTGCACCTAAGGATCCTTAAAATAAATACCAAGGTAAAATCCCTTTTCCCTTTCCAACCGTGTATGACTCTTGATTTTAAGACCAGGAAAAGGCATCACCAGCACCCGTTTTATTGATGTGGGCCAGAGAAGCTGGCAGAGGAATGCAGCAGTAGCAGAATGCAGCAGCCAGAGCTCGTGGTTTCGCTTGGCTGTGGAGCATCCTGCTCTGGGAGGGAGCAGAAATTCACCCACAGCCCTGCCCTCCACCAGCCCCAGCCTGCTCTGGGAGGGAGCAGAAATTCACCCACAGCCCTGCCCTCCACCAGCCCCAGCCTGCTCTGGGACAGAGCAGAAATTCACCCACAGCCCTGCCCTCCACCAGCCCCAGCCTGCTCTGGGACAGAGCAGAAATTCACCCACAGCCCTGCCCTCCACCAGCCCCAGCCTGCTCTGGGAGGGAGCAGAAATTCACCCACAGCCCTGCCCTCCACCAGCCCCAGCCTGCTCTGGGACAGAGCAGAAATTCACCCACAGCCCTGCCCTCCACCAGCCCCAGCCTGCTCTGGGAGGGAGCAGAAATTCACCCACAGCCCTGCCCTCCACCAGCCCCAGCCTGCTCTGGGACAGAGCAGAAATTCACCCACAGCCCTGCCCTCCACCAGCCCCAGCCTGCTCTGGGACAGAGCAGAAATTCACCCACAGCCCTGCCCTCCACCAGCCCCAGCCTGGCACAGAATCCACTTCTACAGCGGAGTTTGGGGCTGATTCTCACTAAACTCCAGCTCCTGTAAATTCCAGCTGGGAGCGTCCTCCCCCAGTCAATCACGGAGTGTCTAAAAGGGAAACCAAAGGAAAATAGAACATCAGGGCTGCTCCCAGATGGAAATGTTACGGAAAAAGCAGGAAAAGTTCCCAGACACTTCTGAATTAAGGTGGTGGAGAACAACCAAGGAGAGGAAACCTATTCGAAAGCTTGTTTTTGCCTGATCAAAACTCAAAAGAAGGGTGTTTCCTCATTTAATATGTTTTTCCTCACTGCATATTCCAGAGCCAGGCCCAGACTTTCCTAAACTTTCAATAAGAATATTCCAGATGTGCCTTTGCCATTTTACACAGAGATGCAGAACACAGGTAAGGAGAGCTGTTATTCTTTTCTAGCTTCAATAATGCCATTAAAACTTAGTAGCAGGATTGAGTAAATGAAATTAACTCTTATTGAATGGAAAGCAACAATCTTAGGGCACCTGCAGTCCAGTGAGTATTTGAAATCAAGTGAGATCTACAAGAGACCATATAATTTCATATTTTAAAACTATTTATACTCTAATTGTAATCAAATGGAAATTAAATTGAAAACAAAATGTTGGTGCTTTGGTGACCGGGTGAGCAAGGCTGGGGGCCTTGGAGAAGCCAGGAGCTGTGGTGGATTGGGTGCTCTGAGCCTTCTGACCTGGGACGTATTTGTCCAATTTCTTATCTAAAAAACTCTGCTCATTTCTCTAAACTAAACATTTAATTGCTATGCAGGAAATCCAGCCATTCATGGCCTTTCCTGAACAAAACCAAAGGAAAACAGTTTCCTTTTTTCAGGATTAATGTTTGCTGCACAGGTATTTTACTAACCCAGGAGCTGTCCTTCACCAGGGGATCAGAGGGAGCAAAGGTTTTGTGTCAGTGGGGTTTGTTGAACCAGCTCAGGTTATTTGTGAGACAGTTGCGGTTCTGAGCCCCTCAAAGTAATTAAGTGCCCAATTAAATTAAGATGAAAACTTCCTTGATAACCCCCAAATCATCAAATCCTTCTGTCAGCAACATCCCCAAATAATTCACACTGACTTTGGGGAAAGTTTGTCCGAATTGCAGGTTTAGCAGGAGGCACAACTCTCCTGGTTGGAGGACATTTAATTTCCAAGTTAAAGAATTGTTCGGTAAATTTCCAATTAGATAATTGTTCAGTTAATTTCCAAGTTAAAGAATTGTTGTCTTTTGCAGAGATCTTTCCTCAAGGTCTTTGGACAGCAAAACCTGGGCACCAAACGCTGAATAAAACCCTGCCTCCCACCCTCTCAGTGCTGCTGAGTAACACCTGAACCCTTCCAGCAGCAAAACCTGCATTTTGTAGTGGGTTTTCTCTCAAAGCTTTAATTGCTGGGGGTAAGGAATATTGGAAAATTCAGGAATGCTGCACAAACAGGATGCCCAGGGGAGCGTGGAAGCAGCAGGGAGCTGTGCTGGGTTAAAGCCCAAAGTGGGGCTCCTTTGCTGCCTCTTCACTGATTGCCCCAAACAGACCCAGATGGATTTTCTCCCCTTTTGCCTTCAGGGATCCTTTGGCAGAGCAGGATGCTCAGGAGTATCGGGTATTTCACATGTACAAACCCATTTTAATCAAATATCTGAAACTCCTGGAGTACTTTTGTGTTGGGAGCAGCTCGGGCTGTAAATAATTGGAGCATTAAGGAGAATTTACACCCCTGGGACGAACCCTGGAGGATTAAAACCTCCTGGAACCATTTACCTTGAGGAAAACGATAAAACTTCCCAGGGCTGATGGTTCCTTGAGAGGAGATTGGAAGCAGAGGCTGCACTTGGCGTGTCCTTATCCGGTATCAATTCCAGTTCCTCCAAAGACATCTGCTTCCATTATTATGATATCCCTGCCCTTTCCTGCCCTTGGAGTATTGGAATTGTGGCTCTGGAGACAGATTCAATTAACAAAGCAGAGGGATGCTGACCTTTCCCAGGTTGTTCTTCTAGCCTTGATTTCCTTAAGGGGGAAATATTTCTTTCTTTCCTGTATAAATATGAAATAACAAATAAATAACCAACAATTGATTTTAGTTTGGGAAAAAAAAGACAAAAAAGAAGGAGAGGAAGGAATGAAGTGGTGGAGCTCAGACCCTGCCTTGGCTGAGTGGCTTCAGGAGTCTGCTCCGAGTAAGTTGCCATCTGTCACCATTAGAGAGGTGCTGGAGGATTTCTGGAGCAGTTTTTCCAGGGAATTATCTTTACTCAGTGCCTGCCGTGGGTTTTCTAACTCTGGGGTTGGTTTCCTGCAGGGAGAGGAGAAAATGTCCTTTCTGTGGCTCTTCCACACGTGACAGACCAGGGCCTGGCACTGGCACAGCTCCTGCCAGGCTGGGGATGCAGGATGGGATCTGGGAGCAGCACAGGAGGGTTTGGATTTGAGAAATTGGGCTGGGAGGTCACTGGGGCTCCTGTCCCAGCTGAGGCTCCTGTCCCAGCTGAGGCTCCTGTCCCTGTCCAGGCTCCTGTCCCTGTCCAGGCTCCTCTCCCAGCTGAGGCTTCTCTCCCAGCCCAGGCTCCTGTCCCAGCTGCGGCTCCTGTCCCAGCCCAGGCTCCTGTCCCAGCCCAGGCTCCTGTCCCTGCCCAGGCTCCTGTCCCTGCCCAGGCTCCTCTCCCAGCCCAGGCTCCTGTCCCTGCCCAGGCTCCTGTCCCAGCCCAGGCTCCTCTCCCTGCCCAGGCTCCTCTCCCTGCCCAGGCTCCTGTCCCAGCCCAGGCTCCTCTCCCTGCCCAGGCTCCTGTCCCAGCTGCGGCTCCTGTCCCAGCCCAGGCTCCTGTCCCTGCCCAGGCTCCTGTCCCAGCCCAGGCTCCTGTCCCAGCCCAGGCTCCTGTCCCAGCCCAGGCTCCTCTCCCTGCCCAGGCTCCTGTCCCTGCCCAGGCTCCTGTCCCAGCCCAGGCTCCTGTCCCAGCCCAGGCTCCTGTCCCAGCTGAGGCTCCTGTCCCAGCTGAGGCTCCTGTCCCAGCCCAGGCTCCTGTCCCTGCCCAGGCTCCTGTCCCTGCCCAGGCTCCTGTCCCAGCCCAGGCTCCTGTCCCAGCTGAGGCTCCTGTCCCAGCCCAGGCTCCTGTCCCTGCCCAGGCTCCTGTCCCTGCCCAGGCTCCTGTCCCAGCCCAGGCTCCTGTCCCAGCTCAGGCTCCTGTCCCTGCCCAGGCTCCTGTCCCTGCCCAGGCTCCTGTCCCTGCCCAGGCTCCTGTCCCAGCCCAGGCTCCTGTCCCTGCCCAGGCTCCTGTCCCTGCCCAGGCTCCTGTCCCAGCCCAGGCTCCTCTCCCAGCTCAGGCTCCTGTCCCTGCTCAGGCTTCTGTCCCACCCCAGGCTCCTCTCCCTGCCCAGGCTCCTCTCCCTGCCCAGGCTCCTCTCCCTGCCCAGGCTCCTGTCCCTGCTCAGGCTCCTGTCCCAGCTCAGGCTCCTCTCCCACCCCAGGCTCCTCTCCCTGCCCAGGCTCCTGTCCCTGCCCAGGCTCCTGTCCCAGCTCAGGCTCCTCTCCCAGCCCAGGCTCCTCTCCCTGCCCAGGCTCCTGTCCCAGCTCAGGCTCCTCTCCCACCCCAGGCTCCTCTCCCTGCCCAGGCTCCTCTCCCTGCCCAGGCTCCTCTCCCTGCCCAGGCTCCTGTCCCTGCTCAGGCTCCTGTCCCAGCTCAGGCTCCTCTCCCACCCCAGGCTCCTCTCCCAGCTCAGGCTCCTCTCCCAGCCCAGGCAACGGGACCCTCCGGGGTCGTTATCAGCCTTCCTTATCAGCCAGCCCAGGACAAGATGATCTCAATTCCTTCCCATCTTCCCCCCAAATCAGGGAACGGTTCCCATCTCTGCCCCTGGGGTTTCTGCAGCTCTCCAAAGCAGGGAGTTGGGGATTGATGGAAATCAGACACAGAAATAATGACAACAACAACAACGTGTATTATTTACAGATCACAGAGTCCAGGCTCAGAAAACAAACAATAAAGCACAATAAAGCAATTTTCTATTGCTCAGCTCTAGCAGAAAAGCAATAACCCTTAGAGGTGTTTGGATGACCACTGTCAGATCCAAACGAGACACTGCAGCACTTCCCAAAGTGTGTTTGTGTCCTGATGAATGAAAACAAGCAGGGAGGAAAGTTGGAAATGTGACAATCCACAGCAGCACTGTTAATTTTCTACGGCTTTGTCATTTGCTTGCAGAACCTTAATCTATTTCTAGTGTGGCTTTATGGTTCCTCCTTCTATCAGAGCTCCAGACTGCAATATTGTGCTCAGTGAGCTGAAATAGCTGTCGATAGAAAGGCAGCTCCTCATCAAAGCCCTGAGAGCTGCTGTGGGCTTGTTATGTACACTGGGATTACCTGAGGAAACATTGCATGGGCTAAAAAATGGGCTTTTCTTTTTTTTAGAGAGAGCAGACATCAAAACTTCTGAATTAAAAGTACAATTTTTCCTGCTCTAATTCAATAGGGTGCTTTACCCTCTCACAAAACTCATCTGCAAGCGGGGAAGGAATAATCCCTTAATGAGAAACAAAGAAGGGGAAATGCTTTATTTGATGGCTGGACTTACCTGCTCCGAGCTCTCTGTCTCTAGGACTGGTGCCTCATCCCCTCTCCTTTACAGGGTGTTTCCACTCCCTGGACACCATGCAGGGATCCCACACATCCCAGCCAGCCCTATGCCCTGCTTTCCTCCCTCCAAACCACAGGTTTTAGGACAAAGGGGTTTTGTACTCTTAGGAAACCTTTAGGTTTTGTTGGACGGGGCTTGGAGCACCCTGGGGTAGTGGGAGGTGTCTGTGCCCATGGCAGGGCTGGGAATGGGGGAGGTTTAAGGTCCTTCCCAACCCCACCCATCCCAGGATTCTGGGATTCCATGATTCCTTTGAGAAAACAAACCCTATAAATTGGTCAAATGACCCCAAATCTGCTGTGCCAGTGTCAAACATCAGCTTCCCTGCCCTGCCCCTCGTCCCAAACATAAACTGGGAGGCAGGAAAAGCAGGCCAGGTTAAAGGAGCAGCTGTGCTGTGGGTGCCTCCACCACCACCCCAAGGAGGAGGAAAAAAGATGTGGATGGTGTGGATGGGAAACAGAAGTTTGGTGGGCTCAGGGACACCCTGACATCCACTCTGTAGGAATTGAGTCCCTGCCTGTGTTTCCACCCTGCTGCCTGTGATAACACAGGACTGTCTGCTCCCATCCTGGTTTACTCCAGTTCATCCATATCCCAGTTTTCCAGGTCATTGCTTCTGTTCATGAGCTCCACAAGGCGGATCCAGAGCACCTGTAAGTGTGAGAGCTGCTCGGAGCAGGCTGAGCAGCACCAGGCAGTGGTGCCTATTCCAGGCAGTGCAAATGTGCTGATTGCCTCCCGCATTCCAGGCAGGGAGAATCCAGCCATTAGCATTTCCACAAACGGGCTCGGGGTTTTTCCCATCTTATTTCCCATGCAGTTCACTGGTAGAGACTGTTCAGGCTGGAATGGCTGAAGGAACTCAGCCTCGATGCTGGGAGGGGTTCCCTGGATGGATCCTAATCAGGCACTGATGGCTTCACTGCCAGGTGCCCCTGGAAAAGCCGGAGCGCTGCACACACCAACGCTGGGAATGTGGGCGTTCCCTCGGATTTAATGCCAGCATTCCCTGCTCTAGGTGGGATTCACATGCAGGAAAGTCAGCTCTGTGTCTGCCTGGTTTTCCAGGAAGGGCTCAGGGCAGAGCTCCTGGAAAGCCCCGGTGCTGCTGAGGGGGGGCACTGACCCTGTAGGAGCTGTGGGGCCTGGCCCTGAGCTTCCTTGGGAATATCCCAGCCAGGCTTTTGCATCCTGAACATCCCAGGTACAGCTGGTAGAACCCACAGCCTTTAACTGGTCATTGCCTCACTGTTTCTTCTCTCTGTTAAACACGAAGAGTTATACTGGAAGAGCATCATGGAATAAGCTGAGCTGGGAGGGATCCCAGGCTGCTCCAAGCCCTGTCCAGCCTGCCTTGGACACTTCCAGGGGTCCAGGGGCAGCCACAGCTTCTCTGGGCAATTGGAGCTATTCCAAATGCTGAGCTGCCATTAACCCATTGCCCCCCTGTCCTGGCCCAGCAGCTGCCCCAGAACCCCAGAGCTGCCCCAGCAGGGGAATATCGCAGCCCTGCTCCAGCCCTGCATCCCTCATTGGCCATAAACTCCTGGTTTGCAGGGACGGGCTGGCACCAATTCCTTTCTCCTGTTATCTCTGCGTTTTTACTGAAGGCCCGTTACTGGCTTTAATCAGTGAAATGAATTTGTTAATGAACTGCCTGATAAGCTTGACATGGCTAATGTTGGGAGGGTTTTATCTCTCTTTTTTCTTTGTTATTGTTTCTTCCATATCAAATAACTAAATAAATACATTAAAAGGCTGCTGCAGCTGATGGCAGCCTGGTCTTTTGCTTCAGGCAAATCATGGGAATAAATTCAGTTACAATTGCTTTGATGGGAAGAGAAGTTAATGGGAATTTCAGTGGCCATATGAGCCGAGGAGGATTTGGGCTGATCCCTGTGCTGTGATGAAGGCAGTGCCACTGCAGCCTGGCTGGTGCCATCCCACAGCAGGGACCCAGCCACGGCACTGGGACAGGGGTTTGGGAACAATTCCCAAGGGTTCATTTCAAACCATCCAAACACTTCCCCCATCTTAGGAGTCTCCAGGGACAAACTGGTGCCTGGCTCCTGGAATGGGTACAAGCTGGGCTTGGTCTGAGAGGGTTTTCCAGCCCAAAGGATTCTGTGATTCCATGGCTCTGTCTGGGCTGAGGCTCCAGTGGTGGCTTTGGAAGTGCAGTGGGATGGAAGAGTCTGGGAAACCTCACACTGAGCTTGTTCACCTTCACTGTGAACCATGGGCATGGTGGAGGTTCAGTAATGGACTGGGTGATCCTAAAGGTCTTTTCCAGCCTCAGGGACTCTGCGATCCCGTTCAGGCTCATTTTGGGATGAAGGAAAAGGTGCTGTGTGCTTGAAAACCTGTGTCTCCTGGGAGGGAACCTGTCTCAGCGCTTTGTTGGTGACATCTCTGCTTCACCAGAGCATGGGAATGTTGGAGGTGACACCATGGTGTCCTTGGGGACACCCTTGCAGGGCCAAGGGTCCTGGGTTCTAATGCACACAAGGTTTTACGGGCTAAAAGCAGCCCGTGAGCACCTTCAGTGTGGAAATGCAGGGGAAAGAGAGATCTTTGTGAGAGAAGTAAAGCTCAGAGAGCTGGGGGACAGCAGACTTCACCTTGCAAGGAGGAGGTGAACGCTGAAGGAGGAGATGGGTTGGGAGCTCCTTTTTGAAGGTTAGGATGGTTTTCCCTTTCCTTTTGTTCCCCTCCATTCATTTCAAAGAGGATCGCCCAGAATAATAATCCCCTTGTTTTGTCTGGCTGATAATTGCATTGATAATTGAGAACAATTGGAATAATCACATACCAGGGGTTTGTGTGGCAGAGCCTGAGACGGGGCTGCTTTAATCTCCACCGATGCATATTCATGATGCCATTAGAGGTAGAGCTGAAGCGCTCCCAGCCCCATTGTCTGCTTCAAACAAGGCTGCTTTGAACCAAAGTCAAAACAGGCGGTGATTGATCTGTACTTCCAAAGTTCCTTGTTCTCCCTTTGGGGCTGGATCTCTTTATCCATCCCCTCCCTCCCTGTCGGAGCAGTTCCAGCCCACCCCCAGGCTGAAGTGTCTGCGGAGCAAATTCCTGTCCTGATGTTTCCCTTCCATCTCCAGCCTGGGTTTGGCTTTTCCTGCTGCAGCAGAAGGTCCTCGATGTGCTCACCGAGTGTCCCTGCCCTGCTGGGAATTCTGCTGGAGCTGGAATGCAGCCGGGAGCAGCTGGGGCTGCCCCTGGATCCCTGGCAGTGCCCAAGGCCAGGCTGGACACTGGGGCTTGGAGCAGCCTGGGACAGTGGGAGGTGTCCCTGCCCATGGGAATGGGATGAGATCTAAGATTCCATGATAGGGGATGTCCCAGCAGCCACTGCCACGCCTTGGCTTCTCCTCCAGCATTCCGTGTGCCACTCCTGATGTTCTAAGCACAGCACATCTCTAATTCCCAGATTATTGTGGGTGACAGAGCTCTGGGTGTTATTAATGAGGACCTTGGGAGTTTTGTCTGCAACACCTGAACAGGAAAAGACGATGAACCCAGGACAAGAGGCCCCTCAGATCTTTAGGACACTTTTTATATTGGATTTCAGCGTTTCCTGGACCAATTTTTAACTAATTTATTGCACAAGATGAGGAAAACTCCCTAAGAAGCATCTTTATGGAACAGCCTCTGCTTCTGAAGGTTTAAAAAGAAATTACTCTAGAAATATGAATATTGACACCCCCCAGGTCACACACCTGTAATTTTGTGGAGTTTGGAATGAGATCTGCTCTGTTTTACCACACTTTGGTCCATTGGTTTTGGCACTTTGGGATAAGGTTCAGTGGACACGGTGGAATTCAAAGGTTGGACCTGTTGGTCTTGGAGGTCTCTTCCAACCTTAAAGACTCTGTGATTTGAAAATGTGTTCTTTAGGAAGGGCAGCCACAGGAGAGCCCCTGGTTCCATTGGTGAGAGGGAATTTAACAGTAATAACCCCTGACTTCCCTGTGCTGGGGTATTGTCACTTTGAAATCCTCAGCACAGGGTGGGGAAAATGGGAAAATACGTGGGGAAAGGACATTTCCTATGAAAACTGGCTGAGTTTTGAGTATGGAAACATTGTATTGAAGTCAGCTGAACAATTTTACCGACTGAAGGGACGTAGGAGCTGGGTGAATCATTTAATGGAAATTCCTAAATTAGCTATTTTTGATTCTTTTGTTCACAAATTGTCTCGAAACAGCTCGGGGATTTTCTCAATGAGCTGGGCTGTAGTCCCCGTGCCAGCGGGCCTGATGTGAAATTTGGCAGCTCTTTTTCCTCCCATCCGTTGGAAGGATGGAAAATGTAGGATTTCTGCATCAGCAGCGTTACATTGGCTCTCCAAATGTGCTCCCCATTATTGTTATTTAATGTTTGCACATAGCAGAGCTCGCAGGAACTGGATGAGGACTCAAATAAAAGAGACAGATTTAAAACATCTTTTCCCAGGAATAGGTTCATTTATGCCTTGTGCAGGGATAACAGCAGGAAGGGGGTGGATAAAGCAATTATTCTCCATGTACATATTGATATTTTTTATGTAAGTTACTGGGCTGAGTGTGAAATATGGGACATAGGAACCATTTCCCTTGGGTGTTTCTCCTGCTTTTTTAATTTCCTTTTTTCTGTACTTCCCCCCCTTCCTTTCTCTCTGGCAAAGCCTCAGCAGAGCAGAGAACACCAAATTTATTGTGCAAAGCAAAGCCTGGCGTGTGCCTGTGGCCAAGGCCTCTCTTGTTCTGGATTTATGGTTAAACTGAGGTTTAATCCCTGCGGGATTCCCTCTGTTTGCTCCGAAGGCTGAGCTCAGACCAGGCAATTCCTAAGGGGACACTTCAGGGAAGGGTTTTAACTTTATTTAATGCTTCATGGGGAAATGCTTCCAAGAATTGCTGCTGTTGAAATATAGAGAATTAGAATTTTTTCTTGCATTCTGTCTGAGGCAATTAATTGTTTAATTACTGAACACAGCTTTTTCCAGAGCCTGGATGAGGCTCAATGTTTCTGTTTGTTCAGACTCGGCCATTAAAGTCTTTTTGCTCCTGCTTTGAACAGGGAAAAAAATCCTTCAAGGGGGAAATACCTTCCAGTGATTAAATTAAATGATTGTGTGCATTAAAAAGTCTTGAAGGCACATTTACATTTTTAAAAAATAGGTAAACTATTTAAATTAGTCAAGCTATGGCATCCACTCATATGACTAAATCATTTTTAAAGGAATCCCCCAGTTTATTATTTCTTACACATAATTTTGTGTCCTGGCTCCTGAAATCTGTTAGTTTGTCCCAGGAGCTAAATTTTGCCTGATTCAGGGGAAGCTCGGGAGAAAATTGGAATTAATACATTAATTTTTAATATATTACATGTGTTAGAACATGAGGGTGGAGTGAGTGAGAGGGAGAAAATCTCCTGGATGGGAGGGGAAACCTGCATTAAACCCCAGCTGAAGAGGTGGGATTTGCTGCTTGTTCCTATTAACTCCCAGAGAGCTGGAAAAGCTGGATTGATCCATGTCACTTTTGGGCAAAACCAATTAATTTCCAGAGATTTCTCTTGTTCTCACAGCCTTATTCTCTCAACAAGTCCAGTGAAGCTCAGACAAGCTCAGCTTCATCCTTTGCTTTAAATTCGCTGGTAAAATGGGAGATCCTAAAGGAAAACCCTTGTGGGGATGGAAAGGTCGATGTGCAGGGATCTGTCAATAGGACCACAGATACCTATTGGCTTTCCCCGTTATCTCGATGTCAGAGTAAATACTAATCACCTTTAATTAATTAACGACAGATTTAGGACTAGAGGCTTTCATTCCAGAAAGTACCCCCGAGCCAGGAGCTGTTTTTCTGGCACGCTGAGAGCTCTGAGGGCGCTTTCTCTCTCCTCCAGGTTTGCTGTTTATCCCTGTGTAGCAAGGAGAGCCAGCTCTGCTGCTCCTTAGCCGTGGCCACAGCAGGGTGTACAGTCAGAGTGCTGAGACAGCTCCTCCTGGCTGCCCAGAGCCCAGCCCTGCCCAGCACAGCCACAGAGGGACAGGCAGAGACAGAGCCCTGGGCAGCCAGTTGTGTGAAACAGCCTTCAGAGGCACGGTGGCTTTGCTGCTAATGCTCCAGTATCTCCTGGTTTTCAGGCAGGAGAAACTAAACCCTGCTGGTGCTGATGAGACAGTGAAGATTTACTGCCCTTGCTGCAGCACAGTTACCTGTGCTGGATTTCCTGCCCTGACTGGGGCTGGGGGATGTGCAGGGCACCACGCCTCTCCAAAGGCAGCTGGGCATGGCCTCGGTCCCAGCACTGACCCCCACGGAGGATCTGCACCATCAGATCAGGAGGGAATCCCTGACTTCAGCTCTGTTTCCTGACATCTGTCACCCCCAGGGACTCACAGCCAGGGAAGTACTCAGGGGTAAGAGAGCCAGGGCCTGGGGTCACCCACAGGGCTCATGTGGCACAGGGGAAGGGGAAAATCCATGTTTTAGGCAAGGAAAACAGATGTCCAGAGAGAAGAGTAGTGGTGGTGCTTGGCTTTTCCAGCCTCAGTGATTCCGTGACCCTGTGACTTCTGTATTCAACGTGAATAACTCCAGGATGGGGTAATTTCCCTGTTTTGAGATGTTTGCCATTCCCTAACAAAGCACCTTGCACCGAATACCCTGGAAGGCTTAAAACATGATCCATCTTCTCAATGTATTGCAGGAGAAAGTCTCTCTCTGGGAATATTAGTGACTTCACAACTGGAGCAAATAAATTCTGCTTTCCCTAAGTAATGCAGCTTATGGTGCGGATCTAATTTTAGATTCCCTCTGCTGCCCCTAAATCTTTGCTCCATGTCTTTCCCAACTTGATGGAAGGGCATATTTAATTATCAGGAGTCACATTTGTATGGACAGATCTTTCATCACCAAAGCATATGTCTTTGGGGTTTGGAATTGCAGAAGTCCCATTATTCCTCAGCTTTGAGTAACTGAGCACCCAAACCACATCTGCAGGCGCGTGGCAGAGGCTGATCCAGAGCAGGCACGAGGAGGAGCTGCCTTTGCAAGCACGGCACTGTGTGGGGAAGATATTCCCTCCAGCTTTGATTCCCAATTTTTGCCTGAAATATCAGGCAAAACCTTGTCCCCCTCAGGCCTCTGGGTTACAAATCTTCATTCTCATGGAATCATGGAATGGTTTGGGCTGGAAGGGACCTTAAATCCCATCCAGTTCCCAGTGGGCAGGGACACCTTCCACTATCCCAGGCTGCTCCAAGCCCTGTCCAACGTGGCCTGGATCCAGGGATCCAGGGGCAGCCACAGCTGGTCCGGGTGACCAATTAATACAATTACCATTTGTGCATTTCATCTTAGCAGTGTGTTGGATCTGCTCCTCTCTCTGTGTCTCAGAGTGCTGGGACCTGCTCCTCACAGACATGGGCTGAGGCCTGGGTTCGGCTACAGGGATCTGCTGTGGTGTGCAAAGGGTGGGAAGGAAAAGCCTTTTCGACGGCCAAAGCTTCCTCTGAGAAGGCTGTGAAAAGCAGGGAGTGCCTGTGGTGGTTCCAGTCTCAGTCCCATGGTGGTTCCAGTCTCAGTCCCATGGTGGGCCCAGTCTCAGTCCCATGGTGGTTCCAGTTTCAGTCCCATGGTGGTTCCAGTCCCATGGTGGTTCCAGGTTCAGTCCCATGGTGGTTCCAGTCTCAGTCCCATGGTGGTTCCAGTCTCAGTCCCATGGTGGTTCCAGTCTCCAGTCCCATGGTGGTTCCCGTCCCATAGTGGTTCCAGTCTCCAGTCCCATGGTGGTTCCAGTTTCAGTCCCATGGTGGTTCCAGTCCCATGGTGGTTCCAGTTTCAGTCCCATGGTGGTTCCAGGTTCAGTCCCATGGTGGTTCCAGGTTCAGTCCCATGGTGGTTCCAGTTCCAGTCCCATGGTGGTTCCAGTTCCAGTCCCATGGTGGTTCCAGGTTCAGTCCCATGGTGGTTCCAGTTTCAGTCCCATGGTGGTTCCAGGTTCAGTCCCGTGGTGGTTCCAGTCCCATGGTGGTTCCAGTTTCAGTCCCATGGTGGTTCCAGTTCCAGTCCCATGGTGGTTCCAGGTTCAGTCCCATGGTGGTTCCAGTCCCATGGTGGTTCCAGTTTCAGTCCCATGGTGGTTCCAGTTTCAGTCCCCTCACCTCCCCCTGCGCTGTGTTGTCTCTAGGGACTGACCCTGCCATGGCAGAGGCTCCATTAAATGTGAAACAGTTCCTGCAGGCCCAAAATAATCCAGTCCTTGTCTTTCTGATATTTACCTGGAAGGTTTTTGCTACTTGAATTCTCATGGCACGTTTCTAACAGGCAGGTATGTTTTGATAATTACTCACATGACATTATGACATTCAATAAAAACCAATGAAAATCCATTAAAAAGTCACAGATTGGACATTTAGCCCCAAGTCCTGCTCATTGCCTGGCCAGTGTTTGAGCCTTGTCCAGTCAAGTCCTGATTATCCTCCAAACACTCTGTGCCAAGAACTTCTGCCTCAGCTTCATTGCTCTTCCATTAAAAAGCTGTTCTTGAGTCCATAAATTTATTTTACTCCGACTGCTACATGAAAAGCCATAAACCAATTTATGAGCTGAGAAATGCTCCTCTCGCTGCCACAGCAATTTGACATCTGCCAGCTTTAATTCTGGCTCTCCTAAAGCCTGTGTGTGGTTTGGGGGAGGAAGGGGAGCCAGAGAGGAGAAACTTCATCCCAAATACGAGAGGATATCTGATAGAGCCACGGAAGGATCTGTTGGAGACAGTGTCTCACAGGCTGCTCTGCTGGCAGGAGGTGCTCCAGGGGTACCTGCCCGGAGAGAGGAGAGGGGTCAGAGGGCACAACCCCATCACCACAGGGTGAGGGACCGAGCCTGCCCTGCACAGGGACCCCTCCTCTGTCCTCAGCTCAGAGCCTGATCTGCTGATCTTGGGGCAATGGGCAGGAGATCAAAACTGCTGCTGGGGTGGTGTCCCTGCACCAGCTTGGCTTCCTCCTAATGACTGCGGCCTCATTAGGGCCCTGGCAGCTTCAAAGGGTTGTCTCACTGTGCCACGAGCAGTGCAACATCCTCCTCAACATCTGAGGCACCCCTGTGTCATGGAGAAGGAGCAAAAAGCAAAGAAGGGTTTGGATGTGAGATCCCAGTTCTGGTCTCTTTTAATCACTCCTGAACTGTGAATTATTTATGCTCAGTTTGCACCTCCTGCAAGAGCTTGTGCTGCTGTTCATGAATCATCTCTCAGCCTTCACTGTGTCCAGACTCCTCCAGGCTCTGCTCCGCCCTCAGCCTCTGCCATGCTCCGTTCCTCCTCTCTGAAAACCCTTAGGATTTTCCAGCTGCAGGACTGGAACCCCCTTTGCCCCCCAAATCCTCCCCCAGACCCTGGGCACCCCCACACTGAGCTGCTGTCTCTGACTCACCGGCATTTCCCTTCTCTGACCCTGCAGCCAGCCTGGTCCCTTTTCCTCCTCCAGCAGCCTGTGCTTGGCATTCAGCCTGATCTCACTCCTGTCCAGCCCAGGGCTTTGCCCTCAGGTCATTCACATTTTATTCTGTTGCTGCTATTTTGGTCTTTTCAGTGTCTCTGTGCACAAATTCGAAGGAAGCTCAGGCAGGGTCAGCACCTTTGAGCCCAGGGTGGAAATGCTGATGTCCTGCTCAGCCCCACAGCGAGCGCAGTGCAGGCTGCAGCCCTTCCCAGCTCACCTGGAGTCCTGCTCTGCAGAACTCGCCTTCATTTCCAGCCATGCTTGAAATAAAACACAAATGGCAAGCAAGGAAAACACGATGACTGCTCTCTGGGAGGTTGTGGAAGGAAGAGGAAGCGGAGTTTTAGAAGGATGACAGAATGATCTGGGTTGGAAAGGACCTTAAAAATCATCCCTACCACGGGCAGGGACACCTCCCACTGTCCCAGGCTGCTCCCAGCCCCAATGTCCAGCCTGGCCTTGGGCACTGCCAGGGATCCAGGGGCAGCCCCAGCTGCTCTGGGCACCCTGTGCCAGGGCCTGCCCACCCTCCCAGGGAACAATTCCTGCCCAATCTCCCATCCAGCCCTGCCCTCTGGCACTGGGAAGCCATTCCCTGTGTCCTGTCCCCCCAGCCCTTGTCCCCAGTCCCTCTCCAGCTCTCCTGGAGCCCCTTTAGGCCCTGCAAGGGGCTCTGAGGTTTCCCTGGATCCTTCTCTTCCCCAGCTCTCCAAGGGACAGTGCAGGGGCAGCTCCAGTCTCTGCTCTCTGGGACCAGGACAGGACCATCCCCTCCAGAAGGAAATCCCAACAGAGCTGAAGCTCCTTCCCTGTGATCCGAGCAGAACAAGGCTCTGAGCTGTTCGGACACAACCTTCTGTCAGTGTGCTGTAAAAAATACTCACAAGCCAGGGGAACAACGGTTCCTCATTCTGTAATTTTCTGTCTGTGGTGTTCTCTCAGTTCCGTGTCTGCTCTTTGCATGTACCTAATTTGTCTTTATTAGCAGAGCAAAGCAAGGCTGATATTTACACTTCCAGAAATGCATGCAAGAGACAAAGAATAAATGCTGGATTTTGACTCATAAATAAACCTTTTCTTGTAGTCAGTGCAACAAGACATTGGCATTTTCTTGGTAACATCCCCACTGGAAACTGTGACAATATTGCCAAGCATCAATAACTGCTCTGGAGCTCAGTGCCTTGAGAAACATGCTGAAAATATGTAAATTTTAATTATAAGATACAAGTTTAAATTTAATTCAAATTAGTTGCAATCCACAGTCAATGCTGCAGGGCCATCAGTATTCTCCTTTGTTTAGGTCACATTCTATTTTAGGGAGTAAATACGGGGTTCAAAGGTACTTAAGTGCTTGATTCTTCTTTATTTCACCTGGAATCAGGAGAATAAATTCCTCAAGGGCTCAAATCTACTTTCTAATTTATTATTATCGTCATTCAGCAATCTGTGAAAAGATTATAAAGTTCTCACATTAAAAATCCAGGCTGTTTCCAGGGGAGCCTTTTCCTCAGAGCAGAGCCACCTCTGGCTGCACTTGGCTGTAAATTCGAGTGCAGTGCGGGGAACACTTTGGAGCGTGAAGGGTTTTACATGGACCTTGCAATCAATGCCACCCCAAGAGCCCGGATTCCTGCCAGGTTCTTGGGCTGGATGGCTGCTTGTAGAGCTCAGGAAACACAGCCTGGCCCTGCAGCCAGCTCCCAGCTCGGCCGGGAATCTGTGGAACAGCAGGGCATAAAGTGAACGCCTCAGCTCAGAGGAGAGCACCGAGCCCAGCTGGAAGGAGGTCCTGGGGCGGTGCCTCCCGGGAAATGCCCCAGCACCAGGTCTGCAAACCCTCAGCAGCTGGAGGAGGAGATGGAGAAGTTCCCATCAGGGCAGGGACAGCAATGCCTGCAGGAACAAATGTCCTCACTGCTCTTGGCTCCAGACAGGAAGAGCCAGAATTTTCTGAGGGTTGTGGTCCTGTTCCGCAGCATTTCCAGCTTTACTTGTCCCTTTACAAAACACTTGGGTAACTCTAGAAAAATAGCTGTAGACACCCAGAACTTTCCCCCTTCGCTGCCCAGACTGATCACTCCTGGCTGGGCAAGTCTAGAGGAGGCTTTGGCCAGGTGGGGGCTGGTCCCTGGCCGAGGTGACAAGGGATGGGACAAGAGGAAACGGCCTCAGGTTGGGCCAGGGGAGGTTCAGGTGGATATTAAGAAAAATTCCTTCTCAGAAATGGTGGCCAAGCCCTGGGCAGGGGTGAGTCCCCACCCCTGGAGGGGTTTCACAGCCCTGTGGAGGTGGCACTTGGGGACGTGGGGCAGTGGTGGCCTGGGCAGTGCTGGGCATGGTTGGACTCCATGATCCTAAAGGTCTTTTCCAGCCTAAAAGATTCTGTAATTAATCTGTGGGTCCATCTGTGTCCTGCCCTAGAGTGTGACTCCCTGGATGCCACCTTTAGACTGAAACTCTCTTTTCCTGTCCATGGTGCTTCCACACTGCTGAGGTGTCTGAAAGGGAAAGTGTCAGAAATCTCTGAAATACACATTTCAGTGCTGTTGTTTTTTCTCCCCTTTTATTAGAACCCAAAGAAAAGGTGACATCTGCTCCATAGTGTCTGTATTTTAATCACCTGTGAAAGGCTGAATTAACCACCAGCTAATGAGACTTGACAGTTTTACTAATATTAGAAATGGGATTGAAGGAGGAACAATTCCCACGTACGTTCTATAGATATTTGAAATATATACTTGAAATATGTCCTGGAAAATATGACTGCAGCTTTCAAACCATGCCCGTCATTTCCTTGATAACAGACATAAAGTTCTCATTTTCTTGTCAGCAATTAATCAGCAGCCGCAGATAACTGGGTGTGCTGGAAAAGGGAATTCAGAGCAGGCAGGTGACACACAGAAACTAAAGCACACAGAGTTGTGGGAAGTTCAGGAGTGAAACATTCATTTATGGCCTGCAGCTGCAGGAGGGCAGGGCTGGATGGGAGATTGGGCAGGAATTGTTCCCTGGGAGGGTGGGCAGGCCCTGGCACAGGGTGCCCAGAGCAGCTGGGGCTGCCCCTGGATCCCTGGCAGTGCCCAAGGCCAGGCTGGACATTGGGGCTGGGAGCAGCCTGGCACAGTGGGAGGTGTCCCGGGATGGGCTTTAAGGTCCCTTCCCACCCAATCCAGCCTGGATTCTGTTGTTACAGAAAACCCCCATTACCAAGCCCTGTGGTCCTGCAGCCATGGCACAGCTCATCTGTCCTCACCAGGGCAGCTCTGCCTTGTCTCCTCTGACCAGAGACACCAGAGTTCACCCACAGCGGGGAATTTGGGTCGTTAAAAGCCAACACGAACTCCAGCAAAGCCCTTCCTGCATTACCGTGGAGTAACAGCTCCGAGCACTTCCCAACAAACCCGTCAAGGCTGGTGCTGTTTCCCACACAAACAGGGTGGGAGCTCTCCCGAGGGCCTTCCCATGGAGTTCTCTGGGAGGTGGGAATGCTGCCAGCTCCTCGGCAGAGTGGCAGAGTGTGGGTTAGGGAAGTGGTGTTCGACTCCATTTGCTGTAATTGCAGGGGTAATTGAGAAGAAAGACTAAACTGATAGGTCAGATCTCCTTCTCCAAGTAATTATGTGTGATTTATACCGAGGGTGCAGTGGCACAGAGACAGAAGAGTATGTAAATTTTGGAATGATTTCCTAGAGAAAATGATTAGAAGGTTAACAGTAGCTTAGCATCCTAAAATTAGAAATTATTCTAAACTCCGTGCGTTTGGGGAATTACCTCTCCCGTGGAAATGTATATCCATCTCGTTAGAGGCAATCTGGGAAGCAGAGAGGCTTTTTGATTACTGTAAATGGCTCTGAGAGAGAAGCAGCTCGTGGCTGGTGGGGGTGACAGGGTGTGCCCGTGGCCTCCTGCACAGCCTGGCTGGCCAGGGCAGGACACGGAGCCACTTCCCTCTGCCCTGCCCCTCATAAAATATTCCCAAGGAAACAGCCAGTCCAGGGAGCTCTGGGCACTTCACCCTCTCAGAACTGAGTCCCCTGCAAGCAGAAATCCCTGCTGCATCTTAAACCAGGAATTTTTACCCCTGAGCCACCGCAACTCCCCTGTTGGTTGATATTCTCCTCACACACCACTGGACTGAAGGAACTCTGGGCCAGGATCACACGAGAGGGCTCAGAAAATATTGCTGACCACCTGGGAGCTGCTGGGAGGTGCTGGGAAGCAGAGGGAGCTGGGGCAGAACATCCACGGGATGGACAGGGCACAGGACAGCCCCAAAATCACACTCTGCCCATGAACTGTGGGGTTCTCCCAGCTGCAGCTAAAGCTGAAACCTGAAGAAGAGTTCCAGAAGAGTTGCAGAAGCTTTTCATTCCCCCAGAGCTCTGGATCGAGGGATGCTGCTGAGATGCTGCGTTCAGGTCTGTAAGTCAGGAGGGGCAGAGAGGGGAAAATGTTGCTTGTGAATTGTAAGGCTCGTTCTGCCTTAAAAAAAGATCAATGAGAAGGAAATAAAGCCCTCAAAGGATATTCCTGTGCTCCCAGGAGGGGAGTAAGGAACTCCCTGGAATCAAACCACACCAACCTTGGTGTGCACCCAGAGCTGGGATTTGCAGTGACCCAGAGAAGTGGGGAAACCTCAAAACAAAAACCCCCTCACATTCCCAGGGTCTTCCCTCTGTGCCTGCAAGAAATTCTTCGGTGCTTGGTGAAGTCTGTGCTCAGGGGTGGAGCACGGGGCTGGAATTCATTGTAGAATCCTGGAATGGTTTGGATTGGAAGGACCTTAAAGCCCATCCAGTGCCACCCCATGGGCAGGGACACCTCCCACTGTCCCAGGGTGCTCCAGCCTGGCCTTCAACTCTACTTCTATTTCTTAAATTTTTCAGTGAACTGGGAGCAGATTTAAGAAGAGAACTGAGAGCTAAGCTTGCCAATTCCCTTTGCTCCTGTGTACCTTTTGTAGCCTCATGGTAAAATGAGAATAATATTTGTATGACCCTTTCCCATGCATGGGCTGAAATGGGCTGATGGGAGCCAAATACGAAGATGTTCCCTCTCTCTCTCTCACTTTAGAAGGAACACTCTGCTTTGGGGGAAGTTTTTATTATCATTGAATTCTCGAGTTTTGGAATGCTCAGCTCCAAGATTTTTTTATTAAACTCATCTGTCAAAATAGAAATCCTTTCTGGAGAAGGCTGGGCTGTAAAGGACATATCCGATGGATGTGTGAATATTATGTCCATAAATGTTTGTTAGGAAGATTATTCCCAGCTGATATGACAAAGAGATGAGAAATTAGATCACAAATCTCATTAACGACCCAGACACTGAAGGAGAAATGAAGCCAATTAATGTTGATGGGACTTGACAGGAGAATGTCATGGTGCTGCTCTTCATGCCAGTCACACACCCCGAGCTGAACAACCCCACCAACGACAGCTTCCCTCTCCTCAGGAGCAAGTCTGGGTGGATAATGGTGGAATCTTGGATGGATAATGCAGGAATCATGAGTGGATAATGCCTGCTTTTCTCCACTTCCATGGAATTACCACCGTTTCCATGAGGGATGTTATCCCGAAGTTCTGAGAGGCGGAGGAGGCAGCAGGGCCAGGTCCCCCTGACCTGGCAGAGCCCCTCCACTCCCGTCCTCTGCGGGTACTTAAGGGGAATTAAAGCTCCGACTGCTCTGTTTCCATGACAACTTTTCTTTCCGTGAGAAAAGCCCTGCAAATCACGGTTTGTGATTTGAGCGCTCCGTAAATGTGGCCATTAAGCATCATCTCCTTCCTACTCCGGGAAAAGCAAAGCAGGGAAACGCAGCCTTTTAAGTCTGGATATAAAAGGGACTTTTCCACCTGAGAACCAAAATAGAAAACCGGTGGAAATGGTCAAAATGATCAGACTGGAAATCTTATTTATGTGTGCAGGGGGTGGAACTGGGCAGGGCTGGTTTCAGGATCACATCCCTGTGCCAGGTGATCCAAGCTGGAAGGGAACAAACCAAGGGTATGAAAGGAATTAACTCGTTTTTTACTTTTAACAAAAATTCCACTTTGGATGGAGGGACCCCAAAGCCCACCCAGTGCCAGCCCTGCCATGGCAGGGACACCTCCCACTGTCCCAGGCTGCTCCCAGCCCCAATGTCCAGCCTGGCCTTGGGCATTGCCAGGGATCCAGGGGCAGCCCCAGCTGCTCTGGGCACCCTGTGCCAGGGCCTGCCCACCCTCCCAGGGAACAATTCCTTCCCAATCTCCCATCCAGCCCTGCCCTCTGGCACTGGGAAGCCATTCCCTGGGTCCTGTCCCTCCATCCTTTGTCCCAAGTTTCTCTCCATCTTTCCTGTCAGCCCCTTCAGGCCCTGTGAGGCCACAGTGAGGTCACCCCAAAGCTTCTCCTCTCCAGGCTGAACAACCCCAACTCTCTCAGCCTTTCCTCCCAGCAGAGCTGCTCCATCCCTTGGATCATCTCAGGTGATCATCACCTGCCTAATGCGAATATTTGTAATTTAATACAGAAATGACTGATTGCTTCAGGCAGTAAAATCACCTTTCTAATGGCTGCAGAACGGAATGTGACTCTGTAGAAGTTATTTTTCAAAAGTAGAATAAAAGCATTTATATTTATATTTATATTTATATTTATATTTATATTTATATTTATATTTTACATGGGATTTCACAAGCCACTCTAAATATAATTCAAAACAGGTGAGAATTACCAGAAAGTTCTATAGACTGTGGAATCAAGTGATGTTATTTAAGTTCCCTGTGCTGTTTCAAGGTTTAGATTGAGTATTTGGGAAATTTCCTTCCCCAAAAGGGCTGTCAGGCCCAGGACAGGCTGCCCAGGGCTGCTGAGAGATGCTGAAGCTGTTCCTGCCCTACCCACAAAGCTCAGCTGGTTCTCCAGGAGCAAACATCTCCCAGGATCTCTGAGCACTGCCATGGAAATTCCCATTCCCCAGGTTCAGCACGGCACTAGGCATTAATGCAGGAGTTCTCTGCAAATATTTGTATAACAGCTCGAAGGTGGTTGTTTCCCTGCTCATTTGGCAAGAGGCCGGCTGGAAATGGGGTGGAAATGAACGATAACCTCGTGGAGCAGCTGTGCAGGGAGCGGAGATCAGTTCAGGGACACCATTTGCTTTAGGTCCTTCACGTGGAATTAGGGTCATTACTGTGATTTAGCAAGAGCCGTGTGCAGGTACACACAGGAACGAGAGAAAATAACATTTCCAAGGGTTATTCAGCAGTGGGCCGCAGAATACAGATGTTGGATAGGATATATTTGCACTAAATTGGATTGTGGGTAAATCAAGGACTTGATCTTACATTCAGGGTTGGAATCCTGCTCTGAGCTCAATGGGAAATCCACAGGCTCTGTTTCACTCTTGCAACTCATTCGATAAATGTTTTGGCATCCCTGTCTGTTCTGCTGCCTTAATCTTCCCTTCTAGAGAGCAGGAATTAGCATTTGTAATTTATTCAGCGGGGGAAACAAGGAGCAGCTGGGCACAGACCGGGAATGCGATGCCCCGGGGATAACCCAGAGGCTGAGTCAGCAGCGGGAGCATCCACAAAGCAGCTCCTGTGCTGAGCAGAATTTAATGGGAGAGATGGCAAAGAGTGGGCAGAAGCTTTTACCTGTAGTGCATTGAAGCAGCTGTGGGACTCCAGTGGACCTGCAGACCATCTTTGTAGCACTCTGCTGTCCCTAAATCCAGCACTTGCTGAGGCAGCAGCTCAGCCACGGCCTGGCCAGGGGAATATTTTGGGTACCTGCTGCCAACCAGAGCAGTTTTCTCTCTGCTTTTGCCTTACCTGGGGCTGGGCAGGACTTGTTGGGTGCTGGAGTAACATCCAAGCTGACAAAATTTACTTTCCCTCTTCAGAGGTCGATTCTCCCCTCTCTGAACTTGTGCAAATTCATCCCTGGGCTTACTCCAGAATCCTCCTGTTGTGGTGCAGGTGCCCTCCAGGCTGAGCCCTCTGCTTCCCCTGAGCCGCATCTCTGCACTTCACTTCGTGTTTAATTGTAATAAATGTAATGGAACCAGCAGCTCTGGGTGGGGAGCTTTATTTATTTTATTTTATTTATTTATTTCATTTATTTTATTTATTTTATTTATTTTATTTATCTGAGTGGGATAAATCAGCCTTTGCCTACCTGACAGGAGGCTGGAACTGGGGGGAATGGGCTCTTGGAGGGAACAAGGGACAGGATGAGAGGAAACTGCCCCAAGGTGCACAAAGGGAGGTTTAGATTGGAGATTAAAAGAAAATTCTTCATGGAAAGCCCTGTCCAGTCCTGGCACAGCTGCTCAGGGAAGTGGGAGTCCCCATCCCTGGAGGTGTTTATAGAATCAAAGAGTTTTTAGAATCATAGAACACTTGGGTTGGAAAGGAGCTTAAAGATGATCAACCCCTGCCGTGTTAAATAAGTCACTCCTGTATCAGAACTGAGCAAATCCTTCATGTGCATCATCTCAGAAAAGAAACACTGATTAACTTCAAACCCTGAGCGTCCTTCCTGCTGCCTCTCCCCAGCCCGGGGATAAATACACATTTACAGCCCCTGAGCTCGTGTTCTTCACTTTCTTTGGGTCCATTTGATGCTGTGTTAACAAAGTCAGATGGGCATAAAACTGCTCTGAGCGCCAGGCTGGAAATGGTTCTGGGCAGTTAAACCCTGGCTGCGGAGCCTGGGGAAGCTCCTGCTCCCAGGTGGGGCAGGACTGGCCCTGCTGCTCCTGGAGCTGAGCAGGGCACTGCAAATCCATCAAATCCTGCTGCAATCAGAGCCGGGGCCCTTCCAGGTGCTGAGAGAGGGGGATGGCTCTGCCCAAAAATCCTCCATGCAAAGTGCCCATTAGCTCAGCTGAGAGGCAAAAATCGATCCCACAAACCAGTGACAAACCCCAGCTCCTGCACAGCCTCCCTCAGGCTGTGGCTGCTGGGCTGCACCCCCACACAGAGCAAATGGCATCAGGGCAGATTAAAATGCACAGCCAGGGCAAATATCCCAAAGCTGCAGCACTGCTTCACAAATGCGTCTTTGGAAAAGGGAGAGGTTTTCAACGATGAGGTTTAGAAAGGGAGATCGTCTTAAAGACAAACGCTCTTAATTCCTAAAGGCACTCAGCTTCCCAAACTTTCCCTGGAAAGAGGAACTCGGGCCACTCGTGGTTTCTATCAGTGAGTATCAGATTGTTCGGAGGCAGCACCAAGGGACACGGGCAGAGTGGCAGAGCTGGAACTCCTCAGCTACAGGGGGGAATTCAGGGAAGCTGAGGATTCCCTGGGTTTGGTCCTCTAACACCAGCAATTCCAGGTGTTCAGACAGCACCACTTTTCCTAAAATCTCCCTCTTTATGGGCTGCGTTTGGCCATTTCCATGTAACTGGTTGGGACAAGAGGCTGTAAAGCATCTCTGCGTCTCCAGCTAATAAAAAGACACATAACTCTTCCCCAGAGTGAAAAATGAAGAGCAAGCACTGAAAGTGATGCTTAATCCTGGGATCTGGGGAGAGGGAGTTTTGTTTCGCTCTTCTGAGGTAATTTGTTTAAACCTGCATGGGGCTGGAGGAGGGAGAAAATTAATCTAATTAGAGACCCTCATTATGTTTCTCTGTATCAGAACTTTGCAAAGTCATAATAGGACATAAAAGTTTTATCTGAGCACAAGGGGGAATGGCTTCCCAGTGCCAGAGGGCAGGGCTGGATGGGATCTTGGGAAGGAATTGTTCCCTGGCAGGGTGGGCAGGCCCTGGCACAGGGTGCCCAGAGCAGCTGGGGCTGCCCCTGGATCCCTGGCAGTGCCCAAGGCCAGGCTGGTTGGAGCCCACCCAGTGCCACCCCTGCCATGGCAGGGACACCTCCCACTGTCCCAGGCTGCTCCAAGCCCCAGTGTCCAGCCTGGCCTTGGACACTGCCAGAGAAATAGAGAATTGTGTTTCTGCACAAGGAGATGAAGGAAGGAGAGCTCCCAGCTGAGCTGTGTGCTGGGAGGGCAGTAAATATTTCCTCTTTCCAGCATGAATTATTCCTTTCATTTTTTCCCTCCTTTCAGTCTGTTGTAACCACAACTTTATTTAAATGCCACTTTTCTTTCCAGTGTGACTGCAATAATTCCTTAAAGAACATATTTTGATCGCTTGCCTATATGCTCAGGATTTCTGTTTGCTCCCATAATTGCTCCTTAATTATTTTCCAATTGCTGAAACAACAGTTTTCACAGTTTATTAAAAAGCCTTTTTGAAAGCATTCCCCCAAGGCATTGTCAGGGTTTATGACTGTCACGAACAGCCAGAGCCAGTGAATAATCAGCAGCAGGGGCTGGTGGCACTCATGGGGAATGGTGAGGCTCAGGCAGAGAGCACCAGGAAGTTTCGTGTCAGCCTGGATCTCCTTCAGTGCAGGAGCACAGGCAGCTCCCAGATGTCCCAACCACTCCCTCCCACCGAGATGAGCCAAGGGATGGAGCAGCTCTGCTGGGAGGAAAGGCTGGGATGGGGTGACCTCATTGTGGCCTCACAGGGCCTGAAGGAGCCACAGGAGAGCTGGAGAGGGACTGGGGACAGGGCATGGAGGGACAGGACCCAGGGAATGGCTTCCCAGTGCCAGAGGGCAGGGCTGGATGGCAGATTGGGAACTGGGAATTGTTCCCTGGGAGGGTGGGCAGGCCCTGGCACAGGGTGCCCAGAGCAGCTGGGGCTGCCCCTGGATCCCTGGCAGTGCCCAAGGCCAGGCTGGACATTGGGGCTGGGAGCAGCCTGGGACAGTGGGAGGTGTCCCTGCCATGGCAGGGCTGGCACTGAGTGGGCTTTGGGGTCCCTTCCAAGCCCATCCAGTCTGGGATTCCGTGCCCTGTGCCTGCTCTGAACACCCTGCACTCAGCAGTCACATGGGCCCACCTGGGAGGAATTTTGGCTTCACTCATTCCCAGAGGTGCAGGAGCTGATAGAAACACGTGGACGAGCTGCTGGAGACACTGGGGCTATTCCCGAGATGAATGGGATCCTCTTATTGTTTGGTATCACTTGCTCAGTTCCTCCTGCACTGAAGGACTTCACGGGGTCACCTGGCACAGTGTCCCACCGGGCTGTTGTCACCAGCAGCCACCACGGAGCTGTGTCCCTGTCACCTGGCTCTAACAAAGCCCCTCCTCCCTGGGGAGCAGAACCAGAAGGGAAGTGCATTGATTCCAGAGTCCTGGCATGAATTGGGTTGGGAGGGACCCCAAAGCCCACCCAGTGCCAGCCCTGCCATGCCAGGGACACCTCCCACTGTCCCAGGCTGCTCCCAGCCCCAATGTCCAGCCTGGCCTTGGGCACTGCCAGGGATCCAGGGGATTTACAGAATAAACTTTGTATGTTCAGCACTTCATTCATCCTCAGCTATGACTTTTCCAGCCATGGTGGAGTTTTCCTGCTTTTTCCCATTTCTCTGTACTGGGATAAGTGCAGACATTCCTCCTGCAGCCCAGGAACAGCTCAAAGCTGTTATTTCTGGATCAGCTGATTCTGCAAACGGCATCACAGGTGAGACAGTTCTCAGTGCATCACCTCCCTGTCAAAGCAACAGATGCCTTATTTACCCAGGGAGCACACTTGGAAAAAACTGGGATTTCACCCAGGAATTGGTTCCTGACAGTGATGGTAGTTAAAGGCTATCACAGGAAACATTGAATTATCAGCTCAGGCTGCAGAACTGCAGTGAGATGACAGAGAATTCTGAATAATAATGGATAACTCCATGCTGAAATCAATGCTATTAGACTGCACTGATGTAGGGACTTCTTTTATCCGTAAAGTGCAATTAAAAATTGAACTGAGGAGCTTTAATGTCGGGATCTCTGTCAGGTGTGTGGCTGTCAACACCTGAACTGACAAATGTGAGAATGCAAAATCCCCGCTGTGAAAATGCTCAGCAAGTCCTGTGCAGAGTCAGTTCTCTATTAGAGGAGCCCATCTAGGGGGTGAGATCCCAAACCTGGCTCCACGAGGGATTTCTCAGCCCACACTCGCTGTGGGGCACAGACACAGAGCAAGGCCAGGTCCCCGCAGTCCCCTCGAACAGCACGGAGCGGGCCTGGCTGAGTTCATCTCGGTGTCCCAGCATTTCCCACCCCGCCAGCTCCCCAGTCCCTGTGCTGCCGGAGCAGATGGGCATCTGGGGCAGGAGGGAGCACGAGGCAGTGACAGGGCTGGCTGGGAGCTATTTCTGTTCCAGCAGGAAGCTTTGCTGCTCCCCAGCACAGGCTGTGGGGTCTGCACCGAGCCTCACCTGCCCGAGCCCGGCACTGAGCACAAGGACCTGGACCTCCTTCAGACAGTGTTTGGACAGCGCTCTCAGGCACAGAGGGGATTGTTGGGATGTCTGGGCAGGCCCAGGGGTTGGACTGGATGATCCCTGTGGGTCCCTTGCAGCTCAGGACAGTCTGTGAAATTAAATTTCAGAGCCCCCTCTTGGTACCAAATAACACAAACCTTACCTTGCTCTAAAACAACATTCTCACTTCAGCAGCAGTCCTATCTGTAACAGCGACATGCTTTAGGGGATTTTTCCTATTCCACCCTAAAAAATGGTGACTCAAAGCCATGATGCCACTTCACCAAGTGCCCCCTCTCACAGAGACAAGCAGGGACACCTCCCACTGTGCCAGGCTGCTCCCAGCCCCAATGTCCAGCCTGGCCTTGGGCACTGCCAGGGATCCAGGGGCAGCCCCAGCTGCTCTGGGCACCCTGTGCCAGGGCCTGCCCACCCTCACAGGAAACAATTCCTGCCCAATATCCCATCCAGCCCTGCCCTCTGGCAGTGGGAAGCCATTCCCTGTGTCCTGTCCCTCCAGCCCTTGTCCAAAGTCTTTCTCCATTTTTCTTGTTGGCTCCTTCAGGCACTGGAAGAGGCTTTAAGATCCCCCTGGAGCTTCTCCTCTCCAGGCTGAGCACCCCCAGCTCTCGCAGCCTTCCCTCCCAGCAGAGCTGCTCCATCCCTCTGCTCATTTGGTGCCTGGCTCCAGCAGCTCCAGGTCCTTCCTGTGCTGGGCCAGGGCTGGGGCAGCTCTGCAGGTGGGGGCTCACCTGGGCACAGGGGCGGAATTCCCTAAGTCATGTGGAGGCAGTGGCAGAGCCCAGCTGTCAAAGCAGAGCCCCAGGAAGGCAACTGAAGCGTTGCTGAATCCCAAGTTTTCCCCAGCAGCCGCTCCAAGCACTTCCCAAGGCTCGGGATTCATTTCCAGGCATGGAACTGAAGACAATAAATTGCCTTCAGCCCCCAGCGCAGCACAGAGCCATCAGAAGGGGGATTTGTGCTCAGACACTGATCTAATGAAGAGCAAAGCCCGGCTCTGGAGAGAGCAGCAGTTATTTAACAGCATCATTTGCTGTGCCTAAAGGTGACAGAGCAGCCCGTGTCACCGAGCTCTGAGCTGTGATCGATGGCAGCCCCACGCTGCTTTTATTGGAACAAATGCTCTGACAAGCCACAGTAATGTGATTGTATCTCTGGCTGCTCTGTGTTCTACAACTCCAGATCACTTCCAGCCTCCTGCAGGAGACGGGCAGTCATTTCCTGTAGCAAATAAAATAATTCCCTATTACTCTCTGTTATGAAAATGCCATTTCTTTTTATTTGATAAAGTGACTTCTGTTTAGCATCTTCACAAAGCAGAAGGGTTGATGGGTTTGATGGATTTTACTCTGGTTTCTGCAGGTTTAGTTGCACCTGTTAAACACACACATCCATAATTTCCAGGATATTGCTGGTGTGGGGACTGGGGGGTACCACGCCGACACAGAGCATTAACTCCTGCAGTGGTTCTGTGAAGGGATGGGAATGCATCTCCCTGAATAACATTCCTTTGGACAAATCATCATTGGACGAAGCCAATTTAAAGGAAATATAACTTTGTTATTCAGTGTTTCAAAACAAATGCCAACCAGAATTCCATGGAATAAAATTGCAAAAAGCAAAGATCAGCTCTGTTGGAAGAACAAAACGTGCCAAACGTGCCAAAACTTTTTAGGGCAAGTAACACATCCTCAGCACCAAGCGCTTGGCCGTTCCTACAATCACTTTGCAGCCCTGAGCCCTCCCCTGGCAAAGCTCTACCTGCATTATTGCCTCCTCTCTGCTCCTCAAAGCTCTTGTACAGCTCCAGAAATGATTCCCAAGCATTTTAGCTTTCCCAGACAAGTCTGGGAGAATTTCTGCGTCCTCACAGCGGAGGTTGGGGAAGGTGGGGCTGTCTCACACGGAGCGGGGCCAGAGCTGGCACCAGGCAGCTGCTGCAGGAGGTGCCAGAGGTGAGCAGGGAGCTCCCAGATGTGCAGATCGTGCTGGCAGGAGCCTGCGGGACAGGCTGCCTCATTACAGGGGATAATTAACGGCAGCTGCCTCCGTAGTTAATTACTGCCAGCAATTAAACCCAGAGATACACTGCAGCAGACACCCAGTGAGAGCTGAGCTGAGCTGAGCATCGGCCTCACCTGAGCGAGGTCTCCCTGCCGGCCTCAGCAGACCCTGAATTCTCCCCATGACTTATAAAAGGCTGGGTTTCCTTTCCAGGACATCGTTTGCATCTTCTTATCCCAGAATCCCTGAGGCTGGAAAAGCCTCCCAGGGTCACTGAGTCCAAGCTGTGCCCAGAGCCCTGAGTGCCACCTCCAGGAATTCCTGGGACACCTCCAGGGATGGGCACTCCAAACCTCCCTGGGCAGTTCCAAGGCCTGAGCACCCTTTCCATGGGGAAATTCCTGCTGCTGCCCACCCTGAGCCTGCCCTGGCCCAGCCTGAGGCCGTTCCCTCTCCTCCTGTCCCTGGTCCAGGGGATGGAATCCCAGGATCGTTAAGGCTGGAAAAGTTCACCAAGCCCAACCATGAGCCAGCACCAAACCCTGGCCTCAGGTGCCTCATCCCCAGGGGTTTGAACCCTTCCCGGGCTGGGACTCCACCCCTTCCCTGGGATGCTGCTCCAACACAAACCCCACACTGCAGAGAAATCTGTGCACAGATGGTGCCAAGGCAGATCCCGCGGCTGGGAGCTGAAACCCATTCATCACACACACTGAGATATTTCACATTACAGCCTTTGATACAGGAGGAAACAAGGAATGTGTTCTGTCCCTCAGGAGGGGGAAACAAAGAAGTGTAATAGTTCCAATATTAATTTAAATATTGTTTGTTGCCCACAACAGCTTGCAAAATACAAAGAGACCTCAGCGGGGCTTGAACGCTCTGGTTTAGGAAGCTGCACCCAGGGTAGAGTTTATGAAAAATTAAAATTACACCACCAGGATTTTCTGATAAAAATCCCTTACAGTCTCATCATAATCAATGGGAACATTTGTCATCTTTAAAATGTTTTAGGTTGTATTTTCCTGAGGTTTATCATCCTTAAGATTCCCTTGGGAAGGGCAGAGCAGTGACAGCGTGCTCAGGAGAGCTCCGGCTTAGAGCCAAATAGTCCCATTAAATATAATCAAATATATTCGAATATTATATGTTAGAATAAAATCTATTCCACATAATAGATATATGAAATGAAATATAATCAATGAGCAGCACATTTTCTTGCAAGCACCAGAGTAAGGCAGAGCAGGGAGGGACAGATCCCTCCCCTGTCCTTCCCAGCACTCCATGGCCCCCCAGCATCCACCCAGGCTGAACCCTTCCCTCTGCACAGCTGGGCAGGCTGGGGAAAGGAAAACTTCCTTCGAAGATTATCTCTGACACCCAGGATACAACAAATCCCTTTATGTGCAGGACTTGTGGCTCCTGACAGCACAGGATAAGGGATTTTCCATTGTTCCCAGAACCAATGTATCCCAAAATTCCTCCCTCTCTGCTGCCACTGACTCCAGCTGCCGCCTTTCCCTGCTCATTGCCCATCCCAGAACTTTTCCACACAGAAACCTTTCTGCTCCCTTGCAGGAATCTGCCTGGAGGCCCGAGCCCATGGAATTCCATGCTGGAAGTTGCCCCCATTCCTCCCCGTCTCCCCACAGCTGCTGTGCAGGAGCAGCAGGAGGCCCCAGCACAGGGCACTGAGGTGATGAGGATCTTTAATCTCCATAAATATGGCCAGGACTTATCTGCTCCATCCTCGTTCTGCCACAGGGATTCAGGGATGAGAGCCCTGCAAATGTTACCTCTCCCAATAAAACCTTGTGACTACCAGAAATCCTTAATTTCCCACTAGGAAATAAAAGAGATCACTGGGGTTTTACTTAAGGCAACTTAATAATTTTATTCTGAATGGTCATTTGATGTGCATGTTCTGATAACATCCAATGATCCCCGACCTCCTCCTGCAGCCACAGTCACCAGAACAGCCCGTGGAGCTCGTGCAGGACCCCTGAGACCCCACAATCCACCTGGATCTGTAGGAGCTCCTGCAGCTCCCACACCTGCTTTGGAGCACGACTTTAAATCAGATTTTACACATTATGGAGCAGCTTTGCCTTTTCTAACTTTGTATTTTTTGTTCGAACTCTGGATTTGGATTTAAAGAAATCAAAGGA
Source organism: Corvus hawaiiensis (assembly GCF_020740725.1). NCBI lineage: Eukaryota > Metazoa > Chordata > Aves > Passeriformes > Corvidae > Corvus > Corvus hawaiiensis. The sequence goes on along the minus strand of NC_063220.1, from coordinate 1,220,211 downwards.
TCCCCTGAAAAGCTCTAAAAAGAGAAGCAAAGGTGCAAAGGAGAATGAGAGGCAATAACCAAAAGCTGCAAAGTTAATTCCAACTGGGCACAAGGAATAAAGCACTGGACAATGAGGGCAGTTAAATTCTGGAAGAGGCTCCCCTGAAAGACTGGACAAACTCAGCATTTTTGGAGATTTTCCAAGGGCAGCTGGCAGGGTCCTGACAAACCTCCTGCATCCTTGGAGTTTGCTTTTTGGGGACCAGAGCAGGGACCTGCATCCTGCTTCCAAACTCTCCTCCCTACACTTTCACAGTCCTTCCCAAGGAAACTCCAAAGGGCAGGGGAAAGGTCTCCCAGGTGGGAGCAGGTGCTCAAGGCTGGGGCTGGGCGAGCCCTGGTTTATTTTAGGGAAGACTTGACCAAAATGGAGAAGTCTCCACTCAAATTCTATCCAAGAGCCAGGATTTGTCCCAGTGCTGCCCCACACCGCCCACCTCGTTCTCCTGCTGCCAGTTCCACTCTGTCTGTGAGCCTGGGGCTTGGATGAGCTTCCAGCTATTCCAGGACTTGGGAATAAAAAGTGATTTTCCTTGCCCAGAGATTGCACAGGACACTGCCAGGAGGAGGTGAAGGATTGCTGTGCTGCAGAGCAGCCCCACAGCAGGAATCTGCAGCTTCCAAAGGCCCAAGTCCCTCCCCACTTCTCTCCTTCAGGAATGGGACTTTGCCTGGAATGCTGCTCTCACTGTGGGTCAGGTGGGGCCTCGGTTATTAAATATAAAATGTGATCCTAACCAATGGTTTCTCTGGATTTTTTCCTGGGAGAGACACTGAATCCCACACTGCTCTGGGCTAGAAGGGACCTTCAAGCCCATCCAGTCCCACCCCAGGGATCCCAGTCTGGCATTCCATGGGATCTATTTCCAGCCAGGTTTCTTTGCTCCCCTCCTGACTAATCTCTGCACTGCAAAAGCCACAGGAACCGTGGGACATGAAAGCCACTCACAGTTAATGAAGGGAGGCCGTGATCAATGAACACAATTGGGTGTCAGCCTTTTAATTCCCCCAGTTAAGCCCCAGCTGTTTTTTAAAATGAGAGAGAGAGAAACGGCTCAAAGTCCCCATTAATGCCCATCAGCAGCACTCTGGGAAGGAAGGAAGAAAAACGACCCTGTTTTCCATAGCCAACATCCTTAAACCACTCATTAGTCTGGGTAAAACTGAAATATGGGCCTTGGAGGGGCTGGGATGCAAACCAGGGGAATAACAGCACAAGGAGCAGCTGTGGCAGCGCTGGGAATGTGCTGGGAGCACCTCAGCCCATGGACACCACCGCTGCTCCTGCCTCAGCCAGCAGGGAAGGAGCAGGCTGGACATTGGGGCTGGGAGCAGCCTGGGATGGTGGGAGGTGTCCCTGCCCATGGCAGGGCTGGAATGGGATGGGCTTTGAGGTCCCTTCCAACCCAAACCATTCCGTGATCCTGGGGTAGATGGGGAAGGGGCTGGGGGTGATCCCTGCCAGGTCCTGGACCCCCACACCCCATGGGACCCCCAGCCTGTGGCAGCCCCTGGGTGCAAGCTCAGGGCTGGGTCTCCAGAGGCCTTTCCCTGGAGGGAGGAGGTAAAAATCCCCAGTTATTCCCTGCTTGGGTTTTTCCCCTGTGTCACCTGGAGGCTGCAGTGGTGGGAAGTTTTAGAGGAACAGCTCCAGGAGTGAAGGTTTGTCTGCCTGCAAACTGACATCTTGCTCTAGGAACAAAGAGAGGTTGTAGAAGCTCTGATTTGTCTTTTCAACACACATTTCCACCAGGATACTCGCTTGAAATATGTACAGTCTCCTGAATATGTGGGTGTATATAAGTGCATAGAGGCCTTGCCCCACTCACTTCCACTCTGATGACTGATGCCAGCTTTTATTCCCTTTAGCATTCCAAGCAATCACCCAAGGAGTCACAAATAATAGAAAAACATCAGGCCCCAAAAGTTATCTCACTTATCCCATCGGAGAAATCCCTTTTCTTTGTGCATTGCTTTATCTGCTCCGAAAAAAATTGCCTTAAAATGAGGCAGAAAAACCAAGTGGCTTTGGGCTTATCTCAAAGTGCATTACTGATAATTACAGGGTTTCTGTTCCAGCCTGAGCTGTCCTGGCTGAGGATGAATTTGTTGTGAAGGGAAGCAGGAGCTGGAACTCCCCCCTGCTCCATGCTGGCAGAGCAGCACAAAATTCCGTGGAATGTGTTCGGAATTCCAGCAGCAGAGTGAGTCCCAGCAGCAGGGGAGGAGCAGTTAAAGTGATTTATCCATGGCCATCGAGGACGCAGTTTGACAGCTCAACCCACGAGCTGGGGAAGCTGCAGTTGGAATAAATGGAAATGAGAATGAATAAATAGTGTTTTACAGGGGAAGCAAATGGACAATGGGGAAGGACCTCGGGCTTTTAAACCCTGCCTGCAGGAATATCACTTCCACCTCCCACAACTCCCATAAGATTCTTATGCCAAATCAAGCAGTATTTTTGTCATCTTAGGAAAATAATGTTGAAAGTGCTCATGGGCTCTGTACCTGCTGCCAGCACCGTGTGTTACACTGCCACAGACCTCCACAGGTCTGGCAGCCCTCAGCCCACTGCAGCTCTAAACATCCCTGCTCAAATATTAACTGACACCTCTCCTGAAAAATAAAAAAACCAGCTGGTTTCCCCAAATCGTTCAAAATCCAGGCATGACTGGATCCCCACCAATTCCCATATTGCCACTGTCACCTCCCCGTGCTGTCAGCTCACTTAAAAAACCAAAGTCAATAGAGATGAAACTACTAAAGGAGCAGGAGGCTTTTCCTTTGCTAATATGCTCTGCCTTTAAAGCAAACATAATTTTACAGCACCTTTAAATATTAACACATTTGGAGTGTTTGTTCCACGTTGAGCACAGTCAGCAGAGACAAGCTGAAGCACGAGGAAAGGATTTATTGGGGGCTTTTTCTCCGGCAGAGGTTTATTCCCTCTGCCCCACCAGACGCTGACGGCAGCTTCCATGGAAAACGTGGATATTGAGCATTTATTGTGTCCAAGGAAAACTGAACGTGGCACTCAGGGCTCTGGGCTGCTGACAAGGTGGGGATGGGGCACAGCTTGGACTTGGTGACCCTGGAGGGCTTTTCCAAGCCCAGTGATCCTGGCATCACATGAATTTACCTGCGACATTCCCTGGATCCAAATTCCTCCCCTAAATCCGAGTGAAATGACTGCAAACCAGGCACCACCCACTGACCTTCCCACCTGCGCTCCCTCCTGGCTCCCTTTCCCTCTTTCCTGAGCTTTTTATAGCAATGGGGTTAATGAAGGCACCATCAGCAGCTCAGGAGCCCAGCCCCAGCCCCGTGGCAGCCCTGGCAGAGGGATTGAGCTGAGGGGACACCGCTGATGCCATTAACGGAGCTCATCGGTGATGGAAGGCTGGGGGAGGATGTAAACACTTGTTTGATCCCCTTCTCACACTCATCCACCCCACACAAACCCACAGCAAGAGGGAAACGTGCCCTGAGCGACAGAGAACAAACCCCCAAAGTGGGACAGGAGAGTTCCCTGTGCAGGAGTGGCAGCTCCCAGTTCCAGCCCAGCAAAGCCCTGACAGTGACTGATGGGAGATAACTCAATAAAGATCCTACATTTTTTGGAAACTAATGGGTTTCATTAGGCTAAAAGGCATCATTCATGCCAAGTAATTTATATTGCACAGGTAATTTAGGTAATTACCTCAACAACGAGGTAATTTATATTACACAGCAAACTTGCTGCACTCCCCCCCCCCCGATGGATTTGCTGTTGTTATCCTTTGTTAAACGACACTGAACCTTCCCATAAAACCTGGAATGGAGGCTTTGATGGGCTTTGTGTATTTTCACATGGAAAACAGCTCCTGGGCAGGAGTTGTAAGCCTTGCACTGGTATTCTACTGGGTCTTATTATTTTCGGGAGAGGATTTATGGGATTGCTTGTAGCAGGTAAAAGCTGCTCTATGCAAACATTCCCTGCAGCTTTCTGAGGAGGGATCTCCTCCTGTTCCTAAGGTCAGCTGCTCCACAGTTTGGAGCTTGGGCAAGGGCAACCAGGCAGGGCCAGAGCCCAGAACAGGCACCTCCTCCCAGTCCCAAAATCCCAGTGCTGGGCTGGACTCCATGATCTTGGAGGTCTTTGCTCATTAACACTCCTGATTTTTGCTGCAGCTGAAATGTTTTGGTATCTATCAAAATGTCCTTGCCTGACAAAAGAAAGCTAAAAAATTCTCCCTGGCCTCCTTAACAAGCCCAAAAGATTTGGGAAACAGGATGGGAAAGAGCCAAAGGCAAAATAGAAATAGGATTCCTTGTTCTAAAGGAAGTCCTTGAATGCCACTCTGCTGGCTTTGGGCCATGAGGTGCCACAGAAGGGCCACCACAGCCACCTCCTCCCCCTTTGTCGCAGCACCCCGGGGAGCAGAGCTGGAGCTGGGCTGGTTTGGGTTCACCATCCCATCCAACCCTTCCCATGGATCAAAGCCCAGCACGGAGCTGTGTGTGAGCACAGAGCGAGGGAAGGTGTCTGCCCACACCCAGGGGGCATTTGGGACACAGACTCTGAGCCCCTGCAGCCAAAAAAAACAAGTTAAAAAGGAACCTGTCCCTCGTGACAAGCTGCCAGTTTGTGTCTGATGAGTGCTGAGGAGCTGAGCCCTGCTTCCTGACAGCTACCAAATTAAACTTTGGGCTGCTTAGGAGGCTGCCAGTCAATAAATCCAAGTGTTTTAGAGGTCCAAGGCTGTTCCTCCTGCCTGTTAGGCAGGATGGATGATTTGGTCTCTGGGAATCTGGAAGCACCAGCCCCCTTGGCTTTCCTTGTTTCTGGATCATGTTTATGTGGCCACTGAGGGAGATTCTGTGTTTTAAAAAGAACTCAGGGACTGTTTTTTGCTTGGGCTGAAATAACTCTGATTCCTGCCCCCACCCAGGATGAGAACAGGGCAGGAATTCACGGGTGAGTCCCCCTTACCTGGGGTACCTTCCCCACGGGAGTGGTGCTGCAGAGACCTTGGAACAAAACAAATCAGGAACACCTGGGCAACTACAGGGACTGTCCTGTGCAGCAGGATCACAGGATCACGGAATGACCAGGGTGGAAAAGCCCTCCCAGCCCATCGAGTCCAAGCTGCGCCCCATCCCCAGCCCAGAGCCCTGAGTGCCACCTCCAGGAATTCCTTGGACACCTCCAGGGATGGGCACTCCAAACCTCCCTGGGCAGCCCCTGCCAAGGCCTGAGCTCCCTTTCCATGGGGAAATTCCTGCTGCTGTCCACCCTGAGCCTGCCCTGGCCCAGCCTGAGGCCGTTCCCTCTCCTCCTGGCCCTGTTCCCTGCCAGCAGAGCCCGACCCCCCCGGCTGCCCCCTCCTGTCAGGGACTTGTGCAGAGCCACAAGGTCCCCCCTGAGCCTCCTTTGCTCCAGCCTGAGCCCCTTTCCCAGCTCCCTCAGCCGTTCCTGGGGCTCCAGACCCTTCCCAGCTCCGTTCCCGTGAGTGCCCAGGAGAATTAAAAAATAATTAAAATTAAGTATAATTAATTAGTGTTTTAAAATGAAAAATAACACTCTCAAAAGCACTTCAGAACTAAACCCCAAGGATATCTGAGCAGTGCCTTTCTGACCTGCTTGAGTGCAGTCTAAATCTCAGTTTTGGTGCCTCTCCCTATTTACAGGTGCAGCTGGCTCAGTGGATTTCCTCAGCCTGAACAATTCTTGTTACAGCAGATTAATAAAGACATTCTCTAAATCAGTTGTGAGACAAATGACAAGAAAACTCCCCAAATTAGGCTTAATAAAAAAGTCTGAGCCGTAATGAGGGCATTTGGGGATTCCCTGTGCCAGCTTCAGGGCTGTTCCCAAAGATTACCTTATCAGGCACTTCCACGCAGCTTTGTGAGGTTCTTCTCACCCAAGCTGAGACACTTTTGGTTGGAACCGACCTGTGGTTCCAATTTGAATAAGTAAATTGAATAAAGGCACTTCAGCAGAGCCTCAACAGAGAGGCAGCAATAAATCCCAGGTTTTTCTGATCAGCACAAAAAGGCAACAGAGGGAGGGATGAGGGGAATATCCCCATTCCCAGGAAAAAAATCAATGTCTGGAAAGAGCTGCAGCATGTCCTTGACAGTTCTGATGACATGACAGAACAGCTCTGACTGTGCCTGGATCCAGCCCTCAGCTCTCAACCCAGTGCTGAGGCTCTGAAATTGGATAATGAGGCCACAGTTTCCCTGGAAGTTACGGGGAAATTGAGGCTATGAGACAATTATGTCATATTTGATAAGGCTAATTGACATTTCAGAGCAGGACTTAACTGAGACTGGAGTTGAAGCTTTAGAAAGTGATAGAAAATAGTTAAAATGTGGCTTAAAAAAAGAATCAGTGCTATTCAATAAGTTCCACAGCAAACTGGGGTGTTTGGAGCTGTTATTGTATATGAAATACACAAAGAGTACATGCAATTCCTTCCCAATATCCCACCTACCCCTGCCCTCTGGATGCCCTGTGAAGAGCAGTTGCAGCACAAACTGACCATGTGTTACTTACATTGACCATAAATTGCGTATTAATTCAATAAAAGGGATTTAACCTAAGTTCTTATAATGCAGCAATACTGAATGTGATTTCCCTTTGTAAAATCCTCCTTAAATCCTATTTAAATCCTATTTATCTGAACTTTTTGTAGGAAATATGCAGCCAGGTGAAGGCTCCTGGCTGTGTACATTGATATTTCCCCACAAGCACCTCACATCTGACAGCTGTGCTGCCTCATCCAGGATTTCCATAATAATCACTGGATTCCTTGGAGCGTGCCACAGATCTGAGCAGACAGATATTCACCAGGCCTGGAAATTCAGGAGGATGAACCTGCTCATTTTAATCTTCAGAAAGAGAAACACCACATGCAACCACCCTGCTTGGAAACAAACCCAAGAGGTTTTCTTTACTCAGGGGAAATAACGCAGTGATGAGGACAGGAATCCGTCACTTTGCTTGGAACAAAATTCATCATCCTGCAGGAAGTGAAGGCACCCCAAAGAGCGTGTTGGTAGATGAAGAACATGGTTTGTGTGAGTGCTCCTTTAAAATCCTTCACTCAGAAATGGTGAAAATCCAAAGTTCTGAGGAGTCCTGAGTACAGCAAAAGCTGTGGAAAAAAGGGTCTGGATTTACCTGATGTGAATTTTGGTAGCTGCAAGAGTCAGCTGGTATCACAAAAAATGGATGAAGCGTTGCACCCCCGGCCCTGGAATGAAATGTTAATTAAGGGATTTCTATTTCCACACCTCCCCCCCTGTTTTCCTGTTACCTGGTGGCTTTGTTCCCGCTCCGCTGGGGCTTCCCCAGCTCAGCCCCAGCTCTCCAGGCTGGCTTTTGATGTGGTGCTCCAGCAGCCTCCTGGAGATGTCAGGATCTTGAAAGAGAAGTAAATTCTGCTGTGTGAAAGGCACTGCTGCTGGAGGGCTGGAAACTCCAGTGACTCCAGGAGCTCCTGACCACTCCGAAAAGGACTATTTATTTATGGATGCAAAACAACTTCCAGGGCCCTCCACTGCTTTGTGTTCCCTCTTTTCCCTGCTCACTGAGCTGGGATGGCACCTCCTGACACATCTCTAATGACCAGGCAGGAATCACACAATGTATGTAAAGGTAAATTCACACCCCCACATCACCCAGTGATGTCTGCAGGGATTCTCCAAGGATTCCAACCAGCTTCCAGTCGGGAGCTGGGGAGCAGAACAAGGCCACCCACCAGTGGTGCTTGAGGGAATGAAGTGGAGAGGGGAAAAGGAAACACTGCAATAAAAAAAGTGCTGTTTGTAAGAAAATCAACCATTATTCCTGATTATTATTGGGAACGCTGCACATCTGAACTGGCACAGTGGTTGTCTGTACCCACCTCAGAAGGTGCCCCTGAGCCTCCTTTTGTCCAGGCTGAGCCCCCCCAGCTCCCTCAGCCACTCGTGGGGCTCAGTGATGAGGAGGGACACGGTGTCACTGTGGTGAGACACTGTGGTGTCATTCCCTGCAGGTGCCATCCAACTCCACCCCGTGCCAGGAGGAGCTCCAGGAAGAGCTGGAGATGCAGAGCTGCAGAGAATGCACCTGCAGAAAAGGGGAGAGGATAAAACAAGGTCAGCTTGGAAAGCTGCTCTGTGGAAGGTGGCCCTGCCCAAGGCAGGGGGTGGAATGGGATGGGCTTTAAGGCCCTTTCCAGCCCAGTCCAGTCTGGGATTCTGGCACATGTCCCAAAAGCCCCTCCTGCTCCATCCATCCCTGAGCTCAGAGCCAGCCCAGCCCTCAGCCAGGTCTGAGCAGAGCTGGGCCTGTTTCCAATTTGTGTCCAGCAGGAACCCTGTGATTTCCTCAGCGGGTACAAATGGGATGAGCAGCAAATCCCCTTCGCAGCCTCCTGTCCCTGCTCTCAGCACCGTGGGAAGCCCCTCTAATATATTCAGTTATTAAGGCCCGATTTAGCAGGGGACTTGTGCTTTGTAAGCCTGAAAAAACAGCAGCACAGGGCTTGTTTATGAGGAGGATAAACAGGAATTGAGAGTGCTCTTGTAATGTTTGGATCGAGTTCTCCTGAATAAAAGGAGAAAAACAATTTATTGTTGTTTGCTCTGTAACCAGCCTGAGCTCTTTTCTCTTCCAGGGAAACCAATTAGGCCTTTTCAACTGTTTAAAGAGGGGAGTGGGGGAGTTGTGTGGTCCATAAAAATTCAGCTCCCTGGTTGTCCTTCTGCTCCTGCAGGTCCCCTTTTCCAGGGAAACCCATGCAGGGAATTTCAGGGGCTTGTTCTAAAGAAAATATTCCCAGACTCCTCTCAAGTTGCCTTCTCCAAGGTCCATCGTCCTTCTCCTTCAGGTCATGAGGCCACCCTGGCGAGATTCTGCTCCATGAAATATTGTAATGCTACAGACGGTCGGGGTGTAATTAGGGCTGGGCAGGAGCAGGTTAATACTCACAGCTAATGGGAGGGCTGTAATTAGTGCTGGCCAGGAGCAGGTTAATCCACACCACTCTCCTGGTGAGAGATAAAGATGCTTGGTGGCTCCTATCACTCATCCCACTGTCCCTCTCCATGCTGCTGTTTCAAACCAGTCCCACTCCTCTGCATTTCAGCCTCTGCATCCTCTGACATTTATCTTTCAGCTCCTGCTCTGGACTGGTGCTCTTTTTATTTATTCCATCTGATATTCTCAAATCAAGCAGTGGATCTTCAAAAGAAATCCTCGATCAAAGTGCAGCTCCAACTGGGCCTGGCTCTGGCCAGGTTAAACCCATGACTTTCCCTCTCTGATGAGAGCATGATCATGGAATATTTCACTCTCAGGTCTGAAGGAAATTCTGGTGATTGATAATTTTCCATTTCATTCCCATTCCCTCTCATCTCCTTGGACTAAAGTGAAACATTCTTCTTTTTTAAGAGAGCCTGCTTTGATGTTGCTGGGAACTTTGGGTTCAGCTAATTTGGAAAGATTTAATATTTATTTTTCCTGCTGTTATCCCTGGCATGGAGATACCTGCACTGGCAGCTCTGGAATAATGGGGTGGTGATTCTGTGCCAGCACACGAACAAGTCTGGGACATTTTGGGAAGATGGAAGGAAGTGGGAAAAAGCTTCAAAAGGCACTGAGATGGGGCAGCAGCATCATGTCCAGCATGGTGTGCTCATAAACAGACATTTGGGAGGGTTTTAGGAAGTTTGGTAGCCACAGCCAGGGATCATTGCTGTGCATTAAATTATCATTGTAATACGGAAAAACTCCAGGAAAGCTTCGACTCAGGAATAATTTCTTCAGGTCAGGCCTTGGCAGGGGCTGCCCAGGGAGTCCCAGGGAGTCCCCATCCCTGGAGGGGATGTCCCCATCCCTGGAGGTGTCCAAGGAAGGGCTGGAGGTGGCACTCAGAGCTCTGGGCTGGGGACAAGGTGGGGATGGGGCACAGCTTGGGCTCAGTGGGCTGGGAGGGCTTTTCCAACCTCAGAGATTCCTCAATGATTCTGGGATCTCTGGCTCCTGGGATGAGGGTCAGTGTTTGCAGTGCCTCGAAGGAGACCTGGGTGCATTCAGAGCTGAACCTCTCCAGAAGCAGAACACCTTTTCTGCGGCAGTTTGGCTCTAAGAGTTTAGGCCTGAAAACACACAAAATAAGTGCAGGTTTGGAGCCTGGAGAAATCACTGGATAAAACAACCATGTGAGGAAAAAGCAGATATCAAATGTGTTCCATGTGGAGATTTACACTGTGTGTGCTCCCTGATTAAAGCACAATTATTGCAGTTTTCTGGAGCATAAACACTCCCACGACACCACTTCCAGGGAAGGCACAGAGTCCCCGTGGGAGCCCAGAGCACTCCAGGCTTTCCCTGCTGCCGTATCCCAAACCCCAAATCCCAAATCATTCCTTGTGCTCAGAGATGGCATCAGTGGGAGAGGGGTAACCTCACCTTGCACCGCTGGGCCAGGTTTGATCTGCCATCCTTTATGGTGGAGAAAAACTGGAACCTGTCAGCTGTCTCCATCCTGAATGTTGGCTGACTGGAAAGCACTCAGAGACAAATCCCATCTGGATTTTTCCAGTAGAGGGTATTAAAAAACGGACACAGCAGCCAGGCAGGACGTGGTGCTAAAGATTCTCCGTGTGACAGGCACTGCATGAGAGCAGAAAGCCCAGGAGAGAAGGGTTCTGGAGAGGATTTCTCCACAGGATGCTCCTTCCTGCATTTTCCCCTCTGGTTCCAGCATGGATAAGAGCCTATCTGTCTGTGCCACCTGGGAGAGGAGCACTGCCACCACCCCAGGAGTGCTGATAAGAGAATCCTGTTACATTTCGGAATTGCTGGGAGAGGAATTTCTACTCAAAGGGTCAGGAGTTTTCCAGTCAAAATAGCCTCTGATAACAAGGAGAAAATTGGAGTAAGCCAATATATCTTGTTGCTACACAGCCCTTCACTGAACTGCCCATATTTCCATCTGCTCAATGTGATGGATTTATTTCCCGAGCTTTGAGGGCATTGAGAATTTGTATTGAGTTTTTATTTGGAGTCATTTATACAGCCCAGTGACAGCCTAATGGGAATCGGTGTGAGCGGAGCAGGATGATGGAATCACAGAAGGGTTGGGGCTGGGAGGGGCCTCAGAGCCCTGGGCTGGTGACAGGGACCAGCTTTGATGAACAAACCCTCCTCTGTCCCTGATTTCCTGATCTGAACCTGCCCAGCTCCTGCAGCGGGATGGAACCCTGAGCTGTGTGGTTGTGGCTGAGGGAGGATTCCTGCAAAGGAGCTTGTGCCCAGGCACAGGAAATACAGGAATTTCAGCAGGGTTTCTCCAGATTCCCATCACACAGACAGCTCCAGGGAGCTCAGAGGGGGAAAGCAGCAGTTTATGTTCTAGGAATGTGCTGGGAGCCCCTCATGAAGCACTTGCAAAGCAGCTGCTGATGGGCACGGGCAGCCTGGCTGGGCAAGGAACTCTGCAGAGAAACCTCACAACTTCTCCTCAGACTATGGGATGAGGACAAGTGATGGGAATTTCAGGCCTTCCCCACAGAAAACACAATATTTGCCTTCAGAATTGAAAAGCCCAAAGCAACCCAAGCTGCAGGGAGCAGTTTTTCAGTGCCCTCGTCCCCCGGCACCTGCCCGGGAGGAGCCAGGCAGCAAACACAGAGCAAATTAATTCTGGGCACATTGCAAAGGAAAGAGCAGCCAACAACATTTCTGTGGTGACAGATTCTGCCATTGCAGGGGTGCAGGAGAAGAACAGCAATGCAGGACTTTGTTTCTCCACAGCAGGAGAAGGGGCCAGCTCATCATCCATCTTCTCCATCCTAATCTGAGCAGCAGCTGCCTGACCTGCCCACCCTGAGGTCGGCAGTGGAAATTCCATCAGCTGGAGCCAGTTTGGAACAAACTCTGCCACCCAGGGCCCAAAGGCACACGGGAAACTCAGCCTGGGCAGGCAACAGAAGGGCCCTTGAACCAGGAAGGATGGGGAAGGAAACAGCAGCATTTATCCCTGCTGCCTGAGGTGTGGAGGAATCCGGAAGATTTATGAGCAACACGGATTAATCTTGGAAACTTTAAAGTTCAAGTCATTATTATTGTTCTTTGGTGAGGTTCACGTGTTTCTTTGCAGAACAGCTGAATTCCTGTCCAAGGTTTGCCCCGAGGCAGCACAAAGCTGCTGGCAGCAGGTCCAGCCCAGCTCTGACCATCAATAATGCTCCTCCCGTCACTCTGCTGCTGCAGACAAAGCTCTGTTCGAACTCAGATCACAATGAAAACGCAGAGATCACAAAACCTGGCCAGAAACCTGACCACTGGCTCAGGCAGCAGCTCTGAAATACGGAGCTCTGCTCTGCACACAGCTGGGAATCGCTCCCAGGACACCCCGGGCTGCTGAATGGGAACTCTCTGTGAGTCCATGAAGAGGAGCACGGTGAGCACGGTGAGCTGAATTCCAGAATTCCAGCCCACGGCTGAATTCCAGCCCACGGCCCTGGCACGGAGGGAGGCAGCTCAGCTAAAATGTGGGTAGGAGAGGGAAGGGAAACCAGACCATGATCGAGATGTACGGCAGCCTTAATTCCAAGTTTGGAAAAATAAATTTAAGCTAATTTGCTAAAGATCGTTTAATGGCTTGGGAAATTAGTTTTCCTGAATTAAGACATTATTGAATCCTTGTGTTTATGAGTTTGGGAACCTGGCAAAGCCCAAAGCTCAGTGCCTGAGCTTTTTCTGCCTTCCTACTGCAAATTACACAGCATTGTAAAGGGCTGTGCGTGAACTGCGCTGGGACAGCCGCTCTTTGAGCACCAAAACTGCCCCAAAAAGGTGGGGTGGGGGCTGTGGGTTGGGGTGGAACCTCCCACCAGTGAGGGCAGGGCTCAGGCTGGGCACAAGCCCAAAGGGGGACAGTGGGGGACTCTTCTTTGGAGGCAAAACCATGAGACTGCTCCTGGCTGGATGTGGTGGTCCCAGAATCCCAGACTGGGCCAGGCTGGAAGGGACCCAACTCCCTCAGCCTGTCCTAGGCACAGAGATGCTCCAGGCCTTCAGCATCCTAAAGGTCTTTTCCAACCCAAGTTATCCTGTTATTCTATGATTATCTTCTAGAATTTTCTTGATAATTCCATGTTTCCAGCCTGTTTTTTTTTTCCCTGGATGGAGGGAATCAATGCCTCGTGCAAACCCATAAACCCACCTGCATCCCATAGTTCTGGCTCCAGCTCCGCATTCCTCCTCCTCAGAAACCTCATTGCAGCTAAATGCTGGAGTGGCAAGGGTAATAAAAATAACTCCATAAAATGCATGAAGAATTTCCTTTTCCAAAGATCAGATTTTAAAGGAAAATACCCATTAATTCTGCGCTGTCTGGGCAGTGACACTGATGTGATTCACGGCTATTCAGCTGCACAAGGCTGAGCTCTGTTCTGTGGGAAACAAGATAAATCTTCCGATGAGCCACCAATGGCTGCATGATTAATCCTTGTTATCCTTGAATGGAATGCCAGTGGGTGGGAAGAGAAGAGGAATATCCCACAGAAGGGGGAATGGGGAATCAGATGGACTCAGAAGTGTCCCAAGGTTAATTAAAGAGTTTCTTTCTCATGTCTCACACAAAATGTGATGTTCCAGGGCTGATGCTGGGGAACAGAAGCCATTCCCTGGGTCCTGTCCCTCCATGCCTTGTCCCCAGTCCCTCTCCAGCTCTTCTGGAGCCTCTTTAGGCCCTGCAAGGGACTCTGAGCTCTCCCTGGAGCTTTTTCTTCCCCACATGAACACCCTCAGCTCTCCTAGCCTGGCTCCAGAGCAGAGGGACTCAATTTTCCTGATTTCAATTTCAATTGGTGCACTACTTGGGATGAGTTCCAAATGAAAAAAAAATAAAAAATTTAAAAATAAAAAAAGGAAGTTCAGGCCTGCCTGAGTGTTTGGTATCAGCCTGGAGTGTAACTGGAGGTGGGGAAGGTTTTATAGCAGCTCTTTCCTGCCAGATCACAAAAGAGGCTCTGCCTGCCCTGGGCTCTGATCATCACCTTGGGCCGGGTTTGAGGAGTGCCCTGGCAGGAGAGATGGATCAACAGCGCCGGTGGGATGTGACTCCATGGGGACATTCCCTGAGAATTCTATCTCCGAAGGCCTTGGAAAGCTGCCCTGAAAGCTGCATGGACAGGCACAAGGGGGAAAGGACACCCCTGTGCCCGTGCTGGCCCGGGGACCGCGGGCAGGGCCGGCAGCCCTGCGTGGGGCACAGCAAGGGCTGCAGGGTGCAGCGCCCCGAGGGTGGGCTTTGTCTGCCGGTTGTGACCGCTGTGGTGGCACCTGGGGACAGCTGCCAGCCCCTGCGGCTGCCAAGGAGCTGTCGGCTCCGTCAGGGAGCGGGGAGGCTCCTGGCAGGCTGCGAACGAACATTGACGGCCATTGCGGTGCGGCCTGCGCCGGGGCGGCACGGGCTGCAGCCACAGCGAGGAGCAAACAAACAAACCTGAGCTGCTCCCTCCAGCTCCAGCCCCCGCCTTTCATCCCAACCAGACGTTTCATCCCAACCAGACGTTTCATCCCAACCAGACGTTTCATCCCAGCCAGAGGTTTCATCCCAACCAGACGTTTCATCCCAACCAGACATTTCATCCCAGCCAGACGTTTCATCCCAGCCAGACGTTTCATCCCAACCAGAAGTGTTCAAAATGAGGGCGGTGGCAGCGGGGCTGTCCTGGCACAGCTGCTGTTCCTCGGCTGTCGCCACTCCCAGCAGCGGAAAACTCCCAAATTCCACGGAGAGAAGGAGCAGATGGGAGCCTCGGCCAGAGCTGGGGGTAAAGCAGCAGCTCCACACTCGTGGGGATTCCAGGGAAACAGGAGCACTGCTGGGGTTCCTCTCCTCTGAGCCCAGAGAGATTTCAGGAAACTTCCCAAGATTTCATCAGAAACTCCAGGCCTTTCACTCCTCCTCATTTACAAATCAAGGGCAAGGCAGGAGTGGCCAAGATTTTCTGCGGTTTAAAGTTGTGCCTTTGCTGTGTGAGCTCTGGAGAGGTCTGAGTGAGGAAAGTACTGATGCCACGAATCCCTTGAAACCAGGCAAAGGTCAGGAAAAACAAACTCAGGACACTCAGAGGGGACCAGACCAGTCCAGGTCAATGGGCAGGGCGGTGCTGGAGGAACCCAGCATGCCAAAAACACATCTGTATGAACTTTGGAAGATTCCTTGTAGGGATTAGACCTGGGAACCATTTTCAGGTTCATGTGCTCCCTGTGTGGCATTGCTGGTTGCAAATACCAAGGATTGCATCTGACCTGGTGTAGAATCTTTGTCCCAGCCTAAATTTGTATTTTTTAAACCAGAGTGGCCTTGCCTGGAGAATGCACTGAGTATTTCTCAGAGCCTCAGAAGAGCTGGGCAGGCAGAAAGTTGCCATGATCAGTCAGGATATGAAAAATCAAAAAGATGGGATAGCTCTATTCAAGAGGACATAAATCACAGGGGATTCTGTAGAGATTCATGGAATTACAAAGAGAAGAGCAAGAGACATCAAACCTGACACTTGATCTCTCTTGCTGGGTATAAAACACCAATTTCTAACACAGAACTGATTTTCCTTCTGACTTACTTTGTTTGACTGAAGAAAAAGCCTTCCACGGAGCAAAGCAGCCTCGTGCAGTGAGATATGCATGGAAAAGGACCTGACAGATCATCCTGGGAGCCCACAGGTGGTGCTGCCTCCTGCCTGCAGCCACTGCCCTCCCAGGGAATGTGCCAGGCCTGGGCCCGGGGACGCTCTGGAGCTCCACAAGATCAAACAAATAAATAAATGCCATTAAACCATCCCCTGTTGTAGCCCTGGGAATGTCCCAGCCTGCTGGGCTGGGTTAAAGCAAACAAGGCACACAGACCTTCGTGCCACAGTCTAATTCTATGATTAACTAATTGGGTTTGGAAGGACTAATGCCAGCTAAGAGGTTTTTCTTCGGCACAGCCGAGTGGATGATCAGAGGAGATCAACACAGCAGTGTACGAGTCAGGCCCCTGGAAATGTGTTTGTCAAACAGAGCTTGGCTGGGCTGCTGTACAGCCCAACAGGTTTAGGAGCTCCATGTTTAGGGAAGTCCCAGGAGCATCACAGGATGGAAAGAATAACCAAAAGGTTGTGCTTTGATCAGTTTTTATCTGGGAGGTGTCAGCAGCATCTGCCACACCTTCCCCACCCACTAAGGGGCCAGGAAACTTCAGCTCATTCCTTGGACACCTCCAGGGATGGGCACTCCAAACCTCCCTGCGCAGCCCTGCCAAGGCCTGAGCACCCTTTCCATGGGGAAATTCCTGCTGCTGAATTCAGCTCGGTGCAGCAAGGAGGAAAACATCCCTCAGGACACCTGGCAGCATCCTGCCACACACTCCTTTATCCATGCCTTGGGAAATGATTCCCTTTCAGCTAAAAGAATGTGAAATCCAAATTAGTGCCTGTGCCCCAAACTGCCAGTGCATGAATTAGCATGAGTTAACCATCCCTAAATCACATTCTGCTGTTTATTCCATTTTGCTCATGATGTCATTTTTCTCGCCATTACAGTCACGGAAATAAATGATTTCACTTCTGCAGCCCCACTCCGGATAAAGCAGTGCTCTGGGAAGGATGGAATATTTATGTTAATCAGCTCCGTGCCTGCCCTGCCATTCCCAGCCCTGCTCGTTTGTTTGTGGTGCCACTGCTGATTACCCACTTTGGGAACAGAGTGCTGCAATCACGGGGGGCAGGCAGCAGCTCCCTGCCACGCGGGGCTTGGATCAATCTCCTGATCACAGCCGAAATCAATCTCCTGAATAAATTCCTGTAACTTTTCAGTTTGGGGCATTCATTAATTAATGTTACTGATTGCAAGGAGAGGCAGGTAGAGCTTGAATCAACATAAAGAAGCACCATGGACAGCGTGAATGCAGACCAGAACTGGGGCTGCTGGAAACACAAACTGAGGGATGGAAGGGCTTTGGTGTCTCCTAATTCAGCACCCTCTGAAAAGGAAACCCTGCTCAGCCCCAGAGCCAGAGATCCCACACAGCCTGTTCATAACTCAGCGTTTTCCTGCTGCTTTGCTCATGCTGCTGCTTGGGTTGTTCAGTTTGTTATGGATTTCTTTGTGCTTTAAACCCACCTTGAGCAGAACGTCCCCCAAGGAGTCTCCCAGCACGGAGCCAGACTGAGCCCTGGCTGGGTTTGGGGTCACACAGACAAACCCATCCTGCTGCTCCAGGGGCTGCTCCTCCCCAGGATCCTCCCAGCACAGTTACCGGGATGCTGTGTCTGGAATGCAGGGCTGAGGAATTACAGGTGCTCGGGTACTGCCCAGGCACAGCAACTGGAGCTGCTCCCTCTGAAATGGGGTAACTTGGGGGGGTTGGTCACAACACCCTGTCACCCCACACCTCTGTGCCTCACCAGGAGAGTCCCAGAAGCACAGGATCACTTAGGAAAAGACCTAAAGATGATTGAATCCAGCTGCTCCCCAGCACTGCCCAGGCCACCACTGACCAATGTCCCCAGGTGCCACCTCCACAGGGCTGTGAAACCCCCCAGGGATGGGGACTCCCCCAGTTCCATTTTAATCAGAAAGCCCCAATTAACACCAAAGACCGAGGCCAATGCCCCACTGCCCATCTCACATCTGGATTTCCCTGCTCCTCCTCACCAACCTTTGGAGATCCCTCTTTCCACCTCTGCCACTGAGCAATATCCACCTGCTTCCCACAGGAACGAGGGGTTGGGATCCCAGCTGCTTCCCACAGGAACGAGGGGTTGGGATCCCAGCTGCTTCCCACAGGAGTGAGGGGTTGGGATCCCAGATGCATCCCACAGGAATGAGGGGTTGGGATCCCAGCTGCTTCCCACAGAACAAGGGGTTGGGATCCCAGCTGCTTCCCACAGGAACGAGGGGTTGGGATCCCAGCTGCTTCCCACAGAACAAGGGGTTGGGATCCCAGCTGCTTCCCACAGGAATGAGGGGTTGGGATCCCAGCTGCTTCCCACAGGAACGAGGGGTTGGGATCCCAGCTGCTTCCCACAGGAACGAGGGGTTGGGATCCCAGCTGCTTCCCACAGAACAAGGGGTTGGGATCCCAGCTGCTTCCCACAGGAATGAGGGGTTGGGATCCCAGCTGCTTCCCACAGGAACGAGGGGTTGGGATCCCAGCTGCTTCCCACAGAACAAGGGGTTGGGATCCCAGATGCATCCCACAGGAATGAGGGGTTGGGATCCCAGCTGCATCCCACAGAACAAGGGGTTGGGATCCCAGCTGCTTCCCACAGGAACGAGGAGTTGGGATCCCAGCTGCTTCCCACAGGAACGAGGAGTTGGGATCCCAGCTGCTTCCCACAGGAATGAGGGGTTGGGATCCCAGCTGCTTCCCACAGAACAAGGGGTTGGGATCCCAGCTGCTTCCCACAGAACAAGGGGTTGGGATCCCAGCTGCTTCCCACAGGAACGAGGGGTTGGGATCCCAGCTGCTTCCCACAGAACAAGGGGTTGGGATCCCAGCTGCTTCCCACAGGAACGAGGGGTTGGGATCCCAGCTGCTTCCCACAGAACAAGGGGTTGGGATCCCAGCTGCTTCCCACAGGAACGAGGGGTTGGGATCCCACTGCCCAGGGAGTTCCCCAGAGCTGAGCAGCCCTGGCTGCAGCCAGAGTCTACCTTTGCCTCCAACACATTCCAGCCTTTCCTTCCAGCTGCTGCAGCAGTGAGGGATTGAACAGACACAGGGAGGACTCGATGCTTTCCATCAGCTGGAACAAAATAGGATTGGAGGCAGGCAGAGCTGATAATTAGAAAATCAACTCAGTCTCAATAACAAAGCCCAGCAACAGAAAGCCCCAGACAGATGAAGCTGGAATGAGAGAAGAGGTTGTTTCATCCTCTCATTCCTTTTATTCACAAAGGAGAAAATCGCTCTTTCCCTCAGAATTTTGGTTTTGGAGGAGTAGCCGGTGGGCAGAACAGATTCCTTCGTGCTCCCTGTGTCACCTGGCCAGGCTGGAGGCTTGGAAAGGCCTCTCCAGGTGAGCTCCAACGGATGCAAAAGTGTAAAATACTTCCTACTCCAGTGTAAACCATGGATCCCAGTTCCAGCTGTGCCCAGCAGGAGCAGCCAGCTGGAAAGCCCGTGCTGGAAGGAGGGCACAGCAGGATACAGCAGGGGAGGACCCCACCCCTCCTGCAGCCCCTTCTGCAGCCCCACACTGCCCATTTCCCTCAGCTCCATGTGCTTTGGGCATCCTGGGCAATGAGCCAGAAACAGAATCCCAGAATGGTCTGGGCTGGGAGGGACATCGAACCCACCCAGTGCCACCCCTGCGGTGGGCAGGGACCCCTCCCACTATCCCAGGCTGCTCCAAGCCCCAACCCGCCTGGCCTTAAACTCTATTTTCTTAAATATTTCAGATCTGTGTTTTTATCAAATTTGACTTTTCCATGCTCAGGTGGGACGTGCTCCATCCCCACGATTCCTCCCAGGGACCTCCCAGCGATTTCCTTCATCTCACACACAAAGCAACAGCCCCCAAGCGTCTGCAAGAACGACCCAGCAGCACATTCAATAAAAGCTTTTCCTCAATTAGTGGCTTTCTCTCAATAATTACTTGCCTTGTTTTGAATTAGGGACTGGGACTCCACTGATCAATTGACCGATTGGAAAGATTGATTCCCACCGTTGTTCCTGCAGTTTGGTTTTCCCGGGATGATGCTTCTCCACGATTTTCCAGCTCCTGCAGCCCCAGGGGAGGAGCAGCTCATTCCCCCACACCCGGGGATGCAGCAGAGCCTCTCCTGCTTTCCAAAGACAAGGGTTAAACATTAACAGCTAATTAATTTAGAGATTGATCTAAACACTGGCACAGGGTGCCCAGAGCAGTTGTGGCTGCCCCTGGATCCCCGGCAGTGCCCAAGGCCAGGCTGGACATTGGGGCTGGGAGCAGCCTGGCACAGTGGGAGGTGTCCCTGCCATGGCAGGGCTGGCACTGGATGGGCTTTGAGGTGCCTTCCCACCCAAACCCTTCCATGATTCCATGTTTGTGCCGCGTGAGTGTCACACCCAGCCAGTGTGTTTGTGCAAAGACTTTTAAAAAACTCTTTTTACGCTTTTCCCAGTCCTTAAATATCCCAGCCCTTGTCCCCTCTGCCTCCTGCGTTTTCCCTTTGCTGTCCCTCCCCTCCCCAGGGCTTGCAGGGGATGCTACTCCACGCTGCCTTTCCCAACAGAGGAATCAAATCCTGACCCAGAGGGTTTCCAGGGAGCTGTCCCAGGTTCAGTGTGAGCAGATTGGGTGTGCAGAGTTCATCCCTTGCAGGCACATTTCTCCATGTGCCGTGAGGGGATCAGGCTCTGTGAGCCTCACAGCTCCCAGTCACACTAACAAACATGTCATTGTGCTGGGCACACCTCTAATGCCCCCTGAAAAATACGGGAGCCTGCACAGGAATTCTGGGCACCTTCTCCAAGGAGTGAGTGAAACCCACTGGAGCTGCAGGACGGGGCAGGATGCAGCACATTCCCCCACACTGGGAACACGAGAGGGCACCTGGAATCCTGTGTCCAGTTCTGGCCCCTCACTGCAGGACAGTCCTGGAGGGGCTGGAACATGTCCAGGGCAGGGAAGGGAGCTGGGAAGGGGCTGGAGCCCCAGGAGCGGCTGAGGGAGCTGGAAAGGGGCTGAGCCTGGAGCAAAGGAGGCTCAGGGGGGACCTTGTGGCTCTGCACAAGTCCCTGACAGGAGGGGGCAGCCGGGGGGGTCGGGCTCTGCTGGCAGGGAACAGGGACAGGAGGAGAGGGAACGGCCTCAGGCTGGGCCAGGGCAGGCTCAGGGTGGACAGCAGCAGGAATTTCCCCATGGAAAGGGAGCTCAGGCCTTGGCAGGGGCTGCCCAGGGAGGTTTGGAGTGCCCATCCCTGGAGGTGGCACCCAGGAATTCCTGGAGGTGGCACTCAGGGCTCTGGGCTGGGGACAGGGTGGGCATCGGGCACAGCTTGGACTCGATGGGCTGGGAGGGCTTTTCCAGCCTCAGGGATTCTGGAATTCTGTGACTCTGTGTGATTCTGGTGTCTGTGCACTCTCTGTGCACTTCCTTGCCCTTTTCCATGGGGAAAGGGGCAAGGAAGGCACAGTTCTCATTAGCTGAGACCAATCAATTGTGGGATCAATTGAACAATCTGCTGAGCTGAGGGAGCACAGACCTTGCTGACTCTCCTTTACTGCTCCAAGATAATCTGGTTTATTGCCAAACCCTTATGACCCTTTACTTAACTCAGAAATGGGGAGGGGCATTAAAACTATTTCCCATTTGCTTATTTACAGTTTTAGATTAGATTAGATTAGATTAGATTGTATTTTTCATCTGTAAGCTATGGCACAGGGTGCCCAGAGCAGCTGGGGCTGCCCCCGGATCCCTGGCAGTGTCTGAGGCCAGGCTGGACAGGGTTGGAGCTCCCTGCAAGCTGTCCAAGAGCACCCTGAGCCAGGTGAATCCTTCCCTCTCAGCTGGCTGGGACAGAGCCCTCTGTGCTGCTGCGGACTGAAACAGAGGTTTTTCCCTGGTTAAATGCCCTGGAAAAGTGCTGGAGCCGTGTGGGTGCAGGGGAGCAGCAGAGGAAGGAGCCCAGGCCCTGCTGCACGGCACTGCCAGAGCATGGAAAGGGCAGAACACAAATCCCAAACCCTCTCCTACAAAGGGGAGAAGCCCAGCCTTGTTCTCCTTTCTCACTGAAGCACATTAAAAGATTAACGAGGGAGGTGTGATCGCCAGGAAAAGGCACAGGGATTTCCATTAGGCAGTGCCTAAGCCCGAGCAGATCAGCAATCCCAGCAGTAATAAACCAGCTCCTGTGATCCTCGCAACAGACACCGGAGCCTTCTAGCAGCCCACAAGATTAAAGAAATTACTTCCATAAAGCACGATCTGCTCCCCTTGCTGGGCTTGGCTTAGTCAATCAGGGAGGAATGCTTTCCCCTGCTAAAAAGAAACTTTTACAATGACACTTCCTTGCAAAAATGAGACTTTTCAGTGATAAGAAAATCCAATTTCCTTTGATCTGGCTCTGCAGAGCAGTGACTGCAGGCTGGGGGGTGTAAACCTCTGCTCAAGCCTGCCCAGGCTTAACTCAGTCCCTTCTGGTTTCTGCTCAAGGAGGAGGAGAGTCCCTCTCCCAGCACCTGGATATCAGCACCCTGCTCATTCCAGCTGCTCTGCCCTGAGCCTGCACTGGATCCCAAACTCGGCACTTGCCGACAGCTACAGAGAAAAACTGTAATTCTGGGATGGAGCAAACTCCGTTATGTGTGTGAAAGAACAGGAAATCCACGCGGAGATGGTTCCGGGCAGGTCCATCCCTGGGAACATTCACGGCCACGTTGGACAGGACTGGGACACCTGATCCAGGGGAAGGATCCCTCCTCACTGCAGGGGCTGGAACTTGGTGACCTTTCAGATCCCTTCCCAGCCAAACCATTCCACAATTCCACAATTCCATGACCTCAGATGGTGCTTTCCACCCTCGGTCCCGTATGGGAGGTGTCAGGAACCTGCTCCAGAGACTCCCAGGATTCAGCCAGCTCTGTCCCAGCACTGGGCACTGCCAGCGAGCCGAGTGACCACTGCCCGGCATTCCCACTCCATGGCATTCCCACTCCATGGCATTCCCACTGCCCAGCATTCCAACAGCCCAACATTCCAACAGCCCGGCATTCCCACAGCCCAGCATTCCCACTCCATGGCATTCCCACTCCATGGCATTCCCACAGCCCAGCATTCCAACAGCCCAACATTCCAACAGCCCGGCATTCCCACAGCCCAGCATTCCCACTCCATGGCATTCCCACTCCATGGCATTCCCACAGCCCAGCATTCCAACAGCCCAACATTCCAACAGCCCGGCATTCCCACAGCCCAGCATTCCCACTCCATGGCATTCCCACAGCCCAGCATTCCAACAGCCCAACATTCCAACAGCCCGGCATTCCCACTCCATGGCATTCCCACTCCATGGCATTCCCACAGCCCAGCATTCCAACAGCCCAACATTCCAACAGCCCGGCATTCCCACTGCCCGGCATTCCCACTCCATGGCATTCCCACAGCCCGGCATTCCCACAGCCCAGCTTTCCCACAGCCCAGCATTCCCAGGCAAGGGCAGGAGGGACACGAACCAGGACATCCATTCCAGCCCAAGATGAGCCGTTCCCCCGAAGGTTCCGAGCAGGGTTCCTGCTGCTCCCAGGCCTGTTCAGTCGGGCCCAGGAGCCCCCAGCTGCTGCCACAGCCGTGTCCCAGCAGCAGCCAGGGAAAACCAGCTCTGGAAATGCTGTGGGAAAGGAGTCCAAAGGCAAAATTCCATTTGCCTTGTGCCTCCCCTGTCCCCCTGCAACAGCTGGGAACTCCTGCTCAGCATACTCTGCTTTGGCATTTAACCATTCCCCAGCCAGGAACCCACCAGGGACTGTAAATATCCGGGAACAGCTTTGGGATGGTCCCAGAAGCGCACGTGGGAACACAGAGCTCCCTGGATAACAGCTCGGAGGCATTTCCTGACAGGAGCTCTCCTGCTTGCAGAGAACAGAAGTAGCTTCAGTGGCAGGCTGAGAAAGCCCTTGCTCGTTATATGGGTTTATTATTTCCCGAGCTCTGGTTAATCACCCTTTTGGAGCTCTGTTTGCTAATTGAATGCTTCCCCTTCCATCAGGAGCTGAGGGGAGCAGGAGCTGCAGGAGATGTTGATTGCACACATGGATAAGGACACGGGGCTGCTCAATGAGCCTGGGAAATGAGAGATGTGTATCCGCCCTACGTCAGCCATGGGCTTCGTTATCCCTGTTTGGGGGCAGCTCCTTGGCAGGGGCTGGGATGTGGGAAAGGAGCTCCTCAACCCCCCAGCCCCATGCTGGGTGCTGCACTGGGCAAAGGCAGGGCAGAATCCTGGCATGGTTTGGGTGGAAGGGACCTCAAAGCCCATCCAGTGCCACCCCTGCCATGGCAGGGACACCTCCCACTGTGCCAGGCTGCTCCCAGCCCCAATGTCCAGCCTGGCCTTGGGCACTGCCAGGGATCCAGGGGCAGCCCCAGCTGCTCTGGGCACCCTGTGCCAGGGCCTGCCCACCCTGCCAGGGAACAATTCCTGCCCAATCTCCCATCCATCCTAACCCTCTGGCAGTGGGAAACCATTCCCCCTCATCCCATCACTCCATTCTTTGGAAATTGTCTCTTTCCATGGTTTTTGTCGGCTCCTTCAGGCACTGGAAGGTCACACTTAGGTCACCCCAAAGCTTCTCCTCTCCAGGCTGAACAATTCCAGCTCTCCCAGCCTTCCCTCCCAGCAGAGCTGCTCCATCCCTCTGATCATCCTTGAGTTCCTCCTCTGGCTTGGCCCCAGCAGCTCCAGGTCCCTGCCGTGCTGGGCCAGGACCGGGGCAGAATTCCAGGTGGTTCTCCAGGAGCTGTACCAGCAGTGTTGGGAGGAGAGGGCTTTGCTGAACAGCCAGGCAGGTTTGGAACAAAATCTCCCTTTTTGTATCCCCCAAGCATAAATTATCAGCTATAACACATAATTGTGGGGAGACAGGGAAATGGTGGTGAGAGAGGGAGGAAAACAAAAGTTAAATGAGTTAAACTGTAAACACAAACAGGTTTTCAAAAGGATAAGTGTGAAGTAAATGAACCGAAACTGGCTTAAACACTGGGGAGAGTGGATAATCGAGTTCAGGAATTAGAATGAAAAACCAGGAGCTGCAGTTTAGAAGGACATCCACGGGGCAGAATACAAAGAGATCAGGAAAGTTGAGTCAAGCATAATCCCACCCTGGCAGGGTTTGTGCTGGGCTCACAGCAGACAATCTGCTGGGCCCTGTTACCTGTTCTCCTGTGGGTTTGGCTGCTGTGCTGCTTCCCTGCGTGGGGGCGGCTTTGGGATGGGCTGTGGGACACAGGGAGCTGGTGCTGGATCAGGGCACAGCCCCAGATGCTCGATGGAAGCCAAGAACACCTTCTTTCCCTGGAACATTTCCCTGCATTGCTGGGAAGATGCAGGGATGTGCTGCGAAGGGATACTGCCTATTTTCCCATTACAAGAGTCGTGTCACAAGCACAAGGCAGAAGCAGAGCTGCTGAATATTTCACGGGAGAGCCCTCGGCAGCATGGGAGACAGCGGGAAGATGGCTTGGGAATGATTCTGCCTGTGGAGTGCCAGCTGAAGGTGGCTCTGTTTATTACTGTTTGTTAAATTTGGGAGTGATGTTACTGCACTCAGATATTTATGGGATTTATGGATCCCATATCCATTTGCTGTAGAGAAGGGGTCACACTGGGTATAAACCCAGCACAGGGCTGGGGTAATTCCCGTCCCTCCCAGCAGCAGCTCGGACCGCCCCATAAAACCCATGTGTTCAGCACAGTCAGAATAAATGCTTGTTTGTAGAAATAGGAATAAGAGCCATGTGCCAAACCATCTGCTTGTGTCATTACTGTCACGGGGGCTAAGTGACTCCAGGCTGCCAACCCTGAGCTCCAGCACGGGCTGGCACCGCTGCCTCGGGAATTATCGAGGGCAGCAGCCACCATGGGCTCCCCAGCTTCGTTTGTTTTCCTTGGCTGGCTTTTACTTAATTGGGAATCAGATTGGAGCTGTCTGCACTAACCAGGAACGTTTCTGATTCCCTGGGACTGGGAGCAGCTTGGTGCAGCAGGTTTCCCTGACAACCCTCAGATGCTCATATGGAAGTGTGGCCCTCGGTGCCCCACCCAGGGCTGATCCCACAACACATCCCAGTCAAGGAATACACTGCTTTTTCCTATTCCTTAAGATCCAGCTCCCGTTGCTGGGAGAGGACTGCTAAACCCACATCAAGGAGCCACTGGGAGGAAGGTGGTGAGATTAGACACGTAAAGCCTTGTGTTCCTGAGTGGAGGAACACTCCTCACCTTGTCTGCTGCTTCGAAATAAACATATTAGAGAAAAACCCTTCTCCTGCCCAACACCAGCAGCTCCAGCTGGAGAACACAAAGGTTTTATCAGCACCAAGGTTTTATCATGGACAGATAATCACCAGCTCCTTACACAGCCCAGGCAGCAGCTGACAACTCCAAGAGGGAAATGAAATCCTCCCAGAGCAAGCCTCCCCAGCGGGATTAAAGGCATCGAGGAACAGGGGCTCATGCAGTGAGAACCCCTGCCCGAGCCCCCAGGAATGTGCTCTGGGAGGAGCAGGAGGATCCGGGTTTGTGGCTGGTGCTGGGATGGGAACCCAACATCCCCTCTCCTGAGCTCTCTCCTGGCACTCTGCATAATCTCCCCTAGAATTCCCAGGGTACAAAGCAAACAACCTCACAGCTTTTCTGGTTTGCTTTTCCCCAGGATCCCCCTCCCAGGGCAAAACTTTTCTCCAGGCAGAGGACAAGTGTGGAATACTTAAAGACACAGCAAAGTTGAGAGAAAAAAGAGAGGGACAAACACAAACCAGGCGGGCCCCAGGATGAGCATGGTGGGGAGCACAGCCTTGCTGGAAAGGGCAATCCCTTCTTTTCATGGAATGTTCCTCACTGGATAACCCTGGGGAGGCTCACAAAGCTGTCCAAGCAAGAGGTGGTTTTGGGAAGAGCTGAGGCCAAGCCATGGGATAACACAGGCCCAGAGGAGCCTGGAATGGGAGGGAAAGGACCCCAAAGCCCACCCAGTGCCAGCCCTGCCATGGCAGGGACACCTCCCACTGTGCCAGGCTGCTCCCAGCCCCAATGTCCAGCCTGGCCTTGGGCACTGCCAGGGATCCAGGGGCAGCCCCAGCTGCTCTGGGCACCCTGTGCCAGGGCCTGCCCACCCTCCCAGGGAGCAATTCCTGCCCAATCTCCCATCCAGCCCTGCCCTCTGGCACTGGGAAGCCATTCCCTGGGTCCTGTCCCTCCATGCCTTGTCCCCAGTCCCTCTCCAGCTCTCCTGGAGCCCCTTTAGGCCCTGCAAGGGGCTCTGAGCTCTCCCTGGAGTCTTCTCCAGGTGAGCCCCCCCAGCTCTCCCAGCCTGGCTCCAGAGGGGCTCCAGCCCTGGGATCACTCCATGGCCTCCTCTGGCCTCTCTCCAGCAGCTCCAAGTCCTGATGATATTGGACCCCAGTTCTGGACTCACCACTCCCAATACACAGAATAATTTACAGAAAAACCTGACTCATGCAGCTCGTGGAAGCAGAGAGCAGGATATTCCTGCTCTTCGTTTCATGACTGGAATTTGTAGTTTCCTCTGTTTTTTAAATTAAAAGTCAAAATGGATTTTTTCAAAAACTGCCCAAAGCAAATACTTTAATTTTTAAGCAGTTCACTGCTCTGCTTTCCCCAAAGCATCCCAGGGCAATGGAGTTTCTGGTGTAGCAATTTCAGAGGCTGACATGGAGCAAACTCTCACTGTTCACTGCTGAGACCTCAGCAACAGAAAGCAGCGGCAGTGATCTGAAAGATTTCCTCATTTTTAATTAGTGAGAAGCCAAAGCCCCATCAGTGCCTCACCTGGGCTTCTCTCCTATCAGTGCCAGAAAAGAGGGACCATCAATTCTGCTGTGCTGAGACCATTCCTGGCTCTTCAACTCATCACTGACAGCCCACACCCACCCAGGGACTGCAGCACCCAGAAACTCCCTTTATTTCCAGCAATTCCCTTTATTTCCAGGGTAGCAGCCCCAGGTGTTGGTGAGAGCCCAGCAGGGGTGGCAGGAGCAGCAGCCCCAGTGGCAGCACTCCAAATGTCACCTCACCTTCACCAAGTGGGGTTCCCCAGCCTGGACCAAGTGCTCCACGTCAGCAGATCCCACTTCAAGGGCACCGTAGACCCAAGGAAGGCTCAGGGCTGGATTCAGATGTGCTGAGGTTGCCCTGCAAAGGAAAGGGCAGAGCAGCTCTTCCCCAGCACCCACAGCCCTGAGCCAGCCCCATCCTGGACAGTGTGGGGGTGGGAATTATCCCAGGGGAGAAGAGTTGCAGTGTCCCTTAAAGGGACTGCTGTGGGGCCAGAGTAACACCCGGGGAGGGCCAGGGCTGGGAGCTGCTTAGAGCCAGGGAATCCCAGAACTGGCGAGGCTGGAAAAGCCCTCGGAGCCATCGAGTCCAACCAGCACTGCCCAGGCCACCCCTGCCCCGAGCGTGTCCCCAGGTGCCACCGCCCCAGGGCTGTCACAGCCCTCCAGGGATGGGCACTCACCACAAACCGTGCAGACCTGCTTCCTTTGGCCACGGGCAGCTTTGGACACAGCTCCCTCCACTCCCGGCTCTCCTCGCTCTGGGAATCACCAGTGGCTGCTGCAGGAAGAGGATTTGCCCTGGGTTTGTAACACCTCAGCTACACTGGATATTTTAGACAACATAGGGGCAGCTTTTGTTTCAAAATAAAGCCATAAAAACACCCGGCTGCAATTTGTAAGATCTGTGCAGAAGATCCAGACACATCAACCTCCAGCTGACTGTGTTTGAATTATTAAATCAATATTTTATTCTTTTAGGAGGAAAAACATCACATCTGAGGGGAAAATTATTTTTAATACAAACAAAACACGGGCCTTGAAAGTCTCAGCCTACTGTGCCTACAATGACAGCTCCTCAGATGGAGAAGGTCTTTATTAAAAATGCTCTTTAAAGTTAAATATAATCTTGTTTTGCAGGCAGTGCCTGTTCCAAGCAGAAGCACAGCTTTGCTGTGATTCCAGGGAAAGACTTCTCTCTTCAAAGGAGAAAAAGGAGAAATACATTTAAAAGATATTTTGTTTCATGGGGTAAAGCCTGACCTGAGAACTGAGTGGTTTGGGTTGGAGGGATTTTAAGCCCATCCAGTTCCAACCCAACACCTGCCACTGTCCCAGGCTGCTCCCAGCCCCAGTGTCCAGCCTGGCCTTGGGCACTGCCAGGGATCCAGGGCCAGCCACAGGGCTCTGGGCATTTTGATGGTTAATCCCAGCTGGTGTCATTGGTTCCAAACCAATGATGGCCAAATTGATTCCAACAGGAAAATGTGGAAAAATTCATTTAGAAAGATTTAGATGAGTCCTTCCAGCTCAGAAACTTTCCAGTAGGACTGGGGACTCCAGTGTCCTTGAAAAGCTGCCTGAAATGTGCACCTCAAACAAGCAGGAGAATTTACAAGGACAGGGGTTTTTCCTCTCTAAATAAATAACAAGCTCAGGAAGGAGTGTTCAGAGGATGTTCAGTGAATTGGCAAAGATTTCTTCGCCTTTTTTTAATCAAACCCTTCATTTTTACCAGCAACTACCTCCAGAATTACCAGCTACAGAAGGCACTGGGGGGAAGGAGATGATATTTAAGGTCCCTTCCAAGCCAGACCATTCGATGATTTACCTTGAAAATTGTTCTCAGAGTTAAATATTGGCAAATTATTCACTTACATGGAGAAGGAAAGGGGATGGGGCTGTGGTCTGCAATGAAGGTGAGAGGACAAGATCAGCTCTCTAACTGTAAAAAAAACAACAAAAAATATATTCTTGATTTTTCTCCCAAAGCCAAACCCTGCTGAGCACCTGGATAAGGAAATACAGCGGATCAGAAAGCAGTTGTAGGCTCCTCCCTCCCACACAGGAGAGGAGGGAAAAAAAGTCCAATTTAGAGCAATTTTGACAAATATGAAGCATCCAGTCAGGGCTGAACCCAGTGCCCAGTTCCCAGCCAGATCCAGATCACTCCCTGCAGAAAAACTCCATCCCCTTTCCAAGGAAAAACACCATTTCTGCATTCCCAGTTTCTCCCTGTTTTCCCTCCCTGTGTGGAGACTTTAAACACAACAGCCTCAAGACAAGCACATGGAAGAAACCCATGGAAAACTGCTGGGATCCAAGAGAGCTCTGAGAAAAGCCAAGTTGCCAGAAGTGAATTCAGTGGGAAAAGCCAGGGGAGAGGCAACAATTCCAGGTGCCAGCAGCACTGCTGAGGTGATGCAATGGATGGATATTCCATTGACACTCGGGGCATAAATCAAGTGAAATTGCTCACAGAAGCAAACCCAAAGCATCTCACTGTGAATCCAGAAGAGTAAATTCGGAGCCTCCTGGGAACTTTGCCATCATTTGTTTTCATTTCTCTGACTTCTCTTCATTTCTGCTCGGGATTAGCTCCCCCAACAATGATCACAGCAATAGGGAAACCTGCTCCCAGGGGATGGGATCAAAGCAATATTTACCAAAGTAAGCCCAAGCAAAGAAATCAAAATATGAAGAACTAAGTTAAACCCAGTCACAACGTACTTAAAAAAGAGAACCAAAATGGCTTTAACTCTTGCTGAACCACTAAAAAATCTGTTGCCTTGTTGGGAGACTGAAAAGGAGAGAAAAAGCCATCCCAAACTCACCAAACCTTCCCAAAAATTATCTTTAGTACACCTTCACATTGCCCACATTGTTTGGAATTTGTTCCCTAAGGATTTTGCCTTTTTCCTAAATAAACAAAGCCACATAACATTATCACCTTTGATTTTTCCTCCTATTTATCTTGGGTTCAGGCCAATATAATCCAGCTAAGGATGTAAGCACACAAATTGCTCCTCACTCACACAGCGTTACCCAAGCAAAGTCATTATCAGCATTTTATTGGCACGTGAAGCTAAAATGAACAAGCTCGAGCCCTTGGCAGCCCTTTCCACCTTAATTTAGCTTTTAATTACAACTCCCCTCATTTCCAGTGTCTTTTCTTGGGCAGGCAAACCCCGAGCTCCATCTGGAGATAGCCGGGGCTCATTCTCCTTCCCAGTGATCCCAGCAGCTGCAGACAGAGCCGCTCTCCGTGCCCTGCCCTGGGTGTTTGCAGAGGTTTCAGGGCTGTTCTCCCTGTGCTCTTGGTTGAACTGAAAACCATTAAAAACATCCCAGTCTTTGAAATGTTTTCTTTTTCCACCTTGAAAATGGTAAAAGAGCAGATGTCCAAAACGCCCAAGGCACTTACCTGAGCAGGAGAACATCCAGGAGATCCGTCAGGGTATGAAATCATGGAGCAACCGATGGAAAACATGGAACAACTGGAGACTCCAGCAGGAAGCAAGGAAAGCAGCACCTGAACCTGGCCTGTGACAGGTGGCAAGGCCTGGGTCAGCCCTTCTCCTTGCACCTCCCCACCCTCACAGCCAGGAATTCTTCCCAATATCCCAGTAACCCTGCCCTCTGGCACTGGGAAGCCATTCCCTGTGTCCTGGCACTGTGAATTATTCCGAGTTCATTTTTCCACGGCAGCAGGAAGTTCCTTTATCTCTGTGACTATAAACACCCAGCACACACCTAAATAAAAATTACTGTGAGTTAGAGAAAATATCCCTCTCACTCCAAGGAAGCAGAAACCCATAGATTTAAGGAGCATTAACTTAAAATTTAGGTCTCCTGAGAAAAACATGACAACCACAGACAGAGCACATTTGGAGCAGCACAAAGGCAGAGATGTCCTGATGTTCCTCCAGCCATGACATCCTACCTGTGTAGCCAGCATGACTCTTTTGCTCCCAGCATCCTCGGATTTCTGATGGATGTCAATGGAATTTGCACTCAAATCCTGAGTGGAAGGAGCCCCCTCTGGTTTTCCATCTCTCCAGTAAAAATCACAAACCCTGTGTTATTTTACCCATTATTTCATGGAATCCCAGAGTATCCTGAGCTGGAAGGGACCCACAAGGATCCAGTCCAACCCCTGACCCTGCACACACACCCCGACAATCCCACCCTGTCCCTGAGAGCGTTTTCCACTTGAGCTCTGGCAAAAATCTCTTCAAAAAGTTTCACCCCTGAGATCCCCCTGAAAACAAGTTTGAAATGCTCCTTAATTACAAAAGTTAAATATTTATTTATACAAATATGATGAGAAAAATCTCATGCAGACTCTTCACACACAGGAACAGAACCCAAATCCGACTGGGATGGCTTCACCAAAGAACTGGGGTTGGAAGGCTGAGGGGGCCGTGGCGCTGTCCTGGAGCACCGCCCACGGGAAGTTCTGGATCGGAGAGTTCTCCTATGGAACATGTGCCAAGATTTTCACACTCTTCACCAAGATTAACAATTAATAGCTGATTACTACTACTCAGAGGACTGGACAGAGACAGATGAGCAGCGGGAGTGGATCCTGCAGACCACCAGACCCCACACACTTGGTGGAAATGCAGAGTTGCCAAAAGATTGCTTGAGATAATTCCCCTAAATGATGGAAATGCCTTGAGATTGCTCTGGATGGCATCTGCTTCTGCTTAATTATAAACCTGCATTGGAGTCATAACTTGTGTATATTACAAGTAATTTGCATAATTAAAACAATTAAGGGATCAACGTATCATGGCAATTAGAAATGCATCAAACTCTGGATGTTGTACAAAAGAGAGCTTCAATATGAAACATTAATTCTTTGAGAACAAAATATCCTTCCCATTCCTGCAGAACAGCCTTCCCAAATCCAATGGATGGCCCATAAACTCCATTTAGAGGCATTTTCCCTCGGGATCCCCCACTCCTGGTGGTGCTGTTGGACCCCAAGTGCTTCATCCTTCCTCGGAATCCCTTCCCACAGCCACAGCCCGGGCTCGTGTCTTTATTGCCAGTTTCAGTTGCTTTTATCTCATTTTCCGTAGCCTTATCCTGTTTTCCTTGTCCCTCTTTTTGAGAATAAGAATGAACTGGTTGAAAAAATGCTCCTGGTCCTTCTTCTTCTGGACGAGGCGGAAGCGCTGATCGCGGCCGTACTTCTCTGCGAATTCCTTGAAGGTTGTCCTGTGGGAAACAGAGATGTTGGGAACCTGGGACTCGGCCAGGCCACCCCCAGGCTCCTGGACCTGGATCCACACCAGAACTGGGGGGGGGCTCTGGGAATGTTTGACAGGAGTGGGATGGTAAATCTGGGATGAAGAAGGGCCAGACCACGCCAGGGCTTTGGACACCTGGAGCAGCCTGCAGTGAGCAAGGATTACCTTTGGGATTTGGAAATGGGTTGATGGTTGGCAGGAGGCTGCTGAGCCATTAACACCACGCTCACAGACCAGTGACAAGGAGTTTTTATTTGAACTCCTGGATATTTTGTATTTCCAAGGCAAGCTCTCTCCTAGCAGGGTTTTCTACCTTAATTTCCTTTCAGGCTGCATTCCCAGCTCCTTTCCCCAAGGCGACTCTTTGCTTTTTATTGGAAATATTTGGGATTTATTTCTCTCATTGTGTGCCTCAATCAAGGCAGGGAAAGGAGCTTCATCGGTGCTTCGGTGCCACGGGCAGCTCCCAAAACCCTTCAGGGTTGAAATGCTCCCTGGCCTCTGGGCCAGCACAGCTTTTCCCTTGGGGACTGGGAGTATGAGTGCTGGAAGCAGTGTTCGGGTGGGCCATCAGCCCAGAATATTCATGGTTTTGTTGTAAAATGCTTCTTCCCATTACAACACTTGCTGCTTGTATCCATGTGCCCACACAGCTCACGCTGAGTAATTATCTGCATGTTTTAGTAGGGAAAACTAATTTCTGTGTTCCAGCAATTTAACAATGTTTAAAATATGCACTCCTTATTTTCATGTGATTTACAAATGAGAAAGCACTGCCCTAAGCACTGCCCCTGCCCCTGTGTGAGTCTGGATCCGTCACTTGAAAAACAAAGTGAAAAATAAGTTGTGCCTTGCACGCTGTATTTTAATTTAATCACAGAGCTGTAGAGTCACAGAAGGGTTTGGGTCAGGAGAGACCTCACAGATCATCTTGTTCCAACCCCCTGCCATGGGCAGGGACACATCCCATGAATTTAAAGCAGTGGCATTAACAGGAACTTTGTAAACTTGTGTTTCTCTTCCACCAAACCCCAGGACTAAATATAATCTCTGGGTAACTTCACCTGCATGTGTGATATAGATGAGATTGAACATCGTGGTACTGATTTTCCATAAGTAATGTGTGTTCTATGACCACAGCATACACAGGAACACAAAATAAACGTGCTGTGCCAAGTACTGCACATCCTGAGGGAGAGAGGAGAGGGAGAGGGACAGAAAGAGGGAGAGATGGACAGAGAGATGGAACATTTCCTCTCCCAGGAATACAACAAAATATTGGGGAATATCAGGGAAGAAATGCCATCCCAGCATTAGAACAGGCATGTTCCACTTGCTGTGAAGCGTTCCGGGCTGAAAAGCTCAGCCTAAATGACAAAGCTGAGCTTCCCAACCCTTCCTAAGGCAATGCCCACCTTGGGGATAACTTGGATTCTTCCAGAAGCTTCTTGAATTCTTCCTTGGCCAACAGCAACTTGTTCTTCTTCTCTTTGTACTCCTCCCTGATCCGGGTCTTGACAAACTGCTCAAAAATCTGGCCAAGGAAGGGACACAAGACAAGGAGTTACTGACAAAGCCTTTGGGCTGCTCCTGCCTCACCAAAGAGCTGCAACCCCAGCGCCTGCAGTCCTCACCTGCCCTCCCCACGTGTCCAGGAGGTGTTTTCATTCCATCACCTCCAAGGCAGGACGGGGTCTGTGTCCTGCCTGTAATGGGGTATTTAATTAAATGGTAACACTGTTTATATTAGCCCCAGAATCCCAGAATTCCAGACTGGTTTGGGTTGGAAGAACCTTAAAGCCCACGCAGTCTCACCCCTGCCATGGCCCATGGGCCCAGGCTGCTCCAAGGCTGATAAAATGATTCCACGATTCCAAGAAATGTGTCTTGATTGACTCATCATGGTCCAGGTGTTGTCCTTGCCCATTCCCTGACATAAATCCCAAACTCCCTGCTCAGGCTCTTTAGCAGCACTTTCCATCCTGGCAGCTCCTCATACATTTTCATTCCTGTATTTCCTTATTATTTCATTTCATTTTTTTTTTCCTTAGGAAGGAAAATATTGGAAAGGGAGTAAATGAAGATGTATGTGCCCCGTCCTCTGGTAAATACCTACAGGAAGCTCTCTGGAGAACCACAGGACAATATGGAATAAATCCATTTTTCATCCTGTTTATTTAAAAAATGGACAATTCCGTATTCAAAATTATTCTTTCTGCAGGATGACAAAAGACTTTTAAGGGAGAGAAATAACCACAGAACAGCAGTGTTCACTGCAAGATCCCTGCATCTCCCCTGAATTTTGTAGCCTCATCTGCAGACTTTGGGATCCCTGGTGAAAATTAATGCCCAAATTATCCAGGCAGCAGAACTCCACATCCCTTTGGAGCTCCCCAGAAAAACCCAAGCCTTGCACAGAGCCCCCAGCCAGGCGCCAGTGCTCTGTCCAGTGGGGTCTGTTATTGCAAACTGCAGCCCTAAATCCTGCCAGACTCCTGGAAAATGTCCTGAACAATGAAAATTCAGTAGTGTCTCTACAATATTCCAGTAATTCAGGGTAGAACCGTTACCTTGAGGCCATTTCCCTCCCTACTGCCAGGTTTCCCAGGCTCAGGAGTTGTTCCTGCGTCCCAAAGAACAGGATCCCTGTGTTCCAACCTCCTCGTAGCACTTGCTTGTCCAAGGAGACAGCACTGGGAATCCCAGGACAGCCCGAGTGGGAAGGGACCCACAGGGGTCCTGGAGCCCAACTCCCAGATGCCCCAAAATCCCACCCTGTGCCTGCTGAGCATCACTCCCGCTGGCCAGAGCCAAACCTATGGGCGTCCCCAGGGAGTCCTGATTTTATGGAATTCTTTCATCCTCCCGAGACAACTGCTCCGGGATCCAGGGCCATGTGGGAGGTGTTTGTGAAACAGAGATTTAGAAGAAACATAAAGATTTTAGTTATAGGCTAGCTGTGTTGAGATTAGTTGGACTAGGAAAGAACTTGGGCTCAGTGAGAGTTAATTAAAATAGTTAGGAGAGCTGGACCTGAAACGGGTTTTAAGATGTTAGTAACTGATTGCCAAATAACTGATGATCTGTCATTTGCATGTTTGCTTAGCTGTGCTTAGAACGAGGAATAGAAACTTTGATAAGTTGGTGTAGGGAACAAGGACAATTACCAATTTCCTCCCTTGGTGGGAACCCGTTCAAAAGTCACGCAAGAGGAAACTTAGAGGTCACTAAAGTAATTAGGATTGTTAAAGTTCAGAGAGGCAAAAAGGTCAAAATGAGGAAGATGAGTTACTTCATCTTTCTTGGGACCACTGACCCAATTCAAGACCACTGACTCCATTCAGGACACACACTATGCATGCTTAATGACATTTAAGCTCATTTCCATATGAAGCGGAGAATGGGAGGTGTTAATGTTACGAATATGCATTTGTATTTTGGATATTCATCATATTTGGAAATAAAAAGTGTCGTGTTTGCTTGGATCGGGGCCCTGCATCTGAGGGAGCTATCCCACGCACTGGCCGGTGCCAAATCAAACATGCACTTTCTAACTCTAAGCTGTTAGAGAGTTTTTGTCCGTCTCAGTTGGATATCGATACTAGATCAATATTCATATCTTGGTAAATCATTTGCTGCAGACAGGGCTGGGCTGGGCAGCGCTCACTCACCTGCTTCCTCTCCTCGGGGTTGAGCAGGAGGTACCGCGGGTCAAACACGATCTTGTGCAGCTCCTTCTCCCACGTGGAGAACGCCGACACCTGGGAGCACAGACAGCGGCGTCACGGAGATTTAATGAGGGTGGGGAAGGAGCAAATGCTCCGAGGTGAGCACAGAGAGGAGCTCCGAGAGCTGAGGAACCCTGGGCAGGGTTCTCGGGGCGGCTGAAGGTGAATGTGAATGTCTGTGGCAGAGCTCTGGTCGCCCCCACAGCGCCAGGAGTGATTCGCTCCAGGACACCTCAGCGAGGCTCCGGGAGAGGTCCCCCCACATCTGTGGTGGAAGGAACCCACAGCAGGCAGGGAAATGCCAGTTTGGGGTGCTGTTTGTGCAGCAGAGACACCGATTCCCACTAAAGGAACGTTCACTCCAGAGCTGGAATTGTGACCCAGCTGAGGCACCCGGGGAAAGCTGGCAGTGAACATCTGCAAAGCACCGCATCCCCACAGCCACTGGCATGGGAACACCACATCCTGCAGGGCTGCTGCCAGCTTCGTGGAGTCATGGAATCGTGGAACGGTTTGGCTTGGAAGGGACCCCAAAGACCACCCAGACCCATCCCCTGCCTGGGCAGGGACAATTCCCACTATTTCAGAGGCTTCTACAGCATCTCT
Source organism: Corvus hawaiiensis (assembly GCF_020740725.1). NCBI lineage: Eukaryota > Metazoa > Chordata > Aves > Passeriformes > Corvidae > Corvus > Corvus hawaiiensis. The sequence continues at coordinate 1,183,038 of NC_063220.1, read as the reverse complement.
GGTAATTTGCTGGCTACAGAAAAATCTGAAGGAAATAAAATATTCTAATTACTCCATCTAATTACAAAAGAGTGAATTCACTAGAAAAACAAGGATGTGAAGTATAATTAAACAGAGTAATTAACACTCCAGCAGGAAAGCTCTGATGAAGCAAAGTGACTTTAAGTGGACTCATTTTCCTCTCAGAGTGGTTTGAGATTGGAAAATCCAAAGCTCTGGCTGCCTCTGGGGATTTGAGGCCATATCCCCCCAACATCCCCTTCCCACAGCCTGAGGTCCCCTCCTGGTGCCCTCCTTGTCCTGAGCTCTGGAGTCCCCAGCACCAGGAATCCTCTTTTCCTGGTGTCTTTTACACTCTCCTGGACATCAGTTTTGTTCCCACACCCCAACTCTGAGCTCCAAGCCAATTAAGCTCAGACTAATTCATCACATAACCGTTTCAGCTGATGATTTTGTGTTCAGCAATTATTACATTGCACATTTGGCAGACGTCACCTAAAATAACCTGGTATTTCTGATTGAATTCCAGTTACACTTCACACACAAATCCCCCTCTCTCCCCGGGACTGAGAAGGGAAAACCTTGAGAAAAAACACCCCATGGAATCCTCTCAAAAGTCTGGAGAGCAGCCCAGCAGAGAGGAGACTTTCCTGGAAATGCTGGCTTAGAACGTGGATATTTTGATGCTGTGAGGGGAGGGAGCCAGGAAGAACTTTAAATTTTCCTCTTTCTCTTAGAATTGTGTGGAAACTTTGAAACTTCCAGAAGAATATCCAGATTACATTTTGACACAGGAAAACTTGCCCCAGACTTCAGAATAAAGAGTGCCTGTCTCTTGGAGCTCCCCCAAACCCTCATCTCTTTTTAAAATGTTACAATCAATATTCTTCTGTTGACATAATTTCTGTAGGAAGCTGCAGAACTCCACTGGCAAACTCCATCTGCTCCGGGCTCTTTGCGATTCCATCCAGCAACTCCTTGAGAGACAACAGCACGAGGAGGAAAGGGCAGGGGATGGTCATTAAATAATGAGATTTAAGTGGCATTAATGGTCTCCCTATGCTTTAGCCATGCCAAGCAGCTGATGCTGAGCTGGACAGCTCAAAAATGCCCAGGGCAAGAGCAAAGTAACCTCCTCTCTCCCCATTTTTAAACAACAGCAAAGCCAAACACTGAATTTCCCAAATTTCTTAATTTTAGGAGCAAATCTTACATAGAAACACCTGAAGATCCTGTTCTAGACCATCCCTAATTCTGCCAAATATTGACTTACTGCCCCCGAGTTCAAATCTGCCAGCAAAGTCTGCACCCAGGGCTCATTTATGGCCCTTCTGCATTTCTGAAGCACAAATAACAAGATGTATTAATAAAGCAGCTCTGGCGTGGAGATAATTTGCTGCTGAAGCTCTAATTATCCCCCTTTAAAGCCTGCTGATTACTGGGATAAATTTCGTAGGCTTTACTGCCTGACAACAGCCACCTTGGGCTGTGTTTCCTTACAGGAATGACATTCCCTTTATGGAATACACGTGGCAACGTGGGGGGAGGCAAAAAATCTGCACCCACTGCTCATTTCACACCTCCCTGTCCTCGCTGAGCCCAAACCCAGAGCGTTCCCTGTTCCTGCAGCTCAGCACAGCTGGAACCATCTGCAGAACATCCTTTCCCAAGGATTTTTGTAAACATTAATGGCTTTATGCTGCCAGAGGGCAGGGATGGATGTGGCACTGGCAAGGAATTGTTCCCTGGGAGGGAGGTGAGGCCCTGGCACAGAAGAAGAAGAGAACTCAGAGCAGCTGTGGCTGCCCCTGGATCCCTGGCAGTGCCCAAGGCCAGGCTGGACATTGGGGCTGGGAGCAGCCTGAGACAGTGGAAGGTGTCCCTGCCCGTGGCAGGGGTGGCACTGGATGGGTTTTAAGATCCTTTCCAACCCAAACCATTCATGATTCCATGATTTTGGACAGCCAGTAAGTGAAATTGGCTCCCCACTGCTGGAATCACTGGAATTTGTGGTGCTGGACACTCAGGAGCTGCCCAGGACCACTCCTGATGTGTGAGGTGCTGACCAAGACACGTCCTTTGCTCTTTGGGGTTCCTGTGGAGCCCTGGGATGGGCTGTGCTCACAGCCCCGTGCCCTGCTGAGCCACTGCCTGCTGCAAGAGCTGCTGCCTCTGGGTATCCCTGGGTGTGTCTCTGGGAATCTGTCTGGAAAGGGCTCCCAGTTGCCGCGGGTGGCAGCAGGGGAAACGCCACTGGCAGCACCAGCAAGGCCCAGGGCCCGGGGACAGGATCCCCACCGCCGCCTCCTCACGGGGGCTGGCTGCAGGAGCACGGTGTGTCCCGGGAAGGGCACCTTCCTTACCCCCCTCTCCAGCAGCATGTCCCTGAAGTGCGTGATGCGCTCCTCCAGCGGCGGCGAGCTCCGCGCGGCCGAGCCCTGCTCCCCTCCGTGCCGCGCCTCGGCGCCGCCCGGGCCCGCGGCCGGGCACTCCTCGGTCCTGTGCGGGGCAACACACACGAGAGGCCAGCAGTGGTCACTGGGGGATGGGGGTTAGTCCTTTTAATCCTCCCCGGACCCTCGCAGAGCCTCCCCCACGTGGAGTGGCATTAATGGTCTCCCTATGCTTCAGCCATGCCAAGCAGCTGATGCTGAGCTGGACAGCTCAAAAATGCCCAGGGCAAGAGCAAAGTAACCTCCTCTCTCCCCATTTTTAAACAACAGCAAAGCCAAACACTGAATTTCCCAAATTTCTTAATTTTAGGAGCAAATCTTACATAGAAACACCTGAAGATCCTGTTCTAGACCATCCCTAATTCTGCCAAATATTGACTTACTGCCCCCGAGTTCAAATCTGCCAGCAAAGTCTGCACCCAGGGCTCATTTATGGCCCTTCTGCATTTCTGAAGCACAAATAACAAGATGTATTAATAAAGCAGCTCTGGCGTGGAGATAATTTGCTGCTGAAGCTCTAATTATCCCCCTTTAAAGCCTGCTGATTACTGGGATAAATTTTCGTCCACGTGGAGTGGACGCTCACAGATGGGAAAGGCCCCAGAGCTGCGGGTGGGTACCAACCGTGGGCTGCAGGCAGCTCCTGCTGAGGGAGGAGGGTCACCGGAGCCATCGGAGGGCTCTGACACCACAACTGAAGGTGCAGCGAAGCCACAGCTTCATACAGCCCTTGCCAAGGAGGGCAGACTTTAAAGGGCTCTTTTTCTCATGCCAGAGATGACAATAAAGAATTCAATTCTGCACATCTACAATAATCCACCATAAACCCTGTGCCTGCCCACTCGGAAGGACACCCGGAATGGATCTGGGAAGTCTGCACGCCTCAAAATTGCTTTTTCAGTCGTGACTTCAGGAGAACTGAAGCACACATGGTAATAAAGGTCAGTAACAGCAGCACCTGGGGCTGGTTCTGGGCCTGCAAACCCGGGAGCAGGGAAAAAACTGCTGCACTTCAGTGAGGGAAAGCTTTTATCCAGTGCCTTTGGAGTAACTCCACAGCCTGGTAGCCTTGTCTGTAACCATTGCAAAGGAAGAGTTACCCAGACAAAAATGAGAAACAGAGGTTACAGAGAATCCTGGCTCTGGTGAGGACTGGGCACCTGAAAATGGCTCCCATCATTTACCCACACAGAAGAAAATCTGCATTTAAATTGCCCTTCTTTGTACCAACCCTTCTCACCATTAGACAGAGACAAGAAAACCTCAGAACTTACTTATTTCTCTTAGTTTTGATGCTCAGATCATCGTTTTCATCCCCTGGACAAGAGCTAACACACTTGTCTGCTGAAAAGAAGTAAGTCATTATCAGATTTGAACAAGATAAATGGAAGTACAAATTTCTCAAATTGACTTCTCTTCCCTTGTCTTTGCAGCTCTGGTATTTCCTGGCTTTCACTCCCCACAGAGGGTTTAAAAAATAACAAGTATTTTATAAAATCCTCAGAATTGCCTTCATCCAAATGGAAGCAACAGCAATAAAGTGACCATTTTCAGTCAGCAAAATTCCTCATTCTTCATTCATGACATGATTGCTTTAAATCTTGTTATTGTTTCACTTGATCCTCTCTCCTCCCTTCCCTACAAACAGCAGCTAAAGACATTCCTGCAAGATCATTTCCATGCTGGCACTGAAGGATTCACTGGAGGTGACTCCCAGCAGAGCTTCCCTCCTTTCCCACTTCTCTTCCTCCTATCAGCCAATCTAAGGCTGCTTTCCCAGGAATTCCAGCAGCACCTGGGGAGATCCAACACCCTCCACACTCCTGAGGCTGCAGAGCAGCTCCAAGGCAGTGTCACCCCCTGGTCTGACCTGAACACGGGTCCCTGAGGGACTCAGAGCCTGGATCTGCAGTCACAGACAAGGGGAACAAACACTGAATTCTGAAATGGCTTCTCCTCACCTCCACCAGCAGCAGCTCCCACCAAAGCCCAAGGGACACAGCACCAGCAGTCACATCCCTGCAGTGCCTGCACTGAAGGGTCCCCAGCACCTGGGCTGGGAAATATTCATGTGCTGTTTCTAGGGATGGGCTTCAGACTCTTGTCTGAATGCCAAAGGGTCCAAAGGATCTGCAGGAATTCAGTAAATGACATCATCACTGGTTTTCAGTAGGAATTCTACCAACTGTGTCCAGGGCCAGGCTGGACACTGGGGCTTGGAGCAGCCTGGGACAGTGGGAGGTGTCCCTGCCATGGCAGGGGTGGCACCGGGTGGGTTTTGAGGCCCCTCCCAACCCAACCATTCCATGATTTGATGACTCCATAATGTCCGTTTTCGTTTAATTAGCTGGAAAAACTTCCTCAGCCTGAGCACCCAGACAGGCCAGGAGCAGCTGAAGGAAGAGATCAAAGCAGATAAATTGCTCTGGGCCCTGGGAGGAGCTGCTCCTCCCCTCCAGCCCCATGGGATGGCCTGATGGGAACCCATTAGGGAAGAGCCACATCAACCTCCTGGAACAAACACTTGGTGGAGGAGGAGTAATTGATAAATGAGTAATTTTTCATTTATGCCCAAATTTAAAAAGCACTTGATCCTTCAGCAGAGACAGCCCAGAGCATCCCATGGATAACTTTGCTTGACATCTTTTATTTTCAGATGTTTGATTTGAAAATTCTAATTAAAACTCAGCAGCAGCCACTCAGCTAAATAAATGTGGGAAGCATTGCTGGGCACACTCAGCTCGTTGGTGTTATTTATTTACTGAAGATTACAAGCTCAGAGGAGAGGTAACAAATAATCCCCTCACCTCAGAGCTGATCTACACTAATTATAACCTGCTCCAGCACTCAGCAACCACAAGGCCCAATTACAGCAGGGAAGATTAAGACTACTTAACAACAATGAAAGTCATGGCCATAAAAAGCCAGGAGCATGAATCAAATCTTTGTGGTAGAGATAATAAATAAGAAGGATGGAACACAGCAAAAAATAGATTTTTGAAGTGGCACCTATCAGCCGCGATTTTAGACTCCTCAGTTAATTAATTACAGAGCAGGAACAATGACCCTCAGCTTTGTCTCTGGCCATGCCTTGGCAGGAATTCACTGTGCTTTCAATAGATCCTGCAATAAAAGCCCTGTTTCCACCCTGCAGAATGAATTCCAGCAGGTAGGCTTTGGAGGAATTAGATACACAGCTAAAGTTCTTCCAGCCATGCACAAAAATTGTACAGCAATATATACACAGGCACCTGCTGATGGAAATTCCTAGAGAAAAATGGAATTACAGGCTGTGTGGATAAGGAGGACACAGACAGAGAACCCTCCTTGGAGCTGCTTTTCTCTGACAGAAAAGCTGATAATGGATCCCTTTTATCTCCCTGCAGGCACAGGGTTGTAATGGTTAACTGGGGGTTTGCAGGGGTTCTTTGGGGTTTGCAGGGGTTCACTGGGGTTTGGAGTGGTTCACTGGGGTTTGCAGTGGTTATTTGGGGTTTGCAGGGGTTAATTAGGAGTTTGCAGTGGTTCATTAGGGGTTTACAGCAGTGGATCACAGCCAGTGCCCAGCCCTGCTGGCCTGAGGGGACAGGCAGGTCCTGCAGCATGCTGCCTGGCAGTGCCACCACCCTGATTCAGTTATGAAACACTGCACTTGCAAACAATGACAAAAGCCCCGCTTCTTTCCCCCTCCGCTCTTCTCCCTCACCACTAGAGAATTCCAAGCAGCAGCTGAAGGATGGTGACTGTTCTTTCTCCACCAAAACCAGAATACTGAAGAATTCCAAGCAGCCAGCCAAGGCCAGGAGCAATTCCAAAGACTGCCATGACTGATGTCCCCCAGTAAGGGACAGCAGTCCCAGTAAAGCCAGTGTGAAGCCTCAGGAGCACTGGCACAGGACAGAGCAGCTCCCAGGAGCAGGGGAGCCTTTGCACCAAGCCTCTCAGTGCCCATTAGAGATTCACTGCTGGGATTTTCCCTCCTCCACAGCTTGGCTGGATGATCATTAGCCATGGAGTGTGTGCTCTGGGAGCAGCTGAGTAATGCACTGCTAATGCATTCCTAATGTACACCCTGACTCGGGCAATAAAACACACTGTGCCTTCTGAGAGGGATTGTATCCATCAAAGATTCATCTCCTAAAGGAAGCCACCTGCTTCTTCACTGCCAGGAAGGAGAAGGCTCAATCCCCAGCTCAGCATTCCAGTGAAAACAAGGATTTTGCAATGCACATCAATTTCCACGCAATCCTCCATCGGGAATCTCCCCGGGACACCCACTCTCACTCTGGGTCTCAAACCTCCACCTCCACACTCAGCTCCAGGTTCCAGGGGCTACTGGAGTTTAGGGAGAGGCCCCCAGTGCCAGGGTTTAGTTACTTGCTGCAGCCTCCAGCTTGCGCTTGTGCGGGGGGTCCTCGAGCAGCCGCTTGATGTCCCCGCGGTGCCTCAGGTCCAGCGGCCGCTCCCACACTGACAGCTGCATGGTGGGGTTGAAGAAGAACACGCGGTCATCTCCAGTCCAGACTACACACCTGCTCCAAGCGATAAACCAGCCTTAGAGCGTGTCCAGCGACAGGAACCGTGCCCGCAGCGGGGGCACTGCAACCCTGAGGGGCACCCCGGGGACACCGCAGGGAGCCCGACCTGGCCCTGCCCTGCCCTGCCCTGCCAGCCCCCCGGCACCCCAGGCAGGGAATGCTGTTCTCACCCACACACAGGCACAGACAGGGCTGAAACAGCCCCAAAAGCAGCAGGTGAAACAGTCTGTCAGGGAAGGGCAACAGGACCAGGTGAGGAGAAGGCCGTGGTGCTCCCAGCAGAAGCAGCCCCAGGGAAGGACATTCCGGGTTCTGGAGCCATGGCTGAGAACAGCCAGGGGCAGGAGCTCTGGCTGTGGGGCTGTGTGGCCCTTGCCTCGATGCCACAGGCTGGCAGGTGGCCATGGGAGCCTCACCTGCTGCACTGGCGGGGAGAGGTGCAACCACAGCATCCCTGTGCCATCCCTGTGCCAACCCCACGGCATCCCAATGGCATCCCAACAGCTTCCCCATGGCATCCCCACAGCATCCCTGTGCAGCCCCCATGGCATCCCAGCCAGCTCCCACCTGCTCTGACAGGTCCCCCTGCCACCCCAAATCTTTAGGATGATTTTTAGGGCTCTGTTTGGGATCTGCTGAACGTGACCCAGCTCTGCAGCAGCAGCCGCGGTCCCTGGGCTTGGCCAGGGAAATATGCACGGCAGCAGTTCAGCTCCTTGTCCTGACATTCATTTGGAATCAGCCAAAATAATATGAAAATAACTATTGCACCATCCTTAACAGACATTCAAAAACCTGGAGATGTACGTCCCTAAATTTATATGTAAATAAATAAACAGAATTTCCATCTCAGGCTGGCGCTTCCTGAATCCCAATGAGAACTAAACCCATTCTGAGACACACACACTGCTGGGAGGAAAATGCTGCTGTCTCTGAAGCAAAATTACCTGGAAGGAACCAACCTCATAATTACAAGCTCTGATGATTAATTGTTATTAAAAGCAGGGTTCAAAGCTGGGTTTAAAAGGGTCTGGTCCAGGTAAAAGACTGGAAACAGGAAAAGTGCTCCATCACTGCAGGGTACTGCCATAAAATAACCCAACACACCCCGTGTAGGGCAGGGAAGATCCCATAAAATTGGCTGCACAAACCCATGGAAGTTTTGGCATCCTTGATTCAGTGACATGCACATGATAAATATCTTTACTAACCTTTCTGACATATTGCCTATGTAACTATGTAATATATAGTACACATCCTATAAACACTACATGAATACTCCACGTCTCTTCATGCACAATGGTGTGGATCACAAACCACTGGGTATCTATCTCACAAGAGAGGTTCTTCCTCGAGTTGGAATGATTTGGAAGAGTTATGGGACTGTGGGAAGCTCTGTTCTCCCAGAAACCCCAACCCAGCAGGCCCTGGAGAACACAAAGGGGGTGGACAGGAACAGTCCCAAACCAAGGCTCCAGAAATACCACAGCTGTTCCAGAAGGAAGGGAAAAATCCAGGCATTTAGGTGAAGAGACAGACTTGGCTGGTAGGGATGGATGAGATATTGGGAAGGAATTGTTCCCTGGGAGGGTGGGCAGGCCCTGGCACAGGGTGCCCAGAGCAGCTGGGGCTGCCCCTGGATCCCTGGCAGTGCCCAAGGCCAGGCTGGACATTGGGGCTGGGAGCAAAGATCCCATGGATGTCAGCCCCTAAATAGAAACTAATTATTATAGGGGTGAAGGAGACGAAAATCCTTCTGTCAACCTCTCAGGGCAGAAAGTGCAGAAGGGTTTATCTGCTTAGAAATGTCACAAGAGCTTTGGTGACATGACAACAGCTCATGTTGTCACCTGATGGGGAACGTGCTCAGGGAACCTGGACCATGAGACACAGCCTGTGTCAGACACAGCCTGCAGCCAACACCAGCTCTGCAAGACAGGCAGAGTCACCCCTGCCACTGAAAGAACTGGGAGAGAGAGGATCTGGCCCCAAAAAGCAACCTTTTCTTTTAAATCCTGGTTTTCCTCTCTGCTCAATCCAAGCACCACCCAAGCTGAGACACAGTGAGGCAGAGCCCAGCCTGCAGATCCCAGGGATCTGGCTGGTGGTCGTGGCTCCCCCCCCCAGTCTCCCTAAGGCTGTGATTAACGAGGAAAAGCTCTGCCAGGCGCTGCACCAGGAACCCAGCGTTGCTGCTGAAGCCCTGGCAGTGTTTTGCCCATGCCCCAGCCCAGGACGGCACTGTGGGAAGGGGGTGGCACTGGGGAAGGGCTCTGGCACCTCCTCACCATGGGGATCCCGGCACTGGGGTGGACGCCACGGGCTTGTTCCCGTTGGAAGCGCTGTCAGCCTCACTCACGAGTTTGAAGGAGTGATCCTGGAGAGACACAGAGAGGGATGAGTTAACAAATAAAGCTGGAGCAGAGAACTGTTCCTGGTGTACAAATCACCCCTCGGCCTGGAGTGGGTCACCTCAGGGCCAGAATTCCAGGAGAGGCTTTATGGACAGCCAGCTGCCTCTGGAGCAGCCCAGATAAAGGGGAAGGGCTAAAAATGCCTCCCCACTTAGAGCAGTGTAAGGGACAAAGCAGCCAACACCTTCTGTCCACACCAACGGGTCCCTTGGGAGAGTGGGATGAGGGATAACTCCAAGTGTGGCTCTGACCAGGACAGGAACGAGCCTGGGAGCAGCAGGGGCTCCCCAGAGCCCAGGGAGGGCCCTGTGCCAGCTCTGCTCCTTCCCTGCTCCTCTGGGACTGCTCAGGGACATCACCACTGCCAGGGTGACTGATTGTCCCCCAGCTGCACCTCTGTCCCCATCAAACAGCAAAAACACGTTTGGAGCTGCTGGAGAGTCCAGATGAGGCCACAGAGCTGCTCCCAGGGCTGGAGCCCCTCTGGAGCCAGGCTGGGAGGGCTGGGGGGGCTCACCTGGAGAAGAGGAGGATCAGGGAGAGCTCAGAGCCCCTTGCAGGGCCTAAAGGGGCTCCAGGAGAGCTGGAGAGGGACTGGGGACAAGGCATGGAGGGCCAGGACACAGGGAATGGCTTCCCAGTGCCAGAGGGCAGGGCTGGATGGGAGACTGGGCAGGAATTGTTCCCTGGGAGGGTGGGCAGGCCCTGGCACAGGGTGCCCAGAGCAGCTGGGGCTGCCCCTGGATCCCTGGCAGTGCCCAAGGCCAGGCTGGACATTGGGGCTGGGAGCAGCCTGGCACAGTGGGAGGTGTCCCTGCCATGGCAGGGCTGGCACTGGGTGGGCTTTGGGGTCCCTCCCAACCCAAATCAGTCTGGGATTCCATGGGGAGCAAACCAGCCCTGAGCATCCCTCCCCTGGTCCTCTGACAGTGACAGGGCTCCTGCACAGCTCCAGCCAGGCCAGTCCTGACCCTGACCCGGATTTGTGCAGCTCACAGGTCCCAGGAGGCTCAGCACAGACCTTGTCACTGTCACTGCCCGTGGGGACACTCTTCCTCTCCGTGTGCAGAATCAGCGTCGGGGGGCAGGAGGCTCTGCTCGATTCCTTGCCACGATCTGTGAGGGGAAAGGAGCTCTTTTAATGTGAAATAAATAAACCCACAACAAGCCAAAACTGGTGAAGAAAAGCCAAACTGCTGCCTGTGGCTCTGAGCCTCCTCCTGCCACCTCTTCCTCCTTTATTCACACACCCCTTGTGCCCGGGATGCATCTCCTCTCCAAACACCACATTTTAGTGGAATCCATTCCCAGAGCTCAGGGAGAGGCTTTTATTGCACTGAGTGTGGTGTCCTGCCTTCCCAGAGCCCCCACGGGACACCCTCGGGCACACGGGCAGAGGTGGCTGGGCAGGGCTGGGTTCATGGTTGGACTCAGGGATCTCAGAGGGTTTTCCCAGCCTAAAGGATTCCCCAATTCTCTGATCCTCTTCTGCCTGGGGACCACGACCCCCAGACATCCCCTTGCTCCCAGCCCCCAGATCCTGCTGTGCTCCAGGTAACCTCTGTGGGAATCCCCAGGGAACGCTGGATTGATTCCCACTGGAAGCAGGGAAAGAACATTTCCCTCTCTGTTACAGACGGCTGTCTCCATCCTGAAATCCTAAACCCTAAACCATCCTGAAATCCTAAACCCTGAAATGTCTGCTGCCTACAAAAACTGTGTGTCGATAACAGAGAGGCCTTGAGGGACAACAGGGAAAGGCAAGAAGGCAGCAGGTGTGAGACAGAGACCCAACCATCCCAAAAAAGGAGTTTGCACAGCAAGACATTAAGAAATATGGCATTTTCTTAACTTGGACATCCCTGGCATTGTCCCAGGCCAGGCTGGACATTGGGGCTTGGAGCAGCCTGGGACAGTGGGAGGTGTCCCTGCCATGGCAGGGGGGGAATGGGAGGAGCTTCCAGCTCAAACCAGTCTGGGATTTTGTGGTTCTGTGGGGAAGATTCACCTCTAAATGCTACTCCATTAACTTCAAAATCACTCCGGGTACAGAACAGGCCCCCATTTGACTCTGCTTCCCTTGAATATCTCAGAATAATAAAACATTAAATCCATGGCATTTTGCTCAGAAGATGACTTCTCCCTTCTTATGGGGAGCAAAAAAGAAGATTTACAAACCAGAGCCATTAATTTCCACATTAAAGGAGCCAGGAGCAGGGAGCTGCTGATGCACATCAAAAGGGGCTCTAAATTCATCTTCCTTCCCTGGATATCTGGTAATTGGGAATCAAAGCTTTTCGGGCACCTTGGTCCTTGAACACAAGGAAGTCACACTCGGTGTCAGTGCCCACCTCGGCCTCCCCCTGCCTGGCCCCTGGGAAGGGAAGGACAGCACTCAGCAAGGCCTGGCACAGAGGGGTGGCACAGGGCCACTGCCAGGGCCAGCCCCGGGACCAGCACCTGCAGAGGCCACAGGCAATGGCCAGAGGTGATGTTGGTACTTTTACAGTCGTCACTGGTTGCTGGTTTGAGAAGCAGCCAAGATATTTCATCCACATGCAGGCAACAGGCACACAGGCATGAGGAACAGGAAAACATTCCCTGGCTTTGGAAGCATTAATACAAACCATGGAATCCTGGAATGGTTTGGGTGGGAAGGGACCCTAAAGCCCACCCAGTGCCACCCCTGCCATGGCAGGGACACCTCCCACCGTCCCAGGCTGCTCCCAGCCCCAATGTCCAGCCTGGCCTTGGGCACTGCCAGGGATCCAGGGGCAGCCCCAGCTGCTCTGGGCACCCTGTGCCAGGGCCTGCCCACCCTCCCAGCCAATAATACACAGATGTAAACGGCCAGATTTAAACTGAAATAGGAGGAGACCCCAAAGCACACTCCAGGAGCTCTGGACTGTGGAAAGGAGGGTTCAGCACAAGGTAATTGCCTTGGTCATTTATTAATGAAGATGAGGTTGAGGCTCAGGGTGGGGAGGTGCTGGTGTGGGCACAGAGCCACTCTGCCCCTGAACCTCCCACAGCTCCTGAGGGAGACAGACACTGTGCTGCAGCACCCGAGGCAGTCTCTGACCCCTCCTGAAAGCTCCTCTCCTCTCCCCTCCTGTGAAAGCTCCCTCCCACCCCCCTCCCAGCAAAGCCAAGGCCCCAGGGAGACCCTTGGGTGCTGCAGCCCTCGCTGCACCCGTGGGTGAGCTCCTGCAGCAGGCAGCTCCCTGGGCATTCCCATGTGGAACACGCTGCCACAGCATTTTGGGCAGTCAGCACATATAAAAGAAGATGGGAATAAAAAAACCCCAAATAAAATAAAATAACAAAGGAAAGTCCTGAAAGCCCCTGTGCACAGCAGGAGCCATTTAGTTTTACACCTGCAGTTGAACACTGAGTGCTTTCCCTAAATACAACGTAAAGAGGAAAATAATCCAAGGTTGTTTCTCCTTCCCCAGGCTCAGGAATTCCCAGTGAGGCCAGGGCAGGAGCTCCTGGCCCTGGAGTGGGGCTGGCTGTGCCACGGGGCCGTGGAGCCCCAGGGGAGACCTCCCCTCCTCTGCCCACGCTGGGCAGGACCAACACAAGGCGTTCACTGGGGCACACCTTCACCCAGATTTACTCTTCGCTCATTAATTAACCTTTTCCCCCCTCTTAAGTGCACAATGAAGCTGCAGCCCAACAGTGAAGCCACCACGATACATTCCCAAGCCCTTTTTTGCCCCCAAACTCAGCAGCTCAGTCAGCACTGGTGAGTTCCTGCTCGGCTGCCGGAGGATGAGCGGGAGATGGAGATAAAGCCTCCTGATTAAAGAGGCTTCTCCCAGGCTCCACGGCAGGTGCAGGGACATGAATAATTCACAGCATGGCAAGGAAAGGTGAAGCAGCAAAGCTACCTTGGGTATAGCACAGAGGATGTTTGGTATGATCACAAACACCTCAATAAAAGCAGAATTAGAGAGGGAGGGGAAGAGCGAAGATGGATTCATGCCATGAGGAGCTGTGGACAAGGCATAATAAAAATTTGTTTTGTAAAAATATGTAGAGGCCAAACCTCCATTAATTTCAAAAAAGTTTAAATTTTCGATTTTAAGTGCTCCTGAGAACTGGATTTATTCAGTGCACACATCCCACACTGTGGGGTTTACCCTCCCTCAGAATCTCCACAGGTCAGTTCTGTCTCTCCCCACCACCTCATTGCTCTGGTGTTTGAGATCAGGCTAAAACCTTCCCTGGCTGGTCCCCAGCTCATCCTCTGCTGGCTCTTACTCAATCCAAGGGAGGCACTCCAGTGCTGGCCCCGTCAGCCAGCCCCTGCCCTGCTCCAGGCAGTGGGGTCCCACCTTCCCTCCTCACCACGGCTCCAGGGACACAGCTCCCACTCCAGCCCCTGCCTTCTCATGCTGCTTTCCCCTGTAACTGGTGTTTGTCTGCTGCTCTGACCACTTTTGCTGCCCTCCAAGTGCTCCTTTCCCCTCTCAGAACAACTCTTGAGCTGAGCTTTTCTCCTCCCTGCAACAATCACTCCCCACCCTCCCTGTTATTGTTCAGGGGATTTGTAATGGGAACAGGAGAGCAACACAGACAAATTCTTTGTTGGTGTGGATTCAAGGACAAACTCATTCCATGGCTGGGTGTTCCAGGCACACATCCAGCACTGCCCAAGAGGTGCTGTTTGCCACTGCCCTGGAAATCATGGAACCACAGCCTGGTTTGGGTTGGGAGGGACCTCAAAGCCCATCCAGTGCCACCCCTTCCACTATCCCAGGCTGCTCCACACCCCATCCAACCCCTGGACCCTTCCAGGGCTGGGGCAGCCAGAGCTTCTCTGGGTAACAAAGTGTAATCCCCGGGGTGAAGGATCAGATAGGTCATGTCTGAACTGATCCCTAGCAATTCCTCATAAACACCATTTTTTTCCACAGAACAGTGCCAGGAAGGTGCCCTCAGGGCCCCATGGTGCCTCAAAGGCGACAAGGGTGGCAGCCCCTCCTTGGCTGAGTGGCCCCAGGTCAGGCAAAGGAAGCACCAGCACAACCCCAGCACAGCAAACCCATCAAACCCAGGGTGATTCCTCGGGGACCCCATCCCTGCAGGACACAGACACGCCACAGACCCCCCAGCCACGGAAGCAGGACATGGGGCCACGACCCACCTGCTCGTGCCTGATCCATCAGGTTGGTGGCCATGAAGGTGACGGCGGGCGCGGACACGGCGGTGACACGGGTGACCTGTGCTGGCACCAAGGGGCCCACGGCAGTGTCCAGCCTGGAGGCAGAACCTGGGAGCAAACCACAAGGAAAGAATGGCATTTTTCCCTAGCAAATAAAAATTCCCTTAAAATCCTCAGCTTTTTTGCCCCGGCTCTCGGCACTCGAGGCCGTGGTCAGTGGTGAACACGGTGGTGCTGCACTGGCAGCTGCACTTGGGGATCTCAGGGAGCTTTTCCAGCCTGAATGATTCAGTGAATTCATCTGTTAACACAGCTCCCTGCCCCCACTGCAGGGTTAAAACAAGGTTTGTGTTCAGCTCAGTTCCTGGCAATGATGCCCACGGATTCTCAGCCAATAAACAGTCCCAGAAACTTAAAATTAATTAAATTGCGGCCCTCAAAATAAGAATTTGCCAGGACAGATCAATGCCCTCCCAGCAGGTCACAGCAAGATCAGTGTTCTCATTTTAAATAATACCCCTCTGGTTTCCACTGTTATTCATCACAACTTCTTTGTGTCCCACTCTGTCCATGGGAAATGATTTTGCCAGTAATTTCAAAGTGCAGCTTTACCCAGGGGCTCACAGTCTGCTCGGACAAGGCCCAGAGCAGAAACCCACTGCTCTGCTCATGTGCATTATAGGACCAGGCCAGTTACACCAGGCTCCTCAGTCTGCACAATTCCTGGCTGGCGCCACATCCGAGGTCACACCTGGAGCCTTCGTTTCCAACTAACTGGGCACAAGTTTTTCAGAAGCTGAGCCACCCAACACCATCTCCTGCCAGGGGAAGTCCAGGTGTCCCAGCAGCAGTCCCCACGGCTCATTTACAAGCCTCCACTGCCAAACTGTGCAGACACATCCCTGCTTTAAGGCAGACTCTGGCAGTAACACAATTCCCAAGCACAATCCAAGCTGCAGGATTTCCTGCCCCTTCCTTTCATGAGCTCTTCCTGAGCTGTCAAAGAGTTCCCACCCCAACTTCTCCACATTTCAGAATAATATGGATCATTTCTGAAATGTTCAGTCAGTTAAAAAAACTCTCACACTCGGAACCCCTTCACAGATCTGTGTCCCTACAATTCCAGGTGCCAAAGCACAATATTCCAGCACAGAACCATGGAATCCCAGAAGGATTCCATGTTTGGGTGGAAGGGACCTCAAAGCCCATCCAGTGCCAGCCCTGCCATGGGCAGGGACACCTCCCACTGTCCCAGGCTGCTCCCAGCCCCAGTGTCCAGCCTGGCCTTGGGCACTGCCAGGGATCCAGGGGCAGCCCCAGCTGCTCTGGGCACCCTGTGCCAGGGCCTGCCCACCCTCACAGGTGAGGATTTCCTTGGGATAGGGGGAGATTAACTACAAGCAGTTCTGCAGGAAAAACATGAGAAAAGGATGATCAGAAAATAATTTTGTTATTACTTTTTTTTTTTTCCCCCCCAACACTAATCCAGCATCAGAGAAATTCCCGTGCAGCTGGGGCTGCCCCTGGATCCCTGGCAGTGCCCAAGGCCAGGCTGGACATTGGGGCTGGGAGCAGCCTGGGACAGTGGGAGGTGTCCCTGCCACGGCAGGGGTGGGATGGGATAAACTCGAATGTGCCTTCCAACCCAAAGGAGTCTGGGTTCTATGAATTCTCTGCACCCAGAACTGGAATCATTTCCATAACTTGCATAATTATCTCCCGCAATCCCAGCCAGCACTCGAGACGAGCTCTGCTCATCCCCTCCTCGGCTTCTGCCGCCTGTTCAAACGTGACTTGCCATTATATAATTTCAGCTGCTTCTTTATGTTGATTTATTATCCAATCCAGGAACAATATCAGTGCATCTTTTGATGTGATGGAAGCAATTATCCCACGGCTTCCATCCGCATCGGAGTCAAGTATATATAAATATATATTTATATACACATATATATGCATTTCACACATGCAGATTGAGTTCAACTGCTTATTTTAATTATAACTGCTGCTCACCAAATAAGCTGGAATGATTTAAGGCAATCTTAACCTTTAAGGAATAAATATTTATGCTTTGGAGCTCTTTGTGCTTATAAAGAGCAGTCTTTGCAACGGATGGCTTTGGAATACAGATAAATCCTGGATGAAGTTGAATGTCACGATGCAATATCAGCCCCTGGTCTGAACTGAACATAACCTGGGCTGGAATTACACCTGAGTATGAACCCACACTCCGAGTGCTTCATGATTAAATTCCAGCCAATTTTACTCTAAAACAATCCTGAGGAGGGGAGGGAGGAGGAAAGTTCTTCCCTCTGAAGTTTTGGAAGATGCAGAGCTCGAGAGGCCTGACGAGCACGGGGCCTTTGGAGAGCATCTGCCTATTCTTGAGATGATTTCAGTCATCTCCCAGCATTTTCCAAACACAGAGCCACCCACACTGCCATTAACTGCCACAGGGACAAAGGAGACGAAGGCAGAAGGGGAAGGGCAAGAAATCTGGGGATCCTACTGCAAATGGTCCACTGCCCTGATTGGTGTCTGCTGATGGAATCCAGAGGGGAGATCCAAGGCTGGACTGGCATCCCCAGCCCCTCTGCCCGGGGCACTGGGGCCCCACAGCCGCACCTCCTCTGTCCCTCTGGCAGCAAAAACCTTCCACAGGGACAGGGGGCTCAGCCAAGGGGCTGCTGGAGCCCCAGGGAATGTCCCCTCCCTGCTCCCAGGAAAGGGCAGCTCGGGGACGCCGCTCTGGCCAAGCTGGGCACGGCCACAGCCACACTGGCTGGACTGGGAAGGGTGCAGTGGACACACCCAGCCCCCAGCAGCCGAAGTGCCATTTTTGCACAGTTGCTTCAGCACTTGAAGAAGAAAATGGGAAATTCCCCATCCTGTAAATGACTGGATGTACCTCAGCTCCAGCAGGAACCAGGAGCCAAATCCCACAAATTAAACTGGACAGTAGAGTTTTCCCAGAACAGAAAACCAACATTCCCACCTTTGCTAACAGGAATCACTGCACAGGAAAAACAATGGGATGCTGGTCCTGGACTGCACCGCAGCTGACTCCAGCCATGGAGAGCTCCTGCTCCTGCAGTAAATTTCAGTTCGTGCCTTTCCCAACTAAGCCAAGGCACTTCATCCTCATATTAAAGCTCAGCTCAGCAAGGGTTTAAGCCCAGCTTTTCTCAGTGTGATTCAAGGACGGATGGGCTTTAAGGTCATTCCCAGCCCAGACCACTCTGGGATTCTGAGACTCCATTTTAACACCAAATTACAAAACTGGGATAAAGAAACGCATTCCTCTGCAGAGGAATCTCCCCGAATGCCTGGAGACTGCTGGAAGGAACAGAACCTTGAGGAGAGGAGTGGAGCCAGGCACTCATCAGCTCCCAGCAGCGGGTAATGAGCACAGCTGGGCTGCAGGGCAGGCACACACCAGCCTCATCCCGGAGCTGCAGGATGCTGCCCTGCCCTGTGGGAACAGCCTTGGGAACAGAGATGGGAGAGGTCAGAGGGACAGGGGTGAGCAGGGCTGGGAAAGGTGACAGGGACAGGCGTGAGCAGAGCCAGGAGAAGGTAGGAGGGGAGGGTGCTCCATGCCTGACACAGATTTATCCCCCGGTCACTCTGGTGTCTGCCCTGTTTTCCAACCCCGCTCAGCCTCCGCTGGCACTGAGCTCAAGGCATTAAAATGTCTGAGAGGGATCTGCTCCTGGGCACTTCCCCCAGCCCCTGTGGGATGTGAGGAATGCCTGCAATTCCCAGCTCTTCGTGGGGAGCTCCGGGAGCCAGCGCCGGGAGTGAAAATCCCCTGCCCGGTGCTGCAGTGAAACCACAGCTCCTCATAAAAACCACCGCCAGCATTTCCCACTTAACTCACTCCTGCTGCCTCTCCACGTCTCCCGCGGGATTTGGACTTGAACTGAGAGAAAGAACCAGGGGTAGAGTTCAGAGCTGTTGCCAGAGAAGATAATAACCTTAAGCACTGTGTGATGAGGGTGATGCAGGTCGGGCAGAAGCACCAGCACAAAGCTCCCGCCCGAGGTGAGCCAAGCCCAGCAGAGAAATCCAGCTCTGTGCTGGTGAGGGACGTTCCAGGCAGAAGAGACCGGGATGCAGGATGGTGTGGGGAGAAGGAATCAGAGTAAATCCAGATCTCATCCAATTCTGTCACCACTGGAACATTACTCTGGAGGAATTTGCCCGTTCCCAGCCCAAGGTGGATGACTCCGGCACCACCTGGGATCAGGGAGTCCCAGAGTCACTAAGGCTGGAAAAGACCTTTCAGACCATCAAGTCCAACCAGCACCACCCCCATGGTCACCATTAAACCATGTCCCCAAGTGCCACATCACAGGACTCTGAAGCCCCTCCAGAGGTGGTGATTCCACCATTCCCTGTTCCAGAGCTTTACACCCCCTTCCATGAAAAAACATCCCTAATATCTGATCTAAACCTCCCCTGCTGTGGGTGCCCTGCCCCTCGTGAGGAGCCCCCTGTGCTCATCCTGGTGCAACCAAAGTGTTCGCAGCCCCAGGGAGGAATTTGTGACATCCTGGGCCATGAGCAGGCTGTTTAATGGAAAAGAGCAGTGAAATCAGCAGCTGCAGCCACCGTGTCCAACAGCCCGGCCCAGAAATGCACCCCATCATTTTTACTATTGCCAGCATTTCCTGACCCCAGAAGTTACTGGAGATCAGGGCCCAGGGACTTGCTTCATTTAGAAGCACTGTCTGTCCTGATGAGATAATTTGGGGCATTCCTGCCTATCTGCAAAGGACAGGAGAAATCTCTTTGCTTAAAAAAAAAAGGAAGAATTGAGCAGTTATAAAAAAAAAAAAGAATCAACTTTTTACTAGGCAGGCAGCCTCCTTCAGCTACACACAGCCCCCGAGCTCTGCTCCCCCTTCCCCTCAAGGACACAGCACGCTCCTCCTCAAGGCAGTTCTTGTTGGGTAAACACAAGGCTGCCCAGGAGCCACCTCTGAGAAATCTTCCTTCCTTCCTCTGTTTCTTTGTAAGGCCCAGACACGTTCATTAAAAATATTCAGCACTTTCTGAATCTGATTATGCCCTTCCCTCTGCCTCAGACCTGGGAACGTGTGGTGTTTCCTGAGCAGCAGCTGCCCTTGGCTGCCTGCACAGGGGCTGCTGGGGAGAACAGCTTGGTACAGCTGGCACAGCTGGCACAGCTGGCACAGCTGCTGCAGGGCTCAGCACAGCTGCCCTGCCCTCGCTGCCCCCCCAAACTCAGCCCCAGGCTCACTGGGTGAGCTGGAGCTCAGCTGGTGCTCCCGGGGTGATGGAGAGAGCCCAGCACCCTGCAGTGCTTTGGGATGCTCTGTGACCTCTCAGCCCAAACTGGGGCTGGGAAAGGCAATCCCTGCTTGCCCCTTCTCCTGGGACCCACCCCAGAGGGGGTCACAGGGCAGGGGTGATGGGTGGGCACAGCTCTGTCCCAGCTGGCACCTGCCAACAGCCCCTCGATCCCAGCTGGAAACGGGAAACTGAACAAACGTGGCAGGGGCAGACAGGGGTGGTTTGGGCTGCTTAGAGAGAAGGACACACCAGACACAAACAGCATTTACACCACAGAATCCCGGAGTCCCAGATTGGTGTGGGTTGGGGGGACCTTAAATCCCCCCCTGCCATGGCAGGGACACCTCCCACTGTCCCAGGCTGCTCCAAGCCCCAGTGTCCAGCCTGGCCTTGGGCACTGCCAGGGATCCAGGGCAGTCCCATGGACCACTTCCATCAACAGTGGGAAAGAGGAGGAGAATTTTATAAATCAGACTTCTCTGGTTTCCAAACCCAAACAGAAACAACCCTCGAAATTTTGGCAGCATCACTGGTTTTGGCAGAATCATCCCAACTGCTTTGCACTTCCTCATCCATGTTTCCCCTGGTTTATTTTTGTTTGGGCTTTTTTAAATTTTTTAATTGAAAAAAGAGTATGTGAATTTCTACTGAAGAGCTCCTTTTCTACTGCACTGGAAAGTAACAAAAATAATCCATTTGTGACCTGGGGTGGAGCACAGGAGAATGACAATGAGCTGGAAGGTGAGGGGTGACACCAGCGTGGATGTTCATTCCTAGAAAGGCAGAGCTCTCAGCAGGGATGGCACAGCCTGGCACTGGCACAGGAGACTCGAGGCCATCACAGGGACTGGGAGAAGCAGGAGCTGCTTCTGGGTTTTGGCACAGAAATGCTTTGTGTTTTTAGTTTAAAACTGATGGTGTAGAAGCCAAGTCACCCCATCCATCAGAGGAATAAATTGCCCTAGAAGGAGGTCAGAAAATTAGTGAAGGGTCTTCTGTCTTTGGTGAAATGAAAAATGAAAGCATGAGACGCAGAACTACAGCTGGGTAGGGCTATATGCACAGATAAATCAGTGCAGAGCAGAACAGCAATACGGAGAGACATCGCCTCTCTCTTCCACAGGATACTTCCCACCCTGGCAGTGCCCAAGGCCACGCTGGACATTGGGGCTGGGAGCAGCCTGGCACAGTGGGAGGTGTCCCTGCCATGGCAGGGGTGGCACTGGGTGGGCTTTGAGGTCATCCCCACCCAAACCACTCCATGATTCTCGATCTCCAGCAAATCCCAAATCCTGCTGGCTCCGAGCCCGACCCTGCACCCTCCCCAGCACAAGCAGGAGCTGCACTTTTGTTTCAGCAGGATAATTTGGAGCTTTCATTTCAATATGCATTGCCATAACCACTTCAGGAACTGGTAAATGTTGGAGTAAATTGCTTATTGGAGCGGGAAGGGAAGACAGGAGATAGGAAGTCAGCAAGAATTCCTGAAAATCTGCAGAGTCAGGACTAAGTGACAACGAGCACCTTCTGCAATGAGCTGTGCTGGGGGAAAATTTCCCTCTCCACTTTCTCTTCTCTTAACAACCTGGTCTTTTGCAATTTCCACCAAATGAGCAGCAAAACAAGGAAAGTCACAGCAGCTTGAAAAGCAAAGTGAAATCAAAACAAATCAAAGCCCCTGAAAGCTGAAGTGTCACGTTCAGCCACGTTTTACAGTTCTGTCCTGTGCTACTGATGCCTGAAACACCAAAATCAGCCAGGGAAATGCTCCCTGCCCGGAGGGAGGGAGACATTGCAGGGGTTGGACAGGATCGACCTTTGAAGGTCCCTCAGCCCCAAACTATTCAGTGATTCCATGACAGTGACAGCCCCACAGCCCAAACCTGCTGGGTTCAGGGACACAAAATATCCCCCAAAACCCTGTGAAGTCTCCTGCTCCCCTCCCCTGATTCAGACAGGGACAATCACGGGGAGCCACGGCTCTGATTGCTCTTCAACGCCTTGCTGCTGCATTTGGGAAACCTGCCGAGTCCCAGTCGAAAAGATTCCTCAGAAGAATTATTGTAGATGGGGTTCAGCATCCTCATCTCTTCCCTTTTGGGGGGAAATGGTTGTTCAAGCCCCTGTGCCCACCCCAGCACAGCCCTTGCCCAGCCCTGACCGTGCTGCACCTTCCCTGGTGCTGCCCTTGCAGCCCGGAGATGCCAGGCAGGAACTCCCCCCTTTGTGCCAAACCCCAGCGTTGGCTTTGACTGGAAAAAAAGCCCAAAGTGCCACGAGAACTCTGCAGCTCTGTGACCAGCAAAAGCCAACAGAAAGCATTTCCCTGCTTTCAGTGAGATTTCCAATGACAAGGGCTGTAAGAGCAGGGCTCACAGTGACGGAATTAAACCCGACACATTTAATAACAAGAAGAGCAGGATTATTAAACACCATCCGAGCCTTGCTTGGAAGAGCAAACGATGCAAATCCTCACAGGCTCAGCTCGTGTCCCTGGGTGGCTGCTGAGCTGCCTCAGCCCTGCTCCCCCTGCCCCAGACTCTGCCTGGGCTCAGATCCCACAGCTTCAGGCTGCAAATACAACTCCTGCTGGCAGCTCTCTCTCACTGCTCTTATTCTGAAAGACAAACAGGCAAGGAGTGTTTGGACAACACTCTCAGGTGTGGGGGGATTCCCGAAGCATCTGTGCCAGGCCAGGAGCTGGGCTCGACCCCTGTGGGTCCCTTCCAGCTCAGGATGTTCTGTGATTCTGTGATCCCAGAGTAAAACTCACCTTTACTCACTGATTTTTTCCTGCACAGATACTAAGCTGAACTGTGAGACCCTTCCTACACTGGGAGCCCAGGGAAAAGCAGAGAGCCCCCAGGGATGGCTTCTCCTCGAGCCTGGTTTGTGCAAAGAGGGACTGGATAGCAGCAGACACCAGAATATACACTGGGAAGCACAAACAAACCATTCCTTTGGGCACACTTCTGGGATTATTTGGAATTACAACAAGTTTCTCTGAGTTACTGAGCTGCTTTGGCAAGGTGGGAATGGCGCTCCCTCAATGGGATCCATCACTTCCCAGGATAAACCAGTTTCCACCAGTTATCACCACACAGCCCCTGCCTCGCATCTGCTGCTCCTCTTGCATCAGCACCTTTCTAGTGAATATGCTCCTGATTTTCAAAAGTCTGCACTGAGAAAGAAGTATCAGGGTGGTTTTACTCATTAAAAAGAAATCTTGCCAGAACTGTGCCCAAAAAGGAGGCAAATCTCTCCACCTGAGGCCTGGATCCCATGCCCAGATGACAATGACAGTGACATTTTGCACACTATGAACCAGTACTGAAACAAAACACACTGAAACCTCCCCCAGCTGACCTGGGCTGGAGAGGGCAAAGGCACAAGAAAAGGCAGAAAGGAAGAGGGAAAATGATGGAAAGTCTCCAGCAGGAAGAAATCCCCCTCAGCAGGACAGAGCCCATCATGTCCCCGAGGTCCAGGAGTGGGAAGAGCCTGGACATCTCCTGGATCTGCACCACACAAGGTCAAACCAAGGTCCCTGCCTCACTCCCTGAGTTATCTCCACAAATGGGACAAGATCACCACCAGGTAATAGTTAATCAATTAATTACTCCGTTCCCTGGGAACACTGCAGAGGAAACGTTCACCACGGCAGCGACTCCCCCAAAGCAAAGGTCACTGGGCTCTGTCCTTCCCAAAGCCCCTGCAGCCTTCTAAAGCCAAGAGTGCAGTGGATCTGATCCTCTGGAAAGCAAACACTGTGGGAATTCAGAAAAAATAAACCAAAGCCCACTGTTCTCCAGCCTCTGCCTCCACAAACAGAGCAGGACAGACAGAGCTCCTGCCAGGCATGGAAACACTGGAGCTGGATTTGGGACACTGCACAGACAGGGAGAGCCCTCCCTCGGTCCAGGGAGTGATCCAGGCTGCTCAGGGTGTGGGGCTGGCAGAGCCCATGGCATTCCATCATCCCCTGGATTTACCACCCACATGAGCACCGGGTGAAGCAAAGCCAAGCTCTGGTGTTCACTGAGGGAAAAATCCTGGGATTATTTATCCTGCTTCCTAAAAACTCTGATCCTCTTCTGGGCTTTGTGTTAAATGCTATGGGATCATGGAATACCCTGAGCTGGGACCCACAGGATCATCCAGTCCAGCTCCTGGCCCTGCCCAGACCCCCCAACAACCCCAGCCTGGGCATCCCTGGCAGCGCTGTCCCAACGCTCCTGGAGCTCTGGCAGCCTCGGGGCCGTGCCCATTCCCTGGGGGAAGAACCTTTCCCTGATCTCAGCCTGAGCCTGCCCTGGCCCAGCTCCAGCTGCTCCCTGGGTGCTGTCCCTGGCCCAGGGAGCAGAGCAATATAAGTCATTATTAATATTGTATTAAAGTCTCAACAATTCCAATTTTTCTGGGATCTCATTTGGAGGATCCCTCCCTCCCCATTCCCATTTTCCCAGGCACAGCTGTGGCATTCCCTCTCCAGTAAATCCCAAGCAGGACACAGCCCACGCTCGGAGCAGGGACTGCAGCATTTCTCCAGCCGTGGTTTCTGGGTGTGGAAAACTCCACCGAGCTCTCCTCAGGCCCTGCTGCATTACAGACCTTAATGGAGTCTCCAAACTGGGGGAAAAAAGCTGGTATTGGATTTTTGGCCAGTTCCTGAGAGCAGCAGCGCCTGACCCGGGAGACCTCCCAGACACAGGGACCTCCTGAGCAGGGAAGGGGGCAGCCAGCGCCGGGTAGAAGACTCCTCTTGAATTATTCATGGAGCCATCACAGAAAATTGGAAAATAAGGATGGAGGGCCCCAAAGCCACAGCAGGAATTGATGCTGAGTGTGGCTGGGCACGTTTGGCAGGGGCTGGGACTCTCCTGGGCTGTAGCAGAGGTTCCCCAAGCCCAGGGAGGGGGAGGTGGGACCACCCTGCACCCGAGGGTGCCACGGGGCCAGGGAGCCTCTGCCCACACCAGGAGAAAAGGGGATGATGGTGATGATGACCCCACACCCTCCATCTCCCACAGCCCTTCTCACTGCTCTTTCCAGTCCCATTTCCCAAACTTTTATGATTCGTTTCCAGCCTCATGCAGGCTCCAGCACCAAATTTCAATCTCCTCTCTGGATGGGATGTAATTCTGAGAGAATACACTGAATTATGCAGCATCAAACCCTCAGAACTCCCCCTCGCTCCCCATTGTAGCAGAGTAATTATTTTTGCATGAACCAATCCTTTGTGTTTCAGAGTGAAATCTTCACATGCTCATTTCTGGGAGGATTTGAGCCAGAAATTAGAGGTGGAATTTTGAACCCACTCAAGCAGAAACCAGGAATGTGCCTCTCATGCTCAATTTTTATGGTGGTTTCTGAGTGGAGGTCTAAGGTCCTGGGGTCTTGAAACCACAGAGGGGACTCAACGTGGAACAGGGGCTGGCAGGAGGGATTTTCTGGGAATGACAGAATCCCAGACTGGTTTGGGTTGGAAGGACCTTAAAGCACCTCCCATTCCGCCCCCCCCCAACACCTCCCGCTATCCCAGGGTGCTCCAAGCTGGCCTTGGTCACTTCCAGGGATGGGGCAGCCACCAACATCCCCAAGTGCTTCTCCTTTCCCCCCTTCCACCATCACCACGTCCTGCATGTGCCAATAGAGCTGCAATTGCAATAAAATCCAAGAAATTCCATTTAGTGCTCTGGGGAACATCTACGGCACACTTAAAATTGGGAAATGTAATTAATTTCCCTTATTTATATTCTGGCCAAGAAGGAAGGTTCATTTTACCTCGTTACATTTATTTACACTTTAGTGGGGCCTGATTGAGGAACCCAGGAAACATCCACAGCCTCCAAAGCAAAACTGGGTACAAACACCAGGAAAATCCCTGTGAATTTGGTTCCCACCATCCAAGGAGCTGAGCAGGAATAGCTTTTTGACTGGAATAATAATAATAATAATATTACAAACCCTGAGCTCTCAGCATTGCAGAGCCCCCCATGTTGTGCCATGATGCCCTGGAATTTCCATTCCTGCATAATAAACTCCCAATCAGGTATTTCTATATCCATTTTGATTTCCAAGATGAAGTGTAGCAGTGTTTTTGAATGATTCCAAGGATGTTTCGTGGCACAGGGTTTGCTCAGCTCTCAGTCCCCTTGGCGAAACGTTTGGAGAAAACTGAGCCCTCAGCCTTCCAGGGTCCCCTTCTATTCCAGGGAATGCTGAGATGATTCCCTTGCTTAAGACACCACACTGAGAGCTGTCACCAGGATATACAGGACCCTGCAGATGCAAATCCAGAAAGTGGAGATTGGGGAATTTCTTCCTCCATCAGGTTTAGTTTTACACTGAATCCACCTCATATCCAGCCCTGATTCAGGACTGAAAATTCAGGCCAAACATTGGGAATATACTGGTTGAAATCCACTCTGTGGCTTTGTTTTACAGTATCAACACCAGCCCCCAAATAGCTGAAACACAAACTTGGCTGAACACACAGAAAATAATTATAAAAGATGCTTTTTTTCTCCCTGGTAACAAGCAAGACAAATGCACACAAAGCAATGCCACTCCCATCTTTTACAGGGACCTCAGCAAGATTTGCTCCCTTGTTCCCCTCTCCAAGTCCCCCAATACTCCTGTGGGCACCCCCAAGCAGGACACAAAAGCTGGGTCTGACCATCCACTGGGAATTACTCTGCACCCCAGCACCATTCCACTGAGCCTCAGCCACACGTGCAGAGCTCCTAAGGGTTGAATTGCACAGATAAATTTAAGGACACAGCAGAAGCAGCCACCAAAACAAGGTGTTCCCTCAGCTCTGATTTAAACCTCATGGAATTCTCACAGGAATTCTCATTCATTCGTCTTCTCCTGGAGAGGGACAAGCAAGGACTCTTCCTGGAATGATCCCATCATCCTTCCAAGGCTTATTCCTTTGTTTCACTCAATTTGGTTTTTCCTTCTAAGACTTCTGCTCCACTAACAGGAAGTATATCCAGTCTAGTGAAGACTTTTTAAGCTACACAAATTTCAACTAAATTTGAGTCTGCAACAGAAAGGGAAAGAGCCTGATCTGCCCAATCCAGCCCAAGTTCCTCAAAGGGACACCGGGAAAACGATAAACTCCCGTATCAGTGTTACCCCCCCAAGTCCCAGCAGTGATGACAGCCCCAGCCTGCACACCTGGCCTGGCTCCTGGCTGGGGAAAACCCACCTGGCAGGGATTTTAACAGTGGAATTGCTGCTCCTAACAGTGAAACCTGATTTAAGCACTGCACAGCACTGCACTTCCCACAGAAAAACCCAGCTCAGTGTTTTAACAAGCAGTTAAGGATACAGTAAATTAACTCTGACTTTCATGACATTTACCAAGAGCTGGACACGACTGAAAGGATTTGGGCTGTTTGTCTTCTGTAACTGCCACTGAAGTATTGATATTTTTCCCTTTGTCAATACCTTGCTATTACATCCCAGCACTGAGAGGCTCCTGTGGTGCACACCACAAAAGCAGCTCTTTAACCATGAGCGTGGCCCAAACGAAGCAGGACTGAGGTGTGACCTTCTCCTGATGTCCAGCCCGATCCTCAGGTCCTGTCCCTGCTCCTCAGACATCCCAAAGCCCCTGTTTGTATGAAATGCACCGTGATCCATAAATCCAGTCTGGTCCATCCATGCATTTGCATCAATAAACTCTCCATGATGAGTTTCCAACGTGGATGGTGCAAAAATGTGCAATATCACAAAGCTGTGCCTGATCTCACCCTGCCCGTCCTGCTCCTGCACTTTGCCTGGGTAACCCAGAAACAGCTGAGTTTTCACACTCTGAGAACCATCATCCCATTCCTTACAGGGTCTTAATTGGGCAGCTGAGCACTTGCAGCTTCCAGCAGAGACTTGCTGTGCAGGGAGGAGGGGATTGGTGCCATTTCAGTGTGGTTCTGGGCGTTATCTGAGCCCCCTGTACGAGCTCACCTTCCCTCACACATGCCAACACAGATAGGGAACCAAAAAGTGATTTTGTGCTGAATATTAGCTGGGGTAGGCAGTTATCACTTTAATAACTATAAACATTCATTTACTTGCTTCGTTACCCAGCATTAGAGCTGGGCAGATCATTTACAACGAGCCTGTTACAGCTACTCAGCATTCCAAGCCGAGCTGTTTCAGTGCCAGGCATGTGGGACACCCAGCAAGGCAAAGGAGAAGCCTCCTCAGGAGAGGACATCACATTCCTGCTCAGAATAATGGCGATCTTTCCAAAATTGTTATTTTTTGCTCCCCTAATATCTTGGAATTCTGGTGTACAGAAGGGCTGGACTAATCTGAACTGAGAACTGCACCAGGAGAATTCCCACAGAGTGTATCCTTAAAGGATGGGAGTGAGCCCAGCAGAGAGACCGGCCTGGCAGAGCCAGCAGGAACCATCCCAGTGCCCAGAGCTGCACCAGCTTCCCAAGCACTTACTGGATTCCAGCTTTTAATTAATCTCATTAAGAGAAGGAAGGAAGGAAAGAGCTTGGAGTTCCCACAGAGGCTGGAAAAATGTCCTCAGCACAGCCCTCCCAGTAATGAACTGGCAGGGAAGAGGTTGGCCAGGAAACATCTGGGAAAATGCTGGAACATCAAGGCCAGGCTGGACATTGGGGCCTGGAGCAGCCTGGGACAGTGGGAGGTGTCCCCACCATGGCAGGGGTGGCACTGGATGGGATTCAAGGTCCCTCCAAACCAATCCATCCTGGGATTTTGTGATTCCATGAGGATCCCAGGCTGAGCTCAAGGATTTAATGGGAGGAACTCCACTGCCCTGTTACCTTCCCGCAGCACCGACCCCTTCCCAGCTTCTGTGGCCACTCTGGGACAGCCTCTGCTTCTCTTTGCTGTTTCCTCCCAGCCCCACCTGAACCATCACTAATTGTGCTCTGAGCCGTGGTTCAATCAGCAGCTCCTGCTAACGAGGGACTGACAGTCACCGGACAGAGCTCGGACACAACCCTGGCACCGAGAGCCGGGGTCAACACACAGCATTAAGGTGCTGAGAGGAAAAAGGCTCAGCCACTTCCCAGCTGTTCTGTGGCAGCCTAAACTGCTACATTTAAACCCTTAAATAATGCTGAGAGCCAGGGAACAGGTGGCAAATGGATTATATGGCAGATGGTGCCTTTTTTAATATTTGTGCTCACTGCTAATTTACAGAGTTCATAACCACAGACTCATCTCTTACCTTCTTCACTCCTATCACTAAAAACCTGCATGTGAACAAAATAAATACCCACCTCTTTCTGCAGTAGCTGCAAAGTGGTATTAGAGATTACCAGACACTCCATTCCTTAATTACTGCAGGTAAGTGCTCGCCTTCGCAAAGTTTAATGCATTTAGGGGTTCTTTGAGACGGCTTTCAAAGCCTTGGCGTGGCAGTGCTGGGAAATGCAGTTTCCTCCCCCAGCAGAGCGCAGGAAGATGCAGCACAGTGAGGAGCTGCAGCTCCACGAGCTCCTGTTTAGTCTTTATGTTAAACCTGGCACAAAATCCACACTCACGGCCAGGCTGTCATTAAATATTTAAGGGAACATTTGCCTGGGAGATGCACAAGCAGCACCACCAGTAGATGCAAAATGAAGAAAGGAAATAAAAGCGATACCAACCCAAAATGGGGCTGAAATAGCAGTGCTGGAACCTTCTCCATTCGCCTCACTGGTGGGAGAGCAGAGCACAGAAGTGTTGGGCCAAGGGCCCTCTCACTGCACAGAGCCTGAGCTGGAGCCTTCCAATGTCCAGCCACACATCACTCCATGGACAGGTTCCTCAAGCTTCAATGTTTTATTCCATATAAAACAGTGTTTTATGTTGCCATTAAAGCCGGGGGTTTTATGCTGCTTCTTTCCCATACGTTTATTTCATCATTACAGGTTTTTCTAAGATCAGCACAGCGACAAAATAATCCCCAGGAGCACAACTGACTGCAGAGCCAAGGCACAGCAACCTGCACCAGCCAGCACATCCCACCCCTGCCTGCTCAGCCCCATTTCCCAGGAATCGAGCTGGGATCCTTCACAGCATCCTGCCAGGGAAAGGCTGCACGTGGCTTTAAATTCCCTAAATATCCTGTGCTCTCTCATAGAGCTTTCTTCTGATTCTCCTTCACAAAATGTAAAATAAATTGTATTAAAATGAACTTATAAAAATGACCACTGCATTGTGCACACTCTCAGTTCCCCTGAATTCCTGGTGATTTGCTTCAAGGGAGCTCCAAGGAATTTCCTCTGTGAGGGGGCAAAGCAGCAGAGCCTGGATCCTCACCTGCCCAGGGCCCTTCCCACACCTCCCCCCTTATGGCACTGCCCTGCTGTTCCCAGGGTTACTAATTAGGCTGCCAGAAATTAATTGTAAGGCTGCAAAACTGACCATAATCAAAGGTCTAAAAAATAAGTATTCACTTCTAAGACTATTGATCGAGCAAATCCCTGTGATTAGGGACACTGGACTACACAAGGTAGGAATGGGACACTGGCCTCTAATGGAATCAATTAACTGGGGATAATCACACACACAACGTTCAGCCTTCCAGGCACCCATAAACATGGAGGCTGAAGTTGGAAATAATTTAATTTTGGGGTTTTGAAGTTCATTGCTACTGTGTGAACATAGCCTTTCATAAACTTTAGGCTAGGGGAATGTGGGAAGGTCGTTAACCCCAATTCCACAGATCATTAACCCCAATGTCACATTCTGGGTCACACGTGGATGAGGAAAATGCAGCCTCTCCTCCCTCACAGGGAGGAATTCCTTCCCAATCCCCCATCTACACGGACCATCCTGCAGTTTAAAACCATCCCCCTTGTCCCATCACACCTGGCCTCAGCACTGTCCCAAACTGTGCGTGTGGGATGCAGCCCAGGCTGGATTTAGGCTTTCTGCACCTGCTTTTCCCCTGCTTTCCCTCCCTGTCCCAAGCCTGGTCCCTTCCCCAGACCTTCCAAACCCTCAGCCCTTTTTGCCAGGTCCTGTGGCTGGACCTGCCCAGGCCAAGGACACCACAGAGAGGTCCCTGCCCCGAGGGCACCCCAAGGCTCCTTCCCAGGGCAGCTGTGCCTCAGGCTGGTGGTGACAAAATCCAACCCTAACACCTTTCATCCTGTCCTCCTCCAGCACAGCAAAATGAATCCTATAAAATTGTTTTATGGCAGCTCTGCAAAGGCCCCAGCCTTCCCTCCAGAGATGGGATAAGAGAGAAAAACCAGGAGCCGAGTCTCAGGTTTATTGCTCGTGGATCAGGCGCTCCCAAGCTTTCTTTCCTAAAAAGCTGCTCTCCATCGTGCAGGACAGAACGCCCCCAGCGTGGGTTTGCTGTGAGTGACTGAGAATGGGATGGCTGCTGAGGCACTCAGGATGCGCTGTTTGATGGCCCATCACACACCCAGGGACAGCACCGGGACAATCTCCTGGCCGGGCACGTTTGTTGTCCCAGAGCCCAGGAGGTTCTGGAGGGACAGAGATTCCTGGAATCACCACTGTCCCAGAGCCCAGGAGGTTCTGGAGGGACAGAGATTCCTGGAATCACCACTGTCCCAGAGCCCAGGAGGTTCTGGAGGGACAGAGATTCCTGGAATCACCACTGTCCCAGAGCCCAGGAGGTTCTGGAGGGACAGAGATTCCTGGAATCACCATGCCATCCGTGCCCGGCTCTCCCAGCTGCACATCAGCTCCTCCCCACACTGAGAACATGTCTCACATGGAATCCTGCTTTCCAGATAAACAGGGATTTTGTCCTCCTTTGGTTTCTCCTCTAAAATACTCCTAAACAGGCAAAATGTTTTCTAGGGGTCAAACAGGATATTCTTTGGGAAGCAGCACCAACTCCCTGTCCCACAGCAGCATTAATTCTGCTTTCTGCTCTAAGTTCAGCACCAGCCTTTTTTTGGACTAAGTACAAAATATTTTCAGCCATTCCACAGAATCCCTGAGGCTGGAAAAGCCCTCCAGGGTCATCGAGTCCGACCTGTGCCCCATCCCCACCTTGTCCCCAGCCCAGAGCTCTGAGTGTCACCTCCAGCCCTTCCCTGGACACCTCCAGGGATGGGGACTCCAAACCTCCCTGGGCAGCCCCTTCCAAGGCCTGAGCACCCTTTCCATGGGGAAATTCCTGCTGCTGCCCACCCTGAGCCTGCCCTGGCCCAGCCTGAGGCCGTTCCCTCTCCTCCTGTCCCTGTTCCCTGGCAGCAGAGCCCGACCCCCCCGGCTGCCCCCTCCTGTCAGGGACTTGTGCAGAGCCACAAGGTCCCCCCTGAGCTCCTTTTCCTGCCCCTCACTCCTCTGGGTCAGTTTGCTCTTCCCAGCCCTGATCCCAAAGCCCTGCTCACACCCCTGGGATTTCTCCGGGTGGCTCCTCGGCAGGAACAAGAATCCCTGAGACCCATTTCTCATTAAAAGCTCTCCCATGAACACCAAGCCAGAACTGCACCTTCTGCAGAATTCACTCTCCCTGTGCCTTGCTGTGCTACGCTTCAATTACCAAAAAGATGGAACAAGCACCCTCATTTACATTTTTAACTTAATTGGCATATAACTGTTCTAAAAATAGCCTCAAGCATTCCAAGCGCAGTTACAAACATCACCCTAAAGGCTTCCAGTCAGCCAGACCTGCCCAGCCAGGCAGGGATGCCCCAGTGCCTCCTCAGCTGCCACTTCCAGGAAGTTTTCACTCAACATCCAGAAAAGAGCGATTTTTCCAGGCAGCAACCACACCTCAGCCTCTGGGAAAAGACCCAGGCTGCGCTCTCCCAGCACGTTTGTAACACCAAACACCCAGAGAATCTGCTTGGGACTTCACCACGCTGAGCAGCCAGCCTGTGAGTGCCCATTGCAGCTCAGGATGTGCCGCTGGGGCTCAGAGAAGGTTTTCCCACAGAACCCCCTGAGATGAGTTCACTGACTGCCCCTAAACGTGACCGGGACACGACCATGACAAACATCCACAGAACCCACTCCTGACACCCAATCCCAGAGAACGCCTCCAAACCCCTCCAAAACCCCAACTCCAGCCCCAGCTGCAGCGCTGCCACCCGAGCCCTCAGCACCCAGCAACAGCCACACACAGCAGCCCTGTGCTGCTCCTCAGGGCCACGGCAGGGACCTTACCTGGGAAGGGCGAGGCCAGGAGCGGGACTTTGATGGGGGACAAGGTGAGGAGGTGGCAGGGCTGGAGGCTCGGCCCCGGGGGGCCCTGGGGGGCCTCGGGCTCCAGGGACACCAGCGCCAGGCTCTGAGTGCCAGCCGCTGCTTTAAGGCTGTTCTGGCAACCACCTGTGGGAGAGAGAGACACAGTGAGCGTGAGCTGGAGGGGAGAGCAAAGGCTTGGGGAGAATGACGTGCTCAGCACGCTCAATTTTGGCACCAAATGGAACAAGATGCAGCATGTCCCACCTGGCCTGTGCGCCCCCTCAGAGAGACACCAGAGCCTGAGCTGGGGTTATATAGAATATAGCTGTATTTTGGGCTCGGTTCTGGTCTCCAGAGCTCAAGAACCACAGAACCACAGAATCATTTACGTTGGAAAAGACCTCCAGGATCATTGAGTCTAAATCTTGACCAATCCCCACCTTCTCCCCAGCCCAGAGCCCTGAGTGCCACCTCCAGCCCTTCCTTGGACACCTCCAGGGATGGGCACTCCAAACCTCCCTGGGCAGCCCCTGCCAAGGCCCGACCTCCCTTTCCATGGGGAAATTCCTGCTGATGTCCAACCTAAACCTTCCCTTGAAGGCCCCCATCTTGAGGCTGTTTCCTCTCATCCTGTCACTGGTTGCCTGGGAGAAGAAACGAAGAAAGGAAGTCAAGCAGCTACTGGAGAGGGTCCAGCAGAGGCCACAGAGATGATTTTGGGACTGGAGCATCTCTGAGATGAGGAGAGACTGTGGGAGCTGGGCCTGGCCAGTCTGCAGAAGGGAAGCTGAGAGGGGATCCCATCAATCCATACAAATATCCTCAAGGGCTGTCAGAGGATGGTGCCAGACTCTGTTCAGCGGTGCCAGAGACAGGACAAGGAGCAACGGCCAGGAACTAAACCACAGCAAGTTCCAGCCCCACATGAGAAAAAACTTCTTTCCATGGAGGGGCAGAGCCCTGGAACAGCTGCCCAGGGAGGGGCTGGAGTCTCCCTCTCCAGAGACATCCCAAACCCTCCTGGACACGTTCCTGTGTCACCTGCTCCAGGTGACCCTGCCTGGGCAGCGCCCTGAACTGGGTGATCTCCAGAGGTCCCTTCCAACCCCAGCTATTGTGTCACTGAGATATTTCTGAAGGACTCCCAGAGCCCCTTTGCCAATTGTGATTCCAAAGCCCCAGCTCGTGGCTGGAGCATTTTCAGCCATTAAACCCCACAGATGTGAACACATCACCACAACCCTGAGGGACGAGGCAGCAGTGACTCACACACAAACTGTGCAGGATTATTAAATTTAAATGAAAAAACTTAATAAAAAAGCCAAATATTTGAACACATGGAACACAATTATTCTCAACTTTCCTAAGTGTAACTGTCTGATGTCAAATCTGAATTTACTCCTTGCTGTATTAGACACCCACTCTTCCCTCACCTGCCTGGCTGCTCTCCCGTGTCCTGCACACAAACCAAGCTCTACATCTCATCTCCTTCATCCCAAAAACACAACAGGGCACTTCATGGAATCACTGAGGCTGGAAAAGACCTTCAGGATCAGCAAGTCCAGCCTGTGCCCCATCCCCACCTTGTCCCCAGCCCAGAGCTCTGAGTGCCACGTCCAGACCTTCGCTGGACACCTCCCTGGGCAGCCCCTGCCAATGGAACCCAGGAATCTCCCAATTCAAAGCTCAAACACCCTTCAGGCCCTGCCCCATTCACTCCCCAGTCTGACACTGGCAGGGAAGACCTTCAGAGCTAAATATTTAAATAAACAAGAACAGGAATTGTGAAACTCTTGAGCAGCAAAGCAGATCTGACAAACAGCAGCTGTTCCTCCCTCCACACCAAGCTCAGGATTCAAAAATTAAGCAATCATCAGCTTATTATGGCATCCAGCAAAGCTCCCAGCTCGGGTGCAGATCCTGCAGGCAACGGGAGACAACGGTGGCCCCACAAATCCCCATCTGGTCTCACTCCTCACTCCAGGCATTTCATCACCCTGAGGTGTCTCTTTCCCTGTGTATCCTGGCAAGGAGCACAGGGAGTGGCTGCTTGGGAAGGGTGACTGTGGGGTGAGGGATGCAGCCCCCCTACAACAGCTCCAGGGAGGAGAACCGCAGCAGGGACCTTGGATAACATCAGGGAATGGTTTGGGTTGGGACGGACCTTAAAAATCACCCAGTGCCACCCCTGCCATGGCAGGGACACCTCCCACTGTCCCAGGCTGCTCCCAGCCCCAATGTCCAGCCTGGCCTTGGGCACTGCCAGGGATCCAGGGCCAGCCCCAGCTGCTCTGGGCACTCTGTGCCAGGGCCTGCCCACCCTCACAGGGAACAATTCCTGCCCAGTCTCCCATCCAGCCCTGCCCTCTGGCACTGGGAAGCCATTCCCTGTGTCCTGTCCCTCCATGCCTTGTCCCCAGTCCCTCTCCAGCTCTCCTGGAGCCCCTTTAGGCCCTGCAAGGGGCTCGGAGCTCTCCCTGGAGCTCCCCTTCTCCAGGTGAGCACCCCCAGCTCTCCCAGCTTGTCACAACCCTTTACAAACAATTATTTCCCAACAATAAGCCCTGCATTAGCCAAACAGAAGTAACGTATTTTCAGTGTCACCAAAAAAGTCCATTATTTCTCCAGTATTCCTCCATGCCAAGGAGCACCTGCAGGTGCACTAAATAACAGGCACACAGGCCACAAAACCCCACAAATATTTAAGTTTTCATCATTCAGCAATGGATAAATGAAAACAGATTTTCTGCCAGAGTGACAATGGAAATTAAAAAAACAAAATACGATCAGTGTCCAACTAATCCAAGCTTAAATACAAGCTTCTTGTTCATTCACCTGGGAGCTGGAACAATCCTTCAGTGAGGTCAAACACCTGCCCTCCCAGAGCCTGTGCTCATTCCCAATTCCAGCTGTCTGCTGCTGGGAAAAACCCACAAAACATCTCCTGTAGCTCTTGTGAAAACGAATGCTGTCTGCAAACACGACTTTTCTGTGGCTTCCTGCAGGGCACAAGAGCAGAAAGGTTGTTTACTTCTCATTTGATTCTTTTATTCTGGAAAGGAGGATGTGATTTCCCCAAAGAGGGCAGGAAAACAGGAAAATAATGTGAGCCTGGGCTGCCTGGCCAGCCGGAGCCTGCGATGAGCAACGCTCCTGGAGCTGGGCTTCCTTATTAAACTTTCATCAGTCCCTTATTAAAGTTTCATCACTCAGTTGAAAGAGAAGATTGGGTGGTTTCCCCTCCTTTGATGAAGTTCTCTCTCCTGCTGAATAATTCTGGGGAGGAAGGACCATCCCTGTGGCTGTCAGTGCTGGACAGGGAGCACGGGCAGAGGTTGGCGGGGCCACGCTCCTGCTCTGCCTCATCTCAGCAGCATCCCACAGCTCATCCACTCAAACACAATGCTGGATTTGCCAAAGCCTCTAGAAGCTGGCCCAGGACTCCTTGAGAGCTGAGGGCTTCCATGTGAGAAGTTCTCCTCAGAAACAAACCAGGTCTTGCTGAAAGTTTTTTTTCAAAAAGGCTTTGAAAGGATTTGAGAGTTACCATTAATCATCCTGCATTTACAGGGGGAATTTCAAAAGTCAAATGCCATGAAAAAAGGAGTAAAATACTATCACTGATATTCCAATGAGGGGGAAAAGACAGGATTTTTTCTAGCAGTGGTGTTTTCCACAGATCTGGTTTTGCCAGGCCATGGTACATCCTGAGGTGAAAACTTGTCCTCTGAATCCCAGAGTCCCTGAGGTTGGAAAAGCCCTCCAGGATCACCGAGTCCGAGCTGTGCCCCATCCCCACCTTGTCCCCAGCCCAGAGCCCTGAGTGCCACCTCCAGGACTTCCCTGGACACCTCCAGGGATGGGCATTCCAAACCTCCCTGGGCACTTCAGTGTTTCTGTTCCAAACGTCACCAGCACCCCCTGACAGCAGTCCTGCCTGAACAGCAGCTCCCAGAGCCTCTCGGGAGGACCTATGTGCCTGCATCCAGCCCAGCTCCTCACAGCTCCACAGCCCCCCCAGCCCACCTGATGGCTTTAAGCAGAATTTTCTGTATTTTTAAGTAGGATTCTCTGCATTTTTAAGCTCCAGGACTTAAAGCAGCATTCGCTGTCCCTTCCTTTGACCTTGGTTGCAGATGGAGCCTGGTGGTGCCCCTGTCACCCTTAACCCCCTTCTGAATGCAAACAGATGTTCCCAGGGGTGTCAAACAGGGGGTGCTCAATGTTTATGGAAAGCTCTTGTACTTCACAACCTGCCTGGCGTTGGCCCGAGGGAACATGGCACCTCCTCCTTGCACTGACCTGGGGTTCTGAGCTGAACCTGGCTCAAAACTGAGAGGGAGGCACCTCCCAAACGACACCAGAGACGCCCATAGGGCCCGGGCAGGGGCAGTGACACGCATTAGGTGAGGCTGTACCAGTGACACGATTCTGCAGGTGATGTAATAACGATGTATTAGACAGGAGGGTGTGCGGAGTTTCAATGGATCAATCTGGATTTTCATCCCACTGCAAAGGAGAACACCCCCATATCCCTGCGAAGGAGAACACCCCGATATCCCTGCGAAGGAGAACACCGGGATATCCCTGCAAAGGAGAACACAGGGATACCCCTGCAAAGGAGAACACCCCGATATCCCTGCGAAGGAGAACACAGGGATACCCCTGCAAAGGAGAACACCCCGATATCCCTGCGAAGGAGAACACAGGGATACCCCTGCAAAGGAGAACACAGGGATACCCCTGCAAAGGAGAACACAGGGATATCCCTGCAAAGGAGAACACCCCGATATCCCTGCAAAGGAGAACACCTCGATATCCCTGCGAAGGAGAACACAGGGATATCCCTGCAAAGGAGAACACAGGGATACCCCTGCAAAGGAGAACACAGGGATATCCCTGCAAAGGAGAACACAGGGATACCCCTGCAAAGGAGAACACCTCGATATCCCTGCGAAGGAGAACACAGGGATACCCCTGCAAAGGAGAACACAGGGATACCCCTGCAAAGGAGAACACCTCGATATCCCTGCGAAGGAGAACACAGGGATACCCCTGCAAAGGAGAACACCCCGATACCCCTGCAAAGGAGAACACAGGGATATCCCTGCAAAGGAGAACACAGGGATACCCCTGCAAAGGAGAACACCCCGATATCCCTGCAAAGGAGAACACCCCAATATCCCTGCAAAGGAGAACACAGGGATACCCCTGCAAAGGAGAACACAGGGATATCCCTGCAAAGGAGAACACCCCGATATCCCTGCAAAGGAGAACACAGGGATATCCCTGCAAAGGAGAACACAGGGATATCCCTGCAAAGGAGAACACAGGGATACCCCTGCAAAGGAGAACACCCCCATATCCCTGCGAAGGAGAACACCCCGATATCCCTGCAAAGGAGAACACCCCGATATCCCTGCAAAGGAGAACACAGGGATACCCCTGCAAAGGAGAACACCCCGATATCCCTGCGAAGGAGAACACAGGGATACCCCTGCAAAGGAGAACACCCCGATATCCCTGCGAAGGAGAACACCCCGATATCCCTGCAAAGGAGAACACAGGGATACCCCTGCAAAGGAGAACACAGGGATACCCCTGCAAAGGAGAACACCCCCATAACCCTGCGAAGGAGAACACCCCGATATCCCTGCAAAGGAGAACACAGGGATATCCCTGCAAAGGAGAACACAGGGATACCCCTGCAAAGGAGAACACAGGGATATCCCTGCAAAGGAGAACACAGGGATACCCCTGCAAAGGAGAACACCCCGATATCCCTGCAAAGGAGAACACCCCGATACCCCTGCAAAGGAGAACACAGGGATACCCCTGCAAAGGAGAACACCCCCATATCCCTGCGAAGGAGAACACAGGGATACCCCTGCAAAGGAGAACACCCCGATACCCCTGCAAAGGAGAACACAGGGATATCCCTGCAAAGGAGAACACCCCGATATCCCTGCAAAGGAGAACACAGGGATATCCCTGCTTTCTTGATATCCCTGCTTTCCAAGGAGGAAAACAGCTGATGGCACTGCCATTGTAAACCCAGGAACAGCCCCGCTCACTTTTCTGCTCCTAGGCAATAAATGCAAATCCCTGGCTCCTCACAAACACCCCCTGCCCTGGAAGCACCGGGAGAGCTGGATTTATTCACCAGGAGGTCTCAGGGTCAGGTAGGATGATGTTAAGGAAAGGTCAGAACCACCAGCCCAGCCCATAAAGACATTGCTCGTGGGTTTATTTCTGTCATTTAAGTGGGAAAACAACCGTCACTCAAAGTTTCTCTTGATTTGGAGAGATAACAGGAAAAGCACCAAAAACCCATAAACTTAATAAGCAAAACAAAAAACTTTGTGAAGGCTGTGATTAAAGCCAAGCATTCCCAGACCTAATAAAGTGCTCAGCTCGGCTGTGCTTGAATGCTCCACAAACAAAGAGAGGTTTGATGGCTTTGCAGGGACATGAATGGGGTCCTGCTGTGCCATTCTTGGTCCCCAAACAGGGAGCAGCACACGCACTTAACTACAAGATAATCCGATTTGGGAAGCCAAAACCTGAGTGCTTGTAAATGCAGATGTGCTTCAAACACTGAGCTGGGCTTAGGAAATACAGGAGGTCAGAGGTCCTGGGTCACTTATTTCATGAGAAAATAGAACCCCAATCTAACACAGAGCAGCCCTATTTAATTCAGAGATCTGTAAACTGGAATTAACAAACTGGAATTACCAAACTGGAATCACCGAGCAAACTGGTTTTTTTCTGTGTTTGGATGTGTATCTGCATATCAAAGGCAGTGCTGCTACTGGCTGCAAGAAACACTGGCGTGGTTCTGTAAAGGGTACTGGCATTAAGGGAAAGAAAAGACATTAATGAGAAGGATCCAAACGTCCCACACGACATCCTTGTCTCCAAGCAGGACAGACAAGGAACCAGATGAGCTTTAAGGTGCATTCCAACCCAAACCATTCCATGGTTCTGTGAAACCCTTCCCAAACACACGCACAGGAACACCCCCTTGGCAAGGGAGCACTGGTGGTGATGCTCCTGAGAGCCAGGAGTGCCAAACTGCACCAGCACACCTCCGAATGACATCAGGGACAGTGAAAGCACCGAGTGTCCTGTACCACAGGGCTCCTGCTTTCACCTGATGGGTGCCACCGAGGGGTCCTGCCAGTGCTCCCTCACCCCATCCAGCAGCCCTGAGCTCACAG
The DNA here is from genome assembly GCF_020740725.1 of Corvus hawaiiensis. NCBI lineage: Eukaryota > Metazoa > Chordata > Aves > Passeriformes > Corvidae > Corvus > Corvus hawaiiensis. Next base: position 1,142,766 of record NC_063220.1, on the reverse strand, counting down.
GGATGTGCAGGACACACGGGGGGCACAGGGACACACCTGGCCAGTCCTGACCCACACAGCCGAGAGCGCCATGCAGGAGACAGAAATCTGAATCCTTTCTTTACAGAAATACCAATCACAGCAATCTGAATCCTTTCTTACAGTCCTCTCTCTGCAGAAACATCTAAATGCTGCCTTCCTCCCCAAAGCGCCTCCCCCTGCACACATAAACCAGGCTATCATTGCCAGGGAAAAGGCCACCCTTCTCCTCAGAAACACTCAACACAGAGTACATAAATTCACGTTTTGCAGTTTGTGAGAGAATAATAACTGCTGCTTCTCACAGTAAATAACACCTTGGAGTAGCTGGAGCTGCAGCTGTTAAATTATGCGCATTACCCTTCGCCAGCCTCCGTGCTCACTCCTTTATCTGAGGAGTGCTGCAGCTCCATTGAGAAAACAATTATATCATTACTGATAACTGGGGAAGGCAGAGCCGCCGTAGGAGCGGCTCCCGAAATGAATCCTGCACAGAAACCTGATTAACTTCCCTTTTATCCCACTTAACCGAGCAATTTTTATTACTCTTCACATTAAGTGCAAGGATTCCATAGGAAATACCTCCAGTGCTGCCATAACACCTGGAGAAGCAGCTCCTGGTTGTGGCTGCAGGGCAAGGACCGGGCCACCCTGCAGGAATGGCCACTTGTCCCTCACGAGCTCTGGAGGCCCCTGACAGCCTGGGATGTTGGACTGGCACCAACCACAGCAACCAGAGAGGAGATCTCAAGAGGGATGGGAAGGAATTCTTGACTGGCCCTGGCACAGGGTGCCCAGAGCAGCTGGGGCTGCCCCTGGATCCCTGGCAGTGCCCAAGGCCAGGCTGGACATTGGGGCTGGGAGCAGCCTGGGACAGTGGGAGGTGTCCCTGCCATGGCAGGGCTGGCACTGGGAGGGCTTTGGGGTCCCTTCCCACCCAACCCAGACTGGGATTCCATGACTCTGTGATTCCATTATTTACAGAGATGGCTGGGGGGATTTGTGCTTCTCCCTGCCCTTCTCCCACCTCAGAGGTGGAAGCCAGCACTGAACCTGCTGCTGGGGGAAGAGCAGGATCCAGCTGCAGGGCTACTGAGCAAACAGCCATGGGCACAGGCATGAAACCCTTCCCCTCCCGGTGCTCCCTGCAGCCCACAGACGTGGCACCAGGCTGGCAGTGTCCCTGTTCTGCCTGGCACTGTCCCTGAGCCACTCCCAGGAATGCTCTTGCCTTACATCTGACACTTTGCACGTGATAAAATATGCTTGTGCACATTTAAAATATAGAAATATTTTAAAATACTGACTTTTTTAGACATGCAGAAACAGGAGGGGCTGTGGGTCCCCTGCCCAGACCCCCTCCCTCACCAGCACACCCATCCTTACAGCCCCTGCTCCTCCTGCCTGGGAGCACAGCTCGGTGACTCCCCAGGCAGCCCGGGCACACAGCTGCTTTTATGGGTAATAAATACCAATAAATACTCTAATAAATAGAAATGGATTAATGACAGGGTCTCCCCTGTCACAGCAGTGCCTCCTCCAGCTGAGCCCCAGGCAGTCCTGGCAGCAGGAGAGGACAGCTGAGCCATAGCTCTGCTAAAACACCAAAACATGGACCCAGACTGAATGGGCCAACACGTTCCAGGGCATTCCCTGCTAATTAATCAGGCTGGCTAACGAGCCCAGGAGCCAGGATCTATTCCAGCACACTCCAAACCTCAGCACTGATGGCAAACACAAGGTCCTGAGTGCTGCACAGCTCTGAAATACAAACTACTTTGGGGAAAGGCCATGGAAAGGGAGCCTCAACCCCTCTGCTCTCAACCCCAGGGACAGCACCTACGCTCTGAGGAGGGCAGGAACAACTGGCAGCAAGCAGTAATTCTAATTCCCACTTTAAGAGTGTATTTAGGGGCCGAAGCATCAGTGGTGCTTTACTCCTCAATCTTCTGTATAGAACAACTGCTATTTTAATTTACTCCTGCAGCAACAAAACAGAGCTCCAACCCGACTGGAATGCATGGTCTGCTCTTGGCCAAGGGTAAATGTTCTTTTCCAGGTATAAATCTTGGTTACCTAAAGCATCACAGAATATTTACACAGTTCATATTTGTATTTATAGCTTTTAGTTCTTCTGTTAAGTCACGCAGATTAATGGAATTTATTTCACAAATGACTGAGCTGTAATGAGATGACGGATCCACTGCTCTGCTCTCCTGCTGGCTGTCTGCACAGACCCCACCAAACTCTTAAAATGAGCAGACAGCAGAATCCTACATGGGCTGTGCCACAGAATCACAGGATCTTTCAGGCTGTCAGCGATTTCTTGTTTGAAAAATAAACTCAGTAGATGGGGAGTGGTTGGTCCCCTCCTTGCAGAGGTCACCAAGCAGCTACAGAACAGCCTGGCAGAACCTGCCATAATTGCACACGGCCTTTTCCTTCTCTCGGAGTCATTCAGAGGATGAACTGCACCTGGCCATCAAGGGTCTGCTCAAGCAAGAGATTTTCAGCTGAATGGAAGCAAACCTTCACTTTAGAGAGCAGCTTTGCCTCTCTGGGGGACGCATTAAGGGAAAAACATCAAGAAACAGGCAGATACTTAATTATTTTTGATGCACTTATATCCTGACCTGGGATCAGCTGAGGGGCCAAGACGAGCGTGGGCAGTGGCCTGGAGGCAGCAGCTGGCCTGGCTACAGCCATGGCTACTTGATTGCTCAGCAGCAGAGGCTTCTCAGCGCCCTGGAACAGCCTGGACTCCTCAGGTTGGATCCAGGCCGAATCCAGGGCAAAGGCATTGTTCAAGTAGATCTGTCCAACAGAAAGAAAGAAAAATGTTACAGTTTGAGATCCAAAATTCAGAAATACAAGTGAGAATGAAGTGTCTTTAACTCAATGTTACAGCAGGCAGTGCCTCTGCTGGGGACAAACTTCCCAGACCAGGGGGGTTTCTGCTCCCTCCCTGCCGAGGCTGAATTGAAGCGACCACTTAAAAATTAATTGGCTTTGACATGACTCATCAGCTGCTGCAGCAGCACAGGAGGCAAGGAATCACTGAGGGCAGCGTTGTCCTGACACAGCCGCTCTGAGCGACCCCGTCGGCACCAGGATCACGTCCCCAACCGGGACATGGGGATGAGGGACAGGGCAGGACAAAGGCACAAAACAGCTGAGGTGCAGCAGGGGACAAAGGCACAAAACCAGGTGTTCAGCACACAGCTGGCAAATGGGCAGATGTGGGGAACGGAGGTGGGATGGGGACACGGGACCCCCCGAGGGACACCCTAGCACCGGGGGTGTGGCAGCGCCCACGGTGACACCGCTCTGCCAGCACTGGACTGTGGCACCCCTTAGGGACAAACAGTGGGAAAACCAGGGAGAAAGGGGAGATGGAAAACCCCCATAACCATGTCTTGTAGGAAAATGAAGACATTCTACTCAAAGGAATAAATACTAAAGACATTTTAGTCTCATTAAAACTCGGGAATAGTGAGGCTGTAACTGCTGCTCCATCACCTGCCCCTTCCAACATTCCTCCCCCGCAGGGTTTTCCTGACAAACACCGACCTCTCACAGCCCTCCCCAGTTCACTGAGCCCACAACACTCTTCAGCTTAGGTACTTCATATGCTCCAGCCTTAAAAACCCTTCAGCACGCCAGGACCGCACTTACTTTGCAGTTGGGCAGCCTTTTATCAATCCAGCTCTTCCCGGCGTGAGGCGGCACCGTGGCTGTGTACACGGGCGGCAAAACCGGAACAAACTCCACGCTGGAAGAAGGGGAAAATCCTACGACCGGGGAGTGAGCTCCAAATAGCCACTTCGGAGGGAAAAAAAAAACCATAGGAGGAGGAGTTAACAAAAGGATTTTACTCTGAGTAACCGATGCTTTCCATGATTTCCTAATCCGTGACGGATGAGCACGGAGAATGTCAGGAATGTCCCTTCAGCTCAAGGGTTTGTGTTTCTTTGGGCATCGCAGGGTGAGCAGCGAGCGGCACTGGCGGCACAGAGCGGTTCGGGAAGCCACGAACCCAAAACCTGGAGCAGGGCAGCACCGGCAATGGCTGCAGCTGCCAGGCAAGCGGGGCTTCCTCTGCTCACACTGAACCTCACACCGAACCTCACACCGAACCCAAAACAGCACCGGAAAGTGCCTTAAAACGCGTCTGGAGAACCAAAGGGAACGGCAGAAATGTTTTTTTTTCTCAACTTAAATTCGCCTGGCAAGTGGGTTCCCACAGCAAAACCACCTCTGCAGGTTCGTCGAGTGGTCTCCCGCTGGGGAATAATTGATGTTCCCGTTTCATTAGAGCAGCACCGACTGTTTTCTCCCGAACCACAAGAGACGCTCGAGCTCGAAAAGGCTGGAAATCATCACACCGAATCGAGCGGACACCACAGCGCTCACAGCTCGCGTTTATTTTTACTTCTGTCTACCAAAAAACGTGAAGCCGAGGCAAAACTGCGCGCACAGCTCCGACCCCTCCGCTGTGACGGGACGAACACGCGGCTGCAGGCTCCGCTACTGCGAGCAGCCTCATGGCAGCAATTAATAATTGAAATATTCATCAGGGAAAGCACTGGCGCGACACGTTGGTTCCAGTGACACGGCTCAAAACTTTCGTCTTTATAAATATTCACAGAGCGCACAGCGGCGATGCTGCCCCGGCTGCCGGAGCGCGCCCGGAGCATCCCTCCCGTTCCGGCTGCCTCTGCGGAAAGCGCATCCTGCAGCCAGCAAGGAGCCAAGCCCCGCCGGAGGGACCCCCGGCCGCACCGAACGGACCCCCAGCCCCTCTGGCAGCTCCTCTCCTCCCGGAGAAATCCTCGCCGCACGTTTCCAGAGCCGCTGGAAGTGCCGCGCTCCAACACGCGCGGGGCCGTGACCGGCGAGCGAGCCCGCGGGGCGCAGAGCATCGGGAAGGAGATGCAGAGCCCGGGGAAGGGAGAATGCAGAGCCCAGGGAAGGGGGTGTAAAACCTGGGGAAGGGGAGATGCAGAGCTTGGGAAGGGGGGGGGGTGCACAGCCCGGGGAAGGGAGATGCAGAACCCGGGAAAAGGGGAATGCAGCGCCCGGGGAAGGGGGGGATGCAGCGCCCGGGGAAGGGGGGGATGTAGAACCCAGGAAGGGGACATGCAGAGCCCGGGAAAAGGGGGATGCAGCGCCCGGGGAAGGGGGATGTAGAACCCAGGAAGGGGACATGCAGAGCCCGGGAAAAGGGGGATGCAGCGCCCGGGGAAGGGGAGGATGCAGAGCTCGGAAAGGGAGAATGCAGCGCCCGGGGAGCCCCCCCCTGCCCCGCGGGGTCTGTCCCGCCGCCGCCCCCATCCCGCCCGGCGCGTCCTCGCCGCGGGCAGGGGTCTCGGTGCCGGGGCCGGCGGCTCCGGGAAAGTTGTGTCCCCGCACGGCGGCTCCGCCCTTACCTGGCCGTGCAGGAGCGGCTCCGCGGCCGCGGGCAGCAGCGGCAGCAGCGGGGGCTCGGCGGGGCCGCGCCAGCCCGGCCCGGGCCGCACCAGCGCGGGGGGCGGCAGCAGCAGCAGCGGCGGCGGCGGCGGAGGGGGGGCCCCGGCGGCGGCAGCGCCCACCCGGAGCAGCCCCGCGGCCGCGGGCAGCACCCAGGCCCAGGGGGGAGCGGGGGGCTCGGCGGGCGGCGGCCACAGCAGCGGCGGCGGGCGCGGGGCGGCGGCCGGGAGCATCCTGCATGGCCCGGGCCAGGAGCGCCGCGCTCCGCTCGCCTCCGCCGCCCGGCGCAACTCCGAGCCCGCGGCACCGCGGGCAGGCTCCGCCCGGCGCGGGGGGAGCGGGGCGGGGGCGCGGCGGGGCCGCCCCGGGGAGGGGAGGGATGGGGGAGGGACGGGCGGAGGGACGGAGCCCCGGCCCCGGGGCAGGCTCCGGCGGGAGCGCCGCCGCTGCCGGGGGTCGGCGGAGGAACGAGTGGGATTTTCGGCGTCATCCCCCGCGGCCGCAGGTGCGGGAGGCAGCCCCTGCCCGCGGGGGACGCGTGGGGATGGCAGAGACGGCTGGGGTGCGCCGGCACTGCCGACACCCCCGACACCCCCAACCTTCCGGAGCCCCCCTCACCCCTAAAATCCCCCGGACCACCCAACCCCCTCAACACCTCCGACCCCCAAAGCTCCCCAACCTCCTCGCCGTCCCCAGAAGCCGCAGCCCCCAAACCTTCCCGACCCCCCCAATCTCCCCCTTTCCCAGGCCGTGCGAGTGCCACGGAGTCAGAGTAGCAGCAGGGTCGGGTATCCCACGGCTGCCCCCTCAGCCGAGACCCTTCTGCCGTCAATGAAAATGACATGGATTTAAGCTGCCAGAGGGCAGGGTTAGGTGGGATAGTGGGAGGAAATTCTTCCCTGTGAGCAGGGGCACAGGGTGCCCAGAGCAGCTGGGGCTGCCCCTGGATCCCTGGCAGTGCCCAAGGCCAGGCTGGACATTGGGGCTGGGAGCAGCCTGGGACAGTGGGAGGTGTCCCTGCCCATGGCAGGGCTGGCACGGGGTGGGCTTTGGGGTCCTTTCTAACCTAAACCAGTCCGGGATCCTGGGAATTTCCTGGCAGACCAGAGGAGAGGAGCCTGGTGCTGCTGCTGCTGCCTGAGCACCTCCCTTGTCCTGTCTTGTCCAGTCCAGCCCAGCCCAGCCCAGCCCAGCCCAGCCCAGGTGATTCCGGGCTGAGCGCCCCAGGGCCAGCAATGTTCCCTTACGACCTGTGGGTTTGTTTCTGCTGCCGTCTCCTCTCTACTGTGAAATGAAGGAGATGAGCAAGCCTCTGCTGACGGCATCACAGCTTCCAGCAGCTCCAGCAAAAAATTAAAGGGATGAATAACAGCAAAATGGGCTGAGCCTGAGTTCACAGAACTCACAAATGTTTCAGCTTCATGGTTTAAAATCGTTGCAGAGGAGTTGGATCTCCCATGGCAGCAGACAACCTCAGTAAAGGTAATACCTCAGTAAAGGTAATACCTAAGAAGTTTTGGAATCAAATGATGATGATCTCTGGCTAAGCACGAGATCAGGGAAATACAGTGCTTCTAATTACCCTGAGAGACACTGGGAAATGGAGACTGGAGTAAAGCACAAAGCGACAGAAATCTGATGAGCAGAGGATCACTGCTAAATGTTTTAGTGTGTGGCTGTTTGTACAACTCAAAACCACATCCTGGTAATTGGGACTGAGCAGAGGAACAGAAACACAATGACAAAATCAACAGCAAAAAACCAACAAACAGAAAAAGGGCTGCTTCCTGTGAAATGCACTGGTGCTTGAGGAGCTGGGTTTGAACGCAATGGGGGGAAAAGGCACCTGAGAGAGTTCATCAGCGTCACCTCCGGTGCACACCTTGGCCCTTGAATACTGCAAAGAGCACTTTAGGCAGCCAAAAAGCCAATTTAGCACTGAAATAAAAGGTTTAGACCCACCACCTTCATTTTTAAGTCTAAAAAATGGGTCTGAGCACTCCAAAGAGACATCCTTTTTGTTCATATCTGCATTGTAGATTTCTCTCCCTGAGGACACTCTTAACCACTTTTCCTCATGCCGCGGTTGTGCGGTGAGACAGTCTCGGGTAATGACCAAACTTGCTGATGTTGGTGCACTGAACTGTTTCAAGGAAGGGCTGCTGTAGATCAGCAGCCGTCCCCAGGGATCCATGTCATTTGGGGCGGTGGCACAAACAGCCCAGATCCCACCCCGCATTCCAAAGGCATCCCGTGGAACACCTTGAGTGCAGGTGCACCTGTGGCCAGGGACGTTTGAGCCTCTGAAGGTGCCTGGAGGTGCCAGCACCGGGGTTCCCGTGGGATCCGTGGCTGCTGAGGGTGTCCGTGGTGGGTGGTGCAGCAGCTCCCGCTGCTCCTCGGAGCACAAGTCAAGCCTCCACTGAGCAGAGCCCCAGGCAAACACATCAAATCAAAGATTGACATCAAATGACCCCTTGTTTTGGCTCCTGGCATGTGAAATACCCGGTCTTTGATGTGATTTTTGCTGAAATCCATTGATTTGCACGAGCCCTGTTACAACCCCATTAACAGATACCAAAAAAAAGAGGAGGTAAATGAAGAGTAGCTTCAGTGCAATAAAAATCACCGCAGGAATACCTGTGTGATGCAGGACTTCAGCCTCCCCAGGAGCCCTTTTTCAGTCTCTGGGACGGTGGGAATTGCCTTGGGCTCCTCGGGAGCCTCTCCCCCCTCTCTGGCAGGAGGTGACCTCTGGCAAACTGGGTGGAGAAAAGGATGGAGCAGCATTCCCCCTGTAAAATTCCTTCTGTAAAATATCTGTTTCCATTCTATTGGACTTCAATCAATTTGTTTTCTGGTATTTATACAATATTCACAAGCTGGTTTTATCCAAAGTTGGAGTTATTGATACCAAAACTTCAACCTCTGGTAGTTTAGGAAGGAAAAACAATCGAGGGATCACTGCCCTTCAGTTCCTGGCCAGCTGAAGGCAGAACAAGAAGGCACAGGCAAATACAGGACCCCAGATTGGTTGGGGTTTGAAAGGACCCTAAAGCCCACCCAGTGCCACCCCTGCCATGGGCAGGGACACCTCCCACTGTCCCAGGCTGCTCCCAGCCCCAATGTCCAGCCTGGCCTTGGACACTGCCAGGGATCCAGGGGCAGCCCCAGCTGCTCTGGGCAACATCTAAATTCATTCACTCAGACCCTGAATTTCTTCTAATCCTGTTGGATGCAGAAGTCAAAGACATTTTTCTTCTTTAAAACCAGTCCAGACGCAGGGTGAGGCTCGGCAGGGTTTGCATACAGGAAGATCACTTCAGGTAGCTGTGAGAAGAAACAGAAAACATTCAAACCAAAAGAAATACAAAAAAAAGAAAAGACATCTTTTGTGTGTGCATGAGAGAGAGACGGAGAGGCTGGAAACATTCTCTTTGTGAATTGGAGAATAAAGAGCACAGTCAGTCCAGGGAGGGTTTGCTTTGTAACAGCTCCTTGGAACACGCCTCCAGTCCAGGGATTTAACCCTTCTGGGGAGGCAGTCCCAGTGCCACTCCACAGCAGCAGAAGGATCAAAGAAAACCAGGATAAAGATATCTGCCTCTGCCCCCCTTTGTACCAGAGCGCTCCTGAGAGCACACACAGCTCTCTTGGATCTGGGCATCCACTTAAAAGACTCCAGAAAAGTTTCCATGCTCAAGTGGGAGCTGAGCAGTCGGTAGATGCAGCAACTCAGCTCCTCTCTACAGCCAGAGATGGCTAAACCCACCCTGAATTCCCGCCTGGAATTCACAAAGCACACCCAGGGATGCCCTCAGGGAGGAGACGCCAGGGAGGTGGGTGCCTCCCTCAAACACGGGCATTGTTGATGCCAGTGACCCTGGCACAGGGTGCCCAGAGCAGCTGGGGCTGCCCCTGGATCCCTGGCAGTGCCCAAGGCCAGGCTGGACATTGGGGCTGGGAGCAGCCTGGGACAGTGGGAGGTGTCGTGCCCATGGCAGGATGGATGGGCTTTGAGGTCCTTTCCCACCCAAACCAGTCTGGGGTTCCCTGATTCCATGGATCTGCTGCCCTCGGGCTGGTCCAGTGCTCCAGAAGGGCCCCCAGGGCTTCCCTGGGGCCAACACTTCTCCTTTCCATGGGAGACACTCCTGGCAGGCACTGCTGCCCACAGCAGAAAGAGACAAATTTCCTCATTCCCTCCCATCTTTCCAGAGCCAGCAGACTGTCTGGAGGACTCTGTGAGATGATCTCCAAGGAGACACTGCAGAAACATAGCGTTCTCAGAGTCAGACTTGCACCTTTCAGCCCTCCAAAACAGCAAGACACAAGTGTGGCATCAAGAGGAAAAGACGGTTTGCAGCTGCTACAGCCCCGGGTGTTTCCAGGGATGCTTCCCTCATTTACATTCTCCAGCCATCCCTGAAGCCTGGAGAACTGGTCCTCTGCACCACCACTCATCTCATAAGCATTCCAGGAACCTCAGGGAGCTAAGGAAGAAATTCTGAGCATTGCAGCTTCTCAGTGGAGTCAGATCAATGAGTTCACTCCAAATAACTCATCTGGAAATTAACTCTTTCATGAATTTCAGCAGAATATTTGTGTGAGAAGCCCCAGACATCCTGCTGTTTCCAGTATGGACAGGGACTGCTGCTCCTTGAGCCATGGTCATGTCATCACAATTCCAGAATCCCTGAGGCTGGAAAAGCCCTCCAGGATCACTGAGTCCAGGCTGTGCCCCATCCCCACCTTGTCCCCAGCCCAGAGCACTGAGTGCCACCTCCAGGAATTCCTTGGGCACCTCCAGGGATGGGCACTCCAGACCTCCCTGGGCAGCTGTGCCAGGCCTGGACAGCCCTTTTTGGATAGAAAATTTCCCCAGTATCCACCCTGAGCCTGCCCTGGCCCAGCCTGAGGCCGTTCCCTCTCCTCCTGTCCCTGTTCCCTGCCAGCAGAGCCCGACCCCCCCGGCTGCCCCCTCCTGTCAGGGACTTGTGCAGAGCCACAAGGTCCCCCCTGAGCCTCCTTTGCTCCAGGCTCAGCCCCTTTCCCAGCTCCCTCAGCCGCTCCTGGGGCTCCAGCCCCTTCCCAGCTCCCTTCCCTGCCCTGGACACGCTCCAGCCCCTCCAGGGCTCTCCTGGCAGGAGGGGCCCAGAGCTGCCCCAGGATCCCAGACCCAGCCTCAGGAGTTAAATCCATGAGTGCAGGGAGGGGATTCATGGGCACTTGTGCCTCACACAGCGGGGGGGAATCATCCCCACCTCTGCAGTTCATCCATTATCCCAAGGTAGAACACATGGCTTTGGCTCCTTAATTAGGTGTTTTTACCTCCCCACATTAACGCGATTATGTCAAAGCTGATTGCAAATTTTAAACTTCACTTTATCAGCCGAGCAATTACAGTTTTATGGGCTTTATCCTCTTTGCAGTAACTTTAATACACTTTTGTTTCCTAATTATTTCCCTTCCCAGATTATTGCTCTTAAGTAACATCACCATTACTCTGGATTCAGGGCCCCAAATCACACACCACACTTCCTCCAGAACCACTGCAGGAACCAAATGTGGGAAGAGCAGTGTCAAGTTACAAAAAAAGGTACCAAGAACTAATTATTCCATCTGGAACCCTTCCCATTTCATTTCCCCGGCACTAAACCCCCGGAATGGCTGCACAGCCACTCAGCTGAAATGGGCTCTGCTCTGTTCCCGCAGGAGCATTTCCAGGATGGAGCTTCCCGGCCTCTCCTCACTGCAGCCACTTTTCCTCCCCGCCTAATTACCCACTGCAGGGATGATTTTCCTTTGCAGTCGCTCTGGCTTAGGCCATTTATCCCACCCCAGTCCCTTCTCCTGCGATCCAGGCTTGGCAAGCCCTGCAGCAGGGCTGGATGCTGCCTTTTCCCTCCCCCTGATCCGGAGCTTTCCTGGTCCTGGAGGGACTGGTGGGCTCCAGGATGAGCTGCAGGACACAGGGACACGGCAGTCCCCTGCCCCAGCCCGGGGCTGCACACCTGGGAAGGGCTCAGCCATCCATCAAGGAATTAGGAAGGACCCAAAGGTCTCCTGGAAACAAATGCTTGCATCAAAACCCCTGCTCCAAAGTGCTGTGGAGCCGTGCAGAGCCACGGGCAGGAGGGCACAGCCCCGAGCCGGGCAGAGGAAATGGCTCCAGAGCAGCTGGGGCTCAGCCATGAGGAGAAGGGACTTTCAGCCTGCAGAGGAGAAGGATCCAGGGAAACCTCAGAGCCCCTTGCAGGGTCTAAAGGGGCTCCAGGAGAGCTGCAGAGGGACTGGGGACAAGGCATGGAGGGCCAGGACACAGGGAATGGCTTCCCAGTGCCAGAGGGCAGGGCTGGATGGGAGATTGGGCAGGAATTGTTCCCTGGGAGGGTGGGCAGGCCCTGGCACAGGGTGCCCAGAGCAGCTGGGGCTGCCCCTGGATCCCTGGAAGTCCCAACTGGCAGGGGCTGGAATGAGATGTTGTTTAAGGTCCATTCCAGCCCAAACCATTCTCTGGTTCTGTGATTTTTAAGCAACTTTAAAAAACAATTACTGCTTTTTTTTTTTTTTTTTTTTTTTTTTTTTTTTTTTTTTGAGGAAATACCCTTAAAGCCACTAAAAAAGTCGCTGTTACTGCTCAGCAAAGACTCGTGATTGACCTCAAGCATTGGATTCTCCAGACTTGAACTCTGCAAATTTAAGACAAAAGTTTTACAATAAGAAGCACCCCAAGCCAACCCCATGCCTGGCATGACAGACTTGCCCCTTCCCTCTCCAAATGGAACAGCTGGGGATGGGGAAAGCTGCCTGCTTTGGGCCTGGGCTGGAAGGGGGACTAATAATGACTAAAATCCTCCCTTCCTATTAGAAAATTCCTCTGCTCTGCTTAATTTAAAAATAGCCTGAGCAACTGCTGGTAGTGCCATTCTACTAGAGAGGAAAAAAACAACTGAGTTTCTTTTTAGGGTATTTTTGAGTAGATGAAAATTGAAAGAAAAAAGAAGTGTTTCAATGCAGGCAAAGCTCAATCGACAAGCAAAGTCCTAAAGGGAAAAGGGAATCAATTCCAGAGGATCCTGCTGGCAGATGACAATTCCAGCTGCCATGGGAATTCTTCTTAGTAATTAAGTTCTCTGTCCCTTGTTATGACCCTCGAGAAAGTGGGGGGAAGGTCCCTGAGGTATCGCAGTCTTTTGTGGGCTCTTTTGGGCTTTGGCTTGGGGCTTTTTCTTGGTTCCTTTAAGGTTTTCCATGGGCTTTTTCAGAGAAAACTCAATATAAAAAATACCCAAACATTCAACCACAGTGGGGTTTGGTTCCCCAGGTCTCTCAGGTGTCCCTGTGAGGGGCAGTTTCTGTAACTCCCCAGGTCTCTCAGGTGCCCCTGTGAGGGGCAGTTTCTGTAACTCCCCGGGTCTCTCAGGTGTCCCCATAAGGAGCAGTTTCTGTAACTCCCCGGGTCTCTCAGGTGTCCCCATAAGGAGCAGTTTCTGTAACTCCCCGGGTCTCTCAGGTGTCCCCATAAGGAGCAGTTTCTGTAACTCCCCGGGTCTCTCAGGTGTCCCCATAAGGAGCAGTTTCTGTAACTCCCCAGGTCTCTCAGGTGTCCCCATGAGGGGCAGTTTCTGTGCCTGCCCAGGCTGTGAGTGGAGCTCAGCCTGCCTGGGGCAGGGCGAGGGGACCAGGGGATGCTGCTGCACTGCTGGGAACACTCAGGACCCTGTGCCAGGCCTGAGAATGTTGGTCAGAGATGGGAGAGAAAACCCCCAACACATCAAATGAAAGGAAAACACCCCCAGCACTCCTGCGACAGGGAAGTGTGGCATTTCAGGCAGCTCCTCTTAAAACCAGTGCCGTTAATGCATTATCAAACTCTCTAGTTTGCTCAGTTTCTGTAGCACAAACTGCCAGGAGCACAGAACATTTCATGCTTTCATCTCCCAGAAATAATTTGACAGTACTTGAGGATTTGATCGCTCTGATTACATTATTATTGTTTGTTGAATACCAATAAAAGCTTTAAAAAAACACTTTTCATCTGCTGCAGCAGGATGTGCCATGATGGGCCAGCACAGGGGACATGGGGGATTTTTCTTTTCCCATGGGATGGGGATGAGCAGGAGGATTTCCCCCGAGCTCCCTGAGCCCCCCGTGCTCCACTGCTGGTCCTGGGTGGGCATCGATGTGGGGCCAGTCTGTCCCTGGAGCAGCTGATCCTGATGGATCCCGTGATGGAGCATCCCACATCAGCCTTGGGCTGGACAGCAGTTCACTCTGCTCCTCCAGACTTACAGGGTCATGGAATGGGTTGGGTTGGAAGGATCCAGTGCCACCCCTGCCATGGCAGGGACACCTCCCACTGTGCCAGGCTGCTCCCAGCCCCAATGTCCAGCCTGGCCTTGGGCACTGCCAGGGATCCAGGGGCAGCCCCAGCTGCTCTGGGCACCCTGTGCCAGGGCCTGCCCACCCTCCCAGGGAACAATTCCTGCCCAATCTCCCATCCAGCCCTGCCCTCTGGCGCAGGGAAGCCATTCCCTGTGTCCTGTCCCTCCAGCCCTTGTCCCCAGTCCCTCTCCAGCTCTCCTGGAGCCCCTTTAGACCCTGCAAGGGGCTCTGAGGTTTCCCTGGATCCTTCTCTCCCCCAGGTTGAACTCCACTCTCAAGCAGCACACAGAACTGGGACCTGCTGGACCCAAGCACTGCGGAAAATGTAAGTTTGTACAGTTTGCATCTGGAAATTGCCCATTCTCCCCAAACACAGAGCGATGCTGGCTGAAGGCCCAGCTGCCCAGGACAGGCAGAGACCCTGCCCTGACTCCTGCCCCGATGACAAGCGACAAACTCTGCAGAGTTCAGAAAACTTTAACAAACACCTCGTTTTTCCCTGCTGATTTGTGACACCCTGCAGGAGCCAGGCAAGCCTGCCCAGCCTTGCACAGGATCCAGGAGCTGTTCAGCTCAGAAGAGCCCTCCAAGAGCAGCCGTGACCCAGCAGCACCCCGGTGCCCTCCCAACCCCTCCCTCCCCACAGCCCCGTTTCCTCGGGCGAGGAGGCTGCAGGCAGAGGCACGAGGCGTGGGATCAGTCTCATTATTTCCCTCCTCGTAGCATTAATTTCGCTCCTTAATCCAAACAGGGCTTTGCGCAGTTATTAAAGCAGTTTTAATCCAATCAAACATAAACAGCACGGATCAAAGGAGGCCCCAGAGGCACAGGAGCGCTCGGGTAAAGTTCAGCACAGCAAATGCCGAGGCTGTTCCTGCTCACACTGCCAGCCCAAGGTGGGGATCTGCAGGACGCCTGTGCCCCGCTATCCCCTGTGCCCCCACGCCATCTATCCCATTAGAGTGCCTGGCTAATCACCAGGGAGCACATTCCAATTAATTTAATTAACAGGCAATAACATTACATCACGCAATGATAGCGCTGTAAAGTGTTTTCAGATTAAATCCTAAATTAGTGTAGAGCACAGCCAGGCCTAGATGGAACCAAAGGGAAAGCTGCTCTTCTCCCTTTCCTTCTGAGCAGCCTCCAAGAACAGGCACAGGCAGAAGGCTGGAAATCAGATTTCATTAGGTGAATTTATGGATTTCATGAAATCCAGAGGTGTTGATTAATCCAAGACCATCTGTGGGCTTCTTGAATCATTGAGTGCTGATACCAGTGCTTGGAATTGGACATGAGAATATTCCCCAGGCCTGGTTATGGGCTCGGCCCTCCCTGGCTCATCCCCCTTGGATGATCAGACCCAATCCATGTCCAGTGTCCTAAAGGGTGACCAAATCCCCAGCACTGGTCCCTTTAAAATCCTGCTCTGCTCTACTGGAAAGCAGGAAAAACCTAAATCTCACTGCCAGGCCAGCCACGCTGCCCGGGGAAGAGCCCGAGGTGCTCCGGGAGACGCTTCCCTGCCAGCAGCACTCCCGGGGCACGCAGTGATGGGCTCACGCCAGGCCCGCGGGCTCCCCGGAGCAGAGCTGCTCTTGCACTCAAAGGAAGCTTTTCCTGCCTCATTGATTCATTGGATCCACTGATGAGACTCTGGGAACTCTCCAAGGAAGTGTTTTACAAGGAGGGTGGGCAGGCCCTGGCACAGGGTGCCCAGAGCAGCTGGGGCTGCCCCTGGATCCCTGGCAGTGCCCAAGGCCAGGCTGGACATTGGGGCTGGGAGCAGCCTGGGACAGTGGGAGGTGTCCCTGCCATGGCAGGGGTGGCACTGGATGGGCTTTGGGGTCCCTCCCAACCCAAACCAGTCCATAACGTTACCAACCCCAGGGTTGGTGGGGCAGCAGAGCAGAAAAGTGTCCATTACCCACCCTGAATAATCCTCTGCTTCCTTGTTTTAAAAAGTTGAATTTAAAGAGACATTAAATCTTTTTCCCTTTGAATTTTCCTTCTGATCTAAGTGTAGGAATATTTCAGGGGTTGCACTGCACCAACTGGGAAGTAATCACATAAAACTCCTGTCAGAATTTCTTAGTGCTCCAGCTAATGAAAGGACAAATAAAATACCAGCATTATTGCCAACCTTTGAAAGTTGCCTTTCTGAGGAGTCCTTTTTAAGTGCTAATTAATCAAATCAGTGATATTTTTCCAGGGTCAGTGACTCATTACTGCTGCACTTGCCGAAAGTGAAGAAGGCTGAAATATTAAACTAAATAGATCATAATTCTTCCATAGATGGTCAAGCTGTGTTTGAGGCAGGAGCAGCGTTCTCTTGAGTCAAACCCATTCTGAATCACTTTTTTCTCCCTCTCTCCCTCCTTTTGATGGCAGGAGATGACATTAGGAGAAATTATTCCATGAACATCTGGCCAGCACTTGACCGGTGCAGAGGAGCAGTACCAGGGCCACCCTTCCCTGCTTCCAACCCCACAAGAGCCTGGATGGGACTAAGGTCACCACACTGCCACCAAGGCTCACCTCTCAATCCGAACCCTGGGGGGCTGCAAGGCTGTGGAAGGCACAGCTGGACTCAAGGCTGGAAGCAGAAACTGGCTTTTTGCTTGGATGGAAAACAGGGAGTGGATGAAACCTCATTCCAAGGACTTCCCTCCACCCTGGCACTCTCCCAGCTTTTCCAACTGTGTATCCAGAAAGTAGTGCTGGAAAAATGGTGTCAAAAGGAAATGCAAAGAGAGCAATGATAGGAAAAGGCAGAGAGAGAGGACTGCTGGGAGATCCCAGAATGGTTTGGATTTGAAAGGACCCCAAAGCCCATCCAGTGCCAGCCCTGCCATGGGCAAGGACACCTCCCACTGTCCCAGGCTGCTCCCAGCCCCAATGTCCAGCCTGGCCTTGGGCACTGCCAGGGATCCAGGGGCAGCCCCAGCTGCTCTGGGCACCCTGTGCCAGGGCCTGCCCACCCTCACCCTAGATTGGATTTCCTCCTAAAACCCAGTCTAGTCCCACCCTCTTTCTCTTAAAGCCGTTCCCCTGTGTCCTGTCCTATCATCAAGAGAGGTAAGAAACAGAAAGGATAAGTAAAACATGGGGGAAGATGGATGAATAAAACACATGAGAAGAGATGATGGGAAGAAAGTCATGAAACACAGAGAACAAGAAAACTCAGTTAAAAGAAAAACAAGTTTTAAACCATCTCACAAATGAACATTTCTTACATGAGGAAACTCAGGCTGGACAGAACTGGAAAGTTCCAGAGGCATCTTCAAAGTCAGTTGAAGCTCTGCACAGGAGGGGTGAATCACAGGATATCTGAGTTTGAAGGGACCCACAAGGATTGAGCCCAACTCCTGGGCAAAGGCAGGTCTGGAAAAGCTCCAACCCCACAGCTGAACTGGGAGAGGGAGGAACAGCAGCAGAGGTGATGGCAGCAGCACGTTAAATACAGAGTATATTTACAGGTAGATAAGGTCTGTGTGTGATCCCGGAACCTTGCCCTGATCAGCTGCACATGCCCGCCCAACACCAACCCATTTAATTTATCATCATAGTGCTGAGGAAACACACTCAGACATTAACCTAATGCAACTGAGCACGGGGAGGATTTGTCTTCATCAACACAATGGAATATTCAGGTCTCCCAGAGCCTCTGTTGGAGAAAACCTTTGTGCAATCTCAATGCCAATCTCAATGCCACAGAAACACAATTTAGGGGTTGACATTATGAGTTATTACAGGCTATTAGAGGAGGTTTTTTTCATTTCTTTTGTTAACTAATGCCTGTCCTCAGAATCAAAATTATATGCAGCAATTTCTCTCCACAATTGCACAGGGATGATCTAGAGATTGCCAAGAAACAAAAAGAGCCGGTGGGGTTTTCAGGGCAGCAAATGCTGTTCAAAACCTCCAACTTCAACAGTCTTTGTGGCATTTAGGATTTGCCAGACACTCCACACCACCACAGGGAACACTACAAGGGATAATCATGGAATCCCAGAGGGTTTGGGCAGGGAAGGAGCCTAAAGCCATGGGCAGGGACACCTTCCACTGTCCCAGGTTGCTCCAAGCCCCGTCCAAGCAAGCAACAAACCTTTAAAATCTGTATAAGAAATCAGATGAGCCCAGTGAAATCAGGAAGGGTTTTTTTTCAGGAAGGAACACATAAAAGTTTACTTTTAGTGGAGAAAAAATATTGGCAGTGCTAAAGGCCCTGTGAACCCCCCTGTGTGGAAGGCAGATTTGATAGGATTGTTAAAATTAAAAGCAGAATGTACATATCCCCACTGCTTCTGTAATGATGATTCAAAGCCCTGGAATTGTTCTTTCTGGGTTTATTTCTCCCCGAGCCTGTTTGGAGCAGGTTTGGCTGCAGGCACAGAGACATTCCCACAGCCCCCCATGCAGACAGCGTTAACATTTCCCTCCATGGGCACAAATCTCCTCCAGGCTCTGCTACACTCATGACTGGTAATTAAAAGATTCAGAAAACCTCCAGGACTACACCCACACACCCGAGAGCCACATGGCAACCTGCTGCTGCTGAGCCCTGATAATGGCCTAATTAATTTTCTGTAAGAGAACAAAGTAGAAAAATCACCTCCACAAACCAAGTCCATCTTTGCTGCTTCCCAGCATTCCCATGGCTGCGCTCAGGGAGGATGGACAAACACCCCAGGCCAGGGCAGATGGCCAGAGCTGGGCTGCAGGGGTTGGGTTTGGGCAGAGTTTATGGAGTTGTGACCTGTTCTTTCTTCAGGCCCAGCACCAGCATCCTCCAAGGTCAATCTTGGAATGGTTTGGATTGGAAGGGACCTGGAAGACCATCTCACATCCCAGTGCCAGTGACAGGGACACCTCCCACTGTGCCAGGCTGCTCCCAGCCCCAATGTCCAGCCTGGCCTTGGGCACTGCCAGGGATCCAGGGGCAGCCCCAGCTGCTCTGGGCACCCTGTGCCAGGGCCTGCCCACCCTCCCAGGGAGGAATAATGAGGATAAAGTTCCAATCCTCTGGAAAGAGGGATTGACCCTGAACTGCTGTTCATGCCCAAATTCTCCAGAGGTCACTCCCAACAGCCCACTGGACACGTGGCACCCCCAACATGTGGCACCTGGGGGCTCCTGGGCAGGTGGCACCAAGAGATGGGCGCCTCACCAAGAGTGCTGGGAGAAGGTCCAAATTAACACAACGTGGGAAAGGAAAATCCAAGCTGAAATGTTAGAATAATTTTTACAAACCCTTTCCTTGGGCTTACAAATGGTCGTTATCTCCTCTCCAATCTGCGTAGCAGTGGCAGGGAAGGGATGAGAGCTCAGCTGAGCACTTTAGGGTAATGTTATTCATAAGCAAGGCTTATCTCTCTCAGTACAGCTTGCATATTTTTATAAATAACTGAATTCCTTAACCACTCACGGTTTGAGAGCCCAGAGATTCGTGTCTCACCTCGTTTCCTGGAGGAAATGGATTTATGGCCACTGTACAGCTGCCTCCTAATTAGTGCGAGGTTTTCAGCCAGCTGGGTTTGATGAACTCTCCGCAATATCGACTCTCCAGGTGTGAGGAGAACAGAGCCAGGCTCTGACACTCCCTGGGAATCCCAGGCAGCACAGAAAGAGGAGGGAATGTGCTGACACAGCACCTTCCTGCTCCATGCTCACTCAAGGAAAACCTCTCTCCATCCCGGGATCAGACCCTGCAAACAAAACCCCAAACATTTCCTTCCCCACATGGACACCGTGTCCTTCCATGCAAAAAAGGGGAGAATCCCAGCAATCCTGGAGGTATTCCTGGAACCAGACATGGCAACAGCTTTAAAACCTACACCTACAAAGAGGGTAGCTTTTAATTTGCTTTAAATGGCAGATTAAAGTAGGCCACTGTCACTGTGACTTTGTCTACTTCAAAATTTTTCATGGCTTAAAGTAGCAATTTATTGTTTTGTACTGAGAGCTTCCGAAAAGTCAAGCTGAGAGTGGTTCCCAGGGAATAAATCATCTCACTGCGATAAACATTTCCCTTAAAATTGCTTTTTCCACAGTTTATTAGACCTTTTATTTTGGCGGAGGCAGTTTCACAATTTTTTCTCTGTGATTGATAATTAAGCTCGTGTGGTTTGACTATTCCTGTGATTTCAAAGGCAAATCTTCATCTCGCCCACCTGACGCTCACCTACAACAACATGTTCTATTTCAAAATAAGAGAACAACGGAAACATGGGAAGAATAGGAAAAGATTCTTCATGGAAAGGGCTGCCCGGGCCTGGCACAGTTGCCCAGGGCAGGGCTGGAGTCCTGGAAGCCAAGGCCAGGCTGGATGGGGTTTGGAGCAGCCTGGGACAGTGGAAGGTGTCCCTGCCCATGGCAGAGGTGGAACGAGATGGTCCCGAAGGTCCCTTCCAACCCAAACCATTCTGGGTTTTATTTCATTTTTTACTTATCTAAGCTTAAGTTGATTAAACTTGGCCAACTTTTTGGTATTAACAAAATCACACAACAGAACTTCCTGCCCTGAGTTCTCCCACACTCGTGCAGAAAGGGCAGGCATGCCCAAGAATTCTCATCAAGAAAGGATTTTTCAAACGTAATAGGGAATGGCATCCTTAGTTTGTAATATGGGGAACTGAGGATAGCTGCAAGTCTTGTCCTGGCTAAGGCAGGGAATTTAAGATCCAGAAAGTTCCACTCAGACATCCGTAGCCCTCATTTTATGAAGCTGCTTTGCCATCTCCTGCTTTGTGTTCCTCACTGCCTGGCAGCATTGCAGCCTTTTCATACTTAGAATGGGCCATAACCACTGCAATCCAAATAAACCCATCTCACCTTTCAATAGAAACAATAAAAAGATAGATAAGGAACAAAAGCTAAGGGTTCTTTGTCACACGTTCATAAACGAATAAAAGTACATGATGGAAAACTCTCTGAAACAACATCCAATCACTGGTACTTAGAAGAGACACATCACTAATGGTTCATTTAACTTTGCAATATCTTAAACTCCCTCATTTTGCGAAGCTGGAATTATTTATGAGACAGTTTATTATGAGCAGATTAATATTCATTGGACAGTTGGCAGAAGATGTATGCTCACATCTTGGGTTGTTTTGCAGGAGAACAGAGCCATCACTTTGGGAGCTGTGGACAGAGAACTGATTGCAATCAGTATTATCCAGGAGTTCATTAGACACTGGGGCAGGCTGTGGAAAGGCATCACTCAGGTAATCAGTGCCTGGTTGTGGGGCAGGGAGCAGCCTGCTGAGCCCGTGGTTTGTGGCCCACGCTCGCTGAGGAGCCGAGCTGGGAGGGAGGATGCTCATACTCTGACAGGAGAGAGCTGATTAGTGCTGATAGCTCTGCTTCACACAAACCTCAATGTAGCCAGTTCCTGAGGTATGTGGAAATATGTTCCCAACCTGGAAGAACCCAGTGTGGGTGCACAGCCTGCCAGGCTCCCCAAACCTCCCCTCGCCTTCCCTCTGGGGTAACTGGGACACTGGAATTATTTACTATGATTCCTGCAAGTTCAGTCCCTGCCTCTGCTCTCTCTCCAGTCACTGAAAACCCCGGCAAGTCAATAGAACAAACAGCACCAGGAATCTCCCAGCTGGGGATGCCCCAGGGCTGCGGCTCCGAGGATCCCCGCAGACCCCGACCGTGCTTGTTTAACTCACAGCGAGACACGCAGGCAAAAGCAGCGGGAGACACAGAGCATCTCAGGATAGGCGAGACAGCGCAACACGAGCAGGGGATAAACACACTCAGGGATTTGTTCCATGTGGGGTGACAGGTGGGAACGGGAGGGAGCGAGAGCTCACCTCCAGCAGCCACCACAGCTCCCTGTGCCCAGGGCCCCCAGCCCACAGAGAGCCCACCCCACCCTCTGGCTCAGCCCCAGCACCTGCCCGCGCCCAGGGCTTGCTGTCCCTCTGTAAAGAAAGAGTTTTTAGGAGTCCCCCTCACCGTTAATACCTGTTACTTATTTGCCTGGTGCTACTAGAGCTGATGCAGATGCCGAGCAGGATGCCTGCCCCACACGGCTCCAGCAGATCACGGCAATCACACGGAAAATAAAAGAACCCCGGCCCCACTGCCTGCCCCCCATCACTTGAGAGCCATCGGGGTGGGGACGGCAGGAAGAGCAGACGTAAAACTGTCACATCCAAACAGACACTGCAGCAGTGCTCTCACCGAGAGACAGCAGGAATGAGTAAAACAGGCCTTGGATCGATGAAAAAACCATTTGTGCTCTGGAAGTTGTGCGATTCAGAAGTCTCACAATGACAGAGGCTCCCTCACGCGTGCCGTGACTGCTGCTACCTTTTGTTATTCGCGGCTGCTTTGCTCAAGCCTTGCACTCGCTTCTGTCAGCCCGACAGCAGCGGGACCCTCCTAATGAGCCTTTGCTGTCCGTGGGGCTCACCTTCCTCACTCGCCCACCATGAGGACGGAACATTCCCGCACATCGGGCACAGAGCAGCCCCTCGACACACCTGCACAGGGAACTTCCCTGGCAAACGCAGCCCCTCTCCCCGGGACTCCCAGCAAAGCTCACCCACCCTGAGGTCTCCTCTCAGCGCTGCGTTTCCTGCACCGCTTCACAGGCGGCTGCACGGATCGGCCCGTGGATAATTACCTGATGGCACCTAATTAGCGATGGAGCCGCCAACGAAGGCACCTCGGAGCCTTCACGGGGCCTCACGCAGAGAAATCAAAGGTGGCTGTGGCTCCATCAGAGGGAACTGCACTGCACCCCCAGCCACGGCTGCAGCCTCAGCAGCACAGCCCGAGCCACACAAGGGCGTGCTCAGGAGGAAAACTCATCAAAGTTACATTTCCTGAAATGGCAAATTTAAAACTTCCTGTCCAGTTCCAGCATTGGGCATCTTTAGGAAACTTGTGACTCAGTATCCAAACTGCTGCTGTCCTTTTTCACACACTGCTGTGGGCTGGAAGGGACCTCAGAGCCCACCCAGTGCCAGCCCTGCCATGGCAGGGACACCTCCCACTGTGCCAGGCTGCTCCCAGCCCCAATGTCCAGCCTGGCCTTGGGCACTGCCAGGGATGGGATTCATCTCCTGTACCCTTGAGCACAGACCCAGTCTAACTGTTCACTGTATTTTGCCTTTTTTTGCTTCTCCTCACTCTGCCAGGTCCAGGCTGGACCTGACACGGGCAGCCATGGGCAGCTCCAGCCTTGTGCCAATAAAATCCCAACCAGCTGCTGCTGAAGCACCGTCCTCATGTTGTTCCTCCACACAGCATCATTTTTATGGGCCAGAAGTGAGGCCCAGAACCCCCTGGCTCATGCTGCCATTCCCACTGTTCTCCTGCCAGCCCTGCTCCTCCCCACACACGCAGCAGAAAAGGAATTTCACCACATCTTCATTGTTTAATGTCCAGTTAGGGTCATTGGGGTCAGTGCTTCACCTGGAGCAGTGCAAAGATCATTCTCATTTGGAACTTTTTTTTCCATTAAGCTTGAACACACAACTTGAGAAAGGACCCTCCCCACGTCATCCCCTCTCCCAAAACCAGAGGGGTTTGGGGAGTCAGGAAAAGGCACAGAGCTACAGAAAACTAAAATTAAAAACCCATTGCATGCTCAAATGACGTTCTAATTTCTTATCATATTAACAATGTAGAAAAAAATTGGGGTTTTTCCACCACCATCATCACTTGTGATCCCCGGTCTAAACCCAGTCATAACATTATTCCCTGAGAATCCTTGAAACCAGACAAGTTAATATATGTACAGGAAAAATCAACACACCTTTGAGTCTCCTAATGAGCCCAGAGCTTTTGTAATAAGCCTATTTTTGGTCTGGGTATTTATAACTATCCCACCCTAAACTGAAAAGAAAGAGCAGTTTATAAATTAAGCCAGTATTTGCATAAAATATGTGGCAGGAGCTAATGCTAATGAGTTCATGAGAGCATTGTACCCGAAAGGAAAAGCAAACAGCACTCACTGAGTGGCCAAAATTCCGAATTTGGGGAGTGGTTTCCTTCACCACAGAGCAAAACGCCCCAGAGCAGCAGGGACAGGGAGCACTGCAGGGCCCCTCGCCCAGCACAGAGCACCAGGGACACATTTCAGACAGCCCTGAGCCAGAACTGATCCCAGGTCACTTCCACGAGAGTGCCAGCCACGGGCAAGGCACAGACAGCACTGGGAGAAGAGGGCAGTCCCCAGGAGGGGCTGACACCGCCCTGGCACCTCGAACAGGTGGCATTCAGCATCCCTCCAGCACGGAATCCTGCGGCAAAATCAGCACCAGATCCCACCCTGTGGGTGGGACCCCTGTGGGTGTCACCCCTGTGGGTGTCACTGGGGCTGGCCCCTGGCAGGGAAAGGTGGGAAGGGTTTTGCTCACGGGGTTTTGTTCTGCCTTAGGGACTCTCAGCTCCTGGAGCAGGGAAAGGATCTTAATTGCCTGAGGAGCTGGCAGGGAAAAAAAACCCCAAACCAACCCCCTTTCTGTTCAGAATGGGTTTTTAAGTGGCAGAGTCATTGTTGCTTTAATCTGTTTTTCCTTTACACGGTGTGACAGCTGTCAGCAGCCAGGAGGGTGAGAGACCAGGGTGCCAGGCAGTGTGACACTGGTCACCGTGGCTCTAGGGCACAGCATGACACCAGGCTGGGGCTGTGTGTGCAGGATTTGGTCCTTTTACACCTTTAATTTAAAGGTTTCTTGGCTGTTTGCTGCTTCTTGTGATTCCAACAACCCACACATTTCTCTAAACCTGGATTAAGAACAGCTGAGTGTCCCAGGAGTAAGAGAGTGCTCTCACGGGGGCCTGACCTCAAACGAATCATTCTGCAGGGCTGAGTGGAGACATTTAAAAGCCTTACCTGGTCCCAAAATTAACCCTGGAGCCCCCAGCTCCCCCCAAGCCTGTGCAGCACTCCCAGCCCCCTGACCCATGGCTCCATCTCCCTCCTTCCCCATCCCACCCCTGTGTACAGGCCTTTTCTCCTTCACCCTGGGCTGCTGCTCAGATTTCCTGCCCTCCGTTCAGCAGCACCATCACTGTTTATCTCTGCAAAATATTTGTAATTTGAATCAAAATAGTAATTTGTATAGGAGTTGTAATTTGTATAGACATTGTGATTTGTACAAAAACACATTTCCTCCAGCAAATACTTTGCTTGGCTTTTATGTTTTCTGGGTTTGAAGCACAGTGCACACCCCCACTGCAGATCCACTGTTTCCTTCTGAATTCCTAAAAGGCAGAAAAATGGTTAAGGATTTGTAAACTCCTCTCCTATATTTTCAGAAGTGGAAAACAAATGAAGTGAGTTTCATTTCAGGAGGGTTTGTTTTTTGCAAATATTCCCCAGGGCAAAATTTTGATGCAGCAGCAGCAGAGTCAGGTTGTCTCACGCATGAACAGCATCATATATATAAATATATATAAAAATACATATCTCTTAGGTTTTGATGTTTAAAATCATCCCAGCAATGGCCTCAGTTTCCTCTGCTGCATTAATTCCCAGCTGAACACGTGCTGTGGCCACGGGCTGCCGGGTCAGGAGCATGGATGGACATTTCCCTCCTTTTCCCATCATCCCTCCTGCATTCCCAAAGCCTGGCTGGCTGCAGCCCAGCCCCCGACTGACGCCAGAGCCCTGCCTGGAGCCCTGTGCAGCTCCAGCCCTTCCTGCGGTGGGTGTCGTTCATTATCCCTGCCATTAATTGTGAATGAACCAGCAGCTGCTCGGTGCTAATGAGGCGCAGCACAGAGAATTCTCTGGGTGGGTGCAGCTCTGGGCTTGGCAGCGTGCCTGGAACTCATGGAATCGCAGGGAACTCATGGAATCACAGCCTGCCCGCCTGGGAAGGCACCTGAAACCCCATCCACCTTCCCCTAGCACCAGTTGCTCCAAGCCCCATCCAACCCGGCCTTCAGAGCTCTTGGAAGGAATTTGGCTCAGCAGAAGCAGAGGTCTAAGGTGGGTTTAGCTTTTTCTTGAGTCATGGCAACAATTCATGCACTGACTGTGTGCTTTTAGGTGGGAAAAGCAGGAATACACATTCATTCCAGGTACATTTCCTACTTTTAGAGTTAACTGTAGTGTCCATCGAACTGAGAGTAGGTTGAGGTGGGATTTGGGGAAGGAATTGCTCCCTGGGAGGGTGGGCAGGCCCTGGCACAGGGTGCCCAGAGCAGCTGGGGCTGCCCCTGGATCCCTGGCAGTGCCCAAGGCCAGGCTGGACATTGGGGCTGGGAGCAGCCTGGCACAGTGGGAGGTGTCCCTGCCATGGCAGGGGTGGCACTGGGTGGGCTTTGGGGTCCCTTCCCACCCAATTCTATAATTCTGTGATTTACAATGGCTTTTCAACAACTAAAGATCCAGACCTCCAGTTTACCTTTTCTTTGTATCAAATATCTTTGATGACCTCACTTAACAGGAGATCCAAGTGAGGAGTTTTTGGGGCACAGTACAAGAGTTTGACGAAATAAATTTTTTGACAATAAACAAAATTCTAAATTGGAATGTCTTGGTTTCTGTGTTGCAAAAGATCTTTGAAATACTGGTTCTTTTTTTTTTTCAATTCAGAAGGACATCAAATTTGCCAGGTAATGTCAAAATGAAAAGTATAACAGTTTTTTTCTGCTTTTTGGGGAAATAAAGCATCATGGAATCACTTTCTCCTATTTAAATACCATGGGGCAATGAGAGCTGGTGCCCTCAGAATGCAAAGCAGGGAAACACTTAGATTAGAACAATTAGTGCAAAAAACATCTGCATCCCTTGTTAACCATAGGGACCATCCAGCAAAAGTGATTTTTTTTTTTTAACGTTAATTGGAATTCATTAAAATAACTTTGCTTCAAAGTAAACATTAAAGCCATTTCTAAGCTTTTTATTTCCATGTTTACTTCATCAGCTTCCATCTGGTTCAGGCTCTCCTGAACAGCGGCTTGGAGGGACAGACTGGACTTTAAAGGAATCATTGCTGCGGCTGAAAGGCTCCAGCTGCTCCCACAGCCCAGCCCCGCCTGCTCCCGAGGTGACACTGGGGGGTCACACGGAGCCTTTTCCTCCTGAGGCACTGCAGGTGCATTATTTAGGAAGGAATTGTTCCCTGCGAGGGTGGGCAGGCCCTGGCACAGGGTGCCCAGAGCAGCTGGGGCTGCCCCTGGATCCCTGGCAGTGCCCAAGGCCAGGCTGGACACTGGGGCTGGGAGCAGCCTGGGACAGTGGGAGGTGTCCCTGCCATGGCAGGGGTGGCACTGGGTGGGTTTTGGGGTCCCTTCCCACCCAACCCCGTCTGGGATTCTATGATTCTACACAGAACTGTGATTCCACAAAGACGCTGCTGCTCCTGTGCCTCCCAATGCCAGGGTGGAATCACCGCTGAGGTCTGCCCGGACAGGGCAGCCAGGGTATGGATACCAAACGTGGAGCTTTGCGTTTGTAATCCCTGGAGTACAACGTGCCTGTGGAATCATCCCCACACGCTAATTCCCAGCCCCAGCCTGCGGGCAACAGCGAGGGAAAGATCAAAGAGAGCTCCAGTTCCATTCTGCATCCTGGCGCGTCCCCGTGCCCCGAGGAACAACCTCAGTGGGGCCCCTCATCCTCCCCGCGTCTGCAGAAAGGTTACAAGAGAGAAGGAGAGAAAGAGAACATTAGAGGCAAAATCCCCGGTTAACACCGGGGTGCCACTGCCTGCAGTTCCGTCTGTGACAGCGACAGCCTGGGGGATGTCCCCAGCCCAGAGGGTCAGAGCTCAGCTCTCCCTCCCCGGGGGCTCTCCCTGGTCCGCACCCGGAGCATCCTCCTGCCCCTTCCCGAGCTCCTCCTGCCCCTTCCCGAGCTCCTCCTGCCCTTTCTCGAGCTCCTCCTGCCCCTTCCCGAGCTCCTCCTGCCCCCCTCGCAGGGGCCTGGTTTCCCCCCACCCTGAGGGTGAGGATGCCCTTCCTGGAATCCTTTCCCGGGCTGGCTCTGGGATGGGAGCCTGCAATATTCCCTGCCCTGCAATCTCCACAAGGGCCAGCCTGTGCCTCACAGAGCCTTCACGAGCACGAAGCGCTCACAGAAAGTGCTGAAAAGTGACAAAAGCTGAGCTCTAATTCCTTCCAGGATGACACATTATTACAAGGGTATTAGCTGAGGTTTCCAATTTTCCTGGTGTCTCCGATTTAGGAAACCAATGGAAAGATTTCCAGACACTGCATATGAATAATTTATCCCTCGCTCGATTCATCTCTGGAAGTCTTCCCTTTTTCACCAGGATCAAGCAAATGTCACATCACACCACAAAGGTAAATGAGTACATTTATAGCTAAAAGCCATTTTGAGACAGGTTAATGCCCAGTAAATCTCTAAATGTGGAGCTGTGAACCCCGGGTCTGTATGAGGTGGAAACTTCCCATGACTGGTGGGGACAGGATGCCAGGGGTGGGAGTTGTCCCATCGCTGCTGATTTGGGCTGAGAATCAATGAAACTGCTCAACACCAGGCACTTGGAACATCACAAATGGCATTAGGAGGTCAAATTCAGGTTTAGAGCCCACTTTTACTTCCTGATCTCCACAAGTGTTGACACTCACGAATGAGGGGTTTGGGACGGAAATGAGGCGTTGGCAGGAGGGCATTTCCCAGCAGGACCCTGCAGTCCAGGAGCAGCCCTGAAGGCAGGAGCAGGACAGGGTGAATGGAGATATTTGCTCACACGGTGGCATTTCAGTGACACTTTCTCCTGAAAATGAGAACCAGAAGGAAATTCCCACCGAGCAGGCTGGCAGTGCTCATTTTCTCAGAATCCTGGACTGGGTCAGGCTGGGAGGGACCCCAGTGGGGCATCTGCTCCAGCAGGGCCATCCCAGAGCACAGGGCACAGGACTGTGTCCAGAGGGGTCTGGAATATCCCCAGGAGGAGACTCCAGCCCTTCTCTGGGCTCTGTCCAGGGCTGGGCACTGCCCAGGGCAGCAGTTCTGCCTCCTGTGCAGGGCAATTGCTGGGCTCAGGCCCTGCCCCTCCCAGACCTGCTGGCAATTCCTTTCCCAACACCCCCAGGAGACATTTGATCCATCTGCACTGGGAGCAACGAGGTCACTGACCGTTCAGAGAGACAGAATCACCTTTTTTGTTCCAGCAAAACTTTCCTGGTGTGATGATTCAACACTTCCCAGTGAAACTCTGCTTGCTGGAAGCCTTCAGGATGGATTTAGTGTTGCATCATTAGAGGGCTCTAATTCAGTGGGAGAGGAGACAGTTGAAACATCACCTTGGATTTGCACCTGGTTGTTACGGCTTGAACTCAGAGACAGCGAAGGTTCCCAGGAAATCTGCCTGGGGAGAGGTCTGGGAGCGCAGCTGTGGCTGTAAACAGCAAACCCAGACAGCTGCAGAGTGGAGCAGCCCTCTGCATCCTCCGCTGCATCCTCCGCTGCGTCCCACCTGGCAGTTATTTTACAATAGCAGGAAATGTGGAAGTAAAGCCCTTGCTTTGAGATTAATGCTGGGGAGATCGATGCTGAGGATTATTCACCCATAAATAAAATTCCCCTGAAGTCACTGAGTCTGCAGTGGTGCACAGTAGAGCCTTCCCTGCAGCTGGAATGGGATCCTGCTGGAGCATTCCCACCGTGGGCTGGCTGCTCCCTCCAAAGGCTCCATCCAAAGGCTGCCTGGGAAGCACAGACACATTTCACTGAGAGAGTCAGTTGGGAATTGTTATTTCCCAGAGAACTGTTGGAAATTCCAGTTGTTTCGGAGGGAGGGGTGTCCAGTCCCCCCAGCCCCATCACCTCCTGACCCCTCCAGCCGTGGTGCTCTGGCAGAGCAGCTCCCTGACAGAGGGGGCAGCCAGGTGGGGCCGGGCTCTGCTCCCAGGGAACAACAGGACAAAAGCAAACAGCCTCGAGCTGTGCCACGGGAGGTTTAGATTGGAGATTGGGAAAGTTCCTTCATGGAAAGGGTGCTCAGGCATTAGCACAGTCTATCCAAGGAGTCCCCATCCCACAATCCGGGAGGGATTTAAGTGTGGCTGTGGCACTTGGGGACATGGAAGCCGTGGGTTCTTTGATTCCAAGCACACACCTTCATTCTTTGACCTCTTAAAGCCACTTACCCAGAGCTTCTCATCCCAGATTTCCCTCTAGGGCTGAGGCTTCCCTGTTCAGTTCAGTTCCTGGGATGCAGGGAGCTGACCGCAGCTCCCTGAATGAAACATCTCTAATTTTTCCTTTGTACTTAAACTCCTTCAATTCAATATTTTTGCAAGTCTGAAATTTGTTTTGAAATAATAAGCTGAATGCATCTGCAGCTGAGAATGTTTGGCTGCCAACACTTACTCAGACTATTAAAGGAAGTTTTTTAAAATAACAGCTTTTTCTGACTTCAGCAGCATAATTAAACATACGCTCTTAGCAGAGCTCACCTGCAGTGGCACCTGCTTGCAGCAGATTAAAGCTCTCAACCATGTATTTGAGAGAAAAGCCAACCTAGCAGGGAGAATGAGCCCTCCTGCTGGAACCGAGGGCATAAAGCTGCCTTTAAAGGAACAGGGGAGAGGTTTGGGGCTGGGGAAGGGAGAGGAGCAGGCACATGCCCAAGAAAATGCTGGCAGAGCCACCACCAAGGGGTTCTGGAAGAGGAGTGACCCAGAGATTAGACTGAGATGGGAGATTGGGAATTGGGAATTGTTCCCTGGGAGGGTGGGCAGGCCCTGGCACAGGGTGCCCAGAGCAGCTGGGGCTGCCCCTGGATCCCTGGCAGTGCCCAAGGCCAGGCTGGACATTGGGGCTGGGAGCAGCCTGGGACAGTGGGAGGTGTCCCTGCCCATGGCAGGGCTGGCACTGGATGGGCTTTGAGGTCCCTCCCACCCAACCCATTCCAGACTCCCCAAATTCCAGGCTCAGCATGACCCCTCCTCCCTAGGACCCTGCCTCCTTGTGATGATCCTCGAGGTCTTTTCCAGGCTCCCCGATTCCACGATTCTATTTTTCCCTGCAGAGACACACACGAGCTGAGGAGGCTGTGCCAGAACCCTCTGCCTTCTGCTGTGATTTAGTTGTGCAACAGCCCAAGGGAGAGCGAGAGAAATCCTCCCACCGCATTCCGAAGTTCAGAGCAGAGACATGACAACGAGGATAAACAGGTATTCGCAGGGAAAAATAGCACCTCATTTTCCTTATCTCTCTTTAAAGTGGCAGCAGGAACAGAAGAAGTGAAAGGATGCCCTTTAGAGCAAGCACAGCCCTTCCCCTGCTTTGTAAGGGAGCGAGCAGCTGCCCTGACAACGAGGGGAGAATAATGGGCTGAGAAACCATAACATGGAGCTTTTTGCCATTTGTTCATTTGAAGAATGAAAAGAGGTGGATGAAGAATTCTCTCCCCAGTCTGTTTAAAAGCTCTGCTCACCCCCTCAGCAGTTAACTCCTTTCTGCTCCAGTGCAGGGAAAGATGCCTCCTTCTCAAGAGCCCTGGGAGCATTGG
This sequence comes from Corvus hawaiiensis, assembly GCF_020740725.1. Lineage (NCBI taxonomy): Eukaryota > Metazoa > Chordata > Aves > Passeriformes > Corvidae > Corvus > Corvus hawaiiensis. The sequence continues at coordinate 1,111,426 of NC_063220.1, read as the reverse complement.
GAGTGTCTCTTTTAGGGGAATTTGGAGATAATGTCGTCATTGCTTTCTTTTCCCTGAAAAGTTCAAAGTTTTCAGCCAATTCTCACTGTGCTTTTCTTGGCTGTGACATTTGAATTTCTGAAGGCAGCTGAGACTGAAGATGTTGACAAACCTCCCCACTCATCACTTTATACAAATGCTTTAATATAATCCAAGGTGTTTTAAAACCTCCTTACAGGAAAACCCCCAAACCCTGGTTTGTCCTGAATCTCCAAGTGCAGCTTTCCTTCCCCTTCAGATGGAAAAAGCCCAAGATCTTGAGATCTCCAAGCTTGGCATCACATTTAACCCCTTCACCTCACTGACCCTTCTCTTGAAAGGACTGAATGTGGCATATTCAAAGACAATATTGAAGATTTTTTGCCACTGCATGGGCAGGAGCTCCCACAAAGCCTCCGTGCCATCTGGAGCTGTTATTAGGCAGTTAGGAGCAGTGTCAGGGGGATGATGGATGATCCCACAGGGAAAGCCCAGCTGGCTGCACACATCCGGAACGTTCAGGCTCTGTAAAACAGGGCTGGGACTGTGGAGAGCGAGGCTGCAGTGAGGTGGGTCCCACAGGGCCCCTCGGTGCTCCCAGGCACTCCCAGGGCTCAGCCTGCAGCTCCAGGCCAGAGCTGCTCCAAAGCCTCTTCCCTCCCCAGACCCCTCCTGGTGTTCTCTGGAAGCTCCACAGGTGACACCTCTGCCCACCCAAAGCCTCCCCTCGCCCAGGCTCTGGCCAGGGAGGGTCAGTGCTGGGGTGGGAGCCTCGGGCAGCACTTTGGGCTGGAGTCAGGCTCTGGAAGGGCTCTGCAGGGTGGTCTAGCCCAGGCCAACAAGGCACAGAGGACCTAAGTGGCCTTTCTGCCTCAGCCAGGGGTCCTGGCACTTGTGTCCCACTGCTAAACCAAGCTCTCACGTGCTGGGATGAAAAAGGGACAAGGTTTAGGGTGGACACGAGAAGTTCCTGGGCACTGAGCTCTGAACAGACACCCCACAGCCCCAGAGCTGCTTTGCAAATACTGTCCTGCCCCTCTCAGCACTTGTGTTTTATCTCTTGTCTCCAGGCTCTGCCTGGCCCAGGAGCAAAGCTGAGATCCTTGACACGGGAGGACAGATTTATCCCAAGCCCTGCTGAAACAAATGGTGACGCTCTTTTAACTCCGCATCTGCTCCCCCTGCATTCCTGGGATGCTGGTGCAGAGGGAGCAGTAAATCCCTGTTAGCTGGGACTTGCTGTGGCTATGAAGTTTATAAATCAGCCAGGCACGGCCCCGTGCTGCATTATTAAAGATCTGTTATTACACTGCATTTCTGAGCTCAGATAAACCCCACCAAGCAGCTGGGGCCTGTTTGCCCAGTATTAGACTTTCTGATAAGCAAAGAAAAAGTGATATTAAAATATCCTGCGAAGAAATTTCTTGTAATATGAAGATGAAGCAGCAGATAACAGAGCCACCTATAAAAGATTTTCTTTGTATGGCTTTGGAAGTAACTGATAAAAGTTGCTGATAGTAGAATCCCACCCTCCCCTTTGCTGCTTCTCCCTTTAAAGCCACAGGAGAGATTCAAGGAGGAGTCTGCAAAGTGCAGAGCAATCCCCCCAAGGAATCATTCAGCTCTGCAAAGCATCTTCAGCAGAAACCCTTCGAGCTCATTGATGCAGTATTGCCATCAAATTTCATTTAGCAGAAGTCAGATGGAAAAAAATTCTGCATCCCTTCAGGCTGGGCTGCAGAGCAGAAGGAACAGAGCCAGAAGATGGCTTGGATTGGAAGGGATCCTTCAAGGATCCTTTAAGGTCACCTATGGCCACCCCCTGCCATGGGCAGGGACACCTTCCTGTCTAGCCTGGCCTTGGGCACTGCCAGGGATCCAGGGACAGCCCCAGCTGCTCTGGGCACCCTGTGCCAGGGCCTGCCCACCCTCCCAGGGAACAATTCCTTCCATATATTTATCCTAAAATTCCCCTCTTTCAGTTTGAAGCCATTCCCTGTGTCCTGTCCCTCCATGCCTTGTCCCCAGTCCCTCTCCAGCTCTCCTGGAGCCCCTTTAGGCCCTGCAAGGGGCTCTGAGCTCTCTCTGGAGCCTTCTCCACTCCAGAAGGAGCGGAGTGAAGCTGCACAGCCCCGGGACAGGGAATTCACACCTGAACAAGCCCTCGTTTGTTTAGCAAACAGCAGCTCTTGTTATCCCGAGGAGAGCAGGGGAGGAAAAACCAGCTCTGCTTTCCCGAGCACTTTGGTATCGTTCCCCCAGCCCGTGTTCCTTCCCTGTGCAGGAAAACCCTCGGAGCTGTCAGCACGGGCTCGTACAGCCACAGAGCCTGGCAGCGGGACAAAGGGCCGAGCTCGCTGCGCTAAATTCCCATTAGCTCCTTTGGAAAGTGTGAAAGGAATGGCAGGCACCCGGCCAAGTTCTGCTTGGAAATGGGCTTTCCTAGGGAAACCACGGAACTGCTGCTGGAGCTGCTGGCACCTGGCCCATTGCCCCCAAATCAGAGCTGCTGGCACCTGGCCCACTGCCCCCACATCCCGCCTCGGCACCCACCCAGGCCCGGGAGTGGCAGAGCAATAAACCCTCCACCTGAAGGAAGACAGCACTTGCCATTCCCAGATTTCCAAGGTGAAGGACAGCTGGAGATGGATTCAGAGCCAGTGTTTCCCTCGGTGGCGGTGTTTGATGTGTTGAGAGATGGAGTTTCCCACTCTCCCACCAGGAGTTGAGGCTGGACTTTAAATCCACTGCATGGCACACAGCTACTGACTTCCTTCATTCTGTGTTACCTCCAGGCTTTCTCCCTGTGTGCCCATTTCCCACCCATCCCTCATTTGCTGGTGACAGCAGCTGGGGTCATTAACGCTGCCATGTGCAGCAGCAGCGAGAGCAGCTCTGCCTGTGCCCATCTGCCCGAAGATTTCTTCAAACCCGGGAGTTTTGAGTCATTTATGGCTGTTTTCCCGTGATACAGGTGTGTTATTGATCTGTTTAATCTAAGTGGCTTCACAGAAGGAAATACTTCTCTTTTTTGTGCTGCTGCTTTACGGCTCTCCCTAGCACAAGAATGTGCTGCCTATTACCTTAATTGACTGATTTTTAAACAAGTTTCAGTCTAGCTAGAACAAAACTCATTTCAAAAGCCTTGACCAGCTTCAAGTTTGCTCCTCTTCCCCATCTCAGGACATCTCTTGCTCATTCTCGTCCACGGGTGAGAACTTCTCCTGTGAAGTTTGAGGGCTGGGCAGTGAAACTGCCGACATTTGCATGAGGCAATCCCTGCCCTGCTCCATGGAAAAGCCACAACATTTAGGTTTAAGCTGCCAGTCTCATTAGCTCAGAGAATATTTTCCTCCTCCTGGAGCCAATAAAGATGCTGCTGCTGAAGGCAGAGCAAAGTCCAAAGGAGATTGTCATAAGTCTTTTAATCTTCATGACTTTTTCTTTTTTTTCTAACTGTGATGTATCAAAATGAACTCAAACCTTTGGTGTCCCACAAAGGAGAGCCTGGATGCATTCTCCAAAGGAGTTTTTCCCTGTAATGAGGGGCACAGAATAACCAACCACCAACAGAATCCAGCCCCTTTAAAATGAGAAGACAAGACTGTGAGTGCTTTGTTAAGAATAAATGTCCTCACCTCTGAAGAGTCAGGGCTGGTGCCTTGGGGCAGTCAGGCCCTGACAGCCACAGGAGATCACAAGTTACCCGGGGGGCTGCCCAGATGAACACACTGAGAGCCGATGTGGAGCCCCCGGGATGGGCGCTCAGGTGGGCACGGGGCAGCACCCAGGGAGGGGCTGCTGGGCACAGGGCTTCTCCTCTGTCAGGGAGCCGGGGCTCGTGCCCCTGCTGCACCCAAGGCTTGCTCTGGGCAGGCAGTGGGAGCTCGTTCCCTGAGCTCTGCAGGAGCTGGGAGCTGCAGCTGCACAGGGCGAGATCCCTCTGCAGGGCCCAGGGAGAGCTGGCCCCGGCCACCCCGCAGGGCTGGCAGCCCCTGGCCACCCACACCTGACACCAGAGCCCACGGGCCCTGCTCAGGCTGCTCAGACAGCAGAGAAGGATTTCCACCCATTTCTGTTAGAAAACTGCAGCAAAGTCTCAGTGCTGGCACTAAAACCCAACCAAACCTCTCATTTCTCACTCGACCACAGCTTTATTCTTCAGCTGCTGCACATAATACAGACCCTGGTGCCATTCCTGCTTTAATCTGGCTTTTCCTGCACATGCAGGAGCTGCTTCGGTTCCATATTCCAGTGTGGCAGAGGAGCCGAGGGAAGGCTCTGGGCCAGGCACAAGGGACATAGAGCTGATGGGGATGATCCTGGTCAGATTTATTGCTAATACAGAGTCTAAACATTGCCAGAGCAGCACCTAAACAACAAATAATCCATTACAAAGGACTATTTCCTCTTTCTGGTGGCACCAGTGCATTTCCCACTTTCAACAGGGGGGTTCACATAAAGTACTTGAGGAACATCCCCTCAGAAGCTCCGGAGGGCAGACCACTTGTCTTGATTTGCTCCTGATTTACACCAGCATCAAGAAAGAATCAAACCCAGAGCCTAAACACCACTAGAAGATTTTTCTTTTCCCCAAATAAATATACTTCCAGAGACGTTTTATCCACTCGCAGGAGCAATTAACTTTTCTTTGGACTCTTACATCTCGAAAATAGCAAATTTAGCATCATCCTTAGCATAGAATGAAGTGAGAACAAAACCTTATGGAAAGACAAATGGCAGCACGGGGGAAGAGCCCTTCTGAGCTGTGTTGCACATTTTCCTTCCTTACCACAACCCTGCTCAGCTCCCCCGAGCTGGTCCCTGGCAGTCCATCACACACACTGAATTTTAGTTCACAATCCAGGGCCACAGCAGCCCCCAAACAGCTTTTCTGTACAAAGGCAAATCAGCCACGGTCCATACAAAGTGAGACTCATTTATTTTTCCTTAATTAATCACCTTCATTTCCTCCCTCCTTAGGCTTAGCCAATGAGGTGTAAATTGCTGGGGCAGATGCACTTTCTGGGCTAAATTCCAAACTAAATGTTCTTCAAAAAGTGAGGAGGCACTGAGCACACATCACATTAAATCCATGGAGGCTTTGGTGGGGTCACTTTGCCCATAGTCTTTCTAATCTGATGGTGGCAGATTTTGGACCCTGAGAGCAAAGTCCTGAGCTCAGCAAAGAGCTGGTGGGTCAGAGCACTCAGGAGCACAGACTGGGCCAGCCCTGGGGCTTCTGCTTCACAAGGTGCTCCAAGCCCTGTCCAAGCTGGCCTTGGACGTTCCAGGGCTGGGGCAACCACAGCTGCTCTGTGCCAGGGCCTCCTCACCCTCATAGGGAGGGATTTCTCCGAATACAGACTCTAAACCCACCCTCCCTCAGCTTAATCCCATCCCGACGTGGCCCTGTGCTCTCCCACACTCCAGGGAGAGCTCAGTGGGGTTTAGTGCCCTGATTGCACAGAGCCCTTCCCTACAGAACTGAGTGATTCCAAGCACACGCTCATTTCCAGGATTGTGTTTACAGCTGGGATCTCCCGGGGTGCAAATCGGGATCTCAGTGTTCAGTCACCCAGAGGAACCCCAGGAACATGCACACGGACACAGCACGAGGCTGGAGCTGTGGCCCCAAAGGGACCTGTCCTGGTGTGGAACAGCTTCATCACAGACACTGATTTCCAATGACAACCCTTGTGCCAAGGGAAGTTCACAGATTGTCATTAATTGCAGAAAAACAGACTTAGAAAGCGTGGAGTCAGGCAAGCACTTGGAGTCTGAGGCTTTAGGAGAGGCCCATCATGCTGGAAGCTCCATTATATTCAGCACGACCCAGATCAATGCCATATATTTGAATTAAACATGCATTAATACCCCCATAAAGGACTGGGGCCATCCAGTCAATTTTTGGATTGTAAACACAGCTTTTGTTAATCTAGTAAAAAAACCCATTTCTCTGTCAGCCCTAACTCTGACGATGGAACCTGCACCAAGCACAGCTCTTTAGCTGCTCCCATACTGTAATTATTCATCAAACTGACAGGATAAAGATCCTTTTTATCCATCTTCTATTTCATCTAGAAACATTCCGGTGGTTTGCGAGCAGCAGCCTCACACAGGCTCAGGACATTGCTGATGATATTGGCAATAAATAAACACTGGCAATTCTGGCTGGAGGGGAAGGCAGAGTCTTTGCTATACATTACCCACTTCTCTTGCTTATAGGGCAAGGGGGGTGTTAATATTAAATAATTCATCTTTTAAACGGATTCCCAGGCCTTACAAACTATACAGGTGAGAGCCTCATGCTCTACAGTATTGTACTTTTACCCAAGTCTCTCTAACTGAGAGTTTTTCTCCCTCTAATTTAGTTTTCAGTGTCAGGCACGGTTCAACCAGTCCCACCCAAGATGTGCTGAGCCAAAGTGCCCTGGGCCAAACCCAGGCTGGGTGACAATGACAACCTGTCCTTCAGAACTGCCCTGCTGAGCTCGGGGCAGCTGGGCAGGAGGAGCTCGGGATTTTGCCATCCTCCCGGGGCTGCAGGAGCTGTGCAGGGCCTGCTGTGACAGCTGCTGGTGCAGGAAGAAAGGAGCCAGCTCAGGCCTCGGAATCCACCATCCTCAGCCTTCATTTCACAGCCCTTCAGCCCAGCCCTTCTGTACAAACCCATCCATCTCAGTAACTGCCAAATCCATTACAAACAAGCAGGGGCTGCCACCTAACTCGGGCGTTCCTTTTGTTTACCTGCATTAGAACGCCAAATTCGAATTACCTTCATTTGAATTTTAATGGGATGAGTGTGGATGGTCTGCAGCCAGCACCAGGGATTTGTGGCCCTGTTATGATCACTGTAACTGCTGTTCAGGAGAAACCTGATGAACTTTAAGCATTTGGATGTGAGGGGGCTGGACAGAACCCCAGCTCAAGCTTTCCTCACTCATCTGTCTTACCCAGCTTGTCCAGCCTCACCCCCAGTGTGCAATTCCCACCATTCCAATGGGAGCATTATTCCAGCCTTCTCCTCTCACTAAAACAGAGTTTGAGTGTTTTCCTGGGCCCCAAAGGTTTTATAAGCAGCTGCAAATTCCCCCTGTATGGCAGCATTTCTGTTCTACCATTCACCAACCTCGGAACAAACTTGACCAGTATTATTCCCCTTACAGACACCATTGCAGTGGGGACACATCAGAACCAACTTTATTCCCACAAACTCGGTGTATTTTAAGGACTGTGTGGTACCACAGTGATGAGTTTTCCTTGCTGTGATTGTGAGCTGCCAGCAAATGGTGTTCACCTAAAATTAGTGCCCAAAACCTCCCAATGAAACCCTCTTATTCCACTCAGATATCACAGGATTAAATAATAGAAAACTCTTTTCAGAATTGCTACAGTAAGAATTTAATGTTATAGAGGAAACCCAGAAATAATTGCTCTAGACCAGCTTTAAATGTCAGTACTAAGCCAAGCACAAAAATTCTGCAAGACCTCCCAGAAAAGGTGTTGGACAACTTGTAGAGCAGCTTTTTGTCAGATCACCTGGGCTAGAAATAATCTAAAAACCAGGACCTCCTTCACCTTAACTGGCTGTCACAGGCCAGAGGATTTACAAAGTGTCATTGCTTGAATTTATCCCTCGGCATTGATATTTCCTTTCTATAATTCAGGGCAAGGAGAAGCAAATTTCCTATTTGAAAAACAAATTCCTCTAAGTAGAGGACACTTCTCTGCTGAAACAATTCAGTTCCCACTGTAACTGTCTGGTGCAGCACAATTATTTATTTGGCAGAGAAATTCAATTTCGGGGTGGTTTCTGCAGCCTGAGCTGCTGTTGTCGGGATGGGGAGTAGTGACTCGGCCAAACCTTGTGTGTGTGAGGATGGAGCAGGGAAAACCTGCCCATAACACTCACATTTCCACCGGGATGGAGCAGGGAAAACCTGCCCATAACACCCGCATTTCCAGCGGGATGGAGCAGGGAAAACCTGCCCCTAACACCCGCATTTCCACCGGGACAGAGCAGGGAAAACCTGCCCGTAACACCCGCATTTCCAGCGGGATGGAGCAGGGAAAACCTGCCCATAACACCCGCATTTCCACCGGGATGGAGCAGGGAAAACCTGCCCGTAACACCCGCATTTCCACCGGGATGGAGCAGGGAAAACCGGCCCGTAACACCCGCATTTCCACCGGGACAGAGCAGGGAAAACCTGCCCGTAACACCCGCATTTCCAGCGGGATGGAGCAGGGAAAACCTGCCCGTAACACCCGCATTTCCACCGGGATGGAGCAGGGAAAACCTGCCCATAACACCCGCATTTCCACCGGGACAGAGCAGGGAAAACCGGCCCGTAACACCCGCATTTCCACCGGGATGGAGCAGGGAAAACCGGCCCATAACACCCGCATTTCCAGCGGGATGGAGCAGGGAAAACCTGCCCGTAACACCCGCATTTCCAGCGGGATGGAGCAGGGAAAACCTGCCCGTAACACCCGCATTTCCAGCGGGATGGAGCAGGGAAAACCGGCCCGTAACACCCGCATTTCCACCGGGATGGAGCAGGGAAAACCTGCCCGTAACACCCGCATTTCCAGCGGGATGGAGCAGGGAAAACCGGCCCATAACACCCGCATTTCCAGCGGGATGGAGCAGGGAAAACCGGCCCATAACACCCGCATTTCCAGCGGGATGGAGCAGGGAAAACCGGCCCGTAACACCCGCATTTCCAGCGGGATGGAGCAGGGAAAACCTGCCCGTAACACCCGCATTTCCAGCGGGATGGAGCAGGGAAAACCTGCCCGTAACACCCGCATTTCCAGCGGGATGGAGCAGGGAAAACCTGCCCGTAACACCCGCATTTCCAGCGGGATGGAGCAGGGAAAACCGGCCCGTAACACCCGCATTTCCAGCGGGATGGAGCAGGGAAAACCGGCCCGTAACACCCGCATTTCCAGCGGGATGGAGCAGGGAAAACCGGCCCGTAACACCCGCATTTCCAGCGGGATGGAGCAGGGAAAACCTGCCCGTAACACCCGCATTTCCAGCGGGATGGAGCAGGGAAAACCGGCCCATAACACCCGCATTTCCAGCGGGATGGAGCAGGGAAAACCTGCCCGTAACACCCGCATTTCCAGCGGGATGGAGCAGGGAAAACCGGCCCACAACACCCGCATTTCCAGCGGGATGGAGCAGGGAAAACCGGCCCGTAACACCCGCATTTCCAGCGGGATGGAGCAGGGAAAACCGGCCCGTAACACCCGCATTTCCAGCGGGATGGAGCAGGGAAAACCGGCCCGTAACACCCGCATTTCCAGCGGGATGGAGCAGGGAGCCCTCTCCCCTCGGAGCAGCTCTCCAAGGTACTGATCCTTCTGCACCACAGCTGCTGTGGGCTGACCCGAGCAGGAGCTGGGATTTCCAGCACAGGTCACTGCCGGGGACTGCAGATAATAATAATAATAAAAAAAATAATGATCAATATCAGGCTAAAGGCAATGAACGCTCTGGAGAGGAAAATATTGCGTAGCTCGAGTCTCAAACTAATCCCCACACAAAATTGCAGTGCTGGCTTAGACTGAGTGTGGAACATGTGCTCCGGCTCCTGGAAAATCTCCCTATGAACAGATATTACCAATATCGATCAGCACAGCCACAAGTGGCAGATATCAAATTAAACCACCCAGATACCGAGCTCAGGCTTTAGGAGGCACAGAAAGAAGCCAAGGAAGGGTCAGATCTCCATCAAATCACTTCCCCTGACAGCTGTGGAGCTCCTGGCCCTGCACAGCCCCACTAAAGCCCCCAGAGGGATCCAAGGGCAGCCACCCCATCTTCTCTGGGCACCCTGTGCCAGGGCCTGCCCACCCTCCCAGGGAACAATTCCTTCCCAATATCCCATCCATCCCTGCCCTCTGGCAGTGGAAGCCATTCCCTGTGTCCTGTCACTCCATGGCATATGAATAAACTCCATTATATAAAAGTGGGCAGATACACCTGAGACAACACCCTTATTTTGGGAACAGAACTCCCAGTGCCCCATTCCCACTCTGGGGAATCACAGTTCCTCCTCTCCCTTCCCAGCTCCAGGAGCGACACCTGCATCAGACAGCTGGGGAATTTCAACCCAATTACCTCAGCATGCACAAAGGGGCAGGTGTCATTAAGGTATTGATAAATTGTGTTAAAAGTACTCCAAGTGACCTTGAAAACTTCAACAGCTCTGTCACCAGCACGAACCAAAAGCAAACTCCAGCCCCTCCCAACCTCCCCCACCCCTGTTCTGAGTGTGCACTGCAGATGTCAGACTGAAAAAATTGGGAGGTTTGCCTTTTTCACTGAAGTGTTGTTTTAATGTTGGTTGCAATGCTGAATTTGAGACTGGGATCAGAGTTCCATGCTCTGAATCACAGCCCCACTGAGGGATGTGCTTCCTTTATAAAACACGTCCTTCCTGAGGCTCTGCCCTCCCTGGCACAGGGACAGGGTGAAACCCTGCCCCAGCACACCCAGTCCTGTGTTAATGTGAGGACAAACACCCCCAGCCCCTCTCTGCATCCCCAGGGACCAACTCCACCCAGGCAGGGCCCAGGACACAAACACAGCTTTGGCACTGCTGCTTTTCCCAAACTTTCATGTCCCAGACTGGATTTGAAACTTGAAATTTTTAATTCCAATCTCATTATTTCCATTATCAACCCTCTCATTCCGACGAGGATTTCCCTCCCTGCTTGCTGGCACGTGCCATGCACTGCAGAGGGTTTCGGACAGACACCAGGCTGTCCCTAACTCCTCCTACAGGTGAACAGGAGCTGAGGGAGAAGGGGAAGCTGCTCCTCAGCCCCCTGGGCTCTCAGCTCTTGAGCCCTGAGCTCGGTGCCAGGAGAGAATTCCTGTTCTCCAGCGAACACTTTTTCCTAGGACCACAGAATCCCAGACTGGTGTGGGTGGGAAGGGACCCCAAAGCCCACCCAGTGCCAGCCCTGCCATGGGCAGGGATACCTCCCACTGTCCCAGGCTGCTCCCAGCCCCAATGTCCAGCCTGGCCTTGGGCACTGCCAGGGATCCAGGGGCAGCCACTCACACCCCCAAAACGTGTTGGTGTTTGGATACAAAATGGAACTTTTGGGGCTTGTCACGGAACTGTGCTTTGTGAAGTGCTGCTGTGGCTGTGCTGAGCAACAGCTCCCTGGAAAAATCTGCTGTTCAGGGAAACTCCTCCAGTGCATTCTTCCAGGAATTGCTTTATTCCTGAGATCCAAACTCATAGTTTGGATGTCACTTAAGGCATGAGAGTTTAAAGCTGCTGGCAGCAGTTTTGCTTAATGGCCCATTGGGCAATGTCAGCTTAGTCCATCCCATGCATTGTTAATGAACTGTCAGCTCCAGCTACCTCTGCCTTAAACATCCTCAGGGTGAGCTCCGTGAAATCTTTCCCTAAAAGCCAGGATGAGAAAGAGTTCATCTTCACAGAAACTTGGAATGGTTTCATTTGGAAAAACCCTCCCAGACTATGGATCCAAGCATTCCCCCAGCACTGCCAAGGCAGTGGTTGTTACACCAGCAGGATTAGCTCATTCCAAATGCAGGGCCTTGGGGAAATCCATGGATTTCTAACATCCAAACCAAAGTGAACAAGTCCTTCAGAGCATGGCTTCCAATCAGCACAATGCCATTCCTAATTAAACTGATCCATGACAAATAAATCCCAGGACCACAATTCCTTTAAATACCACTTGTCACATATCAGGTTTCTCTGATACTCGGTGGGGCTGGAGCACTCAGCCAGGCAGGAACAGCCCTTCAGGTGTCATTAAATCCAGCTGGACATCGCTCAACACAAAATATCCTTGAGCAACTGGTGCAGCCCCATCACTCAGGCCAGTGTGGTTCACACTGCAGGAGACAGCTGGAAAAAAACCCTCTGATTTTTGGCCAGGAGGTGAAAGCCACATGCTTTTCAATAAACCTGTTCTGTCTATGAGGAGATGGTGGGTCCGTGGTGTGTTTGGGTCTTCAGGAATATCTTTTATCAGCAATCACAGCCAGAGCTGCAGCGAAGGGAGTCTGTGCTGACCCGAGCTGAGCACTGCTTGTCTGAGATCAGAATTGGAAAATCCATGTGCTATCGACTCCAAAGCTGGGAGCCCTGGGAGACAGCAGCAGGAGGAGGGGCAGAGCCAGCCCCACGCCGTCCTGAGGCTGGACGGTCACTCCCGGTCCTGTGCAGGGACACGATGGCAGTGGGAAAGCCAGGACACTGGGAAAGCAGGGACAGCACAGCCTGGAGAGCACAGCCCGGCACCAGCAGCTCCAGACAGGTTCTTTGGGATTCAGTCCCAAGTCCCTTTTCCCCACAGTGCCTGTTACTCACCCTGTGCATGCAGACGCTGTTGAAGGCACTCCAGAGCAACAACAGAAATCAGGCAGGTTCCTGAGCCCAGCAGGAGAGGCTCTTCCCAAGGCAATTTGCCATCAGGACAGAGCAGGAAATAGCAGAAAATCGTGAGGCAGACTCTGTTCCCACGGAATTGTCAGCTCAAGAGGCTCAGGGCATGTGGATGCCTTTGTGAGCCTCGTGGGTCCTGCATGGGAACAACTCAAGGCTGTGGGAAGCAGCCATGTGAGGCACTGTCACAAAGCCACTCCTGAGGGAAACGGGTTTGGGTTCAGGTCCTGACATTCCCCCAGGGTCAGCAGAGCTGGGGTGGGCCCAGCCCTGGTCAGAGGCCACAGAGCCCCCCCGCTGCCCCAACACCAGTGGGTTCATCCCAGGGGGGAGCAGAGTTTAGGGTGTTGCTCACTGGAGAGAGAAGAGGTGAGGAAGAGCTTCTCTGAAAACAGAAGCTTCATTTCAGAGAATTAAAAGGGGTCTTTATGGACTAAAAAGCAGAGGGAAGGAATATGAAGTGCCATCAATACTGCAGCTGAAAGCTGGTGATGGCAGGAGAGCAAGGCTGGGAGGAGCAGGGAATCACAGGATCCCAGAACCAAAAAGGTTGGAAACGATCTCTGAGATGATCCAGTCCGAGCTGTGCCCCATCCCCACCTTGTCCCCAGCCCAGAGCTCTGAGTGTCACCTCCAGGCCTTCCTGGGACACCTCCAGGGATGGGCACTCCACCACCATGGAAGCAGAGGGAGTGTCAGAGCTGTCCAAGGGGAGCCATGGGTCTGGACTTCAGCACCTTGATAAAATCACAGAATCCCAGCCTGGTTTGGGCTGGGAGGGACCTTGGAGGTCATCCAGTGACACAGTCCCACCTCTGCTAGAAAGAAATCCTGGGGGTTCTGAAGTCCACGGGCTGACTCACATTAAAGGTGAGTCATTTCCCTTTCAGGTAGGAGTTATTTTTAGGAGAATTACTCACTCAAAGTGTTGATGGTTTGTATGAAACAGTAGGACTCTTAAGTTGAGAACAAAATATTTTAGAAGCCTTGCACAAATACTGTGTTCTCCTACTTTTAAGGCAATAGTCTGAAATTAATTCCCATGTGCTCAAAATCCATAAGCAAAGCTTGATGGTAACAAGAATTTAAAGCTAAATTTAAAGGCAGCATTAACAAAATCAGGGAACATGAAGCATCCATGGGAATTTACAGGCTGTAAAAGTGATTTAGTAAGTGTGGCTCAAGAGGGCAGCTTTAGAGCCTCCTGTCCTCCCACTCCCCCAATGGTTATGGTCACTCAAGGATTACAATCTCCTGGTTTGGCTGCAGCAGCTTCCCTAAGTTTTCATAGTAGGAACTGTTGGATCTGATTCCCATCATTTGGAGACAGCGAGGGAGTGCCCCAGCCCTGGCCTTGAGACACCCTAAAAATGCATTGAAAATATCCTAAAATGCACTGAAATACCCTAATAAATGCTTTGAAATGCCCTAATAAACACGTTATTCAAGTCCAGCTCTCCAGAAAAAAGCAGCCATCCCAAAAGAAATATTTCTCAGGAAATAAATGAACACCATGAGGGATAAGTTTCCCACAACACCACATCACCTGGATAAGTTTCCCACATCACCACATCCATTCCCCAGTGCCAAGCCCCACCCCAGAGCTTGGCTCCAGCAGCTCCACCTTCCCACTTCCAGCTAAGGGAAATGGTGCTGGATGAAGCATCCTGCAGCTGGAGGGTTGGGGTTTGTTCCTCTTCCATGTGCTCCTTTGAGCATCCAACAGACTGGAACACACAAATGATTAATTTCAAAGTGGGAAGAGGAAAAAGAAGGAATCCAAGTCTTGGGGAAGTTTCTGAGCAGATAGGAAATAAAAAGCAGAAAAAGTCAGGCAGGAAATCCTGGGATCCAATGCCTTAAAATTAATGACTCAATGATTTTATACATTTTATTAATAATAAACTAAGGAGGAGTTAGTGAGTTAGTTGGCCTCTTCTCCAAGGAACTTGGAAAAGGAGAGCAGAAAATGGTCTCAAGTTACACCAGGAGAGGTTCAGGGTGGATATTGGGGAAAATTCCTTCCCTGAAACAGCGCTCAAGGCCTGGCACAGCTGCCCAGGGCAGTGGTGGAGTCCCCATCCCTGCAAGTGTTCAAGAACCGAGCAGATGAGGAACTCTGCGATGGGGTTTATTGGGCGTGGTGGGATCTGGGTGCAGTTTGGGACCGATGACCTGGGATGTCTTCTCCAACCTCAGTGATGCTGTGATTCCATGGAATCCCCACTGTTCCGGTTTGGTGATGATGCTGAGGCAGCTCCAGCTGAGGACAGAGCGGGGAAAACAACCCTCAGGTTTGGGCAAGTCCCTGTGACAGGGCTGTGTGAGGACAGCAGGGCTGGAACCAAAAAAGAAAAGCGACCATAGGACAAAAGTGGGACTTTCTCCGAGCTCTGAGCGTGGCCATGGCAGCGGGGCCGGAGCACATCCCTGCCATGAAAAGCCTCCACACATCCCACACCTTCATTAGGGCTGCTGTTAATCGGACCTGAGGCCCCACTTCCACTTTCAACCGTTTTAGACCCAAATTACAGAAAATTTCCAACTCAAAAGGATAATCTCCTGTCAGAAAGAGAACAGCAGGCACAGTGAACACTTTAAAAGCTTTGGAGATATAAAGATTTATTGTATTTCCCAACAAGCCAGAAGCTTTGATTAAAAGTTAAAAATAGAAAATAGGGATGGAATTAAGTTGTAAAAGATCCCCCTCAAAAAATAATTTTTATACTGTTGCTATGGTTCAAAATTTTTTCATGGTAAGTCTCATTTTTCCTTTTAAAATTGATCAGAATTCATTTTTTAATAAACTCATTTAGAATTATTTTCTAAATTCAGGACAGAATTTTCAAAAAGGATGGTTTTGCAATATTACACAGAATCATAAAAAATAACAGAATGGCCTGGGTGGGAAGGGACCTTAAAGCTCATCCAGCTCCACCCCTGCCATGGGCAGGGACACCTTCCACTGTCCCAGGCTGCTCCCAGCCCCAGTGTCCAGCCTGGAGGTTCAGGAAAACCAGCCCTGAGAGAGAAGATGTGTGGGACTCTTCCTGCTTTGGGAGTGCTCCTACAAGAGCAGCACCTCCATTTCCACTGTCCTTTCCCACACATGGTTTTCATTAGCATCGGCTGGGTGCCAGCTCCCGTGGATTTGCAGTTTTGCGGTATCCGAGCTTGACAATCCCATGATCCTATGAATATGCCTGCCCAGTCTTTTCTGAATTGGAAATGTGATTCTGGAAGTGACAGGACTTCCAGTCCAGGGGCCTTGCCTAAACACACCCGTGCACAGATCGTGCTCTCAGCTGGGTTCATCAAATCCCACAATGCTGCTATCATTCACCAGGAGAACTGGGTGTTATCTCCCCTCAGCACAGAGGATGTCCAACGCCACCCAGGAACAGAGGGAAGGGAACAACAGAGGGAAGGGAACAGGGGAGACTCAACAGGGCCGAACTTTTACTCAAAGGAGATAAAACAACCTCTTCCTAGGTCCCAGAGGGAACCAGCTGGTTCCCTCCCCTCTCACCTCACCACTGCCTTCTCTCCATGCTCAGCTGTTGAATTCCCACAGCCACCAGGTCAATCCTCGTCCCTCAGAGGCCAGGAGCTGGAAGGTGCTGCAGGTGCCACCACTGTGGGATGGATGCTCCAAAGGCTGTGGTGAGCCCTGTGCCTCCCCTCACCTGAGTGCTGCTCCCAGGGAGCCCCAGGGTGCCAGGGCAGGGGAGTCAGGCAGGTGGGGATAATCCTGCTCCATGGGGCTTAGCCAAAGGTTTAAATCTTCTGGGAGTGGTTCAGCATTAGTCATCTCTTATTCCTAAAAATAAAATAAATAATGGATTGCACAATCACAACACATCCCTGCCCCCTCCCCCGGGTCCCTGTGGGCAGCACAGGGCCCCACTGCCCCTTCCACCCCCACCAGTCACTGACTGATCACTCAGCAGGGTTTGTGACTGACACCCCCAGCCCCTCAGGGTTTGGTTGTATTTTCCAGGTCCCACCTATTGATCTGCTTCCACCACAAAACTGTCACTGCAAGGCTCAGGCTGTTGGAGCATCTCCCCTCCCTCTGATCCCAGAGAAGAAACCAGGGCAGAGCCACCCCAACAGAGAGAAAACTGCAGCTCCAGCACCTACAACTGCTGTAATGTAATTTAATTTTTTAATCTAAGGAAAACTTTGCTAAGTCTGTAACCTTGGTAAGTGAAGGAATTGTTCCCTGTGAGGGCAGGGAGCCCCTGGCACAGGGTGCCCAGAGCAGCTGGGGCTGCCCCTGGATCCCTGGCAGTGCCCAAGGCCAGGCTGGACACTGGGGCTGGGAGCAGCCTGGGACGGTGGGAGGTGTCCCTGCCAGGGCAGGGGTGGCACTGGGTGGGCTTTGGGGTCCCTTCCAATCCAAACCATTCCATGATTCTGCAACAATCAGACTGTGAGGAAGTTCATAACCTGACAGGAAGTGGTGGCCAGGTGGGATCAGCCTCTTCTCCCAGGGAACAGGGACAGGACAAGGGGAAATGGCCTCAAGCTGCCCCAGGGGAGGCTCAGGTTGGATATGAGGAAAGATTTCACTGAAGGGGTGGTGGTGGAGTCCCCATCCCTGGAGGTGTTCAAAAGGAGCAGACCTGGGACTTTGTGCTATGGGTTAGTGGGCATGGTGGGGTTTGGCTGAAGGTTGAATTTGATGATCTTGGAGGCCTTTTCCAAGCCTGACGATCCCATGATCCTATGATTATGCCTGCCCAGTCTTTTCTGAAGGTTTGGGGCCTTAAGCGGACACTCAAACCCTGTTTGTGTGCACAGCTCAAGACAGGCCCTTACTGTGCACATCTCAGCCCTGGACAGGAGCTCATTTCCCTGTGATTCCCTGAAGAATAAATGGGGATCAAACCTGTGGATGGCCCCCGAGGGCAGCACTGGAGCCAGGAGCTGGGGCTGCATGCAGGGGCTGTGTGGAGGGCCCGTGTGCTCACGGAGAACATTGCTCACAAAAGCTGCTAGCACAGCCTGTTTTCTGCTCAGGCGAGCAAGGTATCCTCACAGGAGAGGCTGGGTAGCTTGGAAATAGCAAATTTTTATGCATGATGTAATTCACTGGAAGCTTCACCGAGCTGGAAGTGCCTGACCTTTTGGTCTTTGGCAAATAAATGAACAGCCCCGAGGAAGCTCAGGAGTACTGTGCGCTCAGTGCAGGACAGGGCACCTGAAGGACTGAGGAGTTAAAGCATTTCTTTCATTATTTTCATTTTAAGGAATCAGGACTTGGGGAAAAAAACCCGGGTAATAAACATATTTTAAGTGTTGGTCAAAAAACCCCTTCAAAATATATTTGCACAAAGGTTCAAAGAGGTGTCTCTGCAAGGTGGGAAATTCATATGAACTTTGCCCAGCTATTAATTAAGACTGGAGGGAGTGGGAGACGGGTTTTGTAGCCATCACATCTACTTTCATCAGCCATCTAAAAAAGGTAATTCTGCTTTCAGAGAGATGCTGTGTGAGGATCTCTCTTCTTCCCAGGAGAATTCCTGAAAAAGGAATTGTGCAAGTGCTTCTGCCTTCCCTCCAGACCTACCTATTTAAAGCTTCTAATCTGACATCTAATACTGATGGGTCTCTATTTCCTTCTCATGCATTGGAATTTGTTTCAGATATAAAAGGAGATGGAAATGAAAAAAAAAAAAAAAAGTCTGGTTCTGTCTAGTCAGTTCTAGGAATTACCTGGAACATAACTCTGGTTGTGTCTGCAGGACTGAGGCTTGTACTGTGAAGTGGGAAGTGCTGGGAAAGCCATTATCCCAAACCCTATCCAATGGGATTATCCACCTCTGCCACACTGACACTGGCAAACAGCAAAACCTGAAACAGGAATTCAAACTTAAAGCCTAGAAAAGGAATTAAAGCTTTCAAAAATTCCCAGGAAGCAGCTCACTCCCAAATAAATAACAAGTATCAGCTTTTCTCCCATCCAAGGCGTCCCAACAAAGGCTTTGAGGATCAAACGCACCCAGGAGTGAATGAAATGGCCCAAAGCAGGCTGGGATGCTGCACGGGTCAGCAGATGAGCAGGGAGGAAGGCACAGGCTCCACACCAGATCTGGAGACCATCAGGCAATCACCAGGGTCAGTCATCCTTTCCACTGGACACCACGTCCTGCTCAACATGGAAAATTCAAATTACTGAGATAGCTCAGCATCCTCAGTTTAAAAGGAAAAGCAAAACGGGAATATGGAATCAGCCTTTTGTGAGTGCTGGCTCTGGCACATCGAACCTGGGGATGGACCAAGAAAAAGGAGGGATGAAGGAAAAAAGAAGCAGATCTGAGACAGTAAGAGAAGAAATCACAAGGAAAGCAAACACAAATGGGAATTTTCTCTCCTGATCATCCTCCCTTCCCCCACCCTGCCTTAGGAATACACACACAGAGCTTTCAAACATCAGCCAAGGCACTTTGGTGCTTAGTACTGAATTCTTCTTATGGTTATTTAAGTTACAAACAGGGCTACTGATTCAAAACCTGAAGTGTTAAAATTATTCCAAGTAATGCATGTCCAGCTCTGAAATCCTGAAGTTAATTTTAAACATCGCTTTCAGAAATAGGTTGCCTTGTCCTGACAGATCTATGTGGGCCATATTGTGAGGAGAACTATCAATATTTGAATAAATTTTACATGCAAGCAAACTAAAATTATCTTTACATCGATTCAGTAGCAAGTGCTCCAGTAGGAGCTGGATGAAATGGCCAATAAATTGACAAACCCACAAAACAGAATGGGAGAAACATAAAGAATGGAAAGCTGGCTGTTCCCTGCCATCTCCAATTTCCTCGGTAATGCGCTCAGGCTGTCTGTGGGCAGGAGGAGCCGTGGTTACCGGCAGTCCCCGGGCTCATCCCAGCCCTGCCCTGGCGCCGGGCGCTGCCGGGGCTCGGCTCGGCCGCACGGATCGGATCCTCCTTCCCAGAAAGGCTCTGCTGCTGCTGCTGCTGCTGCTGCTGCTGCTGCTGCTGCTGCTGCTGCTGCTGCTGCTCCCCAGGGTCCGTCCCCCTGCGCCTGGAGCCCTCGGAGCTATAAATACTCCGTGTTTTCTCTGCGGGCCGGGCTCTCTGCAGGCAGCTCTGCCGGCTGGGGCCGTGCTGCTCCTGCTCTGAGGGGATGTCACCCTCACACCCCGCAGGGAAGGAACAAAGCCAATGCTCGTGGCTTTGTACGGGTCTGTGAGGCTGGAGCTGCTCCACAGCCCTGCACAGGTCAGTGAAAGCCAGAGCTGACAATGGCCCAGCACAGCCTTTTCTCGGGCCCGCTCCTCGCAGCCGCCGTTCAGCCCCTGCTCCGACCGCCGCTCCGCCTCCCCTGCCCCTGAAAGGGGGCTGAGCTCTGCCTTGGCACCAGGGCTGGCACCCGGCCCAGCAGGAGCTGGGGCACGGTTTGGGGATGACCGTGATCCTGCCAGCCCCAGCTAACGGGGTCCGAGTCGGGGGAAAGGATGGGGTGAGCTCCTACCCGAGCTCGCACCGGGTCTGCTCCTCTCCAGACGCTCAGCATTCAGTGCCAGTCACAGAAATGTCGTGGGGAAATTTCCTGTTACATCAAACAGTTCCTTTTTGCCTAAAAAAACCCAAACAAAAGCGCCGTTATTCAGTGTAAGGTGTGACTGTAAGAGCCCTGTCTCCCCCTGCCCCAGCCCTGCTCAGTGCGCGGTACCCAGAGCCGGCACGGGCAGGGGAAGGGATCCACGGTACTGAAATCACCATTGGAAACAGCACTTTTCTCATTCTTCATTAGAACTCACAGGATCCCAGCCTGCTTCGGGTTGGAAGGGACCCTAAAGCTGATCCAGTTCCCAGCCCTCCCATGGCAGGGACACCTCCCACTGTCCCAGGCTGCTCCCAGCCCCAGTGTCCAGCCTGGCCTTGGGCACTGCCAGGGATCCAGGGGCAGCCCCAGCTGCTCTGGGCACCCTGTGCCAGGGCCTGCCCACCCTCCCAGGGAACAATTCCTGCCCAATCTCCCATCCCGCCCTGCCCTCTGGCACTGGGAAGCCATTCCCTGTGTCCTGTCCCTCCATGCCTTGTCCCCAGTCCCTCTCCAGCTCTCCTGGAGCCCCTTTAGGCCCTGCAGGGGCTCTGAGCTCTCCCTGGATCCTTCTCTTCTCCAGGTGAGCACCCCCAGCTCCCCCAGCCCATTGACTCCCCTGGTTTGGGTTCTCTTGGGGCAACAGGACGATTTTATAAGCTCCATAAACAATGGGAGAGGCCAAGCTCTGAGCACAGCCTGGGTAAGTGGAGATGCCTGGGGTAAGTGGAGATGCCCCACCTAGGAAACTTCGTTTTGATTTTTATTTATTTACATACTCCAATATTTCTAAATATTCAATTAAAACACACCTTTGATGAACAAATCTCTCCATGCTAATAATCTTTAAAATATCCCAGGTTCCCTAAAATCTGAGCTTCAGGGAGAAAAACCGGCACTTGCTGCAACCCGTGAAAAGTTAATTTTTTCATGCTTCTGCCTCTTCCATTTTCCAGCCTTATTTCTATTCCTAATTACAGAAACTTGAGAGTGATCCAGAAATACAAAGAGGAGCAGTTTAATTTGGAGACATTAAGGGAATTTAAAATGTCTTGCTTTTTGCCTCAAAACTGAATTCAGGTGAGGGAAAAGTAAGTAAGCAAAATATATATTTTTTAATCCTCCATGTACCCCTCTATTAACCACAATTACAGCACTTCAAAGCACATTAATTTCCTGCTTTTAAGTTTTCTATAGCAACAGTTTGTTGAAAGAGTTTCATTTTATTATATTGTGCCAATACTACACTGGTAGAAATTTCAATCCTGTTAGACAGAAAGAAGTGAAAAAAATTACATTAACAATGAGAATAAAGAAATTGAAACTCTCAATGGCTCTAATTTATGGCATTTTTCTGTGGAGTTTTTTTTAAACCTCTTTCTTCTACCAGCTTGATGCCGCCTCTTTAATGCAGCTTGCATTTTCCAGGGGAAGCAGCTGAATGGAGGGAAGGGAAACCCAGGAGCAGCTTGCCTCCCACTCCTGCTCCCACGCAGCACACGGGGGCTGCAGGGCCAGAGGCCAGGACATGGAGACACTGGAAAAGCAGCCACAGGCACATCCGTGGGGGGGGGGTGGATCCAGGGCTCGCACATGGTCAGGTTCCTGATGGGCTTTCACGTGGCCTCGTCCACCTGGACACCTCTTCTCTGCTTCTGCATCCAGCCCTGGAGCCCCAAACTCAAGGACGTGGAGCTGCTGGAGAGAGGCCAGAGGAGGCCACGGAGCTGCTCCCAGGGCTGGAGCCCCTCTGGAGCCAGGCTGGGAGAGCTGGGGGTGCTCACCTGGAGAAGGGAAGGATCCAGGGAGAGCTCAGAGCCCCTTGCAGGGCCTAAAGGGGCTCCAGGAGAGCTGGAGAGGGACTGGGGACAAGGCATGGAGGGACAGGACACAGGGAATGGCTTCCCAGTGCCAGAGGGCAGGGATGGATGGGAGATTGGGCAGGAATTGTTCCCTGGGAGGGTGGGCAGGCCCTGGCACAGGGTGCCCAGAGCAGCTGGGGCTGCCCCTGGATCCCTGGCAGTGCCCAAGGCCAGGCTGGACATTGGGGCTGGGAGCAGCCTGGCACAGTGGGAGGTGTCCCTGCCATGGCAGGGCTGGCACTGGGTGGGCTTTAGGGTCCCTCCCAACCCAAACCAATCTGGGATTCTCTGGCTTTGCTCCCCTTCTGCAGACACTCACTGTGACACAAGGGACAGCAGGGACCTGGAGAGCCCTGAGCACTTCAAGGGACCAGCAAAGACCTGCAGCACTTGGTGTCACCCTAACTCAGCAGAGTAATTAGCAATGAGTTCTGCTTAACCACTTCTCCTAAGATAAGTTGGAAAAATTCAATAAAACTTGTGTTAAGCTGATTCCACGCTGCAGTACAAACAAAGTGTGGAGCAGCCTAATCCTCTTACACCAGGGAACAGGCTCCTAAAGTCATTATTTAATAAGATTAAATACTGCAGGTCATAAAAATTAATTTATACAGCTGCCATGGTTTAAAAACTATATGTCTGCAGAGTGGGACAAATTCCTTTCCTGTGGAGAAGCAATGGTGAGCACAAGCTGTGGCTGCCCCCGGATCCCTGGCAGTGCCAAAGGCCAGGTTGGATGGGACTTGGAGCAACCTGGGATAGTGGGAGGTCCCTGCCCTGCCCATGGCACGGCCCTGAAACCTCCTCTTTGAATGCAAACATTCACTTAAAATTGTTTTTAAATTATTTTTAAAAATCCCTTTCAGGCACAGAGCTCCTGAAGTCCCTCCCAGCCACATTCATTTCACCAAAAAGGAGGAAAGTAAAGGCTGGGACTTCATGAGGCCTTTTCTCCTCTTTGCCCAAACCTTGCTTAAACTTGCTATTCCTTGCCCCAATTTACCAAATTTTGCTCATGAGACATAAAAGAGGGAGGGAAGAGACGATAAAGACGCCCATCAGCATTCCTCTGCTCACTCATGAAACTTCAGATACTGTGTTAAATTCTTTGAACCCAGAAAGAACAAAAGTGTTTCTTACGTTAAAAAAGGAAGAAATACAAACACATATAAATATAGAAATAAATAAATAAAATTTTATATGTATCTAAAGCCCTGCTTACAGTGCCTCTCTTTGCATTTGGAGACACTGATCCTAATCCTAATCCCTAAAGCTTTAACCCTAATTAGGCCTAACCTGGCCCTGATGCTCCCGGGTGCTGTTATCTGGGGGAACATCAGCCACACCACAGGCGGTGCCTTGGCTGCTGCTGTGCTCCATGTCTTGCAGTCAGGGAATTGTGAGGCTGGAAAAGCCCTCTCAGATCATTGAGTCCAACCATCCCAGCACAGCCAAGGCCACCACTGCCCCATGTCCCCAAGTGCCACCTCCACAGGGCTTTTAAAGCCCTCCAGGGATGGGGACTCACCCCTGCCCTGGGCAGCTCTGCCAGGGCTGGGCAGCCCTTCCCATGGAGAAATAATTCCAAATACTCAATCCAGACCTCTCCTGGCCCAGCTTGAGGCTGTGTCCATCCTCTAACCCACCCCAAAGAGAAATGCAGCAATCTCTCCAATTAAAACAATCCATCATCATTTGGGCACTGTACATGAAAGAGCAGAAGCTGCAGACACAAAGGATTCTCACCACTGGCATTTTCTAAAACAGTATTTCAAAAAACAAGAAACCCTTCCATCACCTCCTGGAAACGCCAGCTTGCAGAGAAATAAATATCTCTTTTGTATCAAAGTGATTCCCAATCCCTTTGATAAATCTGACCACTGTGCAGTTGAAACAACCCCATGAAGGGCTGGAAGAATCATCTAAATGCGTCTGAACAACTCTGTTTATTTTGTATTCCAGAGTGCATTGCACCAGCCCACAGAGCTCTTCCATTAGTCTTTAAAAATAGTATTAAAGGACATTTCCGTCTATTTAAATTATGTCTATTTTCATTTAAATGAGTTGCTAAATAACAAGCTCCATGCCAGCATTATGCTGGAGTGTGTGACTGCGAGAAATACACTTCAAACAAAACAAATTAGGGAACCTGGAAATTACTACAGCAGAGCAAGGACATATTTTTGGGCAAAAGTAAACAGAGAACAACAGCAAGTCATCAAAAATATGATAATAAACCCCCCGTGCTCTGTGCATGAGGAACGGCACATATGGAGCAGCTCATTCCACTCCTGTGAGGGCTTTATTTATAAAACAATGCACAAAATTGGCAGTTTCCTTCCGTAACTGGAGAGGGACTAATTACCTTCCCCTGGCCTGGTTTCTCACTCCCAGCACTGCACTGGGAATTCTGAGCTCAGAGCAGGACAGCGGGAGCACATCCCACCCACCATCCGTCACCTGGCACAGCATTCCTGGGACAGCCCAGGGCTCCCCAGCCCAGCCCACTGCAAAACCAGGGCTCAGACTGGCACAACTGAGTTTCCCTGGCAGGCTCAGGGACAGCATGGACAGTTCTCCCAGAGCTCTCCGCCCTGGAGGTGTGGGATTTACAGGAGCTGGGTAGAATCAAATGGAAACAACAAACGCAAAGCCATTACGGCTGGGACTCCCAGAGGTCACCTCCTCTGCTGCTGCCATCACACACTTTTCTCCAGCTTGTAAAAAATATTGGGATTGACCTCTATAGGACTGAAATCTCATGGGAATCTCATGGGAATAAAGTCTGGCTCTGCTGGCTTAGAATCAGATTTATGGAATCACAGAATCATGGAATCCCAGACTGGTTTGGGCTGGAAGGGACCTCAAAGCCCACCCAGTGCCACCCCTGCCATGGCAGGGACACCTCCCACTGTCCCAGGCTGCTCCCAGCCCCAATGTCCAGCCTGGCCTTGGGCACTGCCAGGGATCCAGGGGCAGCCCCAGCTGCTCTGGGCACCCTGTGCCAGGGCCTGCCCACCCTCCCAGGGAAGGATTTCTCCACTTACCAAAGTTAAAGAATTATCAAAGTTTGCCTTAAACTAAAGCCCCCCTTCTATGATACATCAGGAATTTGTACATTATCAAATACATCAAGAGCGCATTAGAGAAGAAATGCTTCATGTGAGACACAGTTAATCAAACACCAGCACTGGAAACCTCGTGGGGAAATGTGCCTGGAATTTTAAGCTTCCAGAGCAAGCTGGGCACATCCACCCCCATCGCAAGGAGACCGTGACTCTGCTGGCTACCACTGACACTTTGATTTTTAATCTCTGCCAAATTAATACAGCTCCTCATGTTTTGCAGAAAGTTGAGGCCAAGGTCTTATTCAGCCACCTACTACGTGTTGCTTGGATATGGATTATTATTTCCCAAGCAGGATGTGGAATATTTTATTTTTGTACCAACGGATCTTGCTCACACGCAATCATTTGCATTCTTAAGAAGCCAACCCAGTCTGCTTTGTAACTCCTGTAAGTCCAGAAAAAGCATCCCCCCACTCCCTCTGTCTTGGGAACGGAATTTTCACAGCACGCTAAGTATCTTCTGATTAGAATTGTGGGGTTTTTGTAAAAATACAGCTCTGACATGCCAAGGCACATTAGGCAAGACAAGGAACAAAGTCACACAGTAACAATGAATGTCTTAAATAATTAATAAATATAAATATATGAACTGAGAACAGGGATCAGAGCATGTGTGAGTATTTGGGCTCAGTGCAACATAAAAAGTAACTCACACATAAAACCATCTTCTACCGTGGCTGTAAAGCTGCCCCTCTCCTGTGGCACTCTGGAATGGTTTCTAAAAACTGGAAAGATTTGGGTCTTTTCACAGTTATATTTCCAAAGGAATAAATCCATCTTCTGTAAATGGAAAGTGTAGGAAGCTTTCTCAATATAGGTAATTTGCATACATATTTACCCTCTAGAATACTCCCAGCTCCGATGAGATGTAAAGAAATAATTCAATGTATACATTTGGTGCTCAAGCCATGCCACAAATCAGGTGCTCTTAATTCAACAGGGCCATAAACCCCAGAACTACAGGGGTAATCAAGAACCTACTTAACCTTTCTCCAAGCAACACTGAAAAAAGTTAGTGTGAAATATGTGACAATCCCCTAAAATTATAACGAAAGGGCAGCGAGCAAGGTGTGCTGTAAAACACAATTGGCATGAAGGCAAGGAAAAACCGGGAAAATAGAAGAAAAATTAGTTCTGGAGTCACGCTCGGTAATAGCTGATGTATGCTCACAATAAAATGAGATGCAGAATGCAAAACTCCTCGAAAATAAAAGCATAATTTCAACAGTATTCAGCCAACAGGTCTAAGAGTTACAGAATCCCTGTGGGTTGGAGGAAAAAAAAAAGAAAAACAAATGAAAAAACAACACAGAATCCCAGAATCTTTAAGGCTGGAAAAGCCCCCCAGGATCATCGAGTCCAGGCTGTGCCCATCCCCACCTTGTCCCCAGCCCAGAACTCTGAGTGCCACCTCCAGGCTTTCCTTGGACACCTCCAGGGATGGGCACTCCAAACCTCCCTGGGCAGCCCCTGCCAAGGCTTGACCTCCCTTTCCATGCTGAAACACAGAGGTTTTTTAAACCCAAGGTCATAAAAAAATTCCAAATTAAGGCTCAGGCATCTTCCATTAGATTGATGTGATTGCAAGACAGAGAAAGGAAACCAAGGGCAGTTGGGAGGAGTTTGCCTTCAGATCAGACCTTGGTTCAGTCAGTTATGGAAGCTTAGACAGACACAGATATATTTCAATCCTTTAACACACACACATATATATATAATATCTATATATCTGGATTCTTGCAGAAAGCTCAGAAGTTTTACTTCTCTAAGATAACCTGGAGCCAAGTGCAGACTTTCCCCACACAAAGTCCTGAAGGCTTTCACCAGCAGCGCAGTGCCGTCCCTGCATGCACTTGTAAAATAAAGAAATAATGTAATATTCAAAACTTCAGCTCCTCAAAGTCAGACCTCGAATCTACACTTAGAAAATTAAATAGTTTGCCTGATCGCAGAAGTCCCAAATGGTGAATAATTTCTGTCAGCTCGCGCGTCTCTTTTGTAGAAGGGGAGAATTAAAACATTCATAGGTATTTGTAAAGTGAAATACAGATTTACTTCAAAAAAATCTGTGGTGCAGCATGGTTGGAGGTGGCAGTTCGAGGTAATTACTGCAATTTCTTCTACAATTTCACAGCCAGGTCAGGGAACCTGTGCATTCTTTGGTACATTTAATGTGGGAAAGTGTCCTGCTCTCAGAGCTGTGGGGCCCAGGGCTGAGGTCCCTGAGCATCCCCGAGCATCCCCAATGCCGCTGCCAGGACCAGAGCCCTGTGCCATGGGAAGTGTGGAATGGGAAAAGCCACGCTCAGGACAACACCTGCCCGTGCAGTTTTGCCAGCAGGCTTCCCAAGCACGTAATCATGGAATCACAGAATGTCCTGAGCTGGAAGGACCCAAAGGGATCTTCCAGGCCAACTCCCGGCCCTGCTCCTGGCAGTTATTCTGAGCCAATTTACTTCAACATGCCCTGAAAGGTTTAACCTGGAATGGACAATGTCTTCCTGTAGAATGACAGGAAACAGTTTAAAAAATAAATAACTCATGGTCTGGTGTTTGTGTCTCCTCTTTGAGATCCTTCTCTTCCGAGAAATCTTTTAATTTCCCAGCCTTTCAAATTTTATCTCTACAAATCTCTTCCAAACCTTGAGCGGCAACAATTAAAATCTACTTGTATGAAGCAACATTAGCTACAAAAAGAAATAGGAAAGGTCAGGGACGAGGAGCTCGTGCAGACTCCCCCAGAGCAGGTAAGGAGGTGTTTTGACAGGGGGCTTCATTTGAACTGAATAATACGCTCAGCTCTTGAGTTGGGTACAAATGGAACCGTGTTGAGCTCAGAGTCTGGAGGTGGGTGGCTTTGGGCTGTAATTTTAATTAAGTGCTCATCCCTCTATGCAACACTTGGTGTTTCTCTGCTGTTAAAAGGCAGATTTGGGGTGGTTTTGCTGCCATGCCAACCCTGCTGCTGGGAAGCACCGAGCAGGGCTGAACAGAAAGTCGGGAAGGAAAACCTGGAACCCAGCACTGACCTCCCGTGTCAGTGATCCTCTGTGGTCTGTTGTCCCAGGGCATCATTTTGGGATGGAATCCCTTCAGACCAGCGGAGCCTGCTCTTCAGCCCCAGTGGCACCAGCACCTCCAGCTCCTTCATCCCCATCACATCCCAGTGTCGGGACACAGGGGAGCGGGCCAAGGGCCACGGCAAGCGGACGCCTGGTCTCCCATGGGTTTCCTCCAGCAGCAACACTTCCATGGTTTCTGGTGTCTCCGAACCCAGAAAGAACCCCCACACCTGGTCAGGGCCAGGGCATGACCTCACCCTTCCCAGAGAGCCAGAACCCAGCTTGGGCAACGTCTTGCCAGGCAAACATCCATTGCCACTCCTTCCTTAAAAGGAGTCTGGGGGATCCTGACCACAAGCCATTCCTACCTAAAACATCCTCTTCTCCAGAGCCACCCTCCACCCACACCCTCTCCTGGGCAGAGCAGGGATGAGGGAGCCAGGCCGAGGCACTCGGCTCCGGGGGCGGCTGTGGCACAAGCGCCTAAAGCGGCCGAGGGCTCCGGATGCTCTCCCCTCCTGCAGCAATGCAGGGGGACTGCGCGCCTTAGGGCAGGAATAAGGGATGTTGTCTGCGCAGTTACACGTCCAGGAGAGGCAGAACATGCAATATTCTGCCACAGCTATTGCAGCCCAGCCAGCTCTCCATAAATCACAGCAGCGGGAAGCGGCGCCGAGAGCTGTGGCTCAGGGATGGGCACGCGGCAAAGCCGCTCTCGGAGCAAGGGCAAGGCAAAGCCCGGGTTCCCCGTGATGCAATACATTACACTGACAGGAGAGATGGAAAGACCATAAATAAAATGGATTTTATCATCTCCTATCAGTCTCTCGTGGATAATGTGGGCTATTTCAAGAATACCTTCTCTGGCATCAAGGATAATTCAGCGGGAAAATGGACTGGAGCTGCTCACAGCAGAGCAGGGGCTGCCACACTGCACTTCCACTAATAATGAAGAGATCCAAGGGCTCTCCGTGCTTCAGCGAGGGGCAGCCCAGCCCAATGCCCATCTCATCCCCTGAGCAATAAACTGTGACAGCAGAACAACACAAGTTATTTCTATAAT
Source organism: Corvus hawaiiensis (assembly GCF_020740725.1). Lineage (NCBI taxonomy): Eukaryota > Metazoa > Chordata > Aves > Passeriformes > Corvidae > Corvus > Corvus hawaiiensis. The sequence goes on along the minus strand of NC_063220.1, from coordinate 1,082,269 downwards.
GCACACAGCCTTTCCTGTTCAAAGACACACAGAAAAAACCACTTTGTTTCTATTCTCAACAGAGATCGCTCATTTTCCAGCTCCAGAGACATGAATATTCATGGCCATTGTTCGCATGGGGGGGCTCTCCCCGACTCCATACCAATTTCTGAAGTAAAATCTAAACTTCTGCTAAATTGCAGAACTCCAATGGATACTTTGCTTTTAATTACTTTCAGAAGTGTTCACTGTCTGACACTGAGGGATGCATTCTTCAGCTGGGTGATACATTTATTTACTCCACTGTGCTTTTGGAATGTGCAGAATGTTTATAATTAGGCTGTGTAACCATGCGAGCCTTCAGCTGGTGTTTGCTGGGTTTAAAGCAGGCTTGTTCTGCATTTCCAAAGCAGGAAAAGCCACAACGCACCGGGAACGTTATGCACTGATCTTTATATTTCCAGGGTAGGAAAAAAAACCACTTAAAAATTCTAATTGTGGTGTTTGAAATGCTGCTGAGGTGCAGGGCAGAGCGATGATTCCTGTTCCAGGCAGGGACCTGGGTCGTTTGCAGAGCTGTGATAAACAGTGACACCTGGGAGCAGCCTGCAAAGCCCCTGTGAGGGCACCCAGCAGCTCCAGCTCCTCCTGGAACTGGGACAGGAGCCTGGGGTGGGGGGAGCTCTTCCGTGGCCATCAGGAGCAGGACCAGAGTCACCTTGAGCAACCTGGGCTGTGGGAGGCCTTTAAGGTCCCTTCCAAGAGCAGGCATCCTGTGATTCCCAAGTGGAGCCTTTCCACGGCACCCCGGGCTGAGCCTGGCTGGTGACAGCAGTGGCCAGCAGTGACAATGGTCCAGCCCAGCCCTGCCCCCAGCACAGGCATGAGGCTCTCTCTGCTCCCACCTGCCGAGGTCCCCCCAGGCAAAGCCCAGCTCAGGCATTCCACAAAGCCCTGCACCTTTCCGAGCCCTGAGAAAGCCTTTTCGGGCTCTGAGGTAGCTCTGGCTGGTGCCCTGCCCAGCGGTGGCATCACCGCCCTTGGGATCAGCCTGACACCATCTGTGCAGCTCCTCAGGTCACAGCGCTTCAAATCAGACAATTTCTTTCCAGTGAGGTAATTTATAACCCAGGATTAAAGTAGGGGTCATTTTCTTCATTATTTCACAAAAACATGATTTTTTAATTGTTCTTGATGGTTTCTGCACTAAGAAATTCACATTTGGTGTCAGGTTTAACCATCTGTTAACACACATGTGATTTCAAAATTCTCCCTCATGTCATCCTCCAGCACAGTCCCCACCCATATGTGATTATCTCCACCACACAAATGTTCACTTACATCTTCCCAACTCTCCATACAAATTTCTTGGTGAGTGCTCAGAAACTGTATGATCTTCCCTTAGAACACAGGCAGAAGTTTAACCCAGGCCACAGAGCACGCAAATATTGAAGCTTTGCCACCTTCCTGTGCTGCTGCTACACCTGGAGCCAAAGGGAGTTATGCAATATGTGAGTTTTCTGCTCAGGAGCTCCAAAATTAATAATGGAATATCAGCTTCACTAAGAATCAATTTTTTACCTTTTTTTTCCCCCAAAACAACTTCACAAATTCCCATTTTCTTTCCCATAGTTTGAGTCATAACCAAATCAACAGAAAATGCAGATTATGCACTGCTGCCCATGGAAGGGGAATTGGATCTAGAAAGGCTTTAAGGTCTCTTCCAGCCCAAACCAGTCTGTGATTCTGTGATCACTCCCAATGTGAGAGCAGCAGGTGGCCAAAGGAGTGGGTCCCTGCAACCCCCACCACAATCCAGCAGGATCCTCCCTTTGCTGGGGCAGCAGCTCTGCCCCTCCTGGGACAGAGTTACTGCACTGAACTTCCTCATATAAATGTCACACAATCCCAGAATCCCAGCCTGCTTTGGGTGGGAAGGGACCTTCGAGATCATCCCATCCCAGCCCTGCCATGGCAGGGACACCTCCCACTGTGCCAGGCTGCTCCCAGCCCCAATGTCCAGCCTGGCCTTGGGCACTGCCAGGGATCCAGGGGCAGCCCCAGCTGCTCTGGGCACCCTGTGCCAGGGCCTGCCCACCCTCCCAGGGAACAATTCCTGCCCAACATCTACTCTAAATCCCCCCTTTTACTTCAAAGCCATGAGCCCCTGCCCTATCCCGTTGCATCCCCAGCCTAATCTGAAACACAAGCTGTGGAAATCTCCAGGATTCACCCCGAGCCATCTGGCAGCAGATGGAGGAACTGTGCAGAACCCAATGACTTTGGGAAGAGGTTTGTCTCCTCAGAGCTCCCTGTGGCAGGAGCACGGTGAGCTCAGGGCTGTGGGCAGGTCTGGTCTCTGTGCCAGCCCCAGGGGCCGTGGAGCCTCACTGGAACAGCCCCAGCCAGGAGCAATTTTTGCAAGTCCACAAGTTCCTCCTTCAGGGGACATCACACCGTCATTTTCTCTCTCTCCTTCTGAGATTTAAATAGGTCAAGTCCCTCACTCGGTGCAGTGCAGGAAATTGTACATTCCCACAATTGCATTTCAGAATGGATAATGGGCCCATTTAAGTGTTATCATTAGAGAAACGACAGCAAAATACAGCTGGGTGAGTCCTCCCCCTTCCCCACGCACTCCTGTACTGCGATGCCTCTAAGTTATTCCAATTTTCAGCTCTTTGCTTCCCATCACTGCCTTTCAAACACACAGAACAGAAATTGGATTAAATAATATGCTGAAGAGAACACTTTGCTCGCTGCAGACGTGCTGAGCCTGGCAGCTGCCGGGCTGCACGTGGCCAGGTGAGTTACTGAGTGCTCAGGGAGGAGGGGAGAAAACCTGACACTCCAACAGCTTTCCAACGACACCACGGTGATCCCAGCAACTCAACAGAGCAGTGCATTCCCTTAGCGAAAATAATGAGGCAGAGAAGGGAAAGAAGGAGACAGGAGAAAGAGAAGCAGAACTAAATCCGCACTTGGTCTGGGGCAGTAACACCCTTCTTAAATTCTTCATCTGTTCCATCCATCCAAATAAGTTGCTCACACACAATTCTGTCACAAACTGTGGAAGGAAAGGGTGGAAAATTACATTAATGAGAGTCAAGAACGTGAAACCAAGAAGTATTAAACAGAGAAACCGAAAGGCAGAACTTTGTCACCACAGGGCCTGTCAGGCAAAGAGCGATGGACTGACAACTGAAAGTGCTGGAGGGCATGGAAACAGCCCAGAGCCCGGGATGGTCCTTAAGATCCCTTCCATCCCAAGCCATTCCCTGATTCTGTGATCCCATCCCACCCCTGCCGTGGGCACCTCCCACTGTCCCAGGCTGCTCTAAGCCCCAATGTCCAGCCTGGCCTTGGGCACTGCCAGGGATCCAGGGGCAGCCCCAGCTGCTCTGGGCACCCTGTGCCAGGGCCTGCCCACCCTCCCAGGGAACAATTCCTTCCCAATCTCCCATCCAGCCCTGCCCTCTGGCACTGGGAAGCCATTCCCTGGGTCCTGTCCCTCCATGCCTTGTCCCCAGTCCCTCTCCAGCTCTCCTGGAGCCCCTTTAGGCCCTGCAAGGGGCTCTGAGCTCTCCCTGAAGCCTTCTCCTCTCCAGGTGAGCACCCCCAGCTCTCCCAGCCTGGCTCCAGAGGGGCTCCAGCCTGAAGGACCAAGGTCAGGGGATGTCCAGCACCGTGAAATTACAGAAAACACAGGACCAGATGAGAGCTGAACTCTGAGCCGGCTCACTTCCCCCAGCAGGAGGATGCAAACCTGCCCCAGGTCTTCCTTCCTTCCAGTCTCTGGACCCCAGCACAGGGTGCTGCACCTGCCAGCCTCTGGAAGGCACATTCCAGGAGCATGGATCAATGGAATGCTTTGGCAGCTCTCCCTTCGGGCAGCTCGCCCAAGCCCCGAGGCTGCAGCTCCATCCCTGGCAGCCCTTGGCTCTGACTGATGGCAGGGGAGGCAGAGGAAGCCCCAGGACACTGTGCAGGGTCAGGGGCTGGGCTCGGCCCCAGAGCCTCCCCTGCACGTCCCTGCAGCCCCGCTCCAGCGGGAACATCCCTGGGGAAGGACGGGGCCTGCAGGGTGGGCTGGAGGCTCCCTCAGGGACGGTGTCACCCCTGGAACTTGTCCCTTTGTAAATATTGGGGCTGTGGGGAGCTGGCAGCTCACCCTGCAGCTCTGCCAGCGCTGCCCCCTCCCGCTGCCCCCGGCCCAGCACTCAGCAGATGTACACGGAGCTGCAGCAAACTGTGAAATGAACTGTCAGTCAGCAGAGCTCAGCTTCGAATAATGCCTGCCTGCTGACACTCATTGCCATCAGCTCCCAAAACACAAAATCCTACTCAAAATCAATAGGTCTTTCGGAAAATTTAATTGTGGAGCAGATTTTGAAACCCATGGATTTGACTTTGCCGCTCCTTGCCAAAGAGAGGTGTCCATGGGTGCTCAAGTCAAATCCTTCCCACTGATCCTAATGGAAAATGCTGAAAAAGAGAAAATGAGAATGTTAAACCCTACTAAAAGGATCCAGATGATTTACCATGCAATGGGGTTTATTCTTTAGTGACATTTTTCCTGACTGAATAAAATTAGGCTGCTTAGAGGCTGCATCCCAGTGATCCTGATTAGTCATGTGGCTTGAGGGATGTCTGAAGGATTCAGATAAGGATTCAGAATTTTGGGTTCAGGAGAAACGTGTGAATTTCAGATTATCCACAACTTGGATAACAAGGTAGCACATGTTCAAGGCTTGCCTACATTAAGGAGTTGCCCGAGAGCTAATTCTGTGTTTTCTGTGTAATACATCAACAAATAAAAGAAAGGTTTAGCAGGTAGTTAATAACGCTGGAGAGTAAGCAAAGGAGCACCTCTAATGAAGTACGTTTTGCTTGTAATTCAGAAGTAAGAGAAGCACATTAGCCTGCTGGGTGAGAGGGCTTCCCAGCCCCGCTCTGACTGGGCTCACACTGGAGGCACTCCTGGGTTTGCACCAGCAGGGATTTCACTCCGCAGGTAAATGAGCTCCCCTGGGAAGAGCAGGCAGGAGGCTTCATGGGAAGATGCTGGAGCTCTTTGATTTCCTGCTCGTTCACACGTGCAGGGAGACACTTCCAGAGGGACCTGAATGGCCAGAAAGGGTCAGCCCTATCTGCTGTGTTCCAGGGGACATAGCCCTGCCTAAAGCTGTGGGGCCGGGGCAGCCTCATAATGGGATTTCATGGGAAAAGGACCCAAAATCTACTCCTGTGTGGGGAACTTCACAGAGCGTGGAATCACAGCTTGGGAAAGCCCTGTCAGACCGTTGGGTGCAACCATTCCCAAGCACTGCCAAGGGCACCCCTGGCCCGTGTCCCAAGGGAAAGCAGCCACTTTCTGACCTTTGGAGTACTGGCGCTGTATTAAAAATAACCTTAGAGAGCAGATCACGAACTTAAACTCCTAAACCAATGTCATTACAGAGCCATAGGACCAAGCCCAGAGCAGAGAAGGGTGCACACAAACGTGGCAGGGGTGCAAGGGACACCCCTGGGTGACACAGCACTGCCACCCCACCCCGTGTGTCCCAGGCAGGGACCCTCAGGAGAGCCCCAAACTCGGGGTGAGGGCCTTTGGAGCAGTATGTTTGGTCTGAATAAAACCAGCCCCTGTACAGACAAGGACAACTCATTTCCACCAGCCAAACGCCCCTGGAGCTGCTACAGCTTTTAAGAGAAAGAAAAGCAGATCCCAAGAGAGCAATCCAGAGCACGATTCAGATTGATATTGATAAAAAACGCTGGCTTTCAATACACCTGGGAGATTCCCCCTCACATCCGAAGCTTCTTTTCCAAGGTGCACTAAGAGTATGCGCTTCCATGACTGGGAATTATCCTATTTCAGGGGTTAAAGATACCATTTTGCCAGCGTTTACTTACTCCAATAGTGCCAGCTTTTGATATTTTTATAAACTTACAATATTATGTGTTTTCACCTCTCACTATCAAACAAATGCATCACCTTCAACACCATCACTTCTCACTCCACCTCAACATCCTGCAGGCCAAAAACAACCTGTTAAATCCCCTCCGTAAAGAAAGGAAAGGAGAAGGTGATTTTAAGTAAGATGAAATTATTTTCTCATTAAGCAAACAGATGGGGTGTGTCAGACCAGGAGTAATTGTGGTTCCACGGGATGGAGGTTGAGCTCGAGTGACTGAAAAACCGCCCATGAGGAGGAGCTGAAGCCCCAAGTCCCTGTCTGCTCTGCTGCCACCTGTGCTGCCCAGGGAGCAGCCCCATGGGCTCACACGGCTGCTGCAGAGCCCAGGTAACCTCACAAGTGGGCAACAGGGGCAACACAGAGGGGGAAAAAGTGCTGTCAGTATTAATGGAACATCAAAACTCCCAGGAACATCGACACCAGGTCATCAAAACCAAACCACCAACCAAACCCCTGCCACAGCAGGAGCCGCAGAAAATGTGAGGAACAGCAGCAGTTATTGATCCCAGCCTGCCTGGGGAGCAGCTGGAACAGCATGGGCTGGGAAACACAGGCTGAGACGGATCCAGAGCCACAGGAGCAGCTCCAAGAGCCAGAAAACCAGGGAGCAGCCACGCACGGCTCTCTGGATCCACATCCAGGTGACATCTAGCCACATCCATGTTCCCTCAGCATGGGGACAGCACAGCCGCTGCCTCTGGGACTCCCTGGCTCTGTTTCACTGCTGGTTCACTCCCTCTGCAGTTTGATTCAGTGAAATGGGGCTGGGGAATGGCACGAAAAGAATCAGAGCTGAAAATCATTGCCTGAGTTTTACCAGGCGGTTACTGCTGTAAAAGGGCGAGTTTATGGCAGAAATACAGGGGGTTATTGGGTTTATTTCTGCCTGTGCTACAAAAACCCAACAGTAAAACTCCAGTGTTTTATCCCACCCTTGCGAACAGTCAAGAAGAAAAAAATTGAACTTATAGAAACAAGTGAATCCTGTCAGGCGGGAGGGCAACACAAGGTCTCTGCACATCACAGCCTCTGCTCCCAGCCCAGGAGTGGGGACGGAGCCAGTGAGCCCCACTCAGCCCCCAGCACAGCTTCTCTCCCTAAAGGCACCTAAATTAGAGTCAGAGTCCCAGAATATCCTGATCTGGGACCCAAAGGAGCATCCAGCCCAGTTCCTGGCCCTGCCCAGGACACCCCAACATCCCCACGCTGTCCCCAGGCTGGGGACAGTGCCTGCTGAACTGCAGACAATGTGAGAACCACTCCTGAACTTCCCTGTCCCCTCTCATGCCCCATGAAGACACAAGCACCTACTGGATCTGTCCCAAACACAAGGAGAAAATAAACCTACTCCTGCTAGATTAATTTGGACAAGATATCCGTACAGCTCCCTTGATGTGCAACGTGGGAAGAGTGTCCTGTCACAAGTGGTCAGTGTTTCCCTCATGGAAACCACAGGCACTGCACAGTGCTGATTTCCAGGGCTGCCTCAGGCTCAGGGGAATCCCAGCTGGACCCCAGTCCTGCCCTGCTGCCGCAGCACATGGACAGTTTTAGCTCCATTGCATTATGTAACAGCCAGGAGAATACTCTGCTGCTGGGAAGGAGAGGCACAAACGTACTTTTACATTATTTAGGGAGCAAAACTGAATAAACGCAAGGAAATTCAGGGAGAGGCATGAACAATGCAGGGACTGCTCAGGAGGCAGCTGAGTTAAGGAGTTTTTCCCGTGTCAAGTGCATCGAGTCCTGGGTCACACAGGACAGGAAATCTGCCACCATTTTAAGAGCCAGGGGAATATTTAACACAGACCTTTAGTGCATGGCCAGTGTCAAGCAACCTAAGCAAGTCAAGGGGCAGAGTCCTGGAGAATCACAGAACTGTTCAGGTTGGAAAAGTTCTCTGAGCCCGTGGAGTCCAACCATTCCCAGCACTGCCCAGGCCACCGCTGCCCCACGTCCCCAAGTGCCACATCCACAGGGCTGTGAAACCCCTCCGGGGTGGGGACTCACCCCTGCCCTGGCAGAAGGGGGACACAGCCACGCTCTCCCATCACCACAACTCCTCTTGCATTCATCACAGTTTTCCATACCCGCAGACAAGGAAAGTCTCTGCACATAAAGGTAATTTGGGTCAGTCAGATAATTCATGTTACTACAGAGATCAGTTTCCAAAGTCTGGATCCAAAAGCCAACATATAAATGAAATGCTTGAGGAAATATTATTTACACATTGTGTTTTCAGAGAGCAGCAAAACATTGTTTTAAAATGATGTTTCTAACCCCTTTTGATAAACTGTGTATACAAAGAATAAATTTAAAGTCAGGTCCGTGACGGCTGTCAAATCTACAGCATTTATTTACAGGAAAGAGGAACAATATTTTGACTTATCCCGAGCAGCCTTTCAGGAAGGGGAGCTTTTTGTGACTTAAATGCACAAAGAAATGCCACATTAGTCAAAGGTCTATTTCCCCACTACAGCGGGAGCATTATTTGGCAGTGACCTCCAAATGGCCTCTATCTTTCAGTGGGGTTGGATCAAGGGTAGAGTTAAAGCCACCAGCAGCCCTCACAGTCCTGTCTAAAGAGCATTTCGGAGGTGCTTTTTGTCTGCTGAAAGATGAGGTGAGCCACGTCCTGGGATGCTGCAGTCACAGACCTCCCTGCCTTGGGGCGGCACAGAGCCCCTCCTGTAAATGCAGGGATTTTCGCTCTTGAAAACCAGCGAGGGAGCTGATACAGAAACGAAGGGAGCGAGGCAGGAAGCGCCTGCTGCAGCCAGGGACATCCCTGCACCAGCAGTTCAGAGAACACAGCCCCCGAGGCCAGGAAGGGCCATTCCTGTTCGACAGGACAAACCCACACTCGAGCGAGCGCCTGCCGGGCAAAGCTCGCCAAAATGAAGAGAGGCACTGCCTGAATGTTCCAGTGTTCCTTCATCAGAGCAAAGCTTCACTGAGGGTCCTGCTCAGCAATCACAGAGAAACAAAAAGCAGAGAGCACCTGCCTGGAGGGAGAGATCGATGTGTTCGCTGCGGTACCGGGGCTGTGCTGCTTTTACAGCTCCCGAGGGGTTAATTTGGGAGGACTTTGTCATCTTTGTGAGACCAGCCCCGAGATACCTCAGCTGTATTTAGTGTCTGAAACAGCCCCACACAGGCTCACAGCAGGCCTGCAAAGAGCTTTGGCTGTCACCCCAGTCCGTCACTGCCACACTCCCCGAAGCCTTCCTGCGCCTGCTTTGGTGTCTGCAGCCCTGCGGTGACCGCGCTGTCCTGGAGCTGCATTTCAGTGAGAGATGGGAGGCCAGGTCCCGCCTGCAAGCACAGCCACACACAGACATAACTCATCTGGTTTTCTCTTCCAGAAGAGTAAATTCTATCTTGCTAACCTTCTCCTTTCCTTCCTTTCCCATTTTTCACTTAAACAGTCACCTCGAGTGGTGCAGGTGGAGTCAGTCCAGCCAAGCGGGGGTGACCGCGCTGCAGAGGATGTGATCAGCACTGCACGGCTGCTGAGCATCTGATGAGCTGCGTCAGGGAATCCCAGCCAGGCTCGGAGCCCAGCACAGCCCCAGCCCCAGCCGCCCTTCCCCGAGGGGTTGGCTCAAGTTTCAAGCATTGCTGAGATCGAGGTTTTCATCTTTAGGCAAGAGCTCAGCAGCGCCGAGATTGGGTTTTGAATGAGCTCTTTGGAAGGACTTTAATTTTACCTTTCAAGAGTTGAGTAGAAAACGCCCCTGTGATTCAGGAGCATTAGCACTCACCAGTGGAGCCTGATAATTTATCTTCAGTAATGGCCCACCCCGCTGCTCTCCTTCCTGGCCAGGTAATGTGTTTATTGCAGCTTGTGGAGTGCTGTGATTTATTTGTTGTGACCCCGGTTCTAATGGAAATGAATGAGCCCCTCCTGATGGGATCGCCTGGGCAGCGCTGGCCGCAGTCCCCCACCCTCGGATGCTACGGAGAGCTCAGCTGCTGCAGCGCCATTATTGGGGAAATAATGCTTTTCTGAGCTCCTCCTTGAACTTACTGCAAAGGGAGCTTTCAATTCTCTCCTGCAAATTCAGACTCCCCACAGCAACCCCCAGCTGGGTGCTGTAACACAATGTCCCAGAAGGGACACTGCAGACAGGACATCTTTGGGAGAAGTGTGAAGGGAGCCCGTACTTGTTTCTCCAATATTTGTCAAAATTAGTATCTGTCAGGAAAATAATTGTCAGTCAGGACTGGGAGTGCTGCTCTTCTCGCTGTCCTCAGCAGCAGCAGGAGAAGGTTGTGTGACCAAAGATCTGAGCATGGGCAAGTCTCTGTAATGTCTCTGACAGAGGGAAAATTTTCCTGGGAGTTTTCAGAGGACTGGCAGGTTACAGAATGGGGCTGGGAGAGAGGCAGGTACCCAACTGCCCACCGATCCCAACTCTTCCTACTTTTAGGATTGTCACAGGTTTCATGGACAGTCTGAGCTTTCCAGGATTGAGCCCTATGGGATCATTCACAATAATTTTATCCCAGAATCCCTGAGGCATCCCAAGTCCATGCATCCAACCTGTGCCCCATCCCCACCTTGTCCCCAGCCCAGAGCCCTGAGTGCCACCTCCGGGCCTTCCTTGGACACCTCCAGGGGTGGGCACTCCAAACCTCCCTGGGCAGCCCCTGCCAAGGCCTGAGCACCCTTTCCATGGGGAAATTCCTGCTGCTGTCCACCCTGAGCCTGCCTTGGCCCAGCCTGAGGCCGTTCCCTCTCCTCCTGTCCCTGTTCCCTGGGAATTACAGAGTGGCACTTGCACATCTGCGGCTTTCCCCCTGCAGCAATCCCACATCCCCCACAAAACACAGCACACAAAAGGTGCCAGGGGATGCCAGCCTGGCACTGGCTCAGCAGGAGGAAATCCTGGGGCTCAGGCTTTCTGGGACTGGGACGCAACCATGTTTGAGTTTTGGCTACTAAAGCACTGAATAATTGATAGGGAATAAAACATTTATCTTTTTAACACAGCATGACCTCATCAGGTGGTTGTACAAAATAATTCAGGCTCCATTCCTTTGTCCCTTGACACTTGATTTTGTACTATGCAGCATGTTCTGCTCCTCACACAACTCCTCAGCACTGGCTAAAGTGAAATATGACTGAGGCAGAAAATAAATCAATATAAATTAATCACTATCAAATGCCCAGAATATTTGCCACCTTTTTATGTCACAAATTGTAAGTTTCATTGCCACTCTTATTATTCCATCTGCTCAAGCTTAAAAGCACTAAGAGGGCTCTGAGCTCTCCAGTGCAAGGACAGTAAGAAATGAACCTGAAATTATCAACAGCCTCACAACATCCGAACCCAGGGGGGCTGTACGAGCTGCAAAACATTTGCTCCACTTCAGCAAAGACTTATGTCCTTTAGTTGTAAAGCTCACGAGCAAGAAATCAGCTCAATCCCCAGTCCAGTTAAACATTCAGGAAATCCGAGCAGCAGCTCGAGGCTGCAGCCCCGAGGACATCCCAAAAAGCTCCGTGCAGGACAGGGGTCTGCCACTCCTGGGGGGGCAGGTTTATGGGGCTGGGTGAACATAAAGCTCGGGGGAGAGGCAAAGGGAGAAGCTAAAGGAGTAAGGTCATGGTTCATTCTGGGAATGGGGTTTTGTGTTCCCTTCTCACAGCCAGAATATTTCATTTCAGAAGGCCCAGGGAGGTCACAGGAAAGGGCAGAGTAACCATTTGGGGCCAGATTTCTTAACTGTATGTAGGTGTCAGAAAGGGGAATCCTCACCTATTCAGAGCTGCCTTTGAACATACTCCAAAAGAAGAGTGCAGCAGCCAAGCACCTTCTTTTTCCAGGATTGTTAATATATCATGTACATAAATGGACCAGAGCCCCCAAACTCCCTGTTCCCCATCACAGTTACTTTTCTTCCTTTTGCTTCTCTTTAGGCCAGGGGACTCTGGCACCTTTCCCACACCGGGGCGGGTGGGTGGGGGTCCCTTTCCCAGCATCCAGCAGCTGGAAAACCTCCCAAGGGAGGGAGATGTGCTTAGCTGAAGCTTCTCAGGCAGAAGAGATTTAAACCCTGCCCTTCCATATTTCATCTCAGCAACTTACCACCAAACTGTTCTGCAATGAAGAGGATGAATTCAAGGAAAATAAGCAACACATCCTCTCGAGGGGTCATGTTTTCTGGGTCACATCTCACAGGTTTTGATGAAATACGTTTTGAGAATAGCTCAAGCCCAAGCCTGGTGGGTAAGGGGCTCGTTGCTGGGTCACTCTGTTCAAAGCACAGCTCCAGCAGCTGGGAGAAGAAAGCCAAAGCAACAGAGACCTATCTGCAGTCTAATGGAGCTGGTCTAGGCAGCTGTTTTCAGAATTTATCTATAAAGATATAAAATGTGTGTGTGTGCTCAGTGTGTGCATTGCAGTTCAGTCTGGCTCCCACAGGCTGCCTGCTCTCTGAACCTCCCTGCAGGTGAATTCCTCCCCTGCCCCAGCCCCGATCTGGGTACTGCCAAAATCAGTACTCAGCCCCAAATCCCAGAACATTCAGAGCCAGTTCAGCTTTCCTGACCACATCACTCCCAGTGTGGGCTGTGCCACTGCTCTAAGCTGGCACTGCAGCCCTTCCTGGGCTGCCATTCCAACAAGGAAAAGGCACCTCCAGCCTCCCAGGGCTTTGGCAGCCACTCGGATTTCCCCAGGAATTCTCTCCCATCAGCTGTGTGAACACAGGGTCCCAGCCACAAATTTCTACTGAAAGAGTGAAAACAGAGAGCAGGGCAAGGCCATGCACCAGGGCCAAAGACCAGGGAGTTTCCTGGGAGGGTTTGTCCCTAACAAGCACACGGATAACTTCCAGCTGATGGGACAGCACAGGAACCCCCATCACACAAACCCCACAGACCTGGGGCAACAGGAGAGGAAACATAAGCTCTGAACCTCCAGCCCCTGGAAGATCCCCAGCCCTGCTGGGGCAGGGGGAGGCACAACCAGGACATCACTGATAAAAACAGTCAAGAGGCTGAGAAGTGACTTCCTTTGGGAAAAAAATATGGACAAGGCAGGAGAGGTGCTCCGGGACAGATGCTTTAAGAGCCCCTTCTGCCTCATCTCTCACTGCACTGCTGACTTCCCGACAGGGCCTGGTGTTCTGTGCCTTTAGAAGAGAGTCATACTTCACTGTTAATCTGTTCCTACTCCTTCCTGGACCTCTAATAAGCTCTTTCTTGCCTTGAGTACTGCAGTGCAAATCGAAGGCAAGCCCCTCTTTCCTTCCTTGCATCTCTCTCTGTTCAGAGCTGTGACAGGCACACTGGATTTTTCCCCCGTGCACCATTAGGTGCCCTGAGATCTGCCAAAGCTGGGACAAGTCTAACAACTTCCCACTTACACTCTGCTTCTTGCAGCTGAAAATGTCTCTTCTAGGTGGGTTTTTGAGGTTTTATTTGCCTGGCTGTTTCAGGGTGCAGTTTTTACACATTATTTCACATCTTTTCTTTTCCCCACAATCACATAGGTCCCTAATAAATCCCAATGTCCCTGATCTGCCACTCTGGACATTCTCTCAGCAGGTTTGAGCTGCTCCCAATGTTGGACAAGCACCAAGAAGGGAGCACTCAGAGCGTGGGTTTGAGTTTACACAGGAGCTGTGCACTCACACACACACATACACTGTACCTGCATGGATATATAAATATATAAAATCCCTGGATCACATCTGGAATCAGCCTGCCATTTCCTTTGGAAAAACTGCTGCTCTCCAGGAACAGGCATCATAAAAGTGAAGTGGTGCAGTAAGTGGGCAAAGGGAAACACACAATTCAGCCGCATCATTTAAATGGGTGTGTTACCTTTGTGACTACTCCAGCTCTCCCCACCATCTCCAGATACTTGAATCATCTTCTCACAGAACAAACCCAAACACTCTCCTCATACCCCAGCAACATCAAAACAAGGTGTTTGCAGCCTGGGTGTGAGAGCAGAGCTCCCAAAGGACATCTGGCACTGTTTGCTGTGCACACGAGCGCAGACGCCTCTGTTTGAGGCTTCCATTTCACTGGGCAAGACAGGCAAACTCCACGTCCAGTAGCTGCACTTCATCCCGAGAGAAACAGCCCTGTGCAAACACAGGGGGTCAGGGAGGCTGCTGGGATGACTCCAGAGTGTTGGGATAGAAGGACACAGGGAATGGCTTCCCAGTGCCAGAGGGCAGGGCTGGATGGGAGATTGGGCAGGAATTGTTCCCTGGCAGGGTGGGCAGGCCCTGGCACAGGGTGCCCAGAGCAGCTGGGGCTGCCCCTGGATCCCTGGCAGTGCCCAAGGCCAGGCTGGACATTGGGGCTGGGAGCAGCCTGGGACAGTGGGAGGTGTCCCTGCCATGGCAGGGGTGGCACTGGATGGGCTTTGGGGTCCCTTCTCACCCAAACCAGGCTGGAATTCTGTAGTTTATCTGAAAATGGTTTTACTGGCCAACAGCAGTTTGAATTATTTTGCAAACCAGATGGAGATTACCCTGGTGATCACTGGCTCTTAGTCATAGTTCAGAATATTTTCTGTGCTGCTCCTCTAAAGTCTATTCCTGCAAAACAACCACATTTAAAACCCTCCTACAGTAAAGAGTAAGAGTTTGGTGTTAACCCAAAAGTGCTTTCCAGGAACTGATAGATGAAGCTGATTTTAACTCTCACTACTCCAGTTTGTAGCTGAAATGATGCAAAGAGGTGGGTACCTGCTCCAGGGTAAAATAAAAGGCTAAAAGAGGGGAGCAGACACAACTCCCACAGGGTGTTGGGCAGACAGGAGTTTACCCACACTCCTTTAGGAGCTGTGAGCACAGGAGGAAGCAGGAGGGATTTTGGTGGCAGAAAATCCTGTGCTGCACACAGCCAAGAGATGTAACATTAAATAGGGGCCTTTCACTCTGCCCCAGGACCTGCTCATGGGGGCATCCACCTGAACACCCAAACCCTCAGGAGGGCTGGAGACAAGTGGGCATACAGAGGAAATAAATTAAATTTTGCCTGAAAAAGCTGACACAGAAGTGGAGGAAACACAAAGATTAATAGGGAAGAGCAGGAAGATTGCAATGACATTCAGGCCCCCAGTGTGCAAAATGCCCTTCCAGTGAATCCACATTAGGGTTGGGTTTTCAAAAAAAGATTGATGCAAACTGATGATGGCCCAGGACCCGGCTGCCAGGGAGCAGGAAACAATAAATGGCAGCTCACAGTAAAAGTGCTCTTGATAGTTGTACCTGTGCCCTTCACTGCAGGATCCGAGGCACCAGGAACAGGTTCTTGCCTCCACAAATACCATCTGCAGAAATAAACATCAGCACAGACCCAGCAGCCGGAGAGGGGCTGGAGAAGGCACTCCCTGGGCATGGGGATGTGTTTTGGAGGAGCAGCTGGAACGTGTTTTATGTTGATTCATAAATGTGTCCTTTTTTTTGGAGGCTGGAAAATGCGAGCAAAGTTGGCACTGGAACGAATCCTGGGAGTGAGGGAGACAGGAGCAGGGAGAGCAAAGGAGAACAACAGGGAGAGGGGCAGAGGAAGGGGCTGCAGCCTGAGGAATGACAGGGAGGAGCAAGGTGGGAAAGGCAGACGGGACACCTTACACAGGCAGAGATGGAAGAAAGCCAGAGCAAGGGAGGAGCTGTGTGACACTGGCACAGGGCAGTGGTTTGAGACACAACCACTAAAACACCAAACGACTGCTTTTAACATTTGCTTAAAAGAACTGCATGTGCCAAATTATCCCTCAGCCTACGGTCACAAAATTTGTTGGGAAGGATGGAGGCAAAGAAAGGCAGGAAAAATAGGACCAGGAGCATCTCCAGCTGCACTGCCCCTACTCCAACCACACCAGCCCTGGCTGCCAGAATCCTTCAATCCCGTGTTCTGCAACCTGCCTGAAACCCCACTTGCAATTCTGCTCGGAAATCTCTCGTATTGACCCTGCAGTCTTCTGAAGCTCGAATACAAATTAAACCAGCTGTGAGGAGAGGCCAAAATCCACTCTGTTCCACCCGACAACAATCTAGGAATCCTGCCCTGTAAAATAGTGGTTGCCCAAGTGACTGAATTTTCCTGATGGCCCAGGCTAAAACAGAGACAAAACTGTGTCACTCTCTTAGAAATTAGCTTCTTGGAATGCAAGCGAGACATTGCCCGGGCTGAGATCCCACTGGCCAAGGTTGAGCAGTCCAGCACGGGCAGCCACTCACCTGAGCCTCAGGTGTGGGCCATGGCCAGGGCCCTGCCCTGGCAGCTCCCAGGGGTGAGGGAAGGTCCTGCCTGGGGAGGGATAGGTGCTCAAACAAGCTCTGCCAGCTCTCCTGCTCTACAGCTGGCCAATTCTTTACAAAACAACCTCAAGCTTGCAATAAGAACAATAAAGCAGACCAGGAGCAGCCACCAAAATTACGTCAGTTTGAACGATAATTCAAGTGGGGCAAAGTTCAGCTGTATCAGATTTTGTCCCAGATTGGTCTCAGCACTGCCAAGGAACTCCCAACCATCGCTTTGCACGCAGCTTCCCAAGAGAGCCGAGTCCACCATGGAGCCTCCAGGGCAGAGCCCACCAGGACTGGGCTCCAAATAACTCTGGGTATTTGGGAACATCTCTCTTTACACCAACTGATTATCTGTTTCCCTAGAAACAGCCTCAGCACCCACTAGCGAAGGAGCTGGAACTTGTCTTAATTTTAGCTGCTGCTTTTTGTTCCAGCTTCATCTCCACTTCCAAAGGAGCGGGCACAGAAGCCCTGTGGAATGTCACACTCTGCAGCCCTGGACGGGTGCCTCGTTCAGCTCCGGGTTTGTTTGGAACCTGCTCCGTGCTGAGCCCAGCTCCAACAGCCTCACACAGCCCTGGCTGGGGCTGAGCCAGCAGTGAGACCCAGGAGGAGAACATGGGCTGGGATTTCATCAGGACCAGGTTAAGCAGGGCTTTGTCATGGCTGAGTGGGGGCAAAACACACATCTCAGCCCCAGGCTGATGGAAAACGTCCCTGGAACCTCTGCAGAGAGAGCAGAGCCTGGGCAGCACTTGGTTTGTCACCTTCTGTACAATTTTAAGATAACCATGGATACATTCCCTCAGGAACAGGCCTGAATTTAGTCATGGCTTTTAATCAAGATCGCTGACGTTTCCTTGTGTGCAGCACCCCAGAGCTGGTCCCCCTGGAATTCCACCTCCCCAGTACTTCACAGCTGCTCTCCTGTGCAGAACCAACACCCTCCAGGAACTGAGGGCACGAAACTTCCCTATTTTGACTGCAACCAGTTTTCCTTTTCTGATGGTTTTGCACTAATTAAAAGCCGCCAGCTAGTGCTGGCAGAAACCCATTGTTTATTCTGCCTTTGTTAGTGTTCTGGGGAAGTTTTCAGCCCATTTTGTGTTGCTGAGCAGGCACAGCCTGAGCCTTCAAGGCACAGGAGCTCTCTTTGCTCCTTTCCTCTCCCTGTCCTGATCAGGGCACACACCTCAGGCTGCGCTGGACATGTCACCTGGCTGGAATTTTTCCACCCTTCCCCTTTTCCTTTGCTGCTCCATCCCTGCCAGTTCATGCTTTCAGTTGCAGGAACTGGAAGAAAAATGGGATGTCAAAGCAGCACAACCCAGAAACCCCTTCCTTGCCTTGACTACAGATGGGGAGAACAGAAAACACAGAGGCACCACTTCTTCTCTACTTCCACCACAACAGAAAAAAAGTTCCTGTCTCTGGTAGTCTTGCAATTTGTGCCTGACACAGATGAGAAGTGATGAGCAGATAGACTGGGAACACTTTCACCACAGACCAAATGTTATTTAGTGATCAGCTGAATAAGAACAGCCTAGCCAGGCCACAGGAAAAAAAAGCAAAAAGGCACAAGAAACCGATATGAGCTTGCTAAGAATGACAAGAGAAGGGAATGTAGCTCACTAACAAAAACCACAGACCCTGTTTGGAGGGCATCACTGTGATCTTGGACAGGGCTGCTTGACCCTCAGCAGCAGATAACTGAATAAAAATCCTGGAAACGTTAATTTCTAATAATAACTCAGTACAGAGAGAGCAAAGCAGAGCAGAAGTACCTGCTGGGGTTTTCTGCAGCATTCACGTGGAGTATTTTTGCAATGCTAAATAAGAGCTCAGAAAAATCAAGCTCCAACTCTACAAGATTGTTACATGGGCTTTTCTGTGTGCCTGGGAGACCCAGGCACTTTGTAAGAAGAGGAAAATTGAGTTGACTTCCCTTTAAACAGGAACGGATTGCTGAGCCTGTGCAGTCATTTTACATTTACAGAAATGTGAGCAAGGCAAACACGGGCCCAAGGAGTTTTCCTGACAGGAGTGAACTGCACAGCAAGCGCAGGCTCAGCCAGAAAGGTTAAAGTGACCTAACTTGGCTGGTGGGGAAGGAATGGGGGGGATTTTGCCGAGCAGAAGCACCAAGTGTTTGCTAAAGCACTCTTGAGGTGAGAACGAGGGGTGGGTGATAACACAGAAATCACCCAAGAAACGGCAGAGCTGCCAACAGGAACAGTCAATACCAAACACTCACGGCCAGAATGTACAACATGGATTGACAAGTACATCCAAGGGCTAAAATGAGTTAGAAAAAGCAACTGGAGTGGGATTGGGAACCCCAACACTTCCCCCAGCACAGCCCCGTTTGGCTCCTGTGATGCTTATTCATGCAAATAAGAAAAACTGGTTTGAATTTAAATTAGAAAAAAAAAAAAATTAACATTCTTAATCGTGGATTCTTTCATTATGCAGCTTCACAGTGCAATTTTGGAGTAGCTGGTCAAGTGGCAATTAACAGCAAAATAAAGAGATGTTAATTCAGCCGTTGTCTCATTTTAGCTTAGCCAGATAATCTACAAGAAAATTAAACCCTCGGGGTAAAAGGGGGCCTGACAGCAAAGTGGAGAGGAGGAAAAGGCGACAGAGAAAAGTAAACACAGCCTAACAGAGAGGCCTTTGGAGCCGGGAGATTGACAACATGAGCTCTGCAGCTGCTCGAGCCACGGGAGGAACACCCAAAATCCTTTCAGATGGTGCGGTAATTCCCGCGGTCTGGCCAGGCAGCCCAGCCTGGGGAAATGGCCCTGCCAGGATCCGCGTGCAGGACGGGACCCCGGGAAGGGAACATCCCTGAGAGGCAACGGAGCAGCGGCACCCGCAGCTCTGGGTGCGCAGCCGGACGGGCACAGGCCCTGCATGGACACAGGCCCCAGACGGACACGGGGTCCCCGGACGGACACAGGCCCTGGACAGGCACAGGCCCTGGATGGACACAGGTCCTGGATGGGCATGGGGTCCCCGGATGGGCACGGGGGCCCCGGACGGACACAGGCCCTGGACGGGCACAGGCCCTGGATGGACACAGGTCCTGGATGGGCATGGGGTCCCCGGACGGGCACGGGGGCCCCGGACGGACACGGCGGCCCCAGACGGACACAGGCCCTGGACGGACACAGGCCCTGGACGGACACAGGCCCCAGACAGACACAGGTGCCCCAGACGGGCATGGGGGCCCCAGACGGACACGGCGGCCCCGGACGGGCACAGGCCTGGGGTCCCACCGGGGCCCACCGCGTCCTGCTGGGACAGCAGCGCCGCCTCGCTCTGCTCGCAGCTATCAGACGCTGCCTCCGGGTTTTTCCTTTTTCAGCCCAGCCTTCTGCATCACACACCTTCCTCCTAAGCCCTCCCACCACTGTGAGCCCCCAACACCCCAAAGCACAGCCCCAGCCCTGGGAGCCAGCTGGGAGCCACAGGGAGGTCAGGGAGCTCCACCCTGTCGGCGTTTTTGGAGAGCAAATGGGGACGGGGAGCCCGGGCAGATGCTCCAGGAGCCTTTTTATTATTTTATTCCGGCATCAGTCTCATATACAGAGTTGAGACACAAGAGATGCTACACGGCTCACGTCATCACAGGCAGCCAAAGATGTCCCTGTTACAGAGCATTCGTAAAGGCTTTTAGCCAATAGCACGCTTCTAAAGTCTACAGACACCTGTTCTAACCAATCTTCAATAGCACACGTACATCTGGTGCACACAATACTTGCTTGTTATGCCTTACGTAACAATGCACAATATTCCATTATTAAGCTTAAACTTATCTGTTTTGCTAAGCATATCTTCTGTAACTTCAAGACCTATCTCAGTCAAATGTAAAAACTCTAACCATTGTTTTAGTGTCCTTGCTTGCTATATAATTGTATCCTCTCCTATCTTCAAGTTTTCACAGCGAGAGCTGATTTCTAAATTCTTTTGCTTTATTTCTGAAACCTGCTTTTTTCTCACACCTAAGAGCCTTTCCACCTTTTGTGTTTCCCACGATTCCCCCTCTCGGTACAACCATAAAGAAACCCTCTTAACTTTGTCGCTTATTGACTACTTTGCCTTTCATAGCTCTTTTCACCTGAGCCAGAGGGGCTTTCAGAAACATCTTCAAGGATTTTGTACACAAAAATGAGCTGAATTCTCCACTCCACAAACGGTTTGCTTTTAAACGATCAGATTTGTTAACGAAGAGAAAAGCGCCTGTCCTGCGGAGCTGCTCCTCAGGCCAGTCAGGGACTCTATCCACACCCAGCACAGCAGCAAGGAGCTGGACCTCTCCTCCTCTAAAGCCCCCCAAGAACTCCTCCCTCGGCCACCCTGCTTTAAGCACTGCCCAGTGCTGCATTTTCTGCATGGCCTGGGTCGCTCCCGGCCCCGCTGCCAGAGAAGCGGGGACAGCAGAGCCTGGCTGCCCAGGGAGGGATCTTCCCACTGAACAAAAGCACGGGGAAAAACTCTGGAAGGATTTTGCCTCCTAAATTAAACATGCAAATGGGAATTATGCTGCTCTGTGCCCTGTACTTGTGCCTCTTGGAGCGCAAAAAGGAAATAAAGAACTAATTATAAAAACCACGGTGCACTGTCTAAAACCTTCCCTTGGCAGTGACCTTGGCATGAGGAAATTTTTGCAGAAAACCTGGTTTGGGATGAAATCTCTCCATTTACCTGCAATACAGGAACATTTGACTGTTGATTCCAATAAAACCAAAGTGAGATTCTGGAGTTAAAATCTTTTAAAACAAACCCTCATAAATTCCATTTAATGCTTCTCTTTACTGTTTACACTGTTGACACATAATGATGCCCTCCTGAAAAAATGTTTTAATAGAAGAAAATAACAAATTAAGATAGATTAGGAGTCATTTTCCCTCAGTTTCCTCTAACCTCTGACTTGTACCTATAAACTTCAAAGTCTCTGTGGCCATAAGAACCTTGGACCACTAAAATCACAAGCACATAGAACTCTACCCATAGTATTTGTAACTTCAAAAAGTAAAGAAAAAAGATAAAATAATACCATTTTGAAGAAAAATTAAGTTTTTTCTATATGTTTTCAGAGTTTTCTAAAGGTATCAAAATATTTTGTTCTTAGGAAATTGATAAATTACTTCACAGACCTTTATAAGGTTGGCTTTGGTAAAGAAGAGATCAGGATGAAAAATGGTTTCTATTTGCTGCGTCTACACCTTCACTGAAAGGTTTTCCGCCTCTAAATCCACAGGAACTGGAATTTCATGGTGGCTCTGAAAGAACACGGGTCACAAGGCAGGAAGTAGAGATTGAGGCCAACTTTGTGGCCCCCTCTGGCTCAGTCAGTGAATCCCAGCACTGGAACTCCGCTGCAAATGCTGCTGGTGGGTTTTAGGTGACAGGAAACGCTCAGTGGGAATGGGAGACACCAAAAGCTGGGACATAGGAAAATCCTCCCCCTGGCAGCTGGAGGGGACAGGACACACGGGACACCCCCACAGTGGTGGCACTGAGGGGGGTGTGAGCAGCTCCATGGAATCCTGGAATCCCATCTGGGCTGGGTTTGGAGGCACCTTAAAGCTCACCCATTCCCACCCCTGCCCTGGGTAGGGACCCCTCCCACTCCAGGGGCTTCTCAGTGCAGAAAACCCCCAATTTCTGTGCCTCAGCTTGTCCCCCTCCCAGCTGTCACCCTCGGCTCTCTCTCAGCACCATTAGCACCAGGAATAACGACCTGCTCCTCATTTAGCACGGCCTTGGATGCACATCCATGAACTCGACTCCATTTGTACCACGGGGTTTTTAAGGCATGTTCCAGGGAGGAAATAAAAAAAACCATCCTCACTGCTGGTGTTAATTTAAAGCAAACGTTTTATTTCACCTGCCAACAGCTCTCTTCTATCAGTTTGCATTTACTTTTTAATTATGTATATTGCTTTTTTTCCGTGTGAAACTCCAGACTAGAAATATGTATCTCATTATATTTTACGTTATTCAATTGACCTAAACACAAAGGCATTTTTCTTGAATACTGAGTGCTGATGTACCTTTTTAATTAAAGCTTAAAAAGCTTTTAATTAAAACAATAAATCACAGACAGCAGGCTCTATCCACATTGTCTTCTGCCCTGGGTATATTTTTCCTTTTGTGATCAGATTGACCCAAAAGGTAAAAAACAGGTGAAAGGGCTTTCACATTTAATAGATGCAGTATAAAACACTCTGCTCTCGCACAGCCTGAGCCCAGGAGCACTGCTGGGACCTGCTTGCAATCTCTGCAGGCCATGGAGATTCCTTTTCCCGTGCCCTCCCATAAATCTGCACCTGTGGCAGCGATAAAGCCCCGGGTACCGGGTACATCTTCCCAGCTTTGTCTGCCCAAACCCCCCTGCACCTGTGTAGACACTAAATCTAACTTTTGGTGTCATTTTGTTGTCTGTCCCGTGCAGAGCTGAGGTTTTCCAGAAGCCAGTGGTCTTTACACCACAGCACAGAGCTGCTGGTACCTCCCTATTACCGCAGGCCTGGGCCCTGGGGTACATCACCGTGTCCCACAGCCTTAGGGAGGAGGAGGAGAGAAGATCCAGCAGGCAGGAATTGTGCAGCAAGATTGATTTCTTTAATTATTTTACAAACTCTTTTATAGACTTTTTTCTTCATAGTCTAATTGGACAAAGGATCAGCCCCCCCTTGGGGTGATTGGCCAAAATCCTAAAACATCCATTGTCAAAGTATTTTTCTACTATACCATAAACAAGACTTTTCAAGGTTGCAGGTGGTGGTTTGGTTGTTTACATACTCTGCTACCTCTTCTGTGAGAGAGAAAAGTCTCTCACGGACTTAGAAAACAGCAAGAAAATCCTCGCTAGCAGCATTTTTGTATCCACACCTCCCAGCCTGTATCCCACTGCGCTGTGTGTCCCAAACCAACGGGATCCAGGCAGGAGATGGATGAAGCAGCTCTGGGAGCTGCTGTTCTGAGTTTAGGCAGAACTTCTGTGAACTGTGCCAGTCTGGGGAACTGCATTTCTTTGTGAAACTTGGTTTAGTTCAGAAGCTGATTAGAAATACATTTGGTCCCTCAGAATAGAACTGTACTGTGGGTTAGATATTTTTGGCCCCAAGACTACAATTACTTCTCGAAATCATAAATTCCATGTGCTCTAAACATCCAGAACTCCAAACAGTCAAGGTTTGTGCTTACACAACAAAGACCTTTTCAATTATCATTTTTAAAGTAACAAGGGGATCCAGTGAATCATTCCCTCGACTGAAAATAAAACTTCAGTTGCCCCCACTTTTCTCATGGCAATTGGCTAAAGGAACCTGCATTCCTCAGGTTGGAAATAGAAATATTCGTATTGCCCTCAAACTGGGGGAGGTAGAAAAGCAACTGCTTCCGAAAGCAGTGAGCAGAGAGGGGGGACAAGTTGGTGGGAGCTGAGGTTCCCTTTCTTCTTCTTCTTCCCAGTCTCAGCTGCAATATTTAATAGCAACGTGCCCAAACAGAACATGTGCAGCTCTCCAGATTAGCCTGCTGTGCCCTGGAATCTTCCTGGTTCTGGAAATCCCATTCTACCCAAAGACAAATGAAAAGTAAAATCACAGGGAAAAGGGAAAAAAAAAAAAGAAAAAAGAAGAGAATGAAAGAATGCTGGGTGACTTCAAGGAGAAACAAAATCTCCCAATAAAGTCGGCAGTAAACTCCAAGTGCTTGCCTGAAACTGCCGAGCAGTAAAAGCTCAGAACACTTGGCTCGTGCTGCCTGAGATTCCTGTCCCTGGAGGTCAAGTGCAAGGAGGCACAACCAGGGGCACCAGGGGCAGGAGTCCTTCCTGCCTTCCCAAAATGTCACTGCTTGGTCCATGAAGGGTCCAGCGAGGAGCTGTCCCTGACCACGGCCAGGGTGGCTCCTGCAGGATGCTGCTCCCTCCTCCAGCCTTGGTGCAGCTCCATGTTCATTCTGCACAGCAAAGGTGGAGGGGTTTTATCTTCCCTTTCCAAAATCACACAATTCCCCAGTATTATCCTTCTTTGAGCCTTTTTCCTGTGTTTTTTAGCTCTCAGTCTTCAGCTCATCTCCTTTGGGTTTCTTTATCCATCTCTGTTTATTTTCCCATTCCCAGCCTGGAGGAGAGGAAGCCTCGTGTTTCCTTCCCTGGCTGGGGGTCACCCCTCATGGGGACAAGGGAAGGGCCTGGCCTGGGGCCAGCGGGGCCGGGGGAGCTGCTGGGTCAGGCCCAGTCCGAGGGATGGAGCTGTGTTAAACCACTGCCCACCCCTGCCCAGGGCTGTTCCCAGCTTCCCAGCCCATCCCAGTCCCTGCCCAGCACCATTCCCAGCTTCCCAGCCCATCCCCAGTCCCTGCCGAGCCAGAGCTGGCAGCATATGCTGCAAGTAATGAGACATTCCCAGAGAGATCGTGGGATCACGCCCGGAAAACAGGCAGGAGCTCTCAAGAACATGATACAGCGCTGTTGAGAGAGAAAATAAGCCAAACACAATTTCACCTCCTACAGCTGAGGGGACTTTGGGCCTTTCTCATCTTTCTGAACACGAGAACAAAGACAATACTTTCAAGTGCTTTCGGTTTGGGGAGAATTGTTTCATCTCAGACCTGAGGGATGGAGAGACATTGTCAGACCAGAGGCTTTAATTAAGTCTGCCATGCTCAGCTCCCGAGCTTTTCAAACCCTTCCCAAGAAGAAAGGGAACAGCAGACGGAGAGCAGGTGTCAGGGGCAATCTGGAACTTTCCTGGCTGTGATGGATGTGGGGTACAGAGGTGGAGTGTGAAACTCTGTCACTGTTCACGTGTGGGTACCACCATCCTCATCCAGAATTGAAAGCAGTCTCAGGCTTGCAGGGTTAGGGCAGACGTGCCTGTGCCTCCAGGAACGCTGCCACCAGGTCTGCAGGCAGTGCAGATCCAGCTTGTCCTGGGAGAGCTGTGCAGGACTCCCAGGGCTCTCAGAGCATGGCCGTGGCTGCGGTCAGTGAGTGTTGGAACACGGGGCAGAAGGAGTGTGGGGTGGCCTGGGCAGACATTTCAGTCCCCTCTGTCCCTGCTTCATTAAAGTTTATATGATGGCCCAGAAGCGCCTCTGGTTCTCACCTGGGTGGATGATGTGCACGACAATTACGGATCTTAAAAACGAGTTGATTTTTCTGGTTGAATACAGCCTGATACAAAACTCACATATTAATTGGATTACTTCCCCTGACTTCAGCACTCTCCGAGACGAAGCCTCACCTCCAGGGAGCAGTGTTCCCTGCAGGAGCCTTTTGCAGGGAGTTTCTGGCGATCTTATAGTGTTTCTCAAGCAGGAACCAGCCCCGCAGGGCAAACCCTCCATTTCAATTCTAAAGGTTGATTCTGTGTTACTTTTGCAAGAACCTGTTTGAATTTTTCGGAAGAATAACACCATGTTACTATAACTGCACGTGGGGTTAAAAAAAATCCCTGCACAGCCACCACACAGAGCAGCAGAACATTCCTGAAATAACAAAATACAACGTGTATCCCCCGCTGATAAAAAGGCAGCATTTCCATCTCTGTCGAGGAAAAACATTTATCCCTCTGTCCTAAGAAGAGGGATGAACACCTGGATCAGAGCAGAGCAATAAATCACGGGGAGGTTGTTAACAGAAGGGTCTCAGCAGCTTCTGTTGATTGGGAGGAGCCTGGAAGGTTCCCAGGTGCAAGGATGCTTTAGTGATGGAGCTGGAGGAGAGGAGAAGCCACTCTGCTGCTCGGAAGGAGTCCTGTGCATGGGGCAGGTTTGCTTTTCCAGCCTTTTGCAGCCCAAGGCAGCCGCGGAGGGGCCGGGCAGAGCCTCCCCAGCACCGGGAATGTCACCCCAGGGGGAGCGAGGCAGGGGGAGAACACCAAGACAATGAATTTCATAGTGAGTTCCACAATTCATTCTGTTTGTGAGCACTGCTTACGATTCCAGTGCTCCACAAAACACAGAGCTGAGCCAGAGGCTGCAGGTTCCCTCAGAAGTGGAGTCGTTCGTCAGTTATCGGCATTATCCGTATTTCCATCGGCTCTCCCGCTCACAAAGATCCATCAAGATTCTCTCTCCAACCAGCTATTTATTTGTTCTCATTTTGATGGTCACAGATGGCTTTTTCCCTTTTACATACATGGGATGCAAGTAGCATTTCTCCCTCCGAATAATTTGTGCGAAATAAAACCCCCCAATGTTTGGTTGTTTGGTAAAGGATTAGGCAGCCAATCAGGCAATGTTTTCCCACCAACAGTTATTCCATCTAAAGCACAACAATCACAAAAGAAAGGAGATGACTGGATCCTATCTAAGCCCCTAAATAGCAGCAAAAGAGAGTTTGCGCTGGAAATCAAAAAAATATTGGTGGAGAGGTAATTTTTCTTCAGTCCTTTGAATAGAGAAGTAAAAGCTTTTAAGGAATTCAGGGCCAATTTCTTCATTGGGATCTGTGATAAATAAGCAGCACAGCCAGCTCCTGTTGAGACACAAACTCGCATTCCCGCAGCTCCAGGCATTCAGCTCCTGGAGTGAATCTCCCCACACAATTCATCATGCTCACGGGAAGATGTCTGGGTTTTGGCTTTTAACGTTCAGTACACCTCTTAATGTATCAAGCATATGGAAAATTTATACCTTCCAGAGGATGAGAGACAAATAATATTTCTGCAGTAAATAAATGTCATTCAAGTGCTGCAGACTGCCTTTGATTGGAGCTGGGAGGAGGCGGCTCAGAAAACAAACACACACATTTCTCCTGCTCCCTTAAAAAGGATATTGAAAGAAAAGCTGAAAAGTGCCAGGAGCACGAGGAAATGTATTTTTAACTATGCAATTGTCTTTTACAGGGATTTAAATTTCATTTCTACCTGGTACTGAGCAGCTAATAGCTCTCCTCTGAGTGAAACCAAAGTGCTGGGGATTGGTTCTTCTGAAGTTCCTGTGACAGGAACATCCAGGATCCTGTGCTGTGACAGGAACACCCTGGATCCCATTGTGTGACAGGAACACCCTGGATCCTGTGCTGTGACAGGAACACCCAGGATCCTGTGCTGTGACAGGAACACCCTGGATCCTGTGCTGTGACAGGAACACCCTGGATCCTGTTGCTGGGGCCTGAGGAGGTATCAGATCTGAGCCATTACCCCCGTGGGTTTTTTTTGTTCCCTTGCAAAGGCTGAAGGCAGGATCCACATGCACAAATCCCTGTCTCCCTGTCCAAAGGAGCAGCCTGCCTTGTGTGGCCCTATTAGAATCCACTAATAGTTAATATCTAACCAGGCTGGATGGGGCTGGGAGAAACCTGGGGTAGGGAAGGTGTCTCTGGCCATGGGTGGGACAAGATGAGCTTCAAGGTCCCTTCCAACCCAAACCATTCCATGATTCTGTGTTTCCATGATCTTTCCCACCGCTGGAATCGCCAGGTGCTGGGAGTCCCAAAGCATGAAAGGATCCTCGTGCCCAAGTGCCCACAAAAATGTGTCTCCAACATAAACAGGACCACAAAATGTCACTGCAAGTGAAGTTTTAATCCCTTTCTTGACACGAAAGGAGGTCTCCAGCCAGGGGGACTCCTCGCTCCAGGTGATCCATCACTCCATGGCCATGGCTCTGGGAACCCTTGACTCCAGATCTCGGGATAAACCCTCCTGAACTTCCTACTTGGCTGATCCTGGCAGCAGCTTTGGCTCCAGGATTGTTGGCTGTGCCGTTGAGTGGTGCAGGTTTCATTCAATAAATGTCAAACAGAGAAAATGAAGCGTGTGCAGCCTCCATGGGTGAGCCAAGCTGGCAAAGACAGCCCAGCCACTGCCACGAGTAACAGCTGCTAATGCACCTTTAAAGGATGGTGCATAATTCACTGTGCTCTCAGATGTGGTTCAGCAGCACTTTTAAATGCCTTCCCCTTCCAATCTTCCTCTGCTTCCTTGTATTTATCTTTCTGAGAATAATGAAGTGTGAACAAGATAAATTTATGGAAGAAACCGCGTAGCTCTATCTATGCAGTGAATAAACAAGTATTTTAAACTATCATTTCCCTGCTAAGTCATAAAAGCAGCGTTATCTGCTTCATGTTGGCCTGTTTTCCACTTGGGTGAGTTCCTCATTCTGTTCCTGGAAACAGCATGTTTGGGACAGAAAGGAACAATGAATATTACAGCTCTCTGCTTTTTCCCTCCTTGCTTCTCCAGCACGTTGGGTATCTGCAGGCATGAGGCAGGATAGCACCACATCCCTGTCCCAGCCGTGTATTCCCAGGGAATCCTCGGTGTGGGCAGTGACCCCAAAGCGGCCTTTGCATCCACTGCTCCCCCAGGCGCTGCAGGGGCTCTTCCCACGGGACACGCGCCTGGTCCCCCTGCTCAGTGATGGTCACTGAGTTTCTCTTGGACTCCCCAGAAATGAAAAGGTGCTGATTTCACCCTCTCTTCACACTTGAATTCCACCTCAGTGGTGTTTAAACATCCCTGAGCAGCAAGGGCTTGAAAATCATGAGCAAAAGTTGTGGCTGCCCCTGGATCCCTGGCAGTGCCCAAGGCCAGGCTGGACATTGGGGCTGGGAGCAGCCTGGGACAGTGGGAGGTGTCCCTGCCCATGGCAGGGGTGGAATTGGGTGGTCCTTAAGGTCCCTCCCAACCCAAACCAGCCTGGGATTCTGATTCTAGAACTGCTTCAGCTGTTTCTATAATCTGAGCTAACACTGATACCATTTAAGCTGATATTCACGCACAACATTTAATCTTTGCTGTGGAAGCAAAACTCCTCTTCTGATGCCGTGTTCTCAGAAAATGCCATCAGTGCAATGAAAATGCAGTTGTAAGTAATGGCAAAATATTCTTAACCTATGGAAGAAGGGGTATAACTTTCTATTGCCTTAATGACAGGCACTAAAACTCTGCCATAAAACCTTCCACGAGCTCCACACCACCTCCTTTACAGCGTTAAAAATGCATTAAAACAGAGTTGTTAGCATCCTGTAGTACTTGCTCAGGCTGTCAGCCCTGTTCTCCAGATCTCAGGATCAAAGGCAGTCCCCAGCAAACAGGGGGGGTGTCAGAGCTGCAGTTTGCTGCTCAAACCCACCCCCCACGCCGGGGTGGGCAGAGGCTGAGGGGTCAAACCCCACATCTGCCATGACTGGTGCACTTAGTATGAAAATATTTCTTACAGTTTAAACATCTGAATAAAAAAAAGTTAGAATTGTTTTACTCAACATTTTGTGTTTATCTGTATTCTTGGTTTGACTGTGCACCGATGACATTCCTCTGCCAGGCAGAGGTCGTGCTTTAGGTATTTTAATTTATTCGGGGTAGCAATAAAGCTGCAACCCCCCCTGTGTGTTAGGGAAAAAAATCATGGACAGCATTTGAACAAACTGCCCAGGGCAGGGGTGGAGTCCCCACCCCTGAAAGTGCTCAGAAAACGTGTGGCTGTGGCACCTGGGGACAGGGATAGTGCTGGTGCTGAGGTGATGGTTGGGTTGGATGACCCCAGAAGTCTTTTCTGACTTTAATTACTCTGTCATCGACTGAGGGCAGCTCCTAGAAACAGCAAATCTTAGATCAGCAGCAATGACCACAAGTAGATATTCCATATTTCGTCCTTCCTGTCCCAGGAGCCCCCTGTGCCCCCTCAGCAGTGAGGTGGGAAGAGCAGGGCCCTGCAGGTCCTCACTGCCCTGACCCTCTCACACATCCCATCATCAATAACCCACCTGGGAAAATCCTCCCACTCAGGCTGGATGTGCACTCACCACAGCTGCACAGCACTGAGATATATATTTATAAAGTTAAAGGAATTGAAACAGCATTCATGCCTTTCCATCAGCACAAAGAGGCTGCAAACATTGCACTATTAATCTGCTTCTCCCTTCCCCTAAACAAAGGCTGAGATCAAGCACAGCGCTCTGCCTCACTTAGTCTGCAAAATCTTCTCCTTCCCTTTCTGACAAGAACAACAGAGCATTTTATTGTCTCAGATAAATCAGGCACAGCTCTGAAGAACAACCAGGGCCCTGACTGCCAGGAAACACAAAGTGCCCTCACTATGGAATTTCAGTGTTGAATATAAACTCCCTTGGCCGAGCTGCTCACGGACACACCTGGCTGTGCTCCAGCGGCACATGGAATTTAGGGACTCATGGATGGGTTGAGTGGGAAGGACCCCAAAGCCCACCCAGTGCCACCCCTGCCATGGGCAGGGACACCTCCCACTGTCCCAGGCTGCTCCCAGCCCCAATGTCCAGCCTGGCCTTGGGCACTGCCAGGGATCCAGGGGCAGCCCCAGCTGCTCTGGGCACCCTGTGCCAGGGCCTGCCCACCCTCCCAGGGAACAATTCCTGCCCAAGATCCCATCCAGCCCTGCCCTCTGGCAGCGGGAAGCTGTTCCCCTTGTCCCCTCAATGTCCTCTATTAGCTCTCAGCACCCTCAGTTCTGTCCAAACCAATAAATTTGGTGACTGGCAAAATCCAGAGGAGAGTTAAAAAGCTGTGACAGGACTAAAGCTCGTGGCATAACAACAACAGCAAGTCTGGTGGCTGTGAATAGAAATTATCCCACAAAGGACATGAAAAAAGGAAGATATTTATGTATCAGCTAAGATTTATCTCCCTGAAAGAAAAATAGTGTCATAATCGTTAGTGGGAATGGTGCTAGAATGTAGAATAAATTTGCATCAAGCCTCCATTTCCCTCAGTGCAGATTTTCCTCTTGCCTTCACTTCAGAGAACTTTAAAGGAAGCTCTGCGAGTGGATGAGCTGTTTATTAGAGACACAATTCCGCAGCAGCTCAGCTTGAGGGTGCAAAAACCCCAAGTCACAAATTCCACCCAACACAGCTGTGAAAAGAGCTTTTAGGAAAGAGTTCCTGAGTGGTGTTTGAAATGAAGACATAGCCACAATGAAATCACATTCCAAGTTTTAATATCAGAATTAATGATTTTAAATAAATGAAGGGTTTGACATTTTCCCTACCTGGGTACCCCAGAGTTTATTACACCCAGGGCAAGGGAAATTACTGACTGACCTGATCTCCCTTGCCATGATTGCAGCCCAGGTTTATACACAGGGACATGTGTCCTGCTGTTAAAGCCCTGCAGCTGAGCTGGCAGATCTTGAGGGATATTGCCCTAAGTAGCTGCATCAGATAAATTAACGTCATTGTTTATTTGTACATGTGCATGCAAATGGACATGTTGTACATATTCTTGTTCAATCTGCCAAAAGGTTTTCCTGTGACTTTAATAAAGATATTTTCACTTACAATCCAAAGACAAAGACAGTTTTTTGTACAGATTTCATGTTTTCCCTTTCCTCTACTGAGGAACGGTCAAAGCTTTATAGTTTAATATTTTCCCTCATAGGCAGCCAAGTGCTAGCAATTATTGCAGATGTTGCAAGTATTTAAATATACACACTGTAGAAATTAGTAGAGGCACAACACGTTCATTAGTGAGTATCCTGAGGTGCTCTGTACTCCACTTTTTCCACTGACATAAAACTTCTCACCCTGATTCTTTGGGAAAATTTTCCTTCCTGTGGGCAAATCAAAGAAGACACCAATGAAAGTGCACATTCAGCTGCCCAGGCTGTGCTGTTTAACACCAATTTCTCCTCCAGCACAGTTTAATTTGCCCCCAAGTGTGAGACGAGCTGTCAGGCCAGGCAGGAGCGTCCCTGCACTGCCCCAGGGCAGGGCCAAACAGGCACCTTGGGCCCCACCGACTCAAATCCTTCATTCTTCCCACAAATGCAGCTGGAATGGAGCTATTTAGATGTGCCCAACGTTAAAATAGATATCACAGAGTGCCCCAGGCTCCCAGGAGTGCCCTGGCCCATCCCTGCTCCATCCGCGCTGCTTCTGCCAGGGCAAGGGGGCATTTGGGGACAGGAAAAGGGACTTTGGGAAAGCAGAGGTGCCCTGTTCCCCTGGGCAGGGATGAGCTCCAGGGCCCATCCCCGTGGGGAGGCTGTGCTGGAGGCGTGCTGGGGGTGGCTGAGCCCCCTGCCCGGAGTTGGGGAGCCGCAGGGCCTGGAGCCCTCCCAGCCCGGCACATCGGAGAGTCCCGGAGTCCTGCAGGGGCACAAACCCTCTGGGAACACCGAGTCCAACCATCCCAGCACTGCTCAGGCCACCACTGACCCACATCCCCAAGTGCCACATCCACAGGGCCTTCAAATCCCTCCAGGGATGGGCACTCCAAACCTCCCTGGGCAGCTGGGCCAGGCCTGGACAGCCCTTTTTGGATAGAAAATTTCCCCAGTATCCACCCTGAGCCTGCCCTGGCCCAGCCTGAGGCCGTTCCCTCTCCTCCTGTCCCTGTTCCCTGCCAGCAGAGCCCGACCCCCCCGGCTGCCCCCTCCTGTCAGGGACTTGTGCAGAGCCACAAGGTCCCCCCTGAGCCTCCTTTGCTCCAGCCTGAGCCCCTTTCCAGCTCCCTCAGCCGCTCCTGGGGCTCCAGCCCCTTCCCAGCTCCGTTCCCTGCCCTGGACATGCCCCATCCCACACTCCAAATGTAGATTTTGTGCCTCCTGGGTGGATGGAGGAGATCCCTGCTGTATTTTGCTCATGGACCTTCTCACCTGGGCTCACCAGTTATAGAAATTCTGTGCTGGAAATCCCAGAATCCTGGAGCAAAGCTGTTTGTGCCCCTCTGGGCTGACTCTCATGAATTCCATGTGGAAGGTACAATCTGCTGCTCAGGTGCAGCCCTCCCTTTTAAGAACATGTTCTCCAGTGATCCCTAAACCACTGTCTTTTTCTTTGACTTCAATAAATCCTAAAAATTCAAATTACATCCCATGCTTGTAATCCCAACAGCAAACACACCCCACGACTGCCAAGGAGAGATGGAATGTGGACATTCTGGGTAATGGCGTGTTGGCTTCACCTGCCATTCCAGGCCACTCTGTGTCACAGTCATCAGTGCTAATAATGATAATAATTTCATCCCAAATGACATGTTTCACCCAAAGATCCCAAGCTGGGGTTTATAGACTTCAACTTGGCCTCAAAACACACCAGGATAGCCCAGCACAACCATGGATGTCCAGATTTACTAATTTTCTTCCTCTTTTTTTGTAAAATAAACTTTATTTCATCTAAAATATCACAGATTAATAAGGTTGAAGAAATACAAGATATTTGGGGAAACTTGTGTTCCTCACTACAACCAGGAAATCTCCTGCTCCACCTTAGTGTGCCTCCAGATCTCTCCCTCCAGAGGAAAATGGGAAAGAGACCGTTCCCCCCCAGCCTTCCCAGCCTGCAGAGGAAAACCTCCCTCCTCTCCCTGCCTTGGCTGGGATCCCTGAGCTCCCACAGGCAACCTGCCCTGGGGATCAAAGTTACACTCCTCAGTCTCTTCTCCCATGGAAAAATATCAGTTAAGGATGTAAATTACTGGAAAAGCCAGGACCCCATGGGAAGGAAGGCCTGAGGAAGTCCTCCACTCCGTCTCCCAGTCACCAGCTCCTTTGCCAAAGGGTCGCTCCTGCAGCTCCTGTCCCGGGGCTGGGCTGCTCAGGGACTGTCCCTGCACAAAAAAAAAGGAATTCTTGTTCTGGTGTGCTCTGGGGGAAAACACATCAGCACTGGTATAAAAGCTTCTGAGGCTTTTCCTGAAAGAGAGCTCTTACAAATAGATTTTCCAATATTTCTGACGGTGGGAGAGATTTGGAGGCTGAGGAATTGGCACGAGCACA
Organism: Corvus hawaiiensis; assembly: GCF_020740725.1. NCBI lineage: Eukaryota > Metazoa > Chordata > Aves > Passeriformes > Corvidae > Corvus > Corvus hawaiiensis. Next base: position 1,048,298 of record NC_063220.1, on the reverse strand, counting down.
GTGCTCCAGAAGGATGAACAGCTAAGGAGTTATTGAGGGCTGCTGTGGATCTATGGATGTTTACTGAGTCTGTGTGTGCAGACCATCACTGGGGACAGCTCTAAGCCAGTCCCAGCATGTGATCCACACCTCCAAACAGGGGATTAAACACCGAGCCAGGAGCTCGGCATGCAGGGGGCAACCTCAAAGCAGAGTCCCTGAACATTCCAGTTTCCCTGCCCCACCTCCAGGCAGGAAATGAGAAGGACCCTGCGTGGCCTTTGACTGCTCCAGCCGTGCTGTGGAAGGGCAGTGGTCCCCTCGCTGGTGGCTCAGGGATGATCCATCCCGCGCTGCCCGGCCGGGCGTTCCCCATGCAGAGTCGCACCTGCAGTGGAGCTGCTGCTGCTCCTACAAAGCAGCTTCACTTTCTGCAAGTATTTCAAGAATGTGTCAGAGTCACAGACTGCTTGGAAGGGACCTTAAAGCCCATCCAGTGCCAAGCTCCAAGCCCTGTCCAACCTGACCTTGGACACTGCCAGGGACCCGGGGGCAGCCACAGCTGCTCTGGGCAGCCTGTGCCAGTTTGCTCGTTTGAACAGTGACAATAAACCTCATCACTTGCCAGTGCTGCTCAAAGCAGATGCCAAGAAATCTGTTTGGACACTTGGCTGTGTGACCCACGCTGCGTTCTGTCTGTCTCATGCTCCAGCCCTCACTGCTCCTGCTCTGAGACCTCTTCTTTCTCTGTGTAGGATTGTAAAGAGTGCCTGACAAATACAAAAGTGCCCATCGTGTTGTAACAATTCTAAGAGTGATCAGTGCAGCCAAAGGCCAACATTATGTTTTATTAAACCTGCTGAAAAGTTTATGGGCTCCCTCCAAACAAGGCTTTCCCCTCTCACCACATCCCATCGGCTCTCCTGAGCACACACTGCCGCTTGCGGGATGTTCCAGGGACAGAGGATGTTTATGGGCCATCTTTTCGTTGTACCATTAATATAACAAAATAGTGCCAATGGCCTCATGCACTCACACAGCTGAACAATGAGGAATCCCAAAAGCACCTCTAATTAAATAGGAATTCCTTAAGAGGTTCCATGGTGGGGTTTGCTCCCCATTTATCAAGAAAGCAAGTGATGCCAGAAAATAAAGTGTCTCCATGTTTAATAGAGGATTTTTTAGGCTGAGGCTTCTAATGGAACACTTTCAGTGTGTTTTACAAGAGGAACAAACACATTTGGCACAGATCTGCAACTCACACCCCCGGGAGCTCTGCCTGCACCCAGAGCACGGCAGGAGCTGTGCTGGGCAAACGGGGCTTGGGAGGCCGAGCAGGAGATGCTGCTCTCCATGTCCCAGCCCCTTCCCTGCATTTCCATCCTGCTCCCTGGACAGCCCGTGCTGTCTGTGAGCTCCAGCTGTTCCCACAGGCTGCACTGAGCAGCTCCAGGAGCAGCAGATTCCTGGATCCCGCTCTCCAGCTGCGTCCCGTGCTGCACACCAGGGGCTCTGTAATCCCAGATTTTCAAAGTTCTTGTGTTTTCCCTAATCTGTTTATCGTGGGCTGGGACCTGCTGCCTCACACCCCTGGCTGAGAACCAGGTGTGATACTCCCCAAATCCTCTGGAGAACGTCAGCATCCCCGTGGGAATCTGCTCTCCCCTGGATGTGAGGATCCTTCAGCCAGCATCGCAGGGAGCAAGATTGCTGTGCTGAACCAAGGCAGAAACCCACCCGAATGCAGTAACCAGCTCTGCAGAGCCATTTGGCCGAGTCCAGGATTCAGGACCTCTGGGGCAGCCACCACAGCAAACTGGGGAATAAGGACCAGGAGTGGCCGGGGCAGCTCCGCTCCTGTTCTGAGTGCAGGCCACGCTTCCCATTCCGCTCATTTCGCTCCTTTGTTCCTTTTATTCTCCAGGTGCTTTGATTCTGAAAGGGAAAATCCGTACACAAATAAGGTGATCCATAATGGACTCCAGCGGGAAGGAGAAGCAGGATGAAGCAGCCTAAAGCAGAAGGAGCTTTGAAACAATAATGTTTATGATGGGAATATATAATTTCATTTTGCTGGGATTGCCACAGGCACGGGAAGGAAGGGGGTTGTCCGCATTTACCTCTTCTGAGCTGCGGACAGGGAAGGGCATTCCCAGCTCTCCTGTGTCGCAGGAGAACCCTGGGATCCGTTCCCTCCATCCCTCCCTCCACAAACCCCTCTTTCGATGTCACCCAAGCACGAGGAGCGGGCTCAGACCCCAGCAGTCTGCCCTGCACGGGAATCAAACATCTCCTCCCGGTACAATCCCGGCTTCAGCGCAGGGGTTTAGGGCTCGCGGGCGCCTGGCTGGGCTGCGCTAATTGAAATGTGCCTCATTAGGGGCGATTTGATTGAATGTGAGGACCGTCCTTCCGCTTCCCTCTCCCAGACGGGAAGTCGGTGATCCCGGGCTCACACCCATCAAGTTAAAAAAGCAGGAGGAATTGAAATCGGTTTGCTGAGCAGCTGCCACCGCGCTGCATCCCGCGGGGCCGGTGATTTCCCGGGATTAATCCACTCCCGGAACGCCACGGCGCTCTGCCTCCGGGGAGAGGCTCTGATTGCAGGAGGGGTGATGTGAGAAAAAGGTTAAAAACCCTTAAGCCCCAGCTCGCGACTACAAACGAGCTCCGATGGAAACAGTTTTTCTCTACCTGACGGGATTTGGCTGGGAAACGTTCCTTAGTCAAACAGTCCTGGTTTATTGACAATTCCCTCTGCCCCACAGGGAATGCAAGCTCCCACAGCCGCCTCTCCCGCCGGGCACAGCAGGCCGGGGTGCTACCTCACATCGAGGACCGCTTTAGGGTTTTGCTGATATTGCTCCAAAAAGTGAAGTGTCCTCAATTCCCATCCATCGAGAGCCCTTCTGGTGCTGACCAGCGCTGTCAGTGGCGCCCAGCCAGGCCCGGGTGACTCCTTTGGGACCAGGACATCGCTCTGTCCGCACCAAATGCCACCTGGGCAGAACGTGGAGCCCAGGAAGGAGCACCCAGCATTTCACACCTGGAGGGGACACGGGGGGTTGGGGGCTGCCCTGGTCACCCCCCACTCTTATCCTGCTTTTAATTGCAAAGAGAGAGGACCACGCCCCAGGACGGCTCCGGAATAGCCCCTCATTTGCATATGTGATGACTTGTGATGGTATACATTGGGCAGCCCTCAATTAAGTTACAAATGGGTTAAATTTTCATTTTCCCTTTGAAAATGTCATTGTCTGTTTGGGAGGAATGTCTGAACAGTGGCAGGGGAGAGCAGCTGGGAATGGGAGCTCTAAGGGAGGAGCTCAATAACACTGCAAAGAATTTCTCATCAAGAATTTCCCCACAAAGTGCTTTTTCCATCAGAAAAGGCTCACTCATCAAAGTAAAAAGTTTCCATAGAAGCTCTTCAGCCCAGTGAAGCATTTCTGTGAGACGGTCCCCACAGCCAGGGCAGGATTTTTGGGCACATTCTGCAGAGTGGAGACCAGCTCCGACTCCTCACTTTCATAGAGGCACAGAATGGTTTGGGGTGGATGGGACATTCAAGATCATCTCCTTCATGGCCAGGGATGCCTTCCACTAGGCCAGGCTTCCCAGGGAACTCTGCTGTCCCTCAGCAGCCCCGGGATGGAGATCTCCCACCCTTTTTCAGGCACTGCTCCACGTAGGACATCCCACATCCCTGCACTGTGGGTGTGCCATGCTCAGCCTCACCTCAGCCAGCACCCAAACCAGACCCATGCCTCCTCCTCTTCCAGGGGCCATAAAAGGGTCGGGAGGTTAATTCCCACCAGAGGAAGGTATTTTTTGAAATCTTTCATTTTTGGCACAACAAAACCCACTTCAATTATATTCTAAAGGGAAAAGGAAACAAAGCTGGGTAGGGCTGTGACCCACATGTAACAGTTTTTTGGTCAAGATCACTCATTTTTACCCTGGGCTCAGTCTCCTGTCGCAGCAGTTTTATGTCCTTGCAATTCCATTGGCACCGATGAAATCGCCCGTGAAAGTGTGAACTGCCAGTGAACCTGTAATCAGTCTCAACGTGGGCAGCCCAGAGTTCCCCCATGTCGGCATTATACTCTTCAAATTCCTTAAATTTTTACTTTTCCAGCAAAAGTCAGGCTGCTGTAAAGTCAAAGAGTGCACAATGACCTTGGGGCGGCCCGGCCCGAGCCCGGCTCTGGAGAATTCCTGTTGAGTGCCGTGGGGTGCCCAGCCTGGGAATGAGCTGGAATGGAACCAGGACAAAGCTCCCCGAGCTGTGCCCTCCTGTACAGCACAGCCCCTCCCTGAGGGGCACACAGACACCCCGCAGCAAACCACACATCCTCAGAATCCCAGACTGGTGTGGGTGGGAAGGGACCTTAAAGCCCATCCAGTGCCACCCCTGCCATGGCAGGGACACCTCCCACTGTCCCAGGCTGCTCCCAGCCCCAATGTCCAGCCTGGCCTTGGGCACTGCCAGGGATCCAGGGACAGCCCCAGCTGCTCTGGGCACCCTGTGCCAGGTCCTGCCCACCCTCCCAGGGAGGGTGGCTGTTGGGGTCCCTCCCCTGCCGTGTAGCCCTGGGAGAGGGGCCCTGAGGGCACAGGCACGGGGTTTCCTGCCCCTGCTCAGCCTCGTTCCCATTGGTTGGTTTGTGTTCCCTGCGCGGGCAGAAGGACCCTTGGTCCCGTGACTGGAACAGTTCCTCAGCGGAGCCCCGGCCATGCGGCTGGAGGAATAAACATCTCTGAAACAGCTATCAAGAATCTGTCTGTCCATATATATTTCCTTTCCACGGGACTCCTGGTTTGATATATGCGTGTTGCAGGATCCCCACTGCAACAAATGGTGGAGATTTGTGAGCAGAACGGTCCCCGATCCCTAAGCGACTGATTTGTGTGAGTAAACCCTGGAAACTTTGGATTCCTCTTCTTGGTTTTGCTTTGCTATTCCGTATCTAAACTATGGAGGAACGGTGGGAAGACTCTTGGCTCTCAGAGCCGCATATGGACATTTATCTTAAACTTAAAATGATTCTTGAACAACGATTTGTAAATTTTAGCTTGATTCAAGCTCAGAAAGAACTGAAACACTTCCTGGCATGGTTGTTTAAGAACTTTTTCTATGTTTCTTGGGATTTAATTCTTATCAAGGGCTTTTGGAAAACCGTTTGGACACAGTTAATACTGGAGTCAAAATATATGCCGATGGAAGAATATTTTCGTGAATATTATTTAGTTACCGAGACTGTTGAGCAGTGTCAGCTGTGTCCTGGCGAAGGGAAGCCTGGCGCAGGGACCGTGCGGCCCAGGCCACGTGCACCGAGCGCTCTGCGAGCAGCAGCGAGGCAGTTCCCGCGTGCGGGCGGAGCCACGCGAGCCGCAGTGTCGGTGGCGGAGCGAGGAGCGGCGGGAGCGGCGGGACCCGGCGGTGCCCGAATGGCCCCGTGCAGCGCGTGGTGGAGCGAGCCCCGGGAACGCCCGACCGAGAGGGGCGGCGCGCGGGCGGCGGCTGGCGGCGATGGCGGTGGAACGGAGCCGGGCCCAGCCGAGACGCGCGCTGGAGCGGAGCGCGGGGGAGTCGTCGCTCGGGGGCCCGGCCGAGACGTGGGTGCAGCGCCCGGCAGCGGCAGCGAAGCTGCGACCAGAGGAGGCGACGCACGGAGAACTGAGCGGCGTGGCCCGGCCCGGCCCGCGCAGCCCCGAACGTGACCCCGGGAAGAGCGCGCAGGCACCAGCAGCCCCGACAATTCCAACACGGGAGCGACCGAAAGAGACAGCAAAGACGCAGCGAGACAGAAAACAGCAGCCACTCGGAAAAAGGAAAAGATCATAGCAACTAAGACCTTAGGGATAGTAAAATGGTATAATGTTAAGCAAAATTATGGTTTTATAACAAGGTGTGACAACCAGCAAGACATATTCGTGCATAGAACTGCTATTAAAAAGAATAACCCTGAAAAATGCATCCCAAGCTTGGGAGATGGAGAGGTGGTGGAATTTAATATTGTAGTAGGGAGAAAAGGGTTACAAGCATCGCAGGTCACTGGGCCTGATGGTGTTCCTGTAAAAGGCAGTATATATGCAAAAAATCGTAGTCATGTTAGACAGTATCTCCATTGTAAGCCCCCCCTACAGTCTCCCTTTCCTAATCCCACCTTTCCCTTTTACCCTATGTCCTATTACCCCCAGTGTATTCCCAATCCGTTTTTTCATCCATGGTTTCCCTCACAAAACCATGCTTTTGCCAATTGTTTCCCCAAAAATCCCTTTCCAATGCCGAGTGGGGGATGAAAAGGGGGAGGGAAGAAGTTAAACCCTCTCCTGCCTCAGTTTCCCCACAAAGCATGCTCAGAGTTCTGTCTCCCTTCTGTCAGCCCTAAGATGTTCCACAGAATCTGTTTGGACATTTAAAGACTCAGGAGGGTGGCTTGTTTTGTTTTGAAACTGTTCTTGTTATGTTTATCCAGTTGTTTTCATTCTCCTTTTATTAAAATAAAACGGGTGAGGTGTTGGGGTCCCTCCCCCGCCGTGTAGCCCTGGGAGAGGGGCCCTGAGGGCACAGACACGGGGCTACCCTGCCCCTGCTCAGCCTCGTTCCCATTGGTTGGTTTGTGTTCCCTGCGCGGGCAGAAGGACCCTTGGTCCCGTGACTGGAACAGTTCCTCGGCAGAGCCCCGGCCATGCGGCTGGAGAAATAAACATCTCTGAAACAGCTATCAAGAATCTGTCTGTCCGTATATATTTCCTTTCCACGGGACTCCTGGTTTGATATATGCGTGTTGCAGGATCCCCACTGCAACAGGTGGCAGTGCCCAAATCCCCCACAGACTCCTGCTTTTTGGGGGATGCAGGGAGATGATGTAGAAATGCACTCACACACCTCAGGCAGAGGAAATGTTTAAACCCAGTTGTAAAAACATCTTGGTTAAGGGTCAACAATTGATTAAAAAATGGATTACTGGGAAATAAGCATGGGAAAGCTGTAGGAAGTTTGTTAGGGGTTTTTAATAGTTCTTAAGCTCAGAATTCCCCTTTCACAGATTTGCGTCTTTCCTTGAAATACTGCAAAAGAGAAGAAAAAAGAAGATACAGCATTTGTTTTGTTTCTGCAAGAAAACTCAACCCATTTCCTCTTGGGCCAGCCTAACCCATGATTTAATTTCATTGTTTTGATATTTGCAGAGTAAACCAGGACCAATCAAAGTTTCTCTTGGCCTCAGGTGGGGTGTTGGGAACTGTTCCTGCATCCATCAGGTTGCTTCCATGGATTGTGGGGTCCCTGATGCTGTTCTCTATTTCCAGCAGTACAGCAGGACCCACCCAGAGGGAATTGATGACCATCAGACAAGAAACCCTGACTTTCTTTGCCATTTGATTTTTCTCAGTTCCTATACCAGATATAATTTTAGGGATTGAGAGCTGAATACGGTTCTTGTAGTGCCCCTGTTCTAGAAAGCAGCAGAGAAAAAAAATACAGTTCAGATTATGAGCTTCCTCCATCTTGTTCACTTGGAAAACTGTGTATTTTAAATCAAGTTTTATTTCTGTCCATTATAGACACTCAATAAATCTTTGATTTATACAACTAAACACATTGTGGTATAAAAATATCCATTTAATTAACATTCCACAGTGCTAGGAGCCTGCACTCTCCTCCTGCTTAGGTGAATCATTAGGGGCTCATCTGTCATTCAAACTGAAATACTCTTTAAATTGAGATACAATATTTAAGGCTGTTCACTGTAAATCCAACCCTGAAATATAGCTGTGCTCAGAAGCCCTTTGTTCACAAAGCCCAGACAATTAAAATGTGCTAATGACATGCAGACTGTTACAAATTCATCATGCTCAATTTGTGCTGATGAGAGTTTGACCAGACACTCAACCATCACCCAGAGACAGGGGTGGGGCAGCTGCATTGTGAGATTCCCGATTTCCTGGGATGCCAAAGCACCAGAGGACACGGAGCCTTGGGCCAAGGGAAACCACGAGGGCAAAATGGTTTATTAAAGGCAAGAGGGGGCAAAGCCAAAACCAAGAGGAGCTGGAGGAGCTGGCTGAGGCTGCACAGGGACCCAGCCCCTGCAGGGATCCCTCGTCCCCAATCCCTCTCCAGCTCTCCTGGAGTCCCTTTAGGCCCTGCAAGGGGCTCTGAGCTCTCCCTGGAGCCTTCTCCTCTCCAGCTGAATATTCCCAGCTCTCCCAGCCGGTCAAACACACCCAGTCTCTGACCAGCACTACCTGTCCTTCACACTTGCAGTTTTCCAAGCTGCAGCTCCTGGAGCAGTCCCTCATTGGTAGGGAGCTCTCCAGCGCCGTGCTCCGCAGTGATAGAACAGCTGGACAGATGCCCGGGCAGCACTGCCCAGACCCTCTCGCTGTGCCTTTATCTCTGCCCTGATCCTTTCTCTGGGAGGAAATGAGATCAACCCTACCAGAAATGCTAATTTTCCTCACGTCATTTTTACTGCCTCAGAAGTTTTTTCAGTTCTCTTGTAGGCGAGAGCGGATCGGAAGCAGGGACAGCTGGTTCCAAACGCTTCCAGGAGCGGCTCCTGCACTGAACAGGCAGCTCTGGCTGAGGCTGCCCCTGCCACAGCCCTTCCCTCAGATCCTCTCTGTGGATCCTGCTCCTTCCTTAACAGCAGCAGCGCCTGTGGAGCAACCTGGGATGGACATTGGTTCCTGAGGCAGCTCTGCAGAGCAGGGCCTTGGTCTGGGCATCTCAGCCTCACACAGGCACAGCCCTCACCAGCCCCGAGAACAGAGCCAGAACCTTCTCCTTGGCAGGAGCTTCTCCCTCTGCACAAGTCCCTGACAGGAGGGGGCAGCCGGGGGGGTCGGGCTCTGCTGGCAGGGAACAGGGACAGGAGGAGAGGGAACGGCCTCAGGCTGGGCCAGGGCAGGCTCAGGGTGGATATTAGGGAAATTCCCTCACCAGAAGGGCTGCCCAGCCCTGGCAGAGCTGCGCAGGGCAGGGGTGGAGTCCCCATCCCTGGAGGGATTTACAGCCCTGTGGATGTGGCACTTGGGGACATGAGGCAGTGGTGGCCTTGGCAGTGCTGGGAATGGTTGGACTCGATGTTCCCAGAGAGCTCTTCCAGCCTAAACTATTCTGTGATTCCATGAACTTGGTGCCCCTCACTCTCCACCAACACCTCCCACTCCACTGCCAACACGCAGGCAGGACAATTTTTGGGGAAATCTATAGGGGCAAGGTCCAGCTCAGCCTCCTCTCCTGGCCAAAGGAAGGACCTTCCCTGCTAACTGGTTTCTTGGGCTGAAGCATTAAGTCTCTCTATTTTCTCTCTATAATTCTAACTCATGAGCCTGAGAATTTCTGTGTTAATCTTCGCTGCAAAACAGACAGCCCACATCCTTCACCAAGCTCTGATCTACCCAAAGAAACTGCACAACAGCAAACTGCACAAGGGTGCTGAACCCCAGGCACAGTCCTGGGGCTTCGTCTCCAACTGCTACCAGAGCTCGTATAACCTGATTCCTTTCTAGGGAGCCCCCAGGAAATGAGAAGTCTTACACAACGTGGGGGAGGGAATAAGTGAAAAATTTGCATGCTTCAGGCTCTGGTAGCAAAAAAATTACTTTGAAAAGTATTTGCAGTTGAGCTGATTAAAAAGCAATTTGTTTCCCTAATTATTTGTTAACTAATAAATGGTTAAATACCTCGTTTTATAAGAGAGCAGCTTAATTTTCCGAATTCTTTGCTCGATTTGTAGATTAACAGATTTGTTTGAAGTAGTACATCAGTGTTTTACTCTCAATAAATAATGTTACACATTCTGTCTCCTTCAAAGGGCATTTCCAGGTGTTTGTGGGGCAGAACCATCTGCACCTCACCCTATGGAGAGAATCCAGCACCACCAGGGCAGAGAGAAACCAGTAAAGCCACAGGAAGGGACATCCCAAGCAGGGGCACATCAGTGCAGTTCTCCCAGGATAATGGATTTACTCCAGTCAGGACCTGACCCAGCAGAGGCACTGATTTGTCTCTCTTTGCTTTAATTTCCCCCAGATTTCTGATGAGTTCTCCAACCAGGAGAGGAGGCAGCGCTCCAGCTCCACACTGCAGTGCTGGATCCCAGGAAGGTGCAATGGGGAGTGATGGGGTTTCTGTTCAAACAGGAACACTCCCCTCCCTGTGTGCAGGACCCACAGAGGCCCTGCAGGTGTCTGGAATCCCCTCTGCCATGGCCCTGCAGGTTACCAGCTCCAAGCTCCCCATGAAGTCTCCCTGACAGGAGGATTCAGTTACAGGGTTTGGAGGAGGAAAGCAAAGCCAAGCCCCAAATCTTGGGCTTGCTCATGTCCCGGTGTGATGGACAGGAGTGGGAATGGCTTTGCAGGGTCTGAGGCACTGGTGAATTACCATTACTGCTAAAAATATTTATCACTGAGTCTGTACTAAAAAGAGACCAAATGAAAAACAACATTTGGCTTTTTTGGGAAGCACTGACCAAAAAAGAGCACATCGCAGGGATCAGGCCTTGCTCTGTGGCAGCTCAGAATGGGATGGCAGGGAGCAGACATCTAAAAATACAACAGATGGAATTAAAATTGAGAAAGAATATCCAAACACATGGCCCAGGGAAAGCAAGCATGGAGTTTTCTATCTCAGACACTTTATTTGAGCAGTGCTGCCTAGCAAAGAGTCTGCACTGGGAGAAATCTACTTGATATATTTCTAGGTTTACTAGAAGGTGATCTTTGAGAACCCTGAATTTTGGTACATTTGTTCCTTGTTTGCTGCTAATCATCTCCTCCTGGAGAGTTGTGAGCCTGCAGCAGGGTCACCAAAAACTGTCTGAATCCCAAAACAAGAGGCTGAGTCACACCAGCAGCCTGTAAAGCAGTAACGCCCCCACAGAGATCCCAGGACGACTAACGTGGGTTTGTGTTCTCAAAAGAAACAGCTCCCAATTTGCCTCTAAATTGGCAGCATGACAGTGATGTTTGGAAACTTGAAATCTTGATATTTAAGGTATATTTTGCTGCCATGTCTCCGTGCCAGGAGCACAATGTGTGCTGGGTTAGAACTGGATTTGAAAGGTCAAGTCAAACCCAAGCCGAAGGTTTAACTCTGGATGGGGACTCTAAATGATTCATTCATCTTAAATTACACATTAGGCTAACATTTTATTACATTAATATAATGGCCACCCACTCACCCTATTACCAGCAGGACCTGCCTCTAACATCAATATTACTCATGGGTCTTCCACACTAATGTACAACTACTTCTATATTTTAACACTTGGGGAGGGAAAAGCCAAACCAGACCTGTGTGGAATTCTGATTCCCTGCCAAAACCTGTTTCAATTGGCAGCATGCAACTTTAATGAGGGGTTTTGTGATAGTTGGGAGCCTGGCACTCTGAGCAAGCCTGAATTTTAATTTTGAGTTATTCAACCACAGAGCCAGGCACACATTAACAAAAAAGCAATTACTCCTGACATCCCAGCACTTCCCCCATGTCATTCCAGAGCAGAAATGGGAGATGAATGGCGACTTCAAGTCACAGATAGAAAACTGAGGAGAGTCAAAGTGCTGCTTTTCATTCCAAAAAGGGGGATTCAAGGTTTCAAAGCACAAGAGACTCAAGGACAGTTAACGTTAAGCAAAGTTTAGGCTCCCACTTGTCCAATCAGTGAATTTTTCAAAGGCAGAATTAATGACAAACTGGCTGGGACAGGCACTGACAGAGACCTTGGACATGTGAAATAATGTCCCTTCTCTGCCTGTGCCTCTGTGCACAGAGCAGGGAAAAGGCTGGAGCAGGGAGCGGGAGGTGGGGTGGGGATGGAACAACGATGGGATGGGGATGAGGATAGGGAGGGGCTGGAGCCTGGGATGGGATGGGATGGGATGGGATGGGATGGGATGGGATGGGATGGGATGGGAGAGCGAGGCTGTGGTGCCAGGGAGTGCTCATCCCCAAATCTGCTCCAGTGCCCAGACACTCCAAAGTGTCCACAGGAGTGCCATCAATGGGATGAATTAACGGGATCTTCCTCTGATCTAACATCTGGAGGAGCTGAACTCCTGCAAGGACCTCCCAATTACAGGTGTACTCCTGGAAGATTCAAAGGCCCTGCTTTTGGAAAGGGAAGATTTGATCATTTCCAGGGCAGATCCCGAGATAAGAAGGAGCTGGGCTCGGTGGCACCTCACCACACAGACTTCCAGAGGAGGCTGCTATATTTAGATCTGCTATCTGCATGTATGCATAATCAAGTGGCTCACCACATTATTCACGGAAATATGCAAATGAGATTTACGTGCCGTGCATTTTCTAGGCTCTAATTTGAGAAATATGTTTGGGCAAATTCCGAGCGGGCTCTGGGAGGAAAATGAGCCAACCTGTAAACTGGAACAAACTACAAAAGTAATTCTTCAGGAATTATTACAGCCTTAGACTCGCACACAACTGGAGCTGAGAGGATGCTGAGGGAATAACCAGCACGTTACTCTCAGTCTTAGTATTACTTAAAAGTTTTTTCTCCTCACATTGGCCTGGCTCAGCACAAGAATCACCTAATTGTCTGATAAGTACATGCAAAATTACTTCTAGTGGGTGCCGTGTCATATGCAAATCGAGCCTGTTAGTGGCTTTTCAGTGATAGCAGTCAAAATAATTATATTTGCTGCTCACAGGAACAGCCACTGAACACCACTGGGCAAAATGAGGTTTTATGTACAAGAAAAAAGAAAGGCAAAAAAATAAAATTCCGTGTTTTCTTCGCTGTTCAATATGCATAAAAGTACCTGCAGGAATATTGTGCTAAAAATCTGCCGTGCAGCCCCACAGAGCACACTTTTAATAACAATTGTATCATCACCCACTAATCCAAAACTGACACTGTTTGTCCTCAGGTATTTGCAGAATTCTGCTTTATCGCTCATGATTGGAAAAATGCAAATTATGCCTTTTTCCTTCTATTTTCCATTCACATAGCAAGTGAGAAAGCCTTTCTAACTCATTAAAAAGCTCATTTGTCACATTCTTTTTCAATTAACTTTGCCCCTTTGTTTTCCATATTTAATCCATTTCTGAAAGGCATTGCTTCCCACCAGCTCCAAACCCGTGCCTGCCAGAGAAGGGACTAATCCTGATCCACTGGTGTCACACAGAGCAAAACTTCCCCACTCCCATCCTCCTCCGTTCTCCACTCTTTTGGAGAGGCCAGGGGAGGCTCCAGGATGAGCAGAGGGATGGAGCAGCTCTGCTGGGAGGGAAGGCTGGGAGAGCTGGGGGTGCTCAGCCTGGAGAGGAGAAGCTTTGGGGTGACCCCACTGTGGCCTCGCAGGGCCTGAAGGAGCTACAGGAAACACGGAGAGGGACTGGGGACAAGGCATGGAGGGACAGGACCCAGGGAATGGCTTCCCAGTGCCAGAGGGCAGGGCTGGATGGGAGATTGGGAAGGAATTGTTCCCTGGGAGGGTGGGCAGGCCCTGGCACAGGGTGCCCAGAGCAGCTGGGGCTGCCCCTGGATTCCTGACCTGGCCAAGGTCTCCTCCACCTCCTCCTCCTCCTCAAGGATTCGTGGCAGCAGAGACATGTCTCACATGGACATTCCAGACACCTCATTAAGAAATGTATGTTTTAACACTGGTGGAAATTGGCTTTGTACATTCCTTCCCTATTGGGCTTGTGCAGAAAAGGTCCAAGTTTCATTAGAGCATTTATGAAATATTTGGTAGCCTCAGATGGAGAATGCTCTTCACACAGAAAGCACCATAATTAACCACAAATCACTGAGCATACCTAGAATTTGTTAAAAGGGAAATAACTTCAGCGGGAAGCTATCAATTTTTGAACTTCAGGTGTCTTCAAGCTGCTGGAGATACCAATGGCATTAAAAACAAGGCTTAGGTGTTTAGGTAGCTCTAGTGCTGAATAAAGAAGTCTCATTGCATCCACACTTTACTATCACTACTTTTAGATAACTCTTCTTTCTCCTCTCCATTTCTCTGCCTTTTTCCATCCACCTGCAGAATTGCCATGTTAAGACTTAACCAGGAACAAGTTTGTCTCTCCCCGAGTGTTTGTGTGAAATTGCCTGAGACCAGCAGAATGAGGGACAGTTGTGTGTCCTCTGTCAGTGCACACAAAGCTCTTCACAGAAGCCACAAGTGGAAGTAGGAAATTATTATTATGGGATCACTCAGAAATGTTGGTTGAAACCTGGAACAGAAAATATTTTGTTCCTGTTCTTCCGGGATTTTTTTCCCCAAAAAGCTCAGTACAAAGCTGTTTATGGAAATTAATTCTAATGGCTTCATAGAATCTTCTGTTCCCACTTCACATTACACAAGTCTTGCCACAAAGGAGATAATAGGCATGGGATATATTGAATTAGTAGATAAAGTTCTTATCTGTTCCTCTACATTACTTCCCTGGGTCTGAAATGACAAGTCATAGTTATTAAAACCATGGCAAATTGCCTGTGATTAACAAGGAAATAAATATATTATCCTAATAGAATTATCTCCTCTATCTGAAGCCCATGACAATTTCTGACAACCGTCCCTGAAAAATACTTTGCATTCCAGTTACCCCAGGTCTGAGGAGAACATCCTGAGCCATTAATGAACTGACCTTGCAATTAAAGCACATCCTATGGAGCTGGATCCCTCGTGCTGTGAGGGCCTGGCAGGACAGAGGGGAACTTTAGGTGTCTCCTGAAGGGAAACAGGAGTTCACCAGTGAGAGATTGGGAACAAACAGCTGTAAATTTTCCGTAAAGAATGCTATAAATGAAATACGAGCTGAAGGAGGGCAGATTTAGATGGAATATTGGGAAGGAATTGTTCCCTGGGAGGGTGGGCAGGCCCTGGCACAGGGTGCCCAGAGCAGCTGGGGCTGCCCCTGGATCCCTGGCAGTGCCCAAGGCCAGGCTGGACATTGGGGCTGGGAGCAGCCTGGGACAGTGGGAGGTGTCCCTGCCATGGCAGGGCTGGCACTGGATGGGCTGTAAGGTCCTTTCCAACCCAAAGCATTCCTTGATTCTGTGAAATATTGAGAACTCCTGGATTTTATAAAACAACAAAAAACATTCCAAACTGAAAATTAAGTGCTTTTCTAAGCAGGGCATTTCTTAACCACAGGAGGTTTATAAACTGCTCTCCCACAGACAAATGATCTCCAAATCTCTTGGGCAGAACCTCCTCCCAGCACAGAGCAGGGCTCCAGCTGTGCCTCCACAACCCGAGGCAGACTGAGGCTAAGCCAAGCAGCACAGCCAGAGAGGGACCCCAGCAAATCACGAGTGCTGTGCCCATTACAGAGCCAGTCCCAGGCAGTGCCCAAGGCTGGCTATCCCATTGCCACGGGCTTCCAAGCTCTTGGGCAAAGACAGGCTCACACCAGCCCGGCCAGAGCAGGCTGGACACACCCACAAGCTGCTCCCCAGCCCGCTGGTCCCTCAGAGGGAGCACCAACACAGAGCTCTCCTCCTCGGAGCACCCAATCCAAAGCAGCTGGCACCCAGGGCCTGGGGTGCTCAGGAAGAGTCCATGCACTGGGATCACCCATTGTTTTGGTTATGCCAGGTAAGTTTAAAAGCCCACCCAACATTCAGATCTTGTTCTTCCATCCTTATCAGACAGGTGACCTGAAATGCTCTCCAGCACGGCTCTGGGAAAGGGGAGTCAGCAGTGCTTCAGGCTGCAGCTGTTCAGAGCAGGGATTCCACAGAGGATGCTCCCTCTGAAAAAGCTAAAGCCAAAACTGCGTTATGACATGGAGGGAAGTGCTCCTGTCTCCAGCCAGGCCTGCTGAGGGATGTTATGAGCAGCAATAACAGAATTTGTTTCACAGAAGCATGAGGAGTATTTTGGAAATGATTGCCAGGATGGGAATCCTGCTTCTCTTGGCACCAAACAAACACACAGCAATGAGTATTTTCCTAATAACAGGAGATTAAAGCTGGAAATGGGAACTGCAGAGAGAGATGAACAGCATCCAGCCCCAAATTCCAGCAGGGCCAGAGTGACTGGGTCAGGCAGCAGCGGGAGCCAGGGCCCACCCACTGCCAGCAGAGGATGTGTGGACCACTCTCATTTCAATTTTACCACTGGCAGTGACAGCTGGACAGGCAATAAAAAGAAAATGAGGCCTAGGTGAGCCATGGCTTTGGAGAAGATGGGATCAGAAATCAGGGGGAAGCCACATCTCAGCACCCCAGGGTCTTGCAGCACCTTTGCCCTCCTGGTACTGCTCAGGTTTCCCATTTGGGTGTGAACACCATCAGTGCCACGGTTGCTCAAGCACTGCTTTGTGTTTAAATACTTCCTAAGTACAGCCAAAGCTCTTGCAGAAACTTCTTACTCTGACAAATTCAGCTTTCCTGCAGTCAAGCCAGCCTAAAAAACAGCCTCTGCATTCCTTTAATGAGGCTTCCTTTAATATTTAGACCAAAATATTATGATTGTAGTTATTAATTAGGCATTCCCTAAGTACTGTTTATCTTTGTATTTGAGTCATTTCCTGAGAGTATCTTCATGAAAGCACCTGCCAATTCGGCTCCAGAAATCACACACAAAACCAATCTGCATTTTCCAGTCACACCCCTTCTGTTCTGAGTAATGACAGCTTAAATCAGTCATCAGCAGTGCCGGGCTCGCTGTGGCACAGGCAGGAGCACTGACATGGAAATCAGTGTTTGCACTCGCAAATCGATGAGGGAGTGGGGAGGGACCCTTCGAAGGCTTCACCCAGCAGCTGTGCCCTGACACAGCCACGGGCTGCAATTACAGCAACAGGCATTGCAGAACAAATGACACAGAGAAATCTAGTAAAAAAAACCCAAACACACAACAACAATTAAAAAAAAACCCCAACACAACTCCCTAAATTCAGCAGAGAAGGGAATAATCCTGTATCTAATTTGTCCCCTCTAAGTGCCACCCACCAGCACATTACTGAGCCAATGCACCAAGTAACATTTGTAATCAAAGCTAGTAAGAAGAAAAAATGATCTAAAGAACAGATCCAACATTAATAAAACCCCCCAACATTCTAAGCAGATGTTTTTATTCTTTTATTTCTGTGTGTTGCTACCAAAGCAGTTCTGAACTGGAGTGCCTTCACCTGGCGCTTAGGGTTTAAAACCATTCCTGTGATAACACAAGTGTAAAATGGTTGTTGTAACTGTGTAATTACCCACAAGAGAGGTTATGCTGCTATATCTTATATTGTAATTACGGGTGCTGAAGTCCTAGGCCGTGAGCCTCAGCACAAAGATGGAGCAAAGGAGGCTCAGGGGGGACCTTGTGGCTCTGCACAAGTCCCTGACAGGAGGGGGCAGCCGGGGGGGGTCGGGCTCTGCTCGCAGGGAACAGGGACAGGAGGAGAGGGAACGGCCTGAGGCTGGGCCAGGGCAGGCTCAGGGTGGATATTGGGGAAAATTCCTTCCTGGAAAGGGTGCTCCAGCCCTGGCAGAGCTGCCCAGGGCAGGGGTGGAGTCCCTGTCCCTGCAGGGATTTGAAGGCCCTGTGGATGTGGCACTTGGGGACATGGGGCAGTGGTGGCCTTGGCAGTGCTGGGAATGGTTGGAATTGATGTTCCCAGAGGGTTTTTCCAACCCCAATGCCTCTGCAGCTCTGTGATTTCCAGGTGTTGAGCAATGAGGTTTCCAAAGCACACCAGGGTCACAGTGGATCCACTCTGGAGAACACAGGCAGGACCAGGGAGGCAGATCAGAGCCACAGAAGTGTCAGGGGGAAGGGACCCCTGGAGATCACCTCATCCAACCCCCCAGATCTACTTGTAGATGGATCTATTTGTAGATGGATCTATTTGTAAATGGATCTCTGTCTCTGCAGCTCTCAGATACTCTACAACAGGTGGGAGACTGACAAAGTCCTGCTGAATCCCCGCATTAATTCCCTGTGCCCTGCTGAGCTCACACGTTTCAGGCCTGGTCAGGTCTGGTTCTAACCCCGCAGGCTCTCAGCAAGGCAGGACTGTGACCAGGGTCCCCAGCAGGAGCCCCGGGGGCACCACCTGCCCCAGCACAGGACAGACACACCCTGGGATAAAGGGATGAGCTACAGGCAGAGCAGGAGAGACCAAGCACATCCTACAGCCGAGAGAAAATGAGACCGGATCAGCACCTGCTCAGCTGGGGAAAGCATGAGGAAAAACAGACTATCCAACATCTAAATTTCATCTCTTTACCTCCACACACCTGAATTCCAAACACACTTGGGATGAACTTATAAACTGTTTAAGGCAATTAATTCCATCCCATAGTCAGGAGAAGGGCAGCACAGGTCAGCTGGGCTCTTGGAATGAGGAGAGGATCGTGCATCACACACAATGTGCCCAGCAGAAGAAACATCCCACCCAACTCAAGGTGGCACCTGCAGCTCTAAAACATCGCATTTGTATTGGATTTGTCAGTTACCCATCTTCCAATCAATACTTCAAACACAAGTTTACTGAAATTCATTTCTGTAGCAAATCCAAACATCATGTACACTGCAAAGTGGTTTTTTGAAACAAATCATGATGTACACTGTTTGGAAAAAAATCCTAGGTTTTAGGGGAAATTGTATTGTGTGAAAAAGGAAAATTAATATTACTGAAAACCTTTCCATTGTGAGTTCTCTGGTTTTGAACAGCAGCTTCGAGCAAGGTGCCAAGGGAGCACTCACAGAATTCAAAGTATTATTTCAGTGCAGGGTGTGACTCAGTTTCTACCTAAACTGAAATGACATTGGATGCAACCTCAGCCATGGACACCCCACCTGCTCATCCAACCCCTCAATGGCTGAAAAAATACAGATATTAACATAAAGTGGTATTTTAAATTCCCATTCACATGAAGGATCGCTCATCTGGCGGGGTAAAGGACATTTGTGTGCACAGGCTGGGGCAGGGGCTGAGGCAGCATCATGTGAAAGCTGGAGGAGAAAACCTTTGGGTTAACCACCATCAGTGCTTTGGCAGAACCAAGCTTTGCAAGAGGCCAGATCTTCTTTAAAAAGGGGCATTGAAACTTTAAACTGCCAGAGGGCAGGGCTGGATGGGAGATTGGGAAGGAATTGTTCCCTGGGAGGGTGGGCAGGCCCTGGCACAGGGTGCCCAGAGCAGCTGGGGCTGCCCCTGGATCCCTGGCAGTGCCCAAGGCCAGGCTGGACACTGGGGCTGGGAGCAGCCTGGGACAGTGGGAGGTGTCCCTGCCCATGGCAGGGCTGGCAGTGGATGGGCTTTGGGGTCCCTCCCAATCTAACCCCCTCTGGGAATGTGTGGTTCTATGGAATTTTCCAGAATTCCAATAATGTGTTTTCCAATCCCGTTCCCACAACAGGAAGCCATGGAGGATTTGGGAGCCTGGTGATGTCTCAGACCCAAAGCTGTGGCCACCACAGGAGCCGAGGAGCTCTGTCCAGAAGCTTGCCCAGGCAGGACAGGTCCCACTCAATGTCCTTCCCAGCCGTGCTGCTGGGGACATCCCCCGGAAGCAAAACTTCCCATCAGCAAAACCAGAACCAGCGCTGTGGAACAGACACGGCCGGGACGCTCTCCAGGGCTTTGCCAGCCCTCCTGTTACCATAGAAACAGGACAGGAATGCTGCCAGAAGCAAAGGGGATAAAGGGGTCTTTTTGGTCCTTCGTTATCTGACCAGTCATGTGAAATTTGTGTGTCAGGGAATCACAGAATCATCAAGGTTGGAAAAGTTCTCTGAGACCATCGAGTCCAACCATTCCCAGCACTGCCAAGGCCACCACTGACCCACATCCCCAAGTGCCACATCCACAGGGCTTTTAAACCCTCCAGGGATGGGGACTCCACCCCTGCCCTGGGCAGCTCTGCCAGGGCTGGACAGCCCTTTCCATGAATAAATTTCCCCAATATCCACCCTGAGCCTGCCCTGGCCCAGCCTGAGGCCGTTCCCTCTCCTCCTGTCCCTGTTCCCTGCCAGCAGAGCCCGACCCCCCCCGCTGCCCCCTCCTGTCAGGGACTTGTGCAGAGCCACAAGGTCCCCCCTGAGCCTCCTTTGCTCCAGCCTGAGCCCCTTTCCCAGCTCCCTCAGCCGCTCCTGGGGCTCCAGCCCCTTCCCAGCTCCCTTCCCTGCCCTGGACACATTCCCCATCCCTGCCCTGCAGGTCCCCAGGAGCCACGGGGGAATTTGCCCAGCAGGTACCACACACGCCCCAGTGAACACCAGTGGGGCTGCTGAGGCTTCACCACCATCCTTGCACAGCAATGGCACGTGACCTGCATGGGCCTAAACTGTGGGATTTTTGGTCAAAAATAAAGATACATCTGGGCAAGGAAGGGCAAGATGAAAAGCCTGAGTCAATCTGGTCTCCAAATTAGAGGTGTTGGAAGAGAAGTCAGTCTGGGTACTGGTGAAAGGCTAAGGGTAGACACTGGATTAGCTCCCCCTCTGCTGTAATCCAGAGCATCTCCAGATTTCGGGTTTATTCATGAGGTTATTCTCTATCTGAAGGAACTATTTCCTTTCTGACCTGAGAAAAAAGACTTAGAACTTTTCTATTTAAGCACCTGCCTGATAAAAACCTTAATTTGCATTTGCAACGGGAATGTTTTCCCCCACATAAAGCAACTGGAAGGAGCAGAGGTGCAGCAGCGAGTGCACTTCACCTGCCCTTCAACCAGCCCCGAGGGCCCTGTTCACAGGGTTTGTTGAGCACAGCCCTCGGGGCTGGGCTCAAGGACAAACCTGCTTCAAGGCTGAACTACTTTCTGCTGTCCTGTCTGCCTTTTGATGCTCTTGTAGTGGCAGCTGGCACTGGGCTGCAGATCTACAGCAGCCCTGGGCTGGGGCTCTCCCCAGGACAGAGGGGCTGCTCTGTGTCCGGCTCCTGCAGCAGGAAGCGCCTGGCTCCTGCGGGGAAGTGGACAAGAGCAGCACCTTCAGGGGATGCAACATGAACACGGGGACTGTCACTTGCCCCAGGACAGGGCCCTGAGGGTGTCCCAGAGCTGTCTGTAGCTCTTCTGTCTGAGCTACAGCCCAGCCAGAGGGGAACAGAACCAACTCCTCCCACACCTAAACATTTCAATCATAGAATCATGGAATGGTTCGGATGGGGAAATTCACAGGATCCCAGACAGGCCTGGCTTAGAAGGACCTTAAACCCCATCTCATTCCAACCCTGCTGTGGGCAGGGACACCTTCCACTAGCCCAGGCAGCTCAGAGAAGAATTTAACTTCATTTTCATGAACACTTATCTTTCAATTTATCACCCAGACTTCCTTATTATGGCCTATTATGATCTGAGCTTTTTATAATTACCAATTTTTAAGCACAGTTCTGTCTCTTTTCCCTTCAGCTCAGATAAGGACTTATCTCCCTCTAGCAGACAGGGAACATCCCTGGCCAGCAGAGCCCACAGCACAGCCCGAGTTTCCCAGCCCAGGTAGCCCTGGCTGATGCAGGGGCTCAGCCTCCAGCCCAGAGCCCTGGTGCCCTGCTCTCCTCCCAACAAACAGTGTTTCCTCCATCTGGAGCTGCTTTTTCTCAGTCTCTCCTTCTTTCCATCCTGTTCAATGTCTCCATCTCCTCCCAGTCCTGCTCCCTCCGTTTGTTTCTCCTCAGAGCGATGTGATCGACCTTTTTACCCCTTCTCAAACCCTCCACCTCTCTGCCCTCCTTCAGCTCTTTATCTGCACCCACAAAGCCTCCAGCTCTCTGCCCTCCTTCAGCTCTTTATCTGCACCCACAAAGCCTCCTCCTCCAGGCTCCAGAAGCGGTGCCCCCAGCCCAGGCTGCCGTGCTGCCCAGGTACCCCCAGCTCCCCCCGAGGGGAGGTCAGCCCTGAGCCTCTGTTTGTGGCTCCCACTGGCCCCAAAGCCCTGCAGCACCAAAGCAGCAGCAGCCCCAGCTCCTGTCCCACGCCTGCCAGCGCCGGGAGGCACTGCAGGGCTCAGTCCTGCCCTGCCAAATTAGTTCTGCTTGTTAGATAACAGCCCTTGGTTTTGCACGCCAATAACCCTCCGGGCTCTGTAGCAAAGGTTATGGGTGTGGGTAAGTTATTTTCTTCAGAAAGGCACATCTCTCAATCCCACTACTCCCTGTGCTGCTGTGTTCACACCCTGCCCGTGCAGTGGTTTTTAAGAGGTGTAACAGATTAATCAGTTCGTGGCTTTTTCTCCAGTCTGACTTTTTGGATTTTTAAGGGCTTTTATAAATGTTTAAGGTTGGATTGTGCAGAGGTACAAAGCACACAACATAGCAGTAAGAAAACCTGTAAAAACAGTAGTTCACACAAATCAAACAAATACAGCATGGCGAGAGCAAGGTTAGAATCAGCACTTTAGGTAAACCTAGGAAAAGATGAGATTTTAGATGGATTTTTGAAAAGGGCAAATTTTGAAATGGCAGCGCGGCGGAGGGAGGAAATTGTTGTGCTCACTGCAAGTGTCACCTTCCAAAGGCAAACAGGGATGGTTCACTCTCCTCTAACCAAGGAAATGTTTCCTCCATTCAGCAGTTTAATGCCAACTATGAAGGCATAAAGTCAGGTTTTTACAGGCTGTTACTGAAAAAAGGGCAATTGGTATCACAGTATGTGTTGGGTGTTGTTTTGGGATGCAGATTTAAACATCCAGGAACAGAAACAGTGAGGAAGGAATTGTTCCCTGTGAGGGTGGGCAGGCCCTGGCACAGGGTGCCCAGAGCAGCTGGGGCTGCCCCTGGATCCCTGGCAGTGCCCAAGGCCAGGCTGGACATTGGGGCTGGGAGCAGCCTGGCACAGTGGGAGGTGTCCCTGCCATGGCAGGGCTGGCACTGGGTGGGCTTTGGGGTCCCTCCAACCCAAACCACTCTGGGACTCTCTGCCTGCCCCCAAGGGAGCCGTGGCACCACACCAGGGGCACAGTGAGACAGGAGCTCCTCAAGGCCAGGCAAGCTGGACTCCAGACATGGAGCTCTGCCCTCCCTTCAGAAAATATTCCTGAAAGTCCTTAAAGATGAATTCTTGAAGTATCACCAATTCAGCCTCTGAGCCACTGCTGGCTGTACATTGAATAAAAATGCATTTTTCTTGTGTTCAGAACTGCATTGGTTAAAAGCAGCTGTGCATTTTATCCTGCTATTGAAACTGTTTGATAGGATCAGCTTTATTGGCTTGTCTTCGCTATTTTAAATTAGATTTGTTTTCCATCCACTCTCTGATCCCCCAGAGTTTGCTCTGAGTGTTCCAAGTTAAACCTTTAAAGAGACATTTCTTCTGTAACCCGATTCTGTTACCTCTTGGTGCTTTGGTGTTTGGGTACTTTTAACCCACAAATGAAACACCTTAACTCAAAGTCTCCCTTTTTCCCAAAGTAATCCTGTTAACCAGTATGAAGGTAAGAGCATCAATTTTCCACATGACCCTGCAAATCAAGGCACCAGTTGGGCAGAAATCCATTTTTTAAAAGCCACAGGAAACATCCCAGGCTGGGCTGCATTTAATCTCCCATCCCTGCCCACAGATAACAGCTCCCTCCACAGCCATCATAGCGCTCCTGGCCACTTCTTCCTTTCATTTTTCACTGTGCAAAGCCGAAATTTCCCTTCTAGATCTCTTTTGATGAACCAATGATCTTTAGTAATATTTCTCTGCAAGTTATTTTTGCTGCAAGTTTAAAGACATCTTTTATTTTTAATGCCTCTGCAGTTCTCAATATGTTCACTGGCATTTAAACTCCAAAAAACCGGTGGGAAAATGAGATGTGCTTTAAATGAGGCAGCGCTGGCCATCTGTGTGTGAGGGGTTTGTTTTGAAACAGCAGCTCTGGGTGGTTCAACAACTGCTCAGAGCCAAGGGTGCCTCAGCTGCGAGTGTGGCTCTGCCAGCCTGTGAGGAGATAACCTGGGATCCTGCCTGGCAATTTCAGATCAATTCGGCTTTAACCGAGTGGTGCAGCCCTGCCTGGGCTCTGCACCCGAACCATGGCCCCTGGCCGTGCCCTGGGCACAGCGGCCATCCCCACACCCTCGGGCAGGAGGGGTATTCCCAGGGCCTCCCCCATTATTTTCATACCACACCTGTGTTTTTGTGGGGTTTTCCCCCAAAAAGTGAATCCCTAATGATATGAAGCAAACCTAGGGGCATCACCTTAAGGTAGGATTCTAAAATAAGTCAGATACCTGCATTTTTTGGTAGAATAACACCATCCCCATCTCCATTCTTCTGGACTGTCCAGCTACAACAGCTGAGTTGCAGCTGGTTTGGGTTTTGTTCCCATCACAACTATAAAAGATGAATTTTTGAAGGAGTAGCTGTGACTCAACTCCACTGACACCTGAAAGCTGCAGAGTTTGACTGAAACAGGAGCTGTGGGAGCGCTGGAAGCAAACCAATTTGGGAAAATAAGGAAATTAAGGGGAAAAAGGTCAAATTCCCCTTAAGAGGTTATTACCTTGTATCAGTTGTACTTGCAGGGCTACAAATCCAGGCTGCAGGAGCACCTGGGATCACACACCAAGCCCGGTTCTGCTGCTGCAGAGATGGAGATTTGTCGGCCCAGTGAAGCGTTAGCGCTCAAATAAATGAGCAGTTTATTGACCTTTCAGTGATTGAGACAAAGCTAAAAGGCAGAAATACTCCTGGAGCAGGCAAGCACCCGGGCCAGCACTCGGGGGGCTCCGGCTCCCGCTGGGAACGCAGCCCTGAAGGTCACAGGGAACACAGGGACTTGCTCACAACCCCTGCCAAGCACCCCAAGGGCTCTGCCTTTCTGCTCACTTAACTCCTCACCCACTTCTTGTGACAACCACGTATCTGCTCCTTTGTCCTCTCTGCAATACAAGGGCTGCCAGAATTCAGGGGGAAAAAAAGGAAAGGCCATTATCTTCCCATCCTGAAAGCATTTCTGATCTTTTGGTGGAGTCCCCATCCCTGCAAGTGCCCCAAACACGTGTGGATGTGGCACCTGGGGATGTGGTTGGTGGTCACCATGGTGCTGCTGGGTGATGGTGGGACTGGGTGAATTTAAAGGTCTCTTCCAACCTTAAGGACTCAGGGATTCCAAGGCACCCAAAGCAGAGGCAAGGAAAACACCCACAGACAGCACCTTTGGAATTTCCAAATCCATATTATGAGTTAATGAGACAAAAGGGGAAATGACTCCTTTTAAATAGTCCATTTCTCCAGGGTACAGCTGGTACCAGGACAGTAACGCTGGATTCCTGGAATGCTGGACTGTTTCAGTAGCTAAACATATAAAAATGAGATAATACATCTCTCTGTATATTGTGTAATATATATCAGGAATTAAAGGCTGATTCAGAATGCTGGACCAAGAAAACACCTGCTGCTGTGTCTGAAGGACAGCAACAAAGAACAAAATGCTTCATAATTTGCAAATTAAAAATTGAGATATGAGGGGGGAGCTTAAGGAAAGTAAGCATGCCTCGTGAAAGTAGCACAGAAATACAGCTGGAACAAGGATGCTGATTTGCACTTAGGAATACACAGCACTAGCCCTGCAGTTTAAGTACATTAAATCCTGTTAATGACCTTGCCCTTACCCACAGTTTGGGACTGGACACCTCACCCCACTCCCGGGGAACCTGGGCTTTGCAGGAGGGATGGAAATCTCTGTCCTCTGCCATGAAAATGACACCTGAGCATTTCAGGAACTGCTCGCTCAGGTACCTGCAGCTGAGCGCGGCTTAGGTCCTGGTCCGCTGCCAGCCATGGAGCGGCAGAAGCTGCGGTTTTCCAGAGGGGAAGAACCGAACCCGGAGCCACAGCCGGCACAGCCACCACGGCCCGGCGGCCCCGCTGCCTGCCCAGCCCTGCCGCGCCTGGGGCCGAGGAGCTGCGGGAATCCCCTGCACGGCTCGGACAGGCCCGGGAAGAGCCCGGGAACAGTCGGAATGGAACAGTTCCATTCAATGTCTTATACTGCCACCACCTGAGAACTTCCCTCTCAGCCTCCTCAAGGGTCCCCGCACCGGGGAACCGCGGCTGCGGCATGGAAGGGCCAAAGGCAGCCCAGGGCCAGCTTTGAGCCCGAGCTATGAGGGCGCACCCCGTTCCCCCGCCGCCGTTCCCCACACGGGTCGTTCGAGAGGGACGGCTGCTGGCGTGCCCATCGCTGGCCGTGTGGCTGCGAGGTAATTCCCAAAAAAAGCCAATTAAACAGGCAGGGACTCGTCCCGGGTCCCAGCGGCGGAGCTGCAGCCCCGGTGCCGGGGCGCGGGCAGTGCTGGCTCGGGGGCACAGCTCGGGGGCTGCGGGACACAACTCGGCTTTTCCTCAGAGCAGGAGGCACAGGAGAGCGCGTGGCTGGGTGTAAAAGTCTGAACACTCCCCAAAAGTGACCCCGGCAAAGACAGAGGAGGAGCTGCAAAGCAGGGGGATGAGGCACCATTCTCTGCTCAGCCCGAGGGGCGCTCACCCAGCCTGCCCTGGCCTGGCTCAGGCCCTTTCCACCCCAGGACAGGCTCTGCTCCCAGAGACACCTCCAAGCTTGAGCTGAGCTGCAGTTTGGGTTGAGCTGGCTGGGAAAAACCCTTCTGTGTGAATATCACTGGGAATGAACAGTGGGGAAGGGTCTCCCCAGCTGAGACAACTCCCACCAACCCTCACATGAACAGCAGAGAGGTCAAGCCCTTGTCCCCACCGAGGGAAGGGGATGGCATAGCCTCTCCCTGCTGCCCGCAGCCTCGCTGCTTTCATGGAACCACAGCCTGGTTTGGGCTGGAAGGGACCCCAAAGCCCATCCAGTGCCAGCCCTGCCATGGCAGGGACACCTCCCACAGGCTGCTCCCAGCCCCAATGTCCAGCCTGGCCCTGGGCACTGCCAGGGATCCAGGGGCAGCCCCAGCTGTTCTGGGCACCCTGTGCCAGGGCCTGCCCACCCTCACAGGGAAGGATTTCTCCCCAAAATCCAATCCAAATCAACCCTTCTCCACTTAAAGCCATTCCCCCTTCTCCTGGCACTGTTTTGGACAGAAACTGCACCAAAGTTCCCAGGTTTGCCCCCAGCAGTAACACTTCCCATCCCACAGTCACTGCTTTGATTACCAATGTCACCTTAATTTCTCTTTCACAACACAAGTCGCTCTTGCTTGGGGATATTTCAAGATTGCCTTCAATAAATATGAATGCAAATTTATTCCTTCATGATTTGTCATTCACTGCATTACCACTGCCATGGAGCAAGAGAGGCCTTCATCTCCAAACTCCTTGATAGGGATTTCTCCAAAGACAGATACTTGATCTTCCCATACACCTTTTTGGCTTTTATAAAATAAATACATCAAAGAAGATATTATTCAGGCTTATTTCATGTTCAGTGAGAAGTCATCCACATCACAGGAAGATACGAGCTACCAACCTGCCTCCTCAGTCAAATGGAGGAATTAAACCCTCCTTCCTGGCAATCCTTTAAAAATTGATTCTCAGAGCAGCAAATGCCATCAGGACCCTTTCCACAACTCAGGGACTTCATCACAAGGGCTCCTTGCTCCCAACTTAGAGAATTAGATCTAGAAACTCATTTATTCTCTTAAATCCCAGCTCTTGGCCCTTTTCAACGCCCCCATCCCAAGCCCTGCCCTCGGGGGAGGCTCCTGCCCTGCCAGGGAGGGAGGTGACAACAGAGCCACCCCTGCGTGATCACTTTTCTCTCCAGCCCAAATCCTCCTTAAAGCAGGTACGGACCCAAAATGTCCCCAGCTCAGGGCAGGTGGCCAGTCTTGGCTGCTATTACCTACTGGATTGATTCCTCCAAGTGTTTCCCCAAGTTGAAGGAAATACCCGTAGTTTTATTATCTGTTATGGCTGAAGTTGTGTGTTGAGCATCCGGGATAAAGCTGAAACGCAGGATGCCACGAGATGTCACTTCTGCTTGCACTCAACAGACTTTTTGAAGATAACCTATGATTTCTAAGGGGCTGAAGAGGGTTTGAATTTTGGCTGGAGACAAGGAAGGAGGGAACCCCAGGAAGAATGGCACACTTCTGCACTAAAGCCCTTATGAATATTAATGGTGCCAACACAAGGGAAGCTGCAGCATTAATATGAGTAGCATGATAAAATAGACTTGAGCTTGTGACATGTTCAATCGCTCATTTAATTTTTATAGGAGTTGATTAAGATGCCTTTGTTTGAATTTTTATACTGTTTACTATAAAACATTATCATTTTCTTCAAAATCTATCGAGACAGACAAACCACACATTTGCCAAGCTGTTAAATAAATAGTATTAAATCAACAATACCCAGGGTCCCCAAATGCGAGTCATTTCCATGTATATTGATTTTAGTTCCATTTGCTGCAATAAAAGTTTTGTCTCTAAGCAGAAGGCAAAAAAGCCAACTATTTTATCAAATTGTTTTGGTTTTAATTCTTGAGATAATGTAGCTCTGCAGTCACTGCACGGGCAAACTGGCCCTAAGTGCTCTCAGAGAGAGCTCAGGGAATTCAGAGATGGACAACACCAGGCCCGAGCAGCTCCTGCCCTGGAGAGAGCAGGGAGGGCCATGAGGTTGATGAGGAGCAAATCCCGCATGGAAACGTGCTGGGATAGCTGGGGGGTTCAGCCTGGAGAGGAGAAGGTTGTGTGGAGCCCTCCCAGCACCTTCCAGGGTCTGAAGGGATCACAGGGAACTGGAGAGGGACCCTGCAGCAGGAACTGATGGGACAAGGAGCAATGGGTGGTACAAAGTGAAAGAGGGGAGATTTAGCTGGATATTGGGAAGGAATTGTTCCCTGGGAGGGTGGGCAGGCCCTGGCACAGGGTGCCCAGAGCAGCTGGGGCTGCCCCTGGATCCCTGGCAGTGCCCAAGGCCAGGCTGGACACTGGGGCTGGGAGCAGCCTGGGACAGTGGGAGGTGTCCCTGCCCATGGCAGGGGTGGCACTGGGTGGGCTTTGGGGTCCCTTCCAATCCAGGCCATTCCATGGTGGTTCCTTGGCTCCCAGCAGAAGTTGCTGCTCAAGCAGCTGACAGGGATCTCGAGTGTTTTGCCACACTCAGTGACATCCTGAACTCCAAATTTTAGCAGTTTAATTCTGGCACAGCAAATCTGCAGCATATTTTACAAGAGGCAGCGAGTGTAACTCAACGCAGGAAGCAGCACCAAAGCTGTGAAAGAGGAAGGAAAGCACAAACACTGAGAGGATAAACTGGGAAGTAGCTCCTGGGGCCAAGGAGTGGGCAAGTGGTAGCAGGGGAGAGCTCGCCCTGCCCAGCAGCAACCACAGCAGCCAGAGTAACTCTTTTGTATTTCTCCCAACAAAATAATTCCACCAAAATACAGATTCAGCATAAATCAGATAAACCAGCACACAAAATCAGATTCCACAGAAACCACTGAGTCTTTATCTCTGTTCTAAGTACAAAGAAATTAGGAGGAAAATATATTCACTCTGGCATTTTTCTATCTCCAAAAGCCAAGTTTTCAAAACACTTTTGTCTGGGAAAGAAGGGAAATCCCCACCTTCAGACCTATACCCACTAGAGAATAACCCCCCCACCTCGTCGTGTGCTCACGAGGACACAGGTGTTTGCCAGCGCTGGAACCCTGTCACCAGCCTTGAAACCGCCTGGGAGAGTGCCCTGGGCAGCAAAGTCACAGAGACGAAAGCCCCAGGCTGCTGCCTTCCAAAGCCTCCCAGGCTCTCTTTAATGGGAAGATCCCAATCTAAGCAGGGCACAGCTCGGATCCACGGGTCCCTTTGCTCGGCTCAGCAAGGGCTGGGTCACTGTCCCAGCCCTGGGACCACCAGGCAGAGCCTTCCAGCGTTAACTCCCCCTGCGCAGGGCACAGATGGTGCCCTTGCAGCCACCAGCCTCGCAGGGAGGCAGAGCCTGCCTTTCCAGGGCTGGGCTTGCCACAGAGCCTCTCTTTAAATAGGCTAAAGCCCCGGGGTGCTCTCAGACACTCATGTACGACTGTGATACGTGAAAGCTGCTGAACACAGAACGGGAAGAGGGCTTTAGAGCAACAGAGTTCACCTTGTTAAAAATCCACTCCCTAGAGAGACTTCCACATCCCCACATCCATCATCACGTCAGGCTCAGGCAGTTTGGAATGGCTCAGTCAGGAGAGAACAGGAGCTCAGACTCCTTTTCAGAGCAGAAATAACTCCAACACTCACAGTCCCCAGCGAGGCTCCCGGGAACAGGCCCAGGGAAAGGGCTCCCGACAGACTGCTCCAAAGCCTGGCTTTGTGTCCATGCCCACAGGGCATCTCCCTGCCCCTCTCAGCCAGCTGCTCACAGCTCCCTTGCCCAGAGCATCACGGAGTACCGCCAAAGGTTGCGCTCCATCAGGTCCCAGGCTTGATCAAAAACGACTGCAGCTGCTTCCTGCCGAACTCATCCCACTGCATCACATCAAACCTAACCCCAAACTGAACGCCCTGACCTGGGCATAGCCGCACTCATTTCCAGCCTGCAGGCAGAGCTGGTCAGAGCCCACCCATCTGCAGCTGAATCCCCTTCCACCCCACCCCTGCCCCTTCCATAGTGCTCCAAGCACAATCCAGCTGGAGCAGGGCACTTAGCCTGAGGATTTCACAGGCCTTGAAGAGATCTCATGGTGGGGAATATCCAGATTAGCGCAGGCTGATTGACAGCAGAGCAGCAGAGCAGCAGCACGAGCAAAGGGTGTTCTGAGAAATTTCTGACTTCTCACCCGTTCAGAGCCCTGTACAGAACAGTGTGTTAAATCCAAAGAGAGCGTCAGTAATTACTGCTGGCTGTAGCCAAACCCTCTCTAAACCCAGGGCAGAAAACTGCCTCACCTGAGCCTGGCAGCATGGTGATGCCTCCTCTCTGGCATATGTAGCAAATTGCTGATATTTTCTGTGCCAGCGATTTGTTTCTTGCTCATTCTCACCCCACGGCGCTGTGCGTGAGCATTTCACATTTCAGGAATAGCCTGATTAGAAAAGGTGCCAGAAAGTTCCCTGTTTCTCACCGTGTGACGGCGCCTGGAAGCTTCACAAGCCTGTTTGCCTCAGTTCCATTTCGCAGATTGTCAAAGGAGCTGACAGAGCTGAGGTGCAGCAGGAAAGCAGCTCCCGGCCAGGCCCAAAGGGACAACCCCGAAACGCCCCGTGACAGGGGCCCTAAAGATGCACAGCCCTCTCCAAAACTTCCTGGGGGAGGTTTGGGCAGGGGCAGGTGCTGGTGTGTGTGAGGGAGAGCAGGGAGAGCAGGGGGGGCTGTGGGGAGTGGCCGTGCCGGGGGTCCTGGGCCTGCGACAGCCATGAATCATCGTTCCCTGCGCTGGCAGCAGGGATGGGAAGGCTGATTTAAAATCTGGGGAAAGCAGCCAAAAAGCAGAAAAGTCTAAATTAACAGAAGGTGCCCGGGGTGTGAGCTGTGCCACAGCCTGCCCAGGCTGTGCAGGGACGGAGCTGAGCCCAGGCTGGGCTGCACACCCTGCTCCGAGTGTCCACACGTCTGATCCCGTCCCGGTCCTGACCCTCCCTGGGGGCTCTGACCCCGACATCTCCAGCTTTTGCAGGGAGCAGCCCCAAGCTTCCCCGGGTGCTTGGGCTCAATGTGGTTTTCAAACTGCATTTCACAGAATCCCAAAGTCACAGAACTGTTCAGGGTGGAAAATCCCTCTGAGCCCATCAAGCCCAACCATCCCAGCACTTCCCAGGCCACCACTGTCCCATGTCCCCAGGTGCCACATCCACAGGGCTGTTAAACCCCTCTGGGGCTGGGGACTCCACCCCTGCCCTGGGC
Organism: Corvus hawaiiensis; assembly: GCF_020740725.1. Classification (NCBI taxonomy): domain Eukaryota; kingdom Metazoa; phylum Chordata; class Aves; order Passeriformes; family Corvidae; genus Corvus; species Corvus hawaiiensis. The sequence goes on along the minus strand of NC_063220.1, from coordinate 1,016,601 downwards.
AGCTCTGCCAGGGCTGGACAGACCTTTCCAGAAAGGAATTTTCCCAGTATCCAACCTGGCACATTTCTCTTGTCCTGTGCCTATTTCCCTGTTACCTGGGCAAAGACACCGACCCCACCTGGCCACACCCTCCTGTCACCAATCCTACCCCACCCCAAATCCAGAGGGCACCAGCTGGGCTGTGCAAGGTGTAGGAGCAGAGAGAAAGAGCCTTTTCCTCTCTCCCCACAGGCACTAAAGCTCATGTGCAGCTTTTCAGGGGAAGCACAGGGTGGGGATAATGAGGTTTTAAGTAGGCACCGTGGTTTATTACAAATTTATCTTTACTCATAAAATGTCCCACTAGTAATATTCCTGTCTGAAGCAGAGAATGAAATATCAAATTAAGATCCAAATACTTCAGTACAGCCTAACCACTTTGACAAAGTGATCTGATATAATTCATCCCTCTTTTAATAAAATAAAGTGAATCTTTCAATAACACTGGATCATCCCATCAGACATGCTGGATATCCTGAGGTGCTGTGACAGGACTTAGATGTTTGTCACCACTAGAATTTCACTTTTAATACATGAAGTTTGTGGATTGATTTCAAGATGGGGTGGTGAGCGAGGGGGAGGAGGCAGGGATGGGGAAACACGACAGGATGGGCTGCCCAGGGCTTCCCACTTGGGTACAGAAACACCAGATAAGGTGAACAGAAATGCCATCAATGCACATTTATGTCCCACGTCCCTTGTGACACGAAGGCCTCAGTGGGAGCCCAGGACATGGCTGGGCCAGAGGATGGGCCAGGGGATGAGCTCACAGGCAAGTCCAAAAAAGAATCAAAATTTGCTCCTTTCCAATGGCTGGGGGAAAACGAGCACATTATTTGTGAAAAGATGTGGGGGGTTCTCAGAAATATTTCCCAGGTGTGCCTTCTGACCTGCATTGTTTCTGTGGTTTGCACTTGCACAGCTCTGAGCTCCCAAGAACCTGAAATCCTCTGCAGCATATGGAGAATGTTGTATCTGCAGGCAGGTGAGCGGCTGTGCTCCCTCTCCCACAAGCACAAACACATCTAAAGGAGTAAAACCCACTCAATTACTCGACAGCAGCTTCGTATGGAGAGAAGGAATTGTGGTTTAGGATTTGTCAGCTGGTGTCAGGCACTGACAGCTCCTCATTTGACTCCTTTTCTCTCTCCTTTGTGAACAGCACCCTGGGTTGGGAACTGAAACCCTTTCAGGCACCCTGGAGGGAGGGGCAGTGCTGTCACCGCTGCTCCCTGCAGAGGAAGGGGTGGCGAATTCTGTGTGACACCATTCATTTCACAGAAATCAGCAGTAATTACCCACAGGGACATGGCAATCTCATTAGTCACCGACTCTCTTATGTGCCCACTCCACAGTTTCCCTGCTTTATTTTGTCATTTATAATCATTGGAGAGGAGTGGGAAATGGCCCTTCCATCCATCCTGGCCCTCTCAGCCCCTGCTGATGCCTCTCATGAGGCCGCTCACGGAGAACGAGGATTCAGGCCCTGGATGCTCCCGTGAGGCTCCCAGGAGCTCCATTGCACCTTCTCCATCCTGTCCTGACACTGAGTGTGCCACTGCTCCTTCTGGGAGACCCTCGGGGGCTCCAGGGCTGTCCTGAGGAGCAGCCAGGCCGGACACCTTCCCTGGGAGCCGAGACCAGCTGGGATCCGCCGGGATCAGCCCTGAGCACTGCCAGGGTGGGGAAGGGTCCCCAGGAAAGGCAATTCCTGCAAGTGCCAGTGCTGGCTCTGGAGTCCCCTAATGCCAGGCTGCAAATTCCCCTCTGGGCAGAGGGGGCCACCTGAGACCAGCTGTGGCCACAGCTTTTTATTATAGTTCATACTTTTTTTTTAATAGTTCATAGTGCACGAGGTAAAAAATTATTGTTATTTTCATGCACAGCCAAAAGAACAAATGGAGAAAGACTGCTGACCTCTGCAGCAGATGTTCCCAGGGAGGAGTAAAACCCTGATTTGCCTCATGGGAATGCTTCCAAGAACGACAGCAACTCAGGGAAAACACTGTGCTAAAGCCAGGAGGGAGAACACAACAACCATAGCTGGGACAGTTGGTATTTTATTGCTGTTACTGACGGCTGCTCGCATGTCTGGGAAGCATCCACATTTTCCAAGGCAGGGAAGTATCCCACCTGAAGGGACACCCTGCTAAGAACAGTAACAAGCCCCTTTTTCCTGGTCTTTCATTAGTTCTTCCCCTTTACTGTGTTTCACAGGAATTTTCCATCGCTCCCCTCTCTGCTGAGCCTCGTCCTTCCCACCAGATCCATTTACTCAGCAATGAGCTCTGCCCAGACTTTGGATCACTCCACTTTATCACTAAGGAGAAGGCCCCTCCTGGACAGCAAGGAAGGGACTATTTTGCAGAGGTAGTAACAGGAAAATAAATGTGTGTGGTAGTAGGGAAGGGAAAGGCAGAGGAGTCAGCACTCCTGGCTCGATGGAAGCCTCATCCTGTGTCCCTGAGCACTTTATCTGCCTCACTCAGCTTCCCTGCCTCTAAAATGGGACTGTGGCCTCACAGGATTGTCCTGAATCCTCATTAATGAATACTTCCATGACCTAAGGATGTCTTAATCTCAGGTCACATTTAATTTCTGAACATACACAGTGGTCTCCAGTGGCACTGGGGAGGTTCAGGCTGGACATTGGGGCAAGTTTCCTCCCTGAAAGGGTGGTCAGGCACTGGAAGGGGAGGTAGTGGAGTCCCCAGCCCTGGAGGCTCTCAGGAAATGAGCAGATGCTCTCACACCTGGCAGGAAACATTTCCCCTTCTCTGTGACTGGACTGTGCCTTCTCTGTCCGCAGTGGACAGGGCACAGCTCCACGTTCTGTCTGTGCAGTGGATTTTACAGAACTGCAGCTTCTCCTGCCTCTCCTCGGGGCTCTTCTCTCCAGCCTGCACTCGCCTGCCCCTCATTAGCATGTGCAGGCATTTTCCTGGGGCCTGTCTGGAATAATCCTGCTCTTCTGCACGGCTGCCTGGGTTATTAAGGGAAGTGTGAAAAGGAGAATTACTCTCACAGTATTCCACAAAGTCTTGCAGGGTTAAGCCCTCCCCTGGGTAAATGGTCTTATGAGATGGAGAGTAAATACTACGAGGATTAGACCAAAATGCCTCTCAACTTTGAAAACCAACATGAGCCCAAATCAGCCATAACCACGCTGGGCTGGGTGAGTCTCTGGGTTTAACCAGGCACTCTCCCACAGGAAATGATTTCTAGGAATGAGGTTTTGTCCAAATGTTTCTTGCTTATGACAGGAATGAGCTTAAAATTTGGATAAACAGATTTGGTCCTGCTCAAGTATGAGATGAGCTTGTGGCACTTGAGGTACCCCAGGGACTGGGGCTTAGCAGAGATTCGGGGCAGGGGCTGGGAAATGATTCCAGCAATGGAGGAGGATGAGGGAGAGCTTTGCTCCTGTGCAGTCAGCGTTGAGTTCCTGCTTTTTTGATTGCATAGAAACCCCATATGGGAAAATCCAACCATTATCCAATCATGGAATCATAGAATCCTAGAAGGGTTTGGGTTGGAAGGGACCCCAAAGCCCATCCAGTGCCAGCCCTGCCCTGGCAGGGACACCTCCCACTGTCCCAGGCTGCTCCCAGCCCCAATGTCCAGCCTGGCCTTGGGCACTGCCAGGGATCCAGGGGCAGCCACAGCTGCTCTGGGCACCCTGTGCCAGGGCCTGCCCACCCTCCCAGGGAACAATTCCTGCCCAATCTCCCATCCAGCCCTGCCCTCTGGCACTGGGAAGCCATTCCCTGGGTCCTGTCCCTCCATCCTTTGTCCAAAGTCTCTCTCCATCTTTCCTGTCAGGACCTTCAGGCCCTGTGAGGCCACAGTGAGGTCACCCCAAAGCTTCTCCTCTCCAGGCTGAGCACCCCCAGCTCTCGCAGCCTTCCCTCCCAGCAGAGCTGCTCCATCCCTCTGCTCATTTGGTGCCTGGCTCCAGCAGCTCCAGGTCCTTCCTGTGCTGGGCCCAGAGCTGGATTACATCAGTCAAGCTTTCAAAAGGGAACTTTTGAAGTCTTTTTCTCAAAACACCATTTCCCTTCCATGCTCATGAACTGCCCAAAGGGGACAGTCCCAAAATGTGAACAAGGGTTTCTGAGGTGTAAACAAACACTGATAATAACCAGCTTCCACAGGTGGTGAGGAGGAGGAAGCAGAGTTCTCCAAAGCTTCCTGGAAACCTGATTTCCTTCTCTGCATAAATGAATTTCGAACCTTTTGAAGCCATGCCCGTATTTGTGTCCATGTGCGTGTGGGGACATCTAGGAACAGCAGTAATTGGACTCACCTGCTCCGTGACCTTAAATCACTGACATTTATGAACTCCCTTGGTTTCTCTTTGGCTTTTTAAAAGCCTGGGACTAAATTGCCAGCAGTGTCAGGACACGCAGTGCTGAGCAATCAGCCAGCAGCAACAAGAACACTTGACTTTCAGAGCAGAGATTAATGTATGTTCCCCTTAGCTGGAAATTGCCCTTCTGACCAATTTTCTATGGCTATTTTTTCACTGCTGTATTGTCTTTTTCTGAGGACGTGGAGTCTTTCCTCATTATTCTAAGAAATCTTACAGTAAATTGATCTGGAGCCATGAGGAATAAAACCTTACTTGAACAAATGTCTGCTCCCCTGGGACAGCAGCAAAGAGAAAGTTTTGTCATCTAACAAATGGGAGAATAAAGACAATTTTTTACATTCTGATTGAGCACATGTTGCTGGAAGGGTGCTCAGTGTTACCTTCTTCCTACAGTCTTTTTTTACTTTATTTAGTTTGAGAATAAGAGAGAAATGAAAATTTGAATGTATGCAATAGAAAATGATATTAAGCTAAACACAGGTACTATGCATTTATTTGCATAATTATCATATTGTGTAGTAAAACATCTAATCAACAGAATTTCTCTAAATAAAAGGGCAAAACCACCTCTACAAAGAGCCTAGAGGAAGAAAGCCTGACCTCAGTTCCACCAGAAGGGCTGGCTTTTAAAATCAGTTGAAATTTAGCCTTCAATTTCTCCAAACGCACTTTGACATTTTCCCTTCTTTTCCTTTTGAGGGGTTTGAGGCACTGAGCCAGAGGAGCTGGGCCCTGCCCCTCCCAGGGTGTGGGAGAGGCCACCTGGGTCACCAGCACTGCACCCCAATTCAGGAATTCCCCTGGGAGCCCAAGAGACAGGAGGGAAGTGTCCCTGAAGTGCCACTGTTGGATGAGAAGGGGATTTACCCCCAGACCCCACCTGAGCTGGCCCAGAAACACCCCACACTCACACAAACCCCACTCCTGCTCGGAGGTGTCAGGGACAGAACCACAGGATCATTGAGGTTGGGAAAGGCTTCCAAGATCAAGTCCCACATTTGACCCAAGTGACAGACGAAGCGTTTCTGTCCTGATAAAACCACACAGTTTCAGTCATCCGACAGCATTTCCCCAGGTCCGGTCATGCTGCACTTTTCCCAGATTTCCAGTGAAGCTGTTTAACTATTTTTGCAGTCCCCAGGTTGAAAGTTGCCGTTTTTTCAAAGGGAGCTGCCTAAGGGACCTGATTATCCCATTTAACAGCAGTGCTGGAATGGATATCGGTGAAACCCTGCCCTGTGACTCTGCCCTGACTCCAGAGCTTTGCAGTCCCGGTATTCACTCCCAGAAGATGCTTCTGTACGTTGTCCCTCCAGTGGAAGTGTTCCCCCCGCTCCCCGGAGCTGGGACACCAGCAATTCCCTGCTCTGCAGGAATGTTGCTCACAGCACAGCGAGGAAAGGCCTCGTGGGGAGCTGCTGCCTGATCTCACCCCAGCCCCAGGCCCAAAGCCTCCCTCGAGCACAGCGGGAACATCCAAGCCAGGAAGGTGCAAACCAAAGGGAAATCAAGGTCTTGTCTCTGTCCAAACGAGCTGTAAAACTCTTGTGCCTCTGCTGAGACCACAAACTGCATCTCAGATGGGGCTGGAGACTTTTCCAACCCAACCTGCCTCCAGCAAGACCAGTGCCTGGAGTTTGGGAGGGATGTGCAGGTACAGAGGGAAAATAATTTAAGAAAACCTGAAAAAACCTGTTCTTTGAAGCCCTGTTATCCACAAATGTGTTTCTTACTCGAAACACTGATTTTTCATTTTCTTTTGGGAGTCTTGTCTTTATTTCTTTTATTTCTTTATTACTAATTTCTCTGTGACTGAACACTTTTATTGTCCATGCGAGCATCCATCACTGAAACCTGCTGAGGTCTCACCTGTAATTGAGGCTGGGGCTTATCTGAAATTGTACTTCCAGTCTCACACAGGTTTGCCTGAGCTCCCAGGGCTGCCTTTTACCATTCACTTTGCATTATACAAAAAGGAATTTATTCATTAGGGTTTTGTTGGTTGGTGGGTTTTGGTATTTTTTTTATTGGGCTTTTTTTGGTTGTTGGGTTTTTTTGTTTGTCTGTTTGTTTTTGCTTTGTTTTGGGGTTTGGGGTTTTTTTGTTTATTTTCTTGCCAGGCCATTACAGCGTGTGTGCATCAGTGTCAAACCCAACCCAGCAGATGCACCCCAGGGTGGCCCCAGCACCGAGCACACCCCAGGCACACGGAGGGTTTGGAGCTGACTCTCAGCCACTTGGGATCCCTCTGAGATGTAAGCAGAGCTGAAAGACCATCTGCAGCACCAACTGCTCGGGATGGAAACTCGAGTGAGGTACCCTGACAGCAAATCTGCAATAAATCCACGATAAATCTGTGAGAGATTTTCCAATGCTCCGCCGAGGGCTGGGTCACCTCAGGATCCACCAAGCTGAGGGTCCCCAGGTGCTCCCAGGCTGGGGATCAGACCCCAGATTTCATTTCCAACATGTTGTAACTCCGGAGCAGTTCTGGCAGCTGGACAGAACACCTCCTGCCCACACAATGAAGGGTCTGCGTGGTGAGCAGGGCCCTGCTCTGCAGGGCGTGGATTCCGTACAGGGAAAGCCCGGATTCCATACAGGGAACCCGAACCCCTCCTGTTTCCTGGGAGGAGGGTTGGACACTGGGCAGGTGAGGGGGCTCCATCCTGGGAGATGCCCAGCTCCCTGGACAGGTCCTGGAGTGACCTGCTGGGATCAGGTGGGACAGGGACCCCCAGCTCTGCCAGCCCCAGCTCCCAGGCTCTGTGGCTCTGGAAGAGGTGATGCCGAATTTTTCCTGGCTCAGGGTCCCACTCCAAGACAAATGCATGAGCTGAACTGCAAGTTCAGTATTCTGGGAGAGAAGAAACAAAATCACCAAGGGCTCGAGATGGAGGAAACATCCTCACTTTAATTAACCCGAAAAATAGGGCAGCCACACTCCCACTGACATTCCTTTTTCAGATCTTTTATCGACCAGCATTGCTCAGCTATTTTTATCCTCAGGATGCAAAGGCAACACTGGAGGTGCAAAGTGGATGGGCAAGGATGGATAATTTATACAAATAACAGGGGAACAAGAGTGAGTACTCACACCAAGGAGAAAAATCTGCTGTGTTCCTCTCACAATTACCTCTTTCCCTTCTCCCTGCTGCGACAGAGGCCTCTGCATCTTCCCCAACAAATGGGAGGTGAGGAAGGAGAGGGATGGAACTGTCATTCCAGCGGCTCCACTGAACTCGGGCGCGCAGGGGAGGAGAGGCTCTGCACAGGGACAGATAAAGTCAGGATGAAGAACAGCCTGGCAGCAAGAGGAGACATTTGCTTTGTTCAGCCTGCACAAAAGATCAGGCAAGGAAGAATAAACTCAAAGTCTTGTGATGTTTTTTTGTTAAGTTGATAGAAGAGGTGACAAAAATATTTGTGTGATGTTAAAAACGGGGATGCTGGGAAGCAGGCCCGGAGTGACAGCGGGTTTGGAGCTCTCTGGGAAGGATGAAATACGGCAACATTACAGCTGCACAACGCTGCTCCAGCACTTGTGCTTCCCCCGAGGGGCTCCAGCACGTGCCAGAGAGGGGTTTGTCCACCCCGCGGGTTCTGGATCGCTGCAGCACCTGGGGTTGTGCTGGCAGCACGAGGAGATGCTGTTCCAGCTGCTCAGACCCTCCAGCAGCACTGCAGGGTGCCCTGAAGGCTGTGACCTGGATCACCTGGTGATGGAAGAGGGAGGGCAGGGAGGGCTCCACAGCCAGGAACCTGCAGGAGGCTCTGCCCAGGTCCCTGCCCGAGCCCAGCAGGGACACTCAGAGCTCAGGGACAAACATTTAGACTCAGCTCTGGATATTTCCATCCCTGGGTCAGGCTTGGCAGGGGTCCCTCAGCCTGACACACTCCCTGCTCGAGCTGCCTCATTTTCTGCTGTACCTGTGACTCCCTTTCAGAGCCACACACCTGATGCCAAAACACTAAACATGAAAGGCTCATCGCTGAAATTGATTTTTTTAAGTTACAAATTACACAAAGCATGGTTTTTAATTGGAGGTACAAGAGAACCTTTGCAACGACAACTGGAATTAATAGTGTTTAAAAATAACTTTCCTACACGGAGCAGTTCCTCTGAAGCAAATTGTTGGAATGTAATGACACAGACTTTGCATTTATTTATTTATTTATTTGTTTGTTTGTTTGTTTGTTTGTATTGCAGGCCCCATCCCTGGAAGTGCCCCAGGCAGGGCTGGACAGGGTGGGTGGCAGCTGGGGACCATGGACTGACCTGGCCCTGGGCACACAGCACAGGGTTAACGGCTGGGGAGGAACAAAGCCATCATTCTACAGCTAAAACAATTAACAATTGTTAATTAACCATTGAAACTCTCCATCTTGAAGCTCTGTGAGGTTAACTGCAATCGATATTTATCTGACTACACTAAACAGGGTCAGGAGGCTCAGTGCACCGAGTGTTTGAGGAATTGCTTTGGAAAGAGAAATAAATGGTGGGGGCAGGATGGGGAAGGGCACTGGAGGGGGGGAATCACCTTTTAAAAACAAACAAACAGAAGCATCCCATATTTAGGACTAAAATGTCCCTGGACAGTGTGTACATCCCATACAGACACCCTGGTGAGTGTTCAGTGTCTCTGAGAATAACAGAGAACGTGGGCAGCAGAGATGATCTTTTCCTCTAAATCAAACCCAACGAAAGCAGCCTGGAAAGGCCCTGCTCCACCAGCCCCCGAAGCCAACAGAAAACTGCCTTCAGTGAAGCTGGATCAAGCTCAAAGTCTGCATATTTCTGTTTTCCTGAGTCGTGTAAACTCCATCTGTTCCCAGCGCCCTGGGGAAATGCATCTCTGTCTGCCCGGCTCGGTGTGCTGCCCTGCCCAGCCCCTGCCCAGCCCCCCCAGTGCCACCCACCAGCGGCTCATGGAGCAAAGCCCGGCTGCCCCGCGGAGGCACCTGCGCCAGGGCTGGCACCAGGCACGATTTTAATTAAAAATAAAGCATTATTACATCACAGCCACCTCTCCTGTCTGTGCTCTGCCGAACAGAGCCCGGCTGTGGGACACAGTGCAACACAGAGCTCTTGGAATTTTGGTGTCATGCGCGTGCTACCACCCCAATCCATGCAGGAGATGCAGGGCTGTGCATTCCCCAGCCCTGGCAGTGTCCAAGGCCAGGTTGGACATTGGGGCTGGGAGCAGCCTGGGACAGTGGGAGGTGTCCCTGCCATGGCAGGGGTGGCACTGGATGGGCTCTGGGGTCCCTCCCACCCAGACCAGTCTGGGATCCCATGAATTGTGACCAAGCTGCTCATCCCTTCCATCCCGAGCACAGGCCAGGCTCAGGGACATGTCCCAGGGCACGTTCCCATGGAAGCTGTCCCATGCAGGACCCCTGGTGTCCCCCCAGTGCCCATGTCACCCCCTGTGCCTGTGTCCCCCCACCCCAGCCCGCACTGGGGGACGTCCCTGCCATCGATGCTCACCAGAATTTCTGACCAGGCCACCACAGCTGCAGACCTGACATCCATGTCCAGGGAAAGCCAGGCTGGTGGAGCCCAGTGAGCACAGCCCGAGCAGACAGGCAAGGAAAGCCTCCAGAGTCAGCCCAAAAGGAGCAACACGGGTGGGACCGCACCTGTGTGGGTGAGAGCTCCACACAAAAACCCCAAACCCCTCACAGGCGCTGTTTGCATCGGCTGTTGCTGGCAAAGACTGATGACAGTGATAACTGTGATGAATTGGTGCTGTAATTATGGGTATATGAAGTTCTGTGAGGGGACAGAATGTGTCACTACTTATGCACAGCTGAACAAGCAGCTCCGTGTTCCTTCCCAGCCTCTGCAGCCTCCGAGACGAGTCATTAGCACCACTCTGCCTTTCCACAACGTCCTGCTCTTGCACCTGAACACCAGCTACAATTCCACAGTGAAATTGGGTTTAAAGAGCCAAACGTCATTGAAAAATACCTAAATCCTCTCTGTTGTTTGGTAGAAGCCATTCTCCAGGAAAAATACAGTTTTATTTTGCAAAACCTGACCCATGGTTGTGCAGCCCTCCATCTGCCAGGGCTGTAAAGCTGCTCGAAAACACAAATGTGATTTGGGTTTGAAACATGTACACAATTGAGTAAGAAATTGCAATGTTTGCTGGTATGGGAGCTGGAAGGACAGTTTACATACAAATAAATCCTGGGTGCAATCAGACAATACCAATGCAGGTGTTTAATCAGCCCTGGAATTAGGAGCTGTATAAACATGAGTGCCCATGGGCCAGGGGTGATCCAGTATTCCCCCCACACCCCCAGTTCCAGAGAGCCTCTGAAGATTCCAGGCCTGCCCCGAGCCCTCCAGCAGGTCCTGCACCAGGCAGGGCCGGTTATCCCCAGCTTTAGCAGATGGAAAACACACCCTAAACAGGAGGAGCAAACAAACATTCTTTACAAAGCAAAGGGGCCTTGGCTCAAGTGTTTTCAACGCCTTTTAAACCAGGTGGTTCATGTGGTTTGCTCCATGGCCCCATTTCCCTCTCTGCCATGTGCTGTTGACCCACAGGGGTTAAACTCTGGGGCTCTTTATATGGATTTATTTATAAGAATCCAGAAATTTAGTGAAAACCAGGATATCTGTATCCTTCACAACTCATGGTAATCCCTGCACTACCCCTCCATTCTGTTATCATTTAAATTTTCACCACCTTGCAGGGAACAACTTGGCAACCAACATTTTGTGGTGTTTCCCTTCGTGATGCTCAGTGCTCAGTGTTCAAAATGTGACCCACCCTCTTCTCCCAGCGAGAGGAACGAGCACCAGCCTGGGAGCAGCAGGAGTCGTGCCCTGCCCCACGCTCACAGGGAGGAATTCCTCCCCAGTATCCCAGCAGCGGGGAGCCATTCCCCCTTCTAATGCATATTGCACTTCATGCACTCATAACTCATTTCTAATTCCAGCCAACCAAGCGTACCAGGAGCAGAGGGGGATCAGTAATTCTGGGCTCTCTTTGCCTGGAGTTGGCCTTAAGCTTCTCGATCTGTCAGCCCACCCAAGGCCTCATCGCAGCTCTGGAGCCGCTGTTTGCTGAGCTGTTCCGTGGCCGTGTCACAGGCGCAGCTCTCACCACACCCACCGCAGCGGGGACACCAAGCACCTGCAGCAACGCCGTCCCCACGTCCCCTGGCTGCGTGCAGAGCCAGCTGCTGAATAACACTGTGTCCTGCGGGAGACAGGGACAAGCAGCCTGCAGGGACACCGCACTGAGAGACTCCCAGAAACGGGGAAAATCTGGGGGTTTCACCCAGCAGGAGGGCAGCGAGGCTGGGCTCCAGCAGGGACTCTCCAAGTTAAAACAGAAGCGTGGGTTTTCTGTTTATCAAAAGGACTGATGTCGTCCTGCAAGATAAAGCAGCTCCTGGAAAGTGCTATTGTTTGTCTTTCTTAACCATTTATCAGCAGAGAACAGTTTAATGTTCTGGTAGAAGGCACAAGTGAGTATCTCTTCAGTGATGAAGGAAAATAAGCTTAGTGCTAAGGCAAATAGAAAATATTGATCTATCTTCAGGTACTGCAGCTGAAAATGTTTTGTGAAATTTATCTTCCCTACCCCTCCTGAGCAGTGCTCTTTGTCTCTTACCAGCTAATTCTCTGTAGTGAAAGTTTAACCTTGAACACAGAGAAGGAAAAAACTCAAAACCAAACCAAACTGGCTCTATGAAGAGTTCAGGTCCTGTAAAGGCACTGCTTGAGATCCCTATCCCCTCACCCATCTTGAGAAAACTCCTTGGGAAAATCACATTCTGAGCTTCACTTCTTGGTAAGATCTCCAAGACAGGAAAGGAATAAGGAGAAAAATTACCTATTAGGTAAACCCAGCTAATCTGAATCTCTGGGCTCTGATTAGATGGAGTCCCCAGCAGAGCCCAGTCCCTGTCCTTTATCTCAGCTCAGCCAGCACTATTGGCCCCGTTCCTACACCTACACCTGCACTGGAGAGCAGAACATTGAATATTCCTCAGTCAGGCTCAGACCCCCTTCTCATGCCCTGTTTGCAGCTCAGAGGGCAGGGACAGCACCCGGGCACTGCCCAAAGGCAGCCCAGGGGACCTGGGGACATGGGCAGGGGTGGCCTTGGCGGTGCTGGGAATGGTTGGACTCCGTGGGCTATGGGGCTTTTCCAACCTGAACAAATCCGGGATTTTGGTTCTATTGACCAGATTTCCCTTATCAGTGCAAACAGAAAACCTGTGAGTCACGGAATCACAGAATTGTTTAGCTTGGAAAAGGCCTCGGAGCCCATCGAGTCCAACCATTCCCAGCACTGCCAAGGCCACCACTGCCCCATATCCCCAAGTGCCACTTCCACAGGGCTTTTAAATCCCTCCAGGGATGGGGTCTCCACCCCTGCCCTGGGCAGCCTGTCCTTTCCATGAGGCAATTTTTCCTAATCTCCAACCAAAACCTCCCATGGCACAGCTTGAGGCAATTTCCTCTTGTCCTATCCCTGTTCCCTGGGAAAAGAGCAGCGTGGGGAGCATGGCCTGTCACAGTGGGACACTCCCATAACCCCCACCTCATCTGGAATTAAGCCAAGACTAAAATGGAAGGAAAAGGGAAGAATTTGAAGGGACTGGCTGTCCTGGCAGCAGGAGCAGGTCCCCAGCCAGGATGGAGGTGTTGGGGGCCTGCAGAACCACATGTGAGAGCCACGTGTGACAGCCACGTGTGACAGCCACGGGACCATCGCCACAACAAACCCAGAGGGGCACAAACAGCCCGAGCAAACTTGATTCCTATTTAATGTTCAGTCAGTGCCCAAAGCAGGCAATCAACTCCAATTTAAACCAACACTTGACAAGCTTCCTGTTTATTCCAGATCTGGGATGGGGTTTCCAGGCCAGCCTGTTTGTATCTCCTCTCTGTTTCTATTAAGTGCAGGCCTGTGCCATAATATCATTTTTCCTACTCTCATGCCACTGACAGCGCATCCATCATTCTTCATAATTGCATCTAACAAATATTGATTTTGTCTCCAAAAGAGTAAACAGAAATATTAAAGTGCTTTTGCAGAAGGCAAAAACACTCATGGAAAGCGCATTTAAACAGGACGAGGAGGATGAAGCCTGGACAGAACATATGGCTGGGAAAAAGCAGCACCAATTTGTGCTGACTTAAAAACGCAGCAGAACGGTGCAGGATCGGGCAGCCGAGCCAGGGAAACGCCGCCGGGACAAGTGGCAGCTTCAATCCGCTCTGTCTCAAGCAGAAATGGCTCCAAACATTTCCCCACGCCTCCCTGAAGGGAGCAAATGGCTGAAGCCTGCCCTCAGAACACTGTTAATGGTGACTGAAGGCACTGCTGGCTGCCTTTGGTGGAGCCACAGCAGTGCCACCCCCAGATCCTGGCACTGCCCAGGAAAGCACAGCTGGCATGGGGCTCTGAGCAGCCTGGACTGGGGAAAACATCCCTGCCCATGGCAGGGGTTGGGACTGGATGGGCTCTAGGGTCCCTTCCAACCCAAACCATGGGATTCCATGATTATATTTGGCTCTGTTAATCCATCACTTTAATCTTCCCCTTGGAAAACCTCTGGGAAGGCACAAACCAGCCCCATTTGTCTGTGTGTGCAGGAGCCCGAGCAGCAGGAGGAGAAGGCAGTGCTGAAACAAACCCAAGGGGGGTGCGTGAGAGTTCCTGGTGCCCTGGCTGGTGTGGGATGCTCCCAGCCACAGGGGAACAGCACCTCAGCCCTTACCCCCATCCACAGCCAGCTGGGGCACTGGGCAGACACCTCCCCTGTGGGCAAGGGAGCCCAAAATGTCCTGGGAGGAGCTGGGAATCAGGACACGGCAGTAGGATCTTCCATAAAGTGAGCTGCTGCCCAGCAGGGAAAGCAGTTCGGGAGCGTGGGTCAGAGGCTGCCCCAGGGCACGGCCAGCACACAGCAGGGACACAGCAGGGACACAGCAGGGACACAGCAGGGACACAGAAAGGCTCCCTGTTTGTCTGAACAGCACTGCCCGGGGCACCCGCCCGCCCCGGCTCCCGGGGAGAGCCTCAGGAGGCATCCCTGGCAGGCACGGAGGCTCTGTGCTGCTCCTCACCTGGGCTCTCCCAGCCCTGTGCTGCAGCCACCACTGAGCCCGGCACAGACAAGAACTGATGTTCTCGACCTCCCCAAAGGTCAGTGCAATTTTTAGAAGAGATGATTCCCAGGAATACTGAGGCCACCTTGATATATCTTCATCAGGGACAAGTATAAGAAGGAAATTACCACCTCTTACAGTCTCAGGAGCTGAATCCACAGCAGCAGCCCGTGTTTGCCCCAGCTATGCACAACCTCTCCTCTCCCAAGAGAAAACTCAGGTTGTGTCCATATGCCTGATCCTCTCACTCATGAAACTGCCACAGAGCAAAACATTGTCCTAATGAGCCAATGGTTTATTTTCTCAAGTTCTGCTTGAAGTCTCCAGGAGCAGCTCTTCCAGCACCAGCCCTGTGGGCAAGATGCTCAGATGTTTATTTCAGCAGGGGATGCTCCATTTGGAGACAACTCTGGGAGGGGAAAAACCACAAATCTCTCAAATCAATCAAGCAGTGTGTTGGCATGCAATAAACACCAATTTCTAAAGGAGAAATCTTTCTAGAGAAACTTGATCGACTCTCTGACAGTGTTACAGAGTTGGAAGATGAAAAGAAAAATTATACATCGGAGTTGCAGTAAAATATTGGGTTTCATGTCTCACTGTATCTTGATTGCTAATACGGTTTGAGTTGTTGTGTGTGGAAAATAGCACCACACTGGAAATGAGAGGAAAGTGAAACAGCCAGGGATCAAGGATAAGGACCAATTCCCAGCTCATGGGTTCCCTGCCACCTGCAATGCCAGCAGCAAGGAACAGCCCCCACTGAGGCCACCCAGACCCCTGCCCCAGCAACCATGGAAAATTCATGATCAGACCAGATGTTGTGGTAAAGCAGGCACAAAATCAATCAGGGCCAGGTTGGACATTGGGGCTTGGAGCAACCTGGGACAGTGGGAGGTGTCCCTGCCCATGGCAGGGGTGGCACTGGATGGGTTTTAAGGTCCCTTCCAACCCAAACCAGTCTGGGATTGTATGACCCACCTCAGGGGCAGCTCATAGACTCTGACCCAGCCCAGCTGCAGGCTCTGCCCTGGGTTGCCCTGCACACCCCAGCTCAGCTCAGAGGCAGCTCTGCCCTACCTGCAAGCTCTGCTGCTGCTGTTCTTCGGGCACAGATCCCTGCCACAGAGCTCCTGCATCAGAATTGATGTTTCTCCCCAGAATTACCTGCTACCCCATCAGGAGAACACTTCCATAACCCACCTCTCTGGGATTTGGGAACTCACCACCAGCACTGCGGTAAGTGCTGGAGGGATCCAGCAGAGCCCAAGTGTAAAGCCAGGGTTCAAACTGCCCGAGCAGGAAGCCAGAGGCTGGTTCTCGTGTGTTTCTGGGCTGAAAGAAATCAGCAGTGAATTTATGCATTTTTCTGTCTCGAGCAGAGGGTACAAAATCCTCCCAAGTTCATTTCCTTGTCTGACGCTTCTGCTCTGTCACACCCAGCCTCTCACTGATTTGATCTCTCTCCTCCAATTTGTCTTCTGTATTTCCTCTCCTGTTCCATTCCTAATTCTTTCTTAATTTCTCCTATAAAAAAATGACTGAGGAACCAGTAGGAAACGTCCACAGTGGCAGAGAGTCAGGTCCTCATCTGCGCTTACAGTGGCAGATGAGAGCAGTTTCCAGCTATAATATGTTACACAGAAAGGAAAAAAGCTGCTTTAAAAATCTATGTTAAAGCTTTTATCCAATTAATATTCCATTACAGCTGCCTGGGAGAGACTCATCACTCCTCAGTCCTTTCATTCTAAGCAGCTAAAACCCATTCGTGCAGTTGTAAATCCTTACTTTTTAATAAGAAATTTTTTCTAAGGTACTAATTAAAAAAAAAAATAATTTAAGGAAATGTTTTTTCCTCGGTTGGCTTCTATCTCTTACTGCTTTTTGCAGCATGAGGAACAAACATTAAACCCATCCCAGCTCCCTGGCAGCGGCTCTGCCCAGAGCCGAGCATTTCATCTGCCCCCAACCATCAAGCAGTTAACAGAAAACAGTCTTGGTGGTTTTATTAAACCCTGACAAGCACGTGTTTGATAAGGAGCCGGGCGGGCTCGCCGGAATGCGGAGTCCGGGATCCGGGGTGCGGGATCCGGGATGGGGGATGCGGGATCCGGGATGGGGGATGCGGGGTGTGGGATCCGGGATGGAGGATCCCGGATGGGAGATGCGGGGTGCGGGATCCGGGATGGGGCATGCGGGATGGGGGATGCGGGATGGAGGATGCGGGGTGCAGGATCCCGGATGGGAGATGCGGGGTGCGGGGTCCGGGATGGGGGATGCGGGGTGCGGGATGGGGGATGCGGGGTGCGGGATCCGGGATGGGGGATGCGGCATCCGGGATTGGGGATGCGGCATCCGGGATTGGGGATGCGGGGTGCAGGATCCGGGATGGGGATGCGGGGTGCGGGATCCCAGATGGGGGATGCGGGGTGCGGGATCCGGGATGGGGATGCGGGGTGCGGGATCCCGGATGGGGGATGCGGGGTGCAGGATCCCGGATGGGGGATGCGGGGTGCAGGATCCGGGATGGGGATGCGGGGTGCGGGATCCGGGAGGGGGGATGCGGGGTGCGGGATTGGGGATGCGGGATCCGGGATGGGGATGCGGGGTGCAGGATCCGGGATGGAGATGCGGGGTGCTGGATCCGGGATGGGGATGCGGGGTGCGGGATCCCGGATGGGGGATGCGGGGTGCAGGATCCGGGATGGGGGATGCGGGGTGCAGGATCCGGGATGGGGATGCGGGGTGCGGGATCCCGGATGGGGGATGCGGGGTGCAGGATCCGGGATGGGGATGCGGGGTGCGGGATCCGGGATGGGGATGCGGGGTGCAGGATCCGGGATGGGGATGCGGGGTGCGGGATCTCGGATGGGGGATGCGGGGTGCGGGATCCGGGATGGGGATGCGGGGTGCGGGATCCCGGATGGGGGATGCGGGGTGCAGGATGCGGGGTGCGGGATCCGGGATGGGGATGCGGGGTGCAGGATCCGGGATGCGGGGTGCAGCCTCCATCGGCGCGGGAGCACTGCCCTCTGTTGCCTGCGGCGCTGGCACCACCCGGAGCCAGCGGGGCCCTCGAGTGCCCCATGGAAGCAGGCTCTTCAACGCCTCCCTACAGGCCATTCATTGATCACTCTCTCCCCAAATGCACTACGCTGCATTTCCATGGCTCCAGCGCGTTTCCCCACACCCGTGGGTGCCACGCCAGCCCTTGTGTTAGGAATGAGCCCCTAAGAATCATCAAGCCCAACTCCCTTCTCCGTGCAGAACTCTCTAAAAGCTCCCAGGTGCTCCCTGATCCCGGACAGGGGCACGCAGTTGCTTTTAGCCTCTCTGCAGCCAGATCCATAATTTACATTTGTATCACGCGTGGATTTTCCCAGGAACAGCTCTCCGTGTGCCGAGCCAGGGAGCTCTACAACACCTGGAGCTGGCGCGACAAATCCCCCGGGATGAGGCATTCCCAGCACATTGATTCATGTGGTCGATATCCAGTCTTGAAGGGTCAATCAGCAGCTCATGGGCTGTGTCTGGGAGGGATCAGCCCAATGCTAAACTCATCACTCAGGTCGGCGTCTCCAGGAGCAACAAGTGCTCTGTATCTCTGCAGATCAGACACTTCCCATTCAATACTTAATTAGGGGAGCGAGTACCCAATTTACTCCAGCCAGCCTTGAAGAAAAATGTCAAACTGATGCAGTTTAAGGACAATTAACACAGGGACCTGCAGCTCTCTGCTCAGGATTACAGCAGGAAGCTGTTCCCCAGTAACAGGTTCCAAGAGAAGAAATCAGTGATTCCCCTCTGCTGCTGATCCTGTCCCTGGCAACTCCCCAAACATCCTCCAGTGCCTGTCCAGGGCTGTGCACCCCAACTCATCCCACCAGCAGGAAGGGGGATTGGGAAAGAATCATGGAATGGTTTGGGTTGGGAGGGATCCCAAAGCCCACCCAGTGCCACCCCTGCCATGGCAGGGACACCTCCCACTGTCCCAGGCTGCTCCCAGCCCCAATGTCCAGCCTGGCCTTGGGCACTGCCAGGGATCCAGGGGCAGCCCCAGCTGCTCTGGGCACCCTGTGCCAGGGCCTGCCCACCCTCAGTAAAAGCTCACAGCCCATCACAGGCGTAATGCTGAATCACAGAACTCTGCCACGCAGCCCCTGCAGAGCCACAAGCCCATAGCCAGCTGCCTGTGGGCAGGAAAATAAACCGTGCTGGTCTCAATGACAGCCAAGGGCTGCCCCCACGAGGGACAGCCAAGGGGAGCAACTGTCCTCAGGTGAAGCCAATGTCCCCAGATGAAACAAATATCTCCACATGAAACAAATGTCCCCATGTGAAGCAAACGACCCCATGTGAAGCCCCTGTGTGTTTCTCCAGCCCAGGGCCTCCAGGCAGGCATAGATCACAGAATTCAATTAGAAACTGCAAAGGTGAAGCAGGAGGTTATAAAGAATTGCATTTATGGCACATTAACAAGAGCAGCCTGGGTAATGCCATGCTCTGCGTGCCTCAGCCTGCATCCAGCTCCACGGGAAGGTGTAGGAACCAGGCCACACCAGGTAACCTCCCGTGCGCTCGGAATATTCCTCACAGGAATAGTATCAGCTGCTATCTAGGCAAAGATAGACCTCTCCACTGTGCCACAAAATAAGTTTTGAAGTCTTAGTCCCCTCAAGACCTCAAATATTCCTCAGCATTCCCCTGCAATTCTTCCACCAACATTGTTCTACAATTGCCTGTGCAATGAAAAACACTTGTCTCATTTAAAAACAAGCAATGCCACCACTGGATTGAGGCTCTGTTACCTCCCAGGTGCAACATTTGAGGGCTTGGGGTGGATTGGTTTTGGTTTTTTTCTTGGCAAGAAAACAGAGGAATCTAATTTAAAAATAAGATACTGTGAGGGTGGGCAGGCCCTGGCACAGGGTGCCCAGAGCAGCTGGGGCTGCCCCTGGATCCCTGGCAGTGCCCAAGGCCAGGCTGGACATTGGGGCTGGGAGCAGCTTGGGACGGTGGGAGGTGTCCCTGCCATGGCAGGGGTGGCACTGGGTGGGCTTTAGGGTCCCTTCCAGCCCAAACCAATCTGGGAGAGGGAGGAGGGATGCAGAGTCAGAGCAATCTGATGCCATTCCCTGCTCCACAAAGGCTCCACCTGGACCTGGGCTGGGACTTGGCTCCCCTCTGCAGCATCAGCCAGAAGTGTTTTTACCATGTTCTGAGCCACGAGACAAAAACAAAGAGGATTTGAGGCAGAGATGTCAGAGGGAGACGATGTCACCAATGTCACAACCCTCAGTACTTCTATTACTGCTTTAATTCCTCCCCTGCTCCGTGCTGTGACCTGCAGCCCCTCAGGAAGCCGTTCCAGTGCACCATGGTGTATCTTCACTTTGACGTCTCCTTGAGGGAAAATGCCTTCACAACTCAAAATGCTGAGTTCAAATCAGAGTTCAGAGACTCCCTCCAGCACCAAGCGGGGCGATGCAGGCTCTGCCAGCTGGGAGCTGGCGCCTGCAGCTGCATCTCAGGACACACAGCACTGTGGGGACCAGCCCTCGCCCAGCCACAGTGAAACAAGGGCACAGGAGGAGTGTCAGGAAGGAAAAAAGGAATGGGAATGGTAGATATGCTAGGGAATTCCTGTTCTAAACCAACCCTGCTGCCTGTCTTCTCTGCTGTGCCCTGTGGTGCCATGGTTATTAATCCATCCCTGGACTTTCTGAATTAGCAGGTGGCAATTATGCATTCGCTCTCACGGGGTATAAAAATGAACCCTTAAATTTTACCTTGTGATGGAGCATTTCAATAAAAAACACTTCTCCTTGATCGGTATTCTACCCACAGACTCAGAGTGTGTGAATGCTTGGAAATGGGTTTTACACATTTTTCACTTTAAAGAAAGATGAAAAACCGTGACCCAGAGAAGCCGGTCCATTAGGATAAATCTCCATAATTTTGTAGGCATTAAAC
This sequence comes from Corvus hawaiiensis, assembly GCF_020740725.1. Lineage (NCBI taxonomy): Eukaryota > Metazoa > Chordata > Aves > Passeriformes > Corvidae > Corvus > Corvus hawaiiensis. Next base: position 996,073 of record NC_063220.1, on the reverse strand, counting down.
AAAAAAAATCCTACTTGTTCCTCTTTTCATTCATGTGTAGAAGCTGTGTCGGAGAGACCCCAGAAGTTTGAGTGGTTTTCAGTAAAAATGCAGTGGCGAGTGCGGTGTAAGAAGGACCAACGGCGCCACCAAGTGCGGACGTGTTGAAGGTGGAAAATTCGCGATTTCTGCGATTTCTCGTGGGGAACGGAAAGTCACAGAAAGCAGAAATAGCCACTTCAGTGAGGGCCACTACACTGCCTTTCCCCTCAGATCCAGAGGTTCTACGTCTGTTATGTAAATTTTTAAGCACCATAAGGTTGAAAAAAGTCGGAAAAATCAAAAACTGTCCAGAAAGTCCTTCCCATTCCAAACGTTTTCATTTTCCACACACTGAGCAGCTGGGGCTGCCCCTGGATCCCTGGCAGTGCCCAAGGCCAGGCTGGACACTGGGGCTGGGAGCAGCCTGGGACAGTGGGAGGTGTCCCTGCCACGGCAGGGCTGGCACTGGGTGGGCTTTGGGGTCCCTTCCAGCCCAATCCGGTCTGGAACTCTGTGACCGTGGCCAGCAGCCCGCAGGAGAACTCGCCAGAGAGCCCAGAAGCGCCTGGAGCTGGAGGCAGGAGCCGAGGCTGAGCCGCAGCACCGGGATGCAGCCGGAGCCCAGGACAGCAGGGAGCACTGCTGCCCACGGGAGCGGCCGAGACACCGCCGGGATGTGCGCTCAGCCACACGGGGAACGGGACTGCAAGCAGGAGAAATCACCTCCAGCCCTTACCAAAAAGGAAAAAAAAAAGAGGTGAAGCAGGCAACAGTTGAGCACCAAACAACTGTGTCGCGTAATAAACCAAATATTTGCAACACATTAAAAGGCACTGCTTTGAGAAAAGCAGGTATATTTTAAAGTTCAAAAGCCTAAACTTCTCACAGGAACTTTGTTTGGTGTTTGGAATTGTCGTAATGTTTAGTTCCAGGGAAGATGGGGAGCAGCTTGGGTGCAGGAGGCTTTGCTGTAACAAATGTCCCAGCAGTGCTAAGGGAAGCCGAGAGACCCCAGCCAAATGGCCAGAGTCAGCAACGTGTAAATTAAAGTACAGCAAAAAAAAGAAAATAAAAAAAGCCAAAAGTTTTGTAAAATACTGGCCAAGTGTTAAATTTGCTGGATGGGTAACAGCATATTTCTGTGAATCTCTAATTGCAGAGCGCTAACCAGCTCAAAAGAAATCAAAATCCTTGTAATTTCAATCAATACTGAAAACTCCCTGGTCACAGCAGAGGACAACACCTCGTGCCAGCTTCCCAAACCTGGGGGGAGCCAGATCTCCTTATCAGTGCAAACATAAAGCTGAGAGCCATAAAATCATGGACTTGTTCAGGGTGGAACTCAGACTTGTTCTCGGAGGCCATCGAGTGCAACCATCCCAGCACTGCTCAGGCCACCACTGACCCACATCCCCAAGTGCCACATCCACAGGGCTGCTAAATCCCTCCAGGGATGGGCACTCCACCCCTGCCCTGGGCAGCTCTGCCAGGGCCAAAAGACCCTTTTGGATAGGAAATTTTCCCCAATATCCACCCTGAGCCTGCCCTGGCCCAGCCTGAGGCCGTTCCCTCTCCTCCTGTCCCTGTTCCCTGGCAGCAGAGCCCGACCCCCCCGGCTGCCCCCTCCTGTCAGGGACTTGTGCAGAGCCACAAGGTCCCCCCTGAGCCTCCTTTGCTCCAGCCTGAGCCCCTTTCCAGCTCCCTCAGCCGCTCCTGGGGCTCCAGCCCCTTCCCAGCTCCCTCAGCCGCTCCTGGGGCTCCAGCCCCTTCCCAGCTCCCTCAGCCGCTCCTGGGGCTCCAGCCCCTTCCCAGCTCCCTTCCCTGCCCTGGACATGCTCCAGCCCCTCCAGGGCTCTCCTGGTGGGATGTGTCCAGAGCTGCCCCAGGATCCCAGAGGTCCCTCACTGGGGCTGGCACAGGGCTGGCTGTGCCTGCCCTGGGGCTCGTGTCCAGCTCCCAGGGCCTTGCCCAGCTGTCCAGCCCCTCTGCCCCAGCCTGGAGCATTCATGGTGTCACCCACGGGCTGGACCTGGCACTTGGCCTTGTTGACCCTCACCCTGCTGGCCTCTGCTCGTGAAGCCACCACAGTGGTGATGCATCATTGCCCCAACAATGTTCTTGTCCCTGTGCAGTGGGAGATAAGATTTTAGAGTGTGCTGCCCATAATTCATGTGGCCTAAGCAGCATTACCATGATAAGCGCTGCCCAAACAACAGCCCCAGTGAGGAGGGATCTGGTGGCATTGCAGCCTCATTCCCAGCTGCCAGCTTCATTTTCTGTCTGATTGCACAAAGGCGTCAGGCTGCAGCATCCATCCGTGTTCCTGTCAGTTTATACAGCAGTTTGAGTATCGCTACCACAGCCCAAATTCTCCGGGCAAGGACAAGCATTAATCTCCATGAGCAGAACCCGAGAGCTGGGGTGAAACAAGTGCCAGCAGCACAGTGGGAAAGGTGCAGGGGAAGGTCAGCCCACTGAGCAGCAGCTCCAGACCACCCCAGCCCTCACTCACAGCAGCAGCAGATCTGCAGTGACACAGCTCCTCCCCACCTGGCAGCCCAGCCTCCTCAGAGTTCGCCCCAGCATTCCAGGTATTTGCCCAGTCCTGGACATCCTGGTGTACCTGGAATTTCCCCCCTGTCTCAGCCATACCTGTTATCCCGGACTCTCCCACTGCTGAAGAACTGGCAGATATTCTGTTCCCCAGCTCTACATCCCAGCAGAATTCTGCTGGCACTCAGCAAAACGCCACAGGCTGGAGAGGAATGGGGGCAGGAGCTGCAGCCCCTCCACAGGAGCTGCTCAGCCAGTGCCCAGAGGGGAAGGCTTCAGAAACTCACCCAGTTCCTCAGACACAAGGAGCTCTCAGCAGCCAGGGTGGGAGACAGCAGCTTTTCCAACCCCAGCATCTCTCCTCTCCAGCAGGAACAGTAATTCCCCTCTGATTTCACAGGCAGAAGTGGCACTCCAGGGTTTCTGGAGAAAACCTTCTCGTTGGTGTAGCTGTTTCTGCAAGGTGTCCACACCTTCTTCCCCAGCTCAGCACCTATTCTCAAATGCATTACATGGCTTCCTTCTTCAAAATAAGTTCCCTTCCTCTGACTTTAAGCAGCCCAACTTCCTATAAAAAAACCCTCTGCCATAAAAAAGACTTTGGGGTAGGGCTCATTAGTAAGCTCAACTCTCCCCACTTCTTCCCACGTCTTTGGAATCCCTGGAGAGAACAACCTTGCTTTGATTAGAGGGGAAAACATCTTCTCTTTCAGTTTATATCAGAGTGCCTGAAACCCAACACTGAATTTGGGATGGGGATGTGGTACTTGTGCATGCAAGTAATGGAGAGGTTTGTACAGGATGGAGTGAAAGCAAACAACAACTCCAATTAAACTGGGTTGACAGACACCATGTTGGCAGCATGGCTCAGGGCAGGGCTTTCCAGCTCTCCATGGGAAGGCGTTCTCCAGGACCTTGTAGTTGTCATGATTTCACTGGCTCTTCATCACTCTCAGGTCTGGGGAACCCAGGGCTCCCCGCTCCCTGTGGCTGTGCTGGTGCTCTCCAGAGGGATTTGGGGTTTTCTTGGGATGATTCAAGAAGTCATATGTATAACATGCCTCAGACAAAAGGTTTGAATACTGAAATTTGTAAAATAAGGAGTACAGTGCCTGGTTTTGGTGTGCTGAGTGCAGAGAGCCCGTGAAGGCACCTGCACACCTTTGTCTGTGGGCTCACCTGAGCCAGAGCCAGCAGCAGGACAGGGGCTTTGACATGTGCACAGCTCACCCCCTCACACTGATGGCACCTCACAACATCAAACCAGCCCTCCCCAGCCCCTTCAGCCCCACATCCCCTCAGAACCTGAACCTGGGGTGTTTTCTTGCCCTGCTCACCACCAAGGGGAAGTTCCAGTAGGACAGACACAAGAGAATTCTGACAAAAATATTGGTGTGAAGATAAAGAGGAAAGGCTAAACCTTGGAAACACTGAGCAAAAATCAGTAAAGCTCAAAATGAGCTCAAAGTGATGTGTGCTGCAACACTGGAATGAGTTGTAGGTACAGCTAAAAAGCACCCCCCATTTGGAGTGCAACTGGGTGGCAGCAAAGCAAACCAGCAAAGAGAAAGGAACTGGAGCCCAGCGACTCCAGCCACAGCCAAGCTCCCTGACTGTGCCTGCCCAGGTAACCAGCCAGAGCTTGTAGTACAGCGCAACAGCCACCTTAAGAGGTGTTTCTTATGGGTGTTTCTTTGGGTGTGCCTTAGTCGGTAACTTTTATGACATTGAAATGGAAATGAATCAATGGAAAAGGCTTCACTTCGGAATTATGACTTAAAAGAGTTCAATGGGTGAGACAAGTAGCACTGTTAACAAAACTTGCATTCTTTATGAGTAGGATATTCCGCTTCCAGCAGCAATCCTCAGTTGGGAAGTGGCTGCAAACACTTCATAAGCTCGTGGTAAGCAAACAGGGCAGCTCAAATCACTGAAACAAACAGTTGCCAGCGTCTGTGTTGTGTTCTCCGGGTGCTGTTTGCCCTGGCTGCGGTCCCAGTGCCAGCCTGTGTTTCACAGCTCGTGCCGTTCCCCGAGGACACGGCTCCGTCAGCACTGCAGGACTCAGGCCAAGGGACGCTTCCTCAGCTGACCAGTTCAGGCAGGACGTGTAACCAGTAACAGCAGTGCCCATGTCCTGACAGCAGCACAGGGACAGCTCTCAGCTTTGCTGAGGATGTCTGTGGCACTGCGTGTTCTGGCACAGGAACGTTTTGGGGCTCCTGCTGTGCAGCTCAGGACTGTGATGAGCTGTGCTCTCCCAGGCCAGGGTAACCAGTGCTCCTCCTCCCATCCCTGCCTTCGCATGTGCCTGAGCACACCACCACACCCCAGGGACACTCAGGCACCAGGACACCCCGGGAGCAGAGCACTTAGAGCCCAGGACAAAGCTAAAGGCTCCCAAGTCTACTTCCTCCCATGTTTCACAGCTCCAATTGTAACTATCATAAGTAACAACATTCCTGTTCTCTTTTTTATAGAACCATGTCTCACATTCTGGAAGACCTGCCACATGTGGGTGGTGCTCCTAGGGAATTGCTGCCTGACTGGCACCAGTATTTGGGATAAGAGGGGCTGGTGGGGGCTACAGGAGCGTGCACAGCCGTGTCCCCACACCTCAGCATCAGGGGAGCCCCAATGGCCTCAGCCCACGGGGCACAGCTCGTGCTCAGAGACAGCAGCTCCCTGTGAGACATGGGGCTGTCCCCTGGCTGGAGAACAAAGCACTCTCAGTGCCACAGCTCCGGGAGTCACAGAGAGAAGGGCCTTGTCTCCACAACCATCCTGCGGCAATAAAAATACCCAAACCTGCTGCCACTGGTTTGGAACTCGCTCCCCTTCACACACCATTATCGCTACAAGGTGCACAGGGCAGACAGTCAGGAGACAGAAGAGTTTTTAAAATTTCACTCTATGGAGCCCATAGTAACATATTCTGTTACCAGCATCCACCAACTCCTCAAGGATTCTTCCTGAGACTTCCAACCCAATTTAGCTCCACCATATGTCAGTGCTACTTGCTTCAGCACTGAATTTTCTCCAGTACTTCACTACAGCTAAAACACTCCTCTGTTATTCTGAATAAAATGAATAAAAGAAAAAATAACTGAGTAACTGAAAAAAAAATCATTTTAAGAGGATGATGGGTCTGGAAGCCAACCAAACTTACCATCACCCTGTTGCACAGAGGGTAGGCAGCACACTCCCCTGGCTGTGAAAAGATTCAACATTTCATTTATGGAATCACAGAATCATGGAATGGTTTGGGTTAGAAAGGACCCCAAAGCCCATCCAGTGCCAGCCCTATCCCATGGCAGGGACACCTCCCACTGTCCCAGGCTGCTCCAAGCCCCAATGTCCAGCCTGGCCTTGGGCACTGCCAGGGATCCAGGGGCAGCCCCAGCTGCTCTGGGCACCCTGTGCCAGGGCCTGCCCACCCTCCCAGGGAACAATTTCTCCCCAACATCCCATGTAAACCTGCCTTCCTTCAGCCTAAGGCCATTGCCCCTTGGCCTATTCAGTCCCATCTCCCTTAAAAACCCCTTCACTTTTAAAGGGTTTTACTGAACACTTTTCCAAGCCAAAGCCTGGCAAGCAGAGCACCCCAAGGGTTTACTATGGCACTGCTGCTGAGATGTGCATTCTCTGCAGCAGCCAACAAGGAACGTAGAAGGGTTTGCTAATACTGTTCATTTTTAACTCCTGAATTTGGCCCATGTGGCCCTTTGATCCTCTGACCCTCTTGAAATCACACCCTTTCATCAGCAAGGTAAGAGGGATAAAGGAGTCTTCATTCAAGCCTTCACTATCTAAAACTAGAGAAGCTGCATCAAGGAAAAATGCCATTTCCTACATTTATGTGCATCCCACACAAATGGTTTGAGGGCTTCTCCTTGCAGCTGACCCAAACTGAGGGGAGACTCATCGGGGTCTGCAGCTCCTCCCGAGGGCAGCTCCAATCTCTGCTCCCTGGGCCAGGGACAGCACCCAGGGAGCAGCTGGAGCTGGGCCAGGGGGTTTAGGTTGGAGATCAGGAAAGGTTCTTCCCCCAGAGGGTGCTGGGCACTGCCCAGGCTCCCCAGAGAATGGGCACGGCCCCGAGGCTGCCAGAGCTCCAGGAGCATTTGGACAGCGCTGCCAGGGATGCCCAGGGTGGGGTTGTTGGGGGGTCTGGGCAGGGCCAGGGGTGGGACTGGATGATCCCTGTGGGTCCCTTCCAGCTCAGGATATTCTGTGATTCTATGAAATAAATGGGTGTTTCCCTAACAGGAGTGCTCACAGTGGAATTTAAACATTTCCTTTTCAAAGTGAAGTGTTTTTCTTTCCATCCTGCCTTAAGCATCCATATTAGTTTCATGCAGGAAGAAATACTTGAGGAATGAGTGCTATCCATGCTGGCTGTGCCACAGTTCGCCAGTGGGGAAGGACTGAGAGCCCAGGAGCACAGGACCTGCAGCCACACCTTGCCGAGGCAGTGACTCACGGCTCCACTGGGACACGTTTGTAACTTTTCTTCTCCAGAGGAAAACGCGCAGGTAGCAATTAAAATCTGGGTGAGGCTGGACAAACCCATAAATGTTTGGAATTATTCCGAAGTTTTAATTGAAGTTGGAGAGCGGAGCAGCTACAGCGGAATGGGGATGAGATTCTGACATTTAAGGAAGTGTCACTGAGAGAAATCTTGCTGTCACAGATATGACTCACCCACTGCTGTGCCTGACAGGTGCCTTCTCTGACTCCTGAGATCAAGATAATTTCACTTTAATCTGACAGAAGCAGAGGGATGAGCAATGCCATTTATTTATAATACAAGCTCCCTTCAAAGGTGACTTGAAAATGAATATTTTGGGATGATGTTCATAGGTCATCGCTGCAGAGGTGTGAAAACAGCACAAAGGGCCCTCTCTGGATGGAAAGCACGGCACAGAGAAGCAACACCAACTGTCCCCAGAACAACGCCTGTCTAGGGAAGAGACACTGTGGTGGGAGGCACTGGGAGAGACCAACATCAGACAACGCAGCATGTGGCAAGGCAGAGATTTATTTGGTTTTCATTACAGTAACAAGATGACAAACATTTGGCTCCTGTTTTAACCTGAGACTACAGTGGCACACCTGGTTCCTTCCCACAGCGATTCCCGTTGGGAAAGAAGTGCACAGGACCTCTGCAACACCATGAGCCAGCCCTGAAGCAAAGTGGCAGGGACTGGGCTGGGCAGGACAGAGCAACCAACCACTCTTGTCAAAGGCAATAATAACCTGAAAGGTTGACTGCCATAAATCTGACTGGAAACAGGATGGAATTCCCAGCTCTCAGGCAAATAACCAGGAGGTGATCTCCAAAGTTACCCTCAGCTACTCCCAACTACTGCTCTATAGCGAGTTAGGCACCAAACGAGATGTGGTCCCTGGCTTGGGCCTGAGTAACAGGCAAAGCCATTTCCAAATCCACACCAGTGCCACTGTGGCTCCTCAGCCAGGGGCACCAAGCACCCATTCCCAAGATCCTCTGCAGGCAGCAACACTTCTGACACGACTCCAAAGTGATTTCTGTACAAGTGCTCCCAGAGTGCGGAGAAGCTGCCTGAAGTGTTGGGTTAGCTCTGGATCTTTCCTTATAAAGCCAGAGAGCAATTACTGGATCACGGCACGAAGAACACAGTGGAACAGACACTTTCTTCAGTCAGGAGGTGATTCAGCTATCAAAGAGACTCTTTTGTTTCTATTTTGGGGGAAAAAACCCATCACTGCTTTCAGATGTCTAAAGCTGACTTTGCCAGGGTTCTTCAGGGCTATCAGAGGCTGCAAAGGGCTCTGTGATCCCTCCCTTCTCCTCACACACCAGCCTCTCTGACAGTCCTGTGGAACACCTGGAAACGGTACCTGAGGGTGAGCAGGACACGAACTGTGACTCACAGGGCACACTGTGCCTCTGCAGCCAGAAACAGAGAGCACAGCGCGTGGCCTCATCCGTCCCCTCACCCGGAGCCATCCAGGACACATGCAGTGCGCCAGGAAAATGCTGTGCTGCTCCTTCCTGGAAGAGCTCTGCTCTCCAGAGCCACGGATCAGCTGGTGCCAGGCGGGCAGAGGGATGCTCTGCACGTCACAGGAGCTCTGCACGTGGTGACAGCGAGGAAGGTGACCGCAGCACTGGTACCTGGGGAGAGCAGGGAGGGAAAAGCTGAACCACGAGGTTTAGGACATTTGCCTGGACATGACAAAGGGACTTTCCTGAGGGGCTAGGATGCAAGGGCTCTTCGGAGCAGGAAAAGAGTCTGAATGCCATGCAAATCCAATACAACACCGATATTTCAAAGAAAGTGGGGTCTGTGCTCAGGTGTGGGAGCAGGTACCTGGGCAGGAACCACCAGAGTTTAACAAGGACTGACCCCACTAAGGACTGAAGTCCAGGGTATCTTTATATACCATAGGGGAAAATACAGAGTAAAAAACACAGGTTAAATTACTAAACACAGGGCTAATAAGGCAACCCACCAACTGCCAAACCACAGGTTTGCGCCAAAGTTTGGAACACTGACAAAAATTCCATGGGAAAAAAATCTGTCATGCTTCTCACCTAAGAATAATCAGTTTTGATGTCAATTAGCATGTGATATGCATGTGGTGTTTATCTATTAATGAAATCTGACTCCGTGTGCCCACGAGCCATACTTCCCTTTAGGATAAACACTCTTTCCATGGCTTGCCCTGTGTTTTTTAAAATTACCCTTCCAGCACCCTCTGTTTTCAGAGCAGTAGCAGCGAGAGCCCCCTGGCAGAGCTCAGGGCTCTGTTAGTCCTAACCAGAGGATGGAAAACAGGCTGAGGAACAACAGCTGTGGCTCTGGCAGCACCTCCCACAGCATACGTGGGGGGCATGGAGCAGCTGGCCCAGCACGATCCTATTTCCAGAGCACATATGGAAACTTTGCTCTCAGGAGCTTTTCTTGCTCAGTGTGGCAAGGGCAGAACGTCACCTTCTTGTGAGTGCACAGCAGTGACCCACTGAACGGGGAACAGCCGCTGCTGACACCCTGTGCCTTAGTTCTGGGAATTCTACAAAAGCACCAGACCCACCCCCGTTCCCCGGCTTGTGCAACACCCTCTCCCTGGGCCCCCCCACGCTCCCAGCGCTGAGCAGGGAAAGCTTTCCCAACACTCCAAGGAAAGCTTTCTCAGCACTCCCACCCCAGAACCGCCCCCGTCCCCCAGCGTGGGCAGCAGGAGAGGGGGAATTCCGCCCCTGTGCCCAGGTGAGCCCCCACCTGCAGAGCTGCCCCAGCCCTGGCCCAGCACAGGAAGGACCTGGAGCTGCTGGAGCCAGGCACCAAATGAGCAGAGGGATGGAGCAGCTCTGCTGGGAGGGAAGGCTGCGAGAGCTGGGGGTGCTCAGCCTGGAGAGGAGAAGCTTTGGGGTGACCTCACTGTGGCCTCACAGGGCCTGAATGGGCCAACAAGAAACATGGAGAGAGACGATTTACAAGAGCCTGGAGTGCCAGGACAAGGGGGAAGGACTTCCCACTGCCAGAGGGCAGGGTTTAAAGACATTCTTTGCCCTTAAAGATGACCCTCCTATAGCTACAGAGGAGACAGCCAAGAGACTAAGTAAAAAATTATTTAATTTAAACACTTGATACACAACACACAGCATAAGGAATAAACACAAATCAAGTAATGAATTCATAAATGGGCACAGATGTCATACCAAGAGATTAAATATGGAAAGCTTGAGTCAAACACATTTCTGTATCTAAATTATCAAGAAAAGGCTGCAAGCCCAGAGCAGAAATGTCTCTGAGAGGAACCATCCTGAACTCAGGCAAGTGACAGACTTCAGTCCTTCCACAGGAAAATCCCGAGGAACCTCCAGGTAAAATTCCATTCTGTAACATAAAGACTCCCAGCAGAGAGCTTTACTTGTCCCTAACAAGACTTTTACTCAGTAAGAGGATGTTCTTCACTCATCTGTGTTCAAGATCACAATTAACCATGTCTGTTCATCAGCCACTTTCCTTGCATTTTTTACAACCAAGAGGATTCAGGACACCACTTCAGATTGAGACGGGACAATGCAGACCTGTTACCTTTCCAAGCACTTAGGCCTTCCCTAGAAGCAGTTGGGCTTTAAAGTTCATTAAGCTGTACCACTTTCTGAGGGACTTAGAGATCAGGAATACATCAACACGGGGATTTGGGGGCAAACAGAGAATTCATTTTGATTTCTTTCTGCTCTTTCAGACTTAGGGGCAGAAACTGCATCTTCACAACTTCCAGTATCCGTGCTTGGAAAAGAAGCAGTCGGTGTAAGAGGCCAAACTCAACGCAGCACCAGGAATATTCAGTTTCTGAGGCAGGAAAGAGGCAGTGCCTGCGCCCGGGGTTAAACAGCTGCACCCCAGGTGCAGGTGCCAGGAGCGCGGCTCCTGAGGGATCGCCCCCGGCCGTGTGCCCTGATGCCGTCCCGGCCCCGTGCTCCACACCCGGCCAGGCACAGCCCCCGCGCACCGTCCCGGCTCGGGGCTGGATCCCAGATCCGCCTCCTGCAGCGAGGGGACCCGGCACGGGCTCGGGCTGAGGCACGAGAGTCAGAGCGGATCTCAGAGAGCGCCTTCCCTGACCGGGTGCTCGGGCCTCGGCAGGGGCTGCCCAGGGAGGTCTGGAGTGCCCATCCCTGGAGGTGTCCCAGGAAGGCCCGGAGATGGCACTCAGAGCTCTGGGCTGGGGACAAGGTGGGGATGGGGCACAGCTTGGACTCGATGATCCTGGAGGTCTTTTCCAATCTCAGTGACTCTGTGATTCTGTGATAAATCTGCCCCAGAGCAGCGCTGACCCCCCTGAGCCCCCGCTACCCTCCCTCCCCTCACCCGGCTCTGGCGCTCGCTGAGGGCGCAAACGAGTCAGAAGCACGTTCTTCTTTATTTATTTTTTTTTCCCCTCATCACAATTAACCCTTCAGGGAGCGGGCAGAAATAAAAAATAAATCGGGAGGCACAGCGTTATCTCTCCGCTGTGGCGGTCCCGCCCCGTCCCTTCACGTAAAGCCGCGTTTGGAGCGGCGCGTGTGGAGCCCCTGCTGCCGCCTGGGGAGCGCCTCCGCAGCCGCACCACCAAGACCACCACTTCTTCCTCCTTCTCATGCTCATCCTCCCGCTGCCGCTGCCCTGCACGCCCCGCATCCCGCCGGGAAGGTGCCGGGATGGTGCCGGCATCACCGCCCCGCTCGCTGCCCGGCCCGCCCTCCCTGAGGGGAGCCGGCGGTGACGTCACGGCCGGGCCGCCCGGCAATGGGCGCCATTTTGAAACCGCGAACCCTCCCGCGGCTCCGGGCGGCTCCGTCCCGCTCCCGGCCCCGCTCCCGGCCCCGCTCCCGCGGCTCCCCCCGCTATGGCAGGTCGGTGTCCGCGCTCCGCGCTCGGCTCCGCGCTCGGCTCCGCGTTCGCGCCGGGATGGGCCGCGGGCCGGCTCCGTGTGGCCGGGGGAGCCGGCCGCAGGCCGGGCCGCGCCGGGCGGCACCGGAGGGTGATGCGGGAGCGCGGCGGCCCCGAGGGGTCCGAGCCGGGGGTCGGCGCGGGGTCTCCTCTCTCACTGCCTCTCTCACTGCCCTTTCTCCCTCTGCAGGAGTGGCGAGAGCTGGAGGCGACGGCGGCGGCAGCAACGAGGTGCAGTGGAGCTTCTTGCAGGTGAAGGGGGCGATCGACGAGGACGTGGCGGAAGGTGAGGGGAGCCCCGACACGCTGAGCCCTCCCGGGCGGCCGAGGGGCAGCTCCGCAGCATCCCTGGCCGTGCCGGGGGGTGTGTGCCATGACTAAGCGAGCTCCCACCCGTAGAGCATCACAGACCAGTCACGGCGCTTTTCTTCAGGTCTTTAGCGCGAATCCCAGAATCCCAGAATAGCTGGGGTTGGAGGGGACCTCTGGAGATCACCCAGTTCAGGGCGCTGCCCAGGCAGGGTCACCTGGAGCAGGTGACACAGGAACGTGTCCAGGAGGGTTTGGGATGTCTCTGGAGAGGGAGACTCCAGCCCCTCCCTGGGCAGCTGTTCCAGGGCTCTGCCCCTCCATGGAAAGAAGTTTTTTCTCATGTGGGGCTGGAACTTACTGTGGTTTAGTTTCTGGCCGTTGCTCCTTGTCCTGTCTCTGGCACCGCTGAACAGAGTCTGGCACCATCCTCTGACAGCCCTTGAGGATATTTGTATGGATTGATGGGATCCCCTCTCAGCTTCCCTTCTGCAGACTGGCCAGGCCCAGCTCCCACAGTCTCTCCTCATCTCAGAGATGCTCCAGTCCCAAAATCATCTCTGTGGCCTCTGCTGGACCCTCTCCAGTAGCTGCTTGACTTTCTTGTCCTGAGGAGCCCAGAACTGGGTACAGTTCTGGGCTTAGGATAACTGTCTCCAGTTCTGGGCTTGGGATAAAGGGTAAGAACAGTGATACAATACAGGGAGAGGAAAAAAAGAAACACCAGTGGAGTCTGTCAGGCTTGTCAAGTTTCGCTCTGACGCACAGAGAGTGCAGCTCTGTCATTTGTGCTGCATGAAAAGTGCAGTTTAAAGGGTTCCTGCAGCTGTGAAGAGATTTGATTCCCACTTGTTAACGTTTGGGAGCTATAAATAGGGATATTAAGCAGGGAAAAAGGGCACACCTTCACATTTCTCTGAAACTTTCCAAGCGCGGCGTGTTTTGGACGGAGTAGAAAACGAGAAATGTTTTAACTGGGAAAAGTGTTTTCTGTAGTGTGCAGAACCAGGGTGGAGTTTTGCTTGACTCTGATGAGAAAGTTCTTTTTTTTGCCCCTAAATTTCCTATGTTCTAACTGGGCTGGCAACGCTCCCTTCTAAAGTGTGAATTGACTTGCAGCGCCGTGTGTGCTCAGCTTGGGTTTGGGATTTTTTTTTTTTTTTACTGGATGCAGTAAATATTTTTCCTTGCTGCCTGCTATGGGGAAATTGTGCTGACAGTGTTTTCATTTTCATGCCACTTGTTTGGCATTCCATTTAAAATAATGGCCATGGGAGGGATAGACTGGAAAACTGCTAGAGAAACTAGACTCACTCGGTTGTTTTCTTCCTTTTCCCCCCCTCTATATATTTTGTAGCTTGCTCTGAAGTTCTCAGAATTCTTGTAAAAATATAAGTAGCTTTTATGTTTTTCACATGGTTCTTTTTCCTTGGGTCTGTCACCTGTGTGACTAAAAGTCAGTTCTCCATGTGTGAAGGATATGGTCCTGGGGGCACCTTGCTTCCCAGGTAATTCCTGAGCAGTGTGGATTTGTGCAGAGCAGGAAAGTTCTAGGAATCATTCAGTGCCTGGTTTTGCAAAACTACCACTAAAGTTTCATTTTCCTATGGGAATACCAGAACTATTTACAGGCTTTATGACTTTTTGGTTTTATTTTGATTTATGGCCTTTTTCCTCCTGTAACATTTTGCCTTGAAACTGGAATTAAATATGTAAAATACACTGTTTATTTGCTAATAATTGCCCCAGTTTAATTCATTAGTAAGAGTACAAATACATTGCTAGATTTTGGGCCTCAGTTAGGGACATACTTACCCGTTACCATCTTTTAAATCCTCTCTTACCAAACTGCACATCTAAACCTGTTTGATGGGCAGCTGTTGCCTTGAAAAAGCCTTCGAATTGCACGTAAGTTTTTGCAATAGTGGAAATTTGCTACTGCTTTCAATTTTTGGTCTGTTCAGTGAAAAATCAGCTCTCTAGAGGAAGAGGACACCATGAAGTTGCTGTCCCACCTATTCCATGCAGAGTGTTTTGCTGAATTTTCTTAGAGGTATATTCAGGAGTTGAAACTGCTCAGCCAGGCACCTTTGCCAGTAAATCCTTTCTTTTACAGTTCAGTTCTAACATACATTTTATATTCCATAGTTGTTCCTCAGGTGTCTGGCTTTAACACAAGCACTGTGATAAGTGGCTGTAGTAGATTGGCAGCTGGGTTTTCCTAACTGGGTCATTAATACAGAAAAATCACTGTCTCCTCTTTGTCTTGTCTGTGCACTGCCTTTCCTCAGTGAGTAATCCGTGACCTCTCGACAGGCTCTGTGTCACGAAAGAGGAGGGCACTGTTCAGTCTGACCATTTCTGAAAGACCAGGATAATCCATCACTTATTGAATATGGATTTTGTAAAGGATTGGATATGACTTTTCTAGAATGGGAAAGTTTAGTTGGATTCAAGGAAGAGGACTGGAGGATAGAACAGAGATTGAAAGATTTAATAGTGGGGATGGCAACAATCGTCATTTAAAAACAAAGCTAATTAAAGATTGTGATGTAATTTTGTTGTTAGTGTTAACCATGTGACTCCAAAACTTGCACTGATTGCCCATGGAACTTGTAATTCTTGGGTTGCTTTTTTTGTAGAAAGACCTTTCTAAATAGAGAATACAAATGCTGTCAGAGACTTTATCACTTCCATGATTTCAGTATTGAATTTGTTCTGCATGTTCAAAATTGTCCTGTTTTGGGAGGCTTTTTTTTGGGGGGGGAGCAAGTAAAATATAAATCTGTTTATTAAATAATGTACAGATAGGCCCAAATTCCCATGGGCCAAATGATCTGCATCTAATCCATGACCACTTCTGGGTGCAGTTCTGTATCTCCAGTGAATGATCCAAGAAATAAACTTTTTTTTTTAAATTCTCCAGATAGTGACTGGTGTTGATTGACTGCCCTGACAAACTGAGAGATCCCTTGTTACCATCACTTCAGCCAACTCTCCTCCTGCTTTTGCTGCCTGTTAGGTGCTGGGTCAGACACCTCACCACTTTGCCAGGAAGCAGAACACAAGGAGCAAAGACAACCACAATCTAATAAAAAAATATTAGCTTGTAATGCTGTACCTGTTTGAAAGTGCAGCTACAAGTGATTTAGAAATGTTCTTAGTATTAAGTTGCCTTTACAGATCAGTGGTTTAAAACATTCTTGTGTGGTTCAGGAACTCACTTGGCCTATTCTCACTGTTCTTAAGGAAATTTTGGCATGATTCTGTGCTTTTAAAAAAACTCCAGCAGTAGAGGTGCAGCTCTGTGACATCTGGTTCAGTTGCATGAAAGGAGTTGCAGAGCTGGTTGGTAGCTTTAAGCTTTAATATTGTCTTTTTTCTGGAAGAACTGGAAAATAGGGAACTGATGACTACAGAGCCATGTGTGCTGTTTGCTGTCACTGTAAATCACTGGTTGTGCCTGGAAGTGACACTTGTGCTGCAGTGGGGCAGAAGGTGGGCTGTAAGCTGAGTTTTGGTCTGGGTTTTTTCCTTGAAAGCCAGTGCTTTGCCGTGAGCAGGACTGCAGATGCCTCTTTGCCCTCCCTGAAACCTTAGGGTTGCCCAGAGAAGCTGTGGCTGCCCCATCCCTGGAAGTGTCCAAGGCCAGGTTGGAACAGCCTGAGACAGTGGGAGGTGTCCCTGCCCATGTCCCTGGATGGGCTTTAAGGTCCCTTCCAATCCAAACCAGGCTGGGATTCCATCATTGTATTTTGATGGAATATGAAGCTTTGGTAAGATGTGGTTTATGAATGGTGAAGAGTTTGAGTAAGCAGTGAGTATCAGTTGCAGAGTTGTATGTGGGAATTTACAAAACAAAGCAACTGGAGTAGTGGGAATACAGGAATTAGTGCAAGTGTGAGCAGTGGGACCCACTGGATTTGTCCCTGCAGAAGGGCAGGCTGGGTGTAGAGGGAAAAGCTTAATGAAAAATGACAAAACCCAATATTTTTTTAAAGGAGAGGGAGGTGTGAAAGCTTCAAGTGTAAGGAAAATTTTATTTTCTTATCATGTTAAGACTTTTATGAACTCCTAATAGAAGTACACCCAAAACCATCACAATGAGCTACTTAGAAAAAACTAACAATAGCATGAATTAATTAAATACACTTCTAGTAGGAGAAAGCTTATTGGAATTAGTCTTCCAAAGGTTAAAAAATAATACTGAGGCAGTAGATTTGCACAAAGAATCCTGGATTATGTCACGAATCTTAGAAACAGCCTCCGTGATTCTCATGGCTTGTAGGGAAGGCAGGGCAAGCTCTGCAGGCAGGAGGGGAACACATCTGTGTAACTGAGCTCTGGCTTTGCTGCTCCCTTTTTGTGCCATGCTCCCTTTATGCTGGTCTTGCTTTCTTTGCACTGACACGTGCAGACAGCTCCACGCACTCCAAGCTCAGAGAAGACAGCTTTTTTAGGATACAGTTCAGAGGACTTCAGTATCAAGTCACAGTCTGGTTCCATTGACAAGAAAACACAAATTCAGCTCAGTGAGGGAATGGCACTCATTGTGTGTCATGAGCTGGAACTCTGAGGTGCTGTGCCACCCCTGGGGGTTGGCTGGGGGTGCTGGGCAGGCCGGAGCAGGGTGGGAGCAGGGTGGCACCGGGTGCTGCTGCCTGTGCACCCTGCTTCAGCGCTGCCAGCAGAGCGGCCTGAGCGCGCCTCCAGCAGCCAAGTGGCTCAGCTCCAGGCATCCAGGACACACAGGAGCTGGCAGGCTTTCCCACAGAACTCCAAACAAGATGTTTGGAGTTTGCCATGGCCTGTCAGCAGCAGCACTGACCTCAAACAGCTTCTGCTTCCCGGCTGGCCGGTGCCCTGCGCATGCTTTCCCTTAAATCTCCTCAAGGATTTAAATTAGTCCCAAAAGCAGAGTTATTTTGGACTAAGTTAAACCCTGCCAGGTGCCTAAAGGCAGTTCAAGCCATTTTACAAGTGATTTGAGTATTAGGGCATAAAAAAATTGTTAGACTTTATGGATATGTTAGATTGGCAGAGTGTTTAGCGGTGTAAGCTGGGAGGGGTTTGGTCTGGGCAAAACTATACCCCTTGGGTTTATTCTCCTGATTTCTGGTACACATCACTCCTGCGTTAACTCTTCAAAGAAACCCTAAAAGTGGAAATGTAAAAACTGAGTATATAAGGAGGCATATTCTTAAAAATAGGTGATTTTGAGTAACTTGTATGTAGATGTATACTGTCAGGTGGTTATTGGCAGCTGTAAAGTTTGGCTCGTGTTTCAGTACGATTGTGATTTTTATCAGCTGTTAAGAAACAGCATTTTAGGAGCACTGACAGCATCAGTAGTCGGTCCCTCCCTGCTGCAGAGTGACCCTCTCTGTTCCACTGGCTGTTCTGGCAGCTGAAGGGGACAGCCTTCCTTCACCTAGAAACAAGTCAGTGAATGTACAGGGATGGGGGAAGGCTGAGGGGTGGAAGTGAGTGCTGGACTCAGAATCCTGCAGTGGCTGCAATTGCAGCACTGCCTGCCTGCCAGCACGGGGAGGGTGGGGAAGGGTCTGCTGGGAGCAGGGTGCTGCCAGCAGCTCCCTGCGCTTGCCTGGTGTGGTACCTGCAGCCATCCCAACTGAGAACTGTCGGACTTCACACCCCTGCTTCCCTCTGCCCACCCCAGAACCTTCCCGTGCAGCTGCATATCCGTGGGAATGTTTGGGAAGTGCAATTACTGCCAATCAGTGACAAAGCAGTTCTGAGGCCCTGTGGGTCTGGAACTTGTTATGCTCCAATAGGATTTTGGGTTTTAAACATTTTTTCTGTGATTTGCTCTTTAGCAGGTGTTGGTCTGTAAGTTGCTTCATTTTCTTTGGTAATCTCTTCCCTCTAAAGGGGCTCTCTGTTTTTTTCACTGATCTTAGTTGCTCCTATTATATTTTTCATTTGAGGAGTCTTTCCTGAGTCGCTCTGAAGCCACGGTTCCTTGCTGTTGTCCACTGCCCACGTTTGTCACCTGTGGTCCCTCAGAATGGTCTGTTGTCCCTGCCCGCTGCAAAGAGAGTTGTGTTCCTTCCGATGTCATGTCACACCATTCAGCACAGCATTCCAGGGAGATCCCAGTGTCTGCTTTCTGAGTTGACTTAGGAGCACATAACCTGCACTGATCCCTTCTGCACACACTGCTTGCTTCCCATCCACTGTGGGAGACCTCTCCCACAGCTTTGTCCAGCCACAGGATAATTCCAGCTTTGTAGGATAACAGTGTTGGAGGGAAAGGTGTGTCACCTTTGAGCTTGATCGTAGGCCCAGGAATACTCCCTCTGTGCCCAGTTCCCACTGACAGTCTGTGCCAGCCTTCTGCTTGCAGGCCAATCCAGCCATTTCCTCTCAAAGCAGAGCCTCTGCAGACAGTTCCCTGGGCCTTACTGCAGTTCCTGCTTTGGTCCCAGGATGGGTCATGGAAAATGGGGCTGTGCATTCAGACTCCTCTCTGGGGAGCACGACAGGAGCCAGGTTTGAAGGCAGGCATTGTTCAGGCTGGGTGCAGAAGTGGTACACTATCCATTACATACTTGGAAAATTCTAAGTTAAAATTCCCTGGAAGCTAGAGCAGCCTCGTTTTTAGGTGCTGTTGGAGAGATATGAGTGTTTGGTTCCTTGTTCACCACAAGTTTGAGGAGTGGGTTTGTGACAGAAGGTTCTGAGCAGCTCAGGAGGATGAGAGAGGTGCTGGTGCTGACCATGTCTCGTTAGTGTTGGTCCTGAGCATGAGCTGCAGCTGCAAATTCCTTCTCTCCTGCATGAGGCATCAAGTAACTCCATGTTTTCAGGTTTGGGTTTTAACCAGAGCAGCAATGCACAGCCAGCTTAGAGAGGAAAAGTTCACAGGAGCTAATTTTAGGCACCTGATGTAGATGTTGTGGATCTCTTTGCATTCTCCATTACTTCAGTGGAGAGCCCGGGCGTTGATACCGGTGTCAGAAATACCCAGGATGAATCCTGGGGGGATTAAGTTAGTTTGCAGGTATAAGCTTGCTGTCGTCTCCAAATCCTAACAAAAGCTGGTCTCTGCCACCCCAGCCCCCTTCACTCCCAGCAGAACTTGCCCAGAAGGCTCTGGAGGCTTCCCAGAATTCTGGCAGGAGTTGTTTGTAGGGAGGTTCACACTTGACAGTGATGGTGAAAGGCTCAGAGCACTCAAACTGAACTTTGACATCTGTCAGGGCTTACAGGGCTGTCCTGAGTCAGGGAATGGGCTCCACCACATTACTGTAGAGCTGGGTATTTGTGGCCTCTGATGTGTTGGGGTGGTGTTTCCTACCCATGGGAGTGCTCAGTGCTCTTAAATTTGGGGATGCTACAGAATCACAGTGTAGTTGCCAGCAATCCTTTTAATCCTTTTAATTCACCAGCTGTGAAAACAACTCTGAGTTTCTCCTCTGGATGGATGCAGTGTAACCAAGTTGGAACTCATTTCCAGAAGTGAGGCTAAACATGAATTTTTCATGTCTGGAAAGAAATATGCCAGCCTCGTATCTTACTGTGAAGTCCCAGGGATTGCTGCCCTCCCTGGTTACAGGAGAAGGATTTACGTGGATGCTTGCAGAGCAGGTCCCAGCCCCACAGGAACGGAACTGGAGGGACAGTTGGACAAACTCCTGATTCTAGAAAAGCAGTACCTGAGAAGAGAGCTGTGGGATGCTGTCCATGAGCAAATATCACACTGGTTTGGTTTTGCTCACCCTTTCTCACATTCCATTGGGAGTTACTCTGCTGGCATGGAGAAAAGGCTGAAAGTAAGGCAGGGGAGTAAGACTGGTGCTTGTATGCCTAGGGAGGAGTTACAACATCTAATAAAAAAGCTTAGAAATCCCAGGGTTAATGTAATGATGAAGAATCTGCAGAGGTTTGCTTTGTTCTTTCCTAAAAGTTTTAAGCTGACTTGAAGTGAAGAGCAAATGTAGGTGGGTGAAGTGTTGAGCAGAACAGGGATGGTTTGGAATTCATTCTGTGCTTTACTTGGAGTCTTGTAATTTTTTTTTTTTATTTCACCTGCTTTGAGATGGTAGAGTGCTGAGGATAGTGGGTGGAATGATTTGGAGGATTGATCTGCTTCAATTAAACATGCTTATAGGGAAAACTTTATAATTCATACATTTATGTATAAAACAGGTGCAGTGCTCTTGAAACAGGTGATTGCTCATATTCCAAAGTTTGTTACTTAGAAAATATTTGAAGGAAGCTTCTCTGTTTTTGTCCTGCTGTGCCCTTCCAATTCCCTCTTCCCTAAGCAATGTTGGTGGCAGACTATTTCAGTGCATGTTTTTTACCCTCCTATCCCTGCACTTTTTGTTTCAAGCCATGGAATTTGGGTAGTGTCTGTGTTTTGATGTGATTCCACCCAAGAGTGTTTGTCTGGATAGCACTGCTGGGGAATAATGGCTGTCTCAGCAGCTGGTTTGGGCATTTTTGGGAAACAGAAATGATACACAGATTATTTTGAGCAAATAATTGTGTGAATACTCCAGTAGAAGATGGGAGACGCTAATAATAACTTTTTTGCTTCCTGAAACAAAATGGAAAAGTAGTTTTTGTGACTTGGAAAGAATTGCATGTGTTATGGAGGCATTTATTCCTGCTAGGATGGTTACTGAGTCTCCAAGGGTAAAAGGGGTCCTTGCTAGAAGGGCTTGCAGATGGTGGTGGTAGTGGAATATTAGTTTTGCTACTAATAAACTTTCATAACTCAAGGGCTTCTTCATATCTGAGCATTGAAAATGTCATAAAATTGCTCTGTGAAGTCACTTCACTGATTGCTTACCTTCTCAGTTTGTTTCTTTTTTGTGGTTTGCTACTTTTCCAGGATGTCTTCTAAAATCCCTGTGTATAATTGATATTAACTGGTAATTGACTGGTAATTCCCTTTAAAGAAAGGTGACTATAAAACTGGATGTGTCCAAAAGCTGGTTAGTAATGTGATACTGAAGGCTGGCATAAATCTGTAGAAAAATGGTATTTACTCATTTATTTAGTTGTTCTAAATAATTATTTTTTTAATCCAAGACAGTAAATCATTATCTCTACATACTAGGAAAAAACTTTTAAGGGCATCATTGATAAAAGATGAAAAAGGAATTTCTGTTGAGAAAACTGGTTAGGGTTTCTAGTAATCTTCCTTGTGAGAGTGGGGTGTTATTGAAAGGAATTTCAAAGATAGCACATGAAAATCAATACAGGAAAGGAGCTTCCAGGGAGTCTCCAATTGCACACTCTGGAGCTAATTGATATCATACACTTCAAACCTCAGAATTTTGCTATCTGCATCATAAATGCAATATTTGATGTGAGCAGGCCCAGCAGGAGCAGTGTTTGCTGAGTGCTTTGTTGTGTTTGTTACCATCTGCCCCAGCCCCTGGACAGACATCTCCAGCTCCTTATCTCAGCACCCCTTGGCTGGGGCTTGTTCAGTGGCAATTAGTTCTTTATTGCCCAGCGGGAGTGAGGCTGCACTGGGGGATGAACACCCCCAAGGGCACTGAGGCACTGATCTGTGGGTCCTGAGGGCTTTTCCTTTGCTCTCCTGCTTTCCTCTGTCCTTGCTGGTGCTTCTGCATGGAGCTGATTCAAGAAGCTCAGCTGGAAGAATTTTATTTCCATTTTTCCCCTTTGGCCGAGGGGAGCTGCCTGTTCTGGGCTCCTGAAGTAACTCCCTGAGTGCTCAGCTTGGGAAAGGCAGGTGTGCCTCATCCTCACCTGGATCAGGGCACGCTGCTCCACGGGAACACCACACCTGGCAGGATGCACACAGTGGGGTGGGATCCCCAGGGGGGAAGCTCAGAGCGGGGGTATTCCCGTGGGCACTGCAGCTTTCCTGCCCACAGGCAGCACAGACACCTTGGGTTCCTAAGCTGGTGTGCCTCTGGTGACTGAAGGCCCCCAAAGCCTGCACTGAGGAATGAATAAGTGTTTTATCTTGTCAGTAAAATTGTGTTAGGCTTTGAAACATGGCTGCATTTGGGGATGTAAATGAAGAATTGTGTCGTTGCATTAATGCAAGTTGTAATGCTTTTTTTGTGCTCAAGTCTTGGAACTCCTTGATTTGCTTTCCACATTACAGTGCTGGTTTATTTCTGTTCTCTTTACAGCTGATATAATTTCAACAGTTGAATTTAATTACACTGGTGATCTTCTTGCAACAGGAGACAAAGGTGGCAGAGTGGTTATATTTCAAAGGGAACAAGAGGTCAGTGACTCGAAAAACAAAAGTGTTGTTACTACACTGTTCTTGTGTTGCACAGTCTCACTTCATCTGTTCATGCCCTGAGTTTAAATGGTTTAAATGGAGATTTTTCTCAGAAAACCCCAAGTTAGCCAAATTTCTAAACATCTGCTTTGTGCTGCACTTGGTAAGTTGGTCTGGTGAGGATTTCCCTCCCTCCTTCCAAAAAAAAAAAAGGTCCCCAAAATCCAAGTGAGCTCTTTATATGTACCTGGTGTGCTCAGTGTCGCTTTGCAGAATTTGGACATTCTCCTGAATTTTTCCACTGGGTCAGGCTGATCTGAGATAAACCACAATGCTTTGGGAGAGAATGTAAAAGAAGTTCAGAAAATAAGCTGCAAGGACAATAGGATAAGGTGGTTAAAAATTGTTTGAGGACTCAAAACCAGTGGGAACAGCCACTTCTCTGGAAGCACTTGAGCATTTCCCATCAGGAGTGTGGGAGCACTGTCCCTCCTGCACTTCCACAGCTCCTCTTCGTGGACATCAGCTGTGTGACAGTGCTGTAATGTTCCTGTGTGTTCGTCCTGAGCCACATCTCTGAGCTGGGATACCCCGAGCAGCATTGGGGATGGGAAACATGCACCAAGTGCTGAAAACTAATTGTCATGTCTGGGAGGAATCCGGGATTGTGTTCTTTAAAAAGTCAGTATTCCACATGGCAGTTCTCACCAAAGTGTCTGCTTATCCTGTCCTTCAAGGAGCTGAGGGGAATTTGAGGGTTTGAGCACTCTCCTGGATCAGAAATACCAGAATTGATCATGGAATTTTAATTCAGCTTGTCTGTGCATGAATATTACAGCTCTTCAGGTGCTGTGGGATTTCTCAGCAGAACCCTCTGCTCTCCTTGTGGGGCTCAGATGATGCTCTGTTCAGGAGCACCTGGCCAGCATTTTGCATTTCTCCTCACCGTGCTGCTGTTCCCAGTCCCCTGTCCCACAGGTGCCCCACTGGTGGTACTGGGAGGCTCTGGAGCAGAGAGGTGCCAGCACTGCTGAAATGTTACCCCGGCTGCCCCCAGACAGCTCCGGGCTCATTCATCTTTTACTCAGGGTGACCAGAGACTTAACTAAGGCCCAGAGATAAGGTCAGAAGTGCCTCAGGAGCATCCCAAGCTTCTCAGGATCTCGGACTTGCCTGACGTGGAGGCGGACTATTATGGGTTGGCTCTCAGTTGTTCCCTAAGGCAAAACCCACCTGTGACGGCACTTCCTCAGAGGGTGGGGAAAAACAAACCCCAAGTCAGACTATTCACACAGGAATATTCAGCTGTCTCCTTGGGAACACATGGAAACTGAGGGAAGAGTTGGGAATGAGGGACATTTCTTTTTTCATGTGCAAAACTGCAGGAAAGAATCTAAAATAAGTGTGTAATACTGGAGCCTTAAAATCTAATAACCACATTTTTTACCCAGTTTGGATTTAAGGCTAGATTAACTAGATCAGTAACAATATAGGGTGGTTATACAGTTCCTCAGACACTTGGATTTGGGAAGGCACCCTGGAATGCCCTAAATCATGCCCTGGGCTCATATGACTTGACTTCACGTGCAAGCAGCCAATTACTCCAGCCAAATGTGTGAGTAGAGAGGGGAAGCACCAGTGCCAAGGCAGCTCACTCCGAGTGCAGGGAACTTCTGGATGGGGTCAGGTGAAAGGATCCTGCCCAAAATTCTTACAAGGCAATGACATGTAGGGAGTAAAATCATGTAAAGTCTCAGAGTTAACTGAGAGTATGGAAGCTCCACAGCCGTGAGACACTGCAGGGCAAACGGCGCCCCTGGGGCTGTTCTGCAGCACGAACCACTAACACTGACTGACTTGGAAAGCCTGATAACAAGTTGCCTCAAATCTGATAATGCAAATCTGGGGAACCTTGGGACTTTGCTCTCTGTTCCTTGCTCCCACACCCAGCACACAAGGATAGCAAAGCCTGAAGGGTGCACAAATATTTATATATAAAGCTACATTTTTAAAGAGGAAGGCTGTGTGCGCTGTATTGATGCTAAACTGGGTACAGTATCACGGAGTGAAGATGTAAAATCCAAGACCTGTTGTGAAAGCTGCTATTCTGATTGACAATTTCTAGTCATTGATTTGTATGGGCCATTTCTGAGGGACCTGGTGACATCAGCCTCAGGAAATGCTCTGTTTTCTTGCAGACTAAAAGCCGTCCTCTCTCTCGGGGAGAATACAATGTTTACAGTACCTTCCAGAGTCACGAGCCTGAGTTTGACTACTTGAAAAGTCTAGAAATTGAGGAAAAAATTAATAAAATTAGGTGGTTACCACAACAGAATGCTGCTCACTTCCTGCTGTCTACAAATGGTAAGGGCCCTTTCTTTTGCAGAAGGAACTTTGTCATTGGAATATTGTCTCACCTGTTTTACACTTGGGGTTTTTTTCTGACATGTTTTGGTGTTATTTTAATGTCTTCTCTAATTACATGCAGAATATGTTTTGATTGTAATGTTGGGTGTGAGGGCTGTGTGAATATTGGGTCTGTTTAGTTTTGGTGCATCATGGAGCATCTGTAAATGAAACTGAAGAACTGGGGACATGAGGTAGTGGGAGCAGTTGGACTTGTGTCTTAAAGGTACTTTCCAACCTAAACTATTCTATGGAAAAAACTGGCTCTTATTATCAGGGGAATACACTTATTCCTAACAGTTTGGATCACTTTGGGAGGTCATGATGAAATTTTAAAAGCAGGAGTGATTTCTGTCTGCTGGTCTGTGCAATTAAAATAATTTCCTCTGATAGAAGTCCTAATAAAGCATCCCTTAAACTGTGTCATCTTAAATGCTCTGCAGGAGTTTGGGGAGGAGAGGTTTGGCGCCAGTTAGCCGGGGATCTCACTCTTGGGTGATCCAAGTGTGCCCTCCCTGGCTGCACTTGGAACGCTTCCCTGGTAACACCTGGGAAGTGCATTCCTTTGGAGCCCTAAACCGTGGGGCAAATGCTGATCTCTACCTTTGGTTGGCTCTGAGCAGGTACCCGGGACAAACCTGGTTTCCTTTAGGACAGTTAGTGCAAGGAGTTCATGTGTTTGTTGGGTTTGG
Source organism: Corvus hawaiiensis (assembly GCF_020740725.1). Taxonomy (NCBI): domain Eukaryota; kingdom Metazoa; phylum Chordata; class Aves; order Passeriformes; family Corvidae; genus Corvus; species Corvus hawaiiensis. The sequence continues at coordinate 970,418 of NC_063220.1, read as the reverse complement.
TCCCTAGCAGTGGTCTGTTAATATAATTCAGGTAATCGTACAGGGTTTAGTGGGGAATTTGGGTAACTGGTGTGTGAAACTCCCCCCCGGCAGTGGCATTTGGGTGAGTGGGAGGCACAGGGCCTTACTGCTCAGGCACAAATTGGGATTTTATTCAAACTGCTCTTCACATTGTCAGTAAAGAACTCCATAACGATCCTTCTGCTGCAAGCAGTGGAAACCCAGACAGGTCACTCACGTTCACTCTGCTGAGTCCGTATTTAGTGATTTGATTTTGTATTCAGTTCATTCTCAAGCATGTGAATTTTTGGTTTTAGATAAAACTATTAAACTATGGAAAATAAGTGAAAGGGATAAAAGAGCCGAAGGTTATAATTTAAAAGACGAAGATGGAAGACTTAGGGAGCCTTTCCGAGTAACAGAACTACGGGTACGTCTCTGCTCTTTGACTTCGTGTATCTTTCTGCATGCTCTTCTCTACCTTTGTGCTACCAAACTGAAATGTGCTAATCAAAAATGGTGTTTGGGTCAGGGTCATTGAAAACTTTCAGAAAAAATGGAGACACTTCATTTTCCTACATATAAAAACTATTAAAAAAAGTTCCTCTGGAAAGCTTGAGGGAAACTTCAGTCATTACAATATTGTATTTCTAAGAGGATGACTCAAAAGTTGGAACAGGGTATTCTGTGGCTGGGCAAAGGTGTGTTTGTTGGAGGCAAATCCAGGCATTTGGATAACCTAATGTGCACTGGAATAGTCTTGGACATCATCCTGTAGTGGTAGGGGTAGTGCTCCAAACTTGGGATCATTCAGAGCAGGAGCCCAAGAGATGAAACGTGGGCTTGGGGTTTTTCCTGAGGTTTTAATGTTGTTCACCATCAGCAGGAACAGAACTGAGGCTCTCACTGCTCTCAGAGCCACCCCTCCATTGCAGGGATTTCATCTGGGGGCGTTTCTTGGGGCTTTGTCTTGCTTTGGCTGAAGTTGAACATTGAACAGAAGCTTTGGGTGTATGTAATGTGTTGGGAGAGGCTATCCACTGCTGGAGCAGCCAGGGAGTTGGTGAGAGCAGGCACAGGCTGGAGCACTGGAGGAGCACCTTGGGCTCCTGAAGGCACTGTCCTGCATGAGGGGAGCAGTCGGTCCCCTGCACTTGCTGCTGCTCTGGGACAGGGAGGGTGGGCTGGGCTGCAGCCCTGGCAGGCACTGCAGCCTGGGAGAAGGGTTGATGGATGAGCCAGGTCTGAACAAGAGCTGGCAAGAGGAAAAGCCTCACCTGGAGGCACCTCCATGTGTTAAAGTGCTCAGGGTTTGGAGAGCCAGAGTGTACCTGGGGCTTTGGGGCTTTGTTGGCAGGTTTTGTTACAGATACACAATGCCCATGTTCATGGGGAAGTGGCCATGGAGGAGAAGCAGCACTTTACACAGAGACCATGGCATTTCCAAGTCCCATTCCTGATCTTTCCCATTAGTGCGTCTGTGCTGCCACAGCCAGGCTGGGAGCACTCTGGTGAGATAGGACAGTGCCTGATAAAAAGTAGTGGATTAGTTGTAGTTGTTGGTTGGATGTAAACAGACTGGGAGATACAAACCGGGAGAGCAGGTAGGGAGCTCTGGGATGAATCAGTCCCTGTTCCAGGAAGACAGGTTATCCTGGGCACTGCTGAGCTCAGCTGCTTGTGGGAGCAGGACATCCAGGTGTGCCTGAATTCCTGCTGACTGTTCATGAACAATTTGGGAATTTTCTTGGAGACTGTTCTTGCCGGTTTCCTGAGCACCCGTCTGAGATCTGGGGCATTTCTAAGGGCTTGTTTCTATAACCTTTGGAAGTCATTACAAACAGCCCATGTGCTGCTGGGTGAGGCACCAAGGGCTGGCTTTGACAGGGGAGGTTTTCTGTTGGCAGTGTCCAGAGTCAGCATCCATGCACTCTTTCAGTATTTTTCATGCTCAGTGGACTTCAGAAATGTTTAGTCACCGAATCAATACAGAAGTCTGTGCAGCGCAATTAATTAATTGCCATTAAACCACCTGTGGGGTTCAGGGCTCAGTGTTGGCGCCAGTTTTGTTTAAGGTCTTTATTGATGATCTGGCTGAGGAGATCGAGGGCAGCCTCTGAGTTCACGGAGGATGGAAGGTGAGTGGGATGTGGATCTGCTGGAGGGCAGGAAGCTCTGCTGGGGGATCTGGACAGGCTGGATTCGTGGGGTGGAGGAGGGGATAGTGGTGGCCTCAAGAATGCCCAGGGAATGGACTCAATGTGGAGGGTCTTTCCTAACCCAGCTCTGTGCCTGGGTGGTGTGTGGTGGGTCAGCAGGGAGCTTGTGCCCAGCTCTGTGTCCGTTCAGGTGCCAACGCTGAAGCCCATGGACCTGATGGTGGAGGCGAGCCCGCGCAGGACCTTCGCCAACGCCCACACCTACCACATCAACTCCATCTCCGTCAACAGCGACTACGCCACGTACCTGTCTGCAGACGACCTCCGCATCAACCTCTGGCACCTGGAAGTCACCAACAGGAGCTTCAGTATCCTTTTGTGCCCTCTGCACAGCGGGTGCAGCTCAGCTGCCTGTGTTTAACAGAATCACTTTAATGTTACTAATTAGAGTGGGAGTTTGAATCCAGGGATTAAAAGAGGATTTTGAAGTCTGGAGGTGTAATGCAGTGAAAGCAGGCTTTGGGATGTTCAGTCGTTCCTGAGGGCAAGCATGCCTCCAGCGGAAAACCGTCAGTAGAAGTTATCAGAGAAAGTTTGATTTCTAAGGGGAAGTTGAGGAATTGTGGGAGCGTCCCTAATTTGTGGAGTTCAGTCAACTTAAAAATAAGAGCTGTTGGATATGAACAGTAGGTCCTTTGTTACTGTGGGTGCTTCTTCCAAAGTCTGTGGTCTCTTAACCAAGTGACACTTCTTTTGAAACCAAATCTCAATATTTTTTCATGTCAAGTGATATCATTAACTGCAGAAGTACTTTTCAGATCTTTTTGCAAACCTGTGCATCCAGAACTAGCAATGTGTTTTACATTGATAAATTTGCAGTAAAATAAAAGTTGTGGTACTGACTCCAAAATAGGTGATTTTCTAAAGTTTTAGGTCAGGTTTTTCAAAAGCTTTAGGTAAAGAGATGAGGTTTATTTGGTGTGCAGTAGGAAGCATTGAGAAGGAGGCTTGTGGAGACTTGCTGGACTTACTTGTGGGATATTCTTTCCCTCTGGGAGTCTGAAATTGCCCAGCATCTGTAGATTTGAGATGGAGAGAGCTGGAGAGACTCTTTAAAAGAGCATGTAATGACAGGCCAAGGGGGAATGGCTTCCCTCTGTCAGAGGGCAGGGCTGGATGGGATTTTGGGAAGGAATTGTTCCCTGGGAGGGTGGGCAGGCCCTGGCACAGGGTGCCCAGAGCAGCTGGGGCTGCCCCTGGATCCCTGGCAGTGCCCAAGGCCAGGCTGGACATTGGGGCTTGGAGAAATCTGGTCCCTTCCAACCCAGACCGTTCTGGGTTTCTGTGACCTGTCAACTCCAGACTTCCCCAGGCTCTCCCCCACTTTGTGTACCTTGCACACGGTGGAAAGGAAGCTCTTGCCCTAGTTTCCTCCCTGGCGTTTTTAAGCTCTGTCCCCGATGAGCTGCCAGAGGGGCTCGAGTGCGCAGCGTTGCAGGCCTTGACCAGCTGCGGCAGACATCGTGGACATCAAGCCGGCCAACATGGAGGAGCTGACCGAGGTGATCACGGCGGCCGAGTTCCACCCGCACCAGTGCAACACCTTCGTGTACAGCAGCAGCAAGGGCACCATCCGCCTGTGCGACATGCGCTCGTCAGCGCTGTGCGACCAGCACTCCAAGTGTGAGTGCCCTTCCGTCCATCCCTCCATCCGTCAGTCCCTCCTTCCCTCCGTCCTTCCCTCCGTCCTTCCCTCCGTCCTTCCCTCCGTCCTTCCCTCCGTCCGTCCCTCCGTCCGTCCCTCCGTCCTGCCCTCCAGCTGTGCTGCTCCGTGCGTGTGGGACCCGCCCTCCCTGAGGAGCGACAGGGCCGTGCTGGGAGTGCTGGGGGCATCTCAGTTGTCTTCTTCTAGACCAGCACTGGGCACGAGGGTAGCGTGAGGCACCACCTGACCGCTCCTGTTGGCCCATTCTTGCCTCACAAAGTGATGGGAACGAGTGCTTTGGGCACCAGTGAGACCTGTCTGCTGGCCACACTCAGGCCTGGTGCCTCTCAAGGTATCTGCTCATCATGTGCCAGTTCAGGGCAGCTCTGTCATCTCTGTGCATTGGAAGCTGGGACATGCTGCCAGAATTCTGTCCCCTGTGACCAGTGCAGCTGCTAGGAAAGGATGAATCCTTAGGAATATGCCCTAGAAGATTCCAGTGGTTCAGGCTGGCTGCTCCTTAGGCTGCTGAGCCACCAAAGCACGAGCAGGTGAGGAAGGAAAGCTTTGCTGTGGAAGCCATGAGGATCCTGCCCAGGCCTTGCACAGAGGGGTTTCTTGGTGCTAGAAGGAAATATTTGGGCAATGGGAAGTGATGAATGTGAGGCCACCCCACTGACCTGGTTCAGTGTTGCGTTAAATCACTTAAAAGCACTTTATTTTTAACTGCTTGTGACTGAATCACGTCCTGCTATAAGGGGTCTGTCAAAAATGAACAAGATCTGGGTAGCCTGGGTCAGGAATCTCTGATTTCAGAGGTTGCCTTGTGGATTTAAACAACACATCTGCTGATCTGCTCTCTAAAATCACGCAAATTGTGTTGCAAATGTAGCTGCTCACGTGTCAGTAGGTGGTTTAGTACAGCTGTGGTTCAGATCTAAAGAAAAGTACATTGTGCAGTGGTGTCCTAGTGTTTGGGTCCTGCTGTTTGCATCTGCTCCTGTTGTGTGTGATGTGTTGATCAGGTGTGATGGTTACAGTACCCACTGCTGTTGTTGCTCTGGTTGATCCCCAAGACCTGTGAGTTGTGGTTTGCTGGTGCTGTGCTCCAGTTAAATGTTGGAGATGGACATCTGGCAATCTGATGACCTAGAACACCACATTGCTAAAAAAGATTATTTCTGAAAAGTGTCTAACAGCAACTTTCTTCAAAAGGAAACTAATCAATTGATTTAAAATTTTCCAATACTGCAAACATTGGAAGCTGTAAGAGCTGGCGTTGGTTTCACGTGGAACTGTGTGTTCTCTCTGCAGTTTTTGAGGAACCTGAAGATCCTAGCAGCAGATCATTTTTTTCAGAAATAATATCCTCGATATCTGATGTGAAATTCAGCCACAACGGGCGATACATGATGACAAGAGACTACCTGTCTGTCAAGGTGTGGGACCTCAACATGGAGAAGAGGCCCGTGGAGACCTACCAGGTAGGGCACTGGCGTGTCCCGAGCTGTCCCTTGTGTCCCTGTGCCCCGTGTGCGTGTCCAACGCGTGTCCTGTCCCCAGGTGCACGAGTACCTGCGCAGCAAGCTGTGCTCCCTCTATGAGAACGACTGCATCTTCGACAAGTTTGAGTGCTGCTGGAACAGCCCCGACAGGTGAGGGGCTGAGGGGGCTCGGGGTACCTCGGCACCAGGAGCTTGGGGTCCAGCCTGGAGAGGGCCCCAGCTGGGTGCTCTGAACGGGAGGGTGCAAACAGCTCCAAGTCACAGAGGGCAGAAACCCAGAAATGCCACTGGAGCAGGCAGTTTACACAGACAAGATTGCCAGGGCTATCCCTGCCCCTGTGCTCAGAGCTGGGGCCCAGCACAGGAAGGACCTGGAGCTGCTGGAGGCAGGCCAGAGGAGGCTCCAAATGTCAGAGGGATGGAGCAGCTCTGCTGGGAGGAACAGCTGGGAGAGCTGGGAGTGTTCAGCCTGGAGAGGAGAAGCTCCAGGGTGGCCTAAGTGTGGCCTCACAGCACCTGAAGAGGCCAACAAGAAACATGAAGAGAGACTATTAACAAGGGGCTTAGAGTGCCAGGACAAGGGGGAATGGCTTCCCACTGCCAGAGGGCTGGGATAGATGGGATATTGGGAAGGAATCCTTCCCTGTGAGGGTGGGAAGGCCCTGGCACAGAGAAGCTGTGGCTGCCCCTGGATCCCTGGAAGTCGAAGGCCAGGCTGGACATTGGGGCTGGGACAGTGGGAGGTGTCTCTGCCATGGCAGGGCTGGCACTGGGTGGGCTTTGGGGTCCCTTCCCACCCACACCAGTCTGTGACTTCTGTTGACATGGGACAAAGGGGTAGAGGAACACCAGGAAAACCTGCTTTGCTCACGTTCAGATGAACAAAGTGTAACTGCAGCTGAGCGCCAGTGGCAGGAGGGGAGACTGGGGAACGCCTGCTAAAAGAGAAGGGGTGCAGTGGAAGCAGTGCTGAAGTCCCAGAGGAATTGAGCAGGTGTCCAGAGGAGAGGAATGCCATGGAATGCCATGAACGTGGTCTGACAGGTGTGAGAGAGAGGAGGGGGTGGATTTTATTTCTAACAAGATCTGCTTTTTTCCTTGAACCAGTACAATCATGACTGGATCTTACAACAACTTCTTCCGGACGTTTGAGCGGAACACGCACCGGGACGTCACCCTGGAGGCGTCCCGGGAGAGCAGCAAACCTCGTGCCATCCTAAAGCCACGCAAAGTGTGCACAACTGGGAAGAGGAAGAAGGACGAAATTACCGTTGACAGTCTGGACTTCAACAAGAAGATTCTGCACACAGCATGGCACCCCTCGGAGAACATCATCGCTGTAGCTGCCACCAATAACTTGTATTTATTCCAGGAAAAGATTAACTAAGGATGGCTGCCTGCGGACAGAGTCTCGTCTCGCATAGTTCAGCTCAGTTGTTTATCTGTAACAGAAGGCCTTGTTGTCCTGTCAGTGAGGAACATTGATGCACTTACTTCCCTTGAGCTATCGGAGAGCATCTGGCCTGGCTTTGAGTTCCTGGCATGGTTCTGCCTTCGGTGGGGTGGGAGTGTCCACGCGGCTTTTGGGGAGGACCCTCCGAGGCAGAATTGGTGGACAGTGCTCAATGAGGCCAACACTCAAAACAAATGTATTTATTGATGTCTGAGCCTTCCTTTCCAGTTTATAGACCAAAAAATTTAACACCTGAGAAGAAAAGTTGTCATAAAAGTGTAATTTCTCTCTCGCGCGCTCTCTGCTGTAATATTTGGGCCTTTCAGAACATTTCTCGTGCTTGATGCCTGTACATTCCTCCTCGGGCCTGGGGCCAGGGTCTGCCCTCGGAGCACGGCGGCAGAGCTTGAGGTGGGGTCTAGGCAGGCGTCCATGGCTATTTACTCACCAACTGTACCTATAACCACACCTTCGGTGGAAACCACTTAATAAATAACAGCCTCTCAAACGCGTTCTTAGAGCTGGAGGGATGTATTCAGTCTTCTTTTTGTATTGCATGTCTTGAGCTGGTGCAGAACAGTTCTGGTGGTACCTCTGACAGAGTTTGCCCCAAAACACCGAGTTTTGGCAGACTAATACAAACTTTTTTGTGTAGTATTTCAGATTCTAAATTTAGAGTTTCCATGGCATTGTCATAGAGTTGGAGTTGCACTGGATTTGTTGTCAAAGGCTCTGTGTGTGCCAAGTAGGAGATGGAAAGGGTCCTAGAAACATCCACAGCCTTAACCAAGTGTCGGCCTTGCACGGAGGGAACCTGAACATCAACACCTTCTCTGCTTTGAGGATAAAAATGCAGCTTCTGTGGTGCATCTCACCCTCAGCCAGAGACAGACCTGACGTGCATTATGGTTTTTAACCTTTTTAGTATTTGTCACGAAGGGAACAGTTTTGTTTTAAATATTTGGCGTAGTATCTTGTATTTCCCACTGCAGCTCCAGAGCCACTCTGGCCTGTGCCGCGGCACAGCCGGGCTGGGCTGCCCAGGGAGGGCCACGCTGAGCCCGAGCTGGCGGGGCAGCGGCTGCTGGAGCTCTCTTGCTCACTTGTTTTAAGCCTTAGGTACTGGTTTTTTGTTGGGCTTTTTTTTTTTTCTTCCAAAGAGGCCTAAATCACATCCCCTTCCCCCGGATGAGCCCGGGGCCAAAGGGCCCTGGAGCTGCGGGCACGTCCAGCAGCCCCCAGCAGCCAGAGGCTGCACTCTGCCATGTGCCTGCAGCCTGGGAATTCCTTCCCAGAGCCCCAAGCTTTCCCCCAGCAAGTCCCAAGTGTGGTTACACTCCGTTTCCCTGGAACAAAGGCGTGTTCCAGTCCCAAGAGCAATCTGTGGCCGTCCCACCCCTCCCGGTACCGCCCCCCGAGCCGCTGGGTCCCCGGAAGGTGGGAAGGACACACCCTGAGGTTCTCCCAGGAAAGGTTCCGTTCAGCCAGTCCTATGCTGTACATTGGTTGTGACACTTTGGAACGCTGGAGATGTGGAACTGGGGGGTCGCTGAAGCGTTGATCCGACCGCATTCCCAACGCCCGCTCGAGCCGATCCGTGGGGTTGTACATAATTGTTCAGTTCTTTTGACCAAAAAGTTTAATAAATTTTAAATGTTTACCTGGCCGTGCTCCCTGTGTTTTGACATTTCCTTCTGTGGGGGAGGGAGGTGGCTGGATGGGCCAAGCCAGGGGGAAGTGTTTCCAGTTGGGATGGTTGGAGTGGCCAGAGCTGCTGCCCTGCTCCAGGACACAGCAGGGCTGGCTGGTGTGGATCTATTCTTTCAGCACATATAAGTGGAATATCAGTAAAAAGGATATGATGGAATCTCCTATTCTATAGCCCTGCTTGCTTGCACCACTTTCAATTAGTTTTTGGCTATTCTCATGGAATTTTTATCCTTTTCATTTTATCTAAAACTGGATTTTAGTGTCAAGTTTGATAAAACTGCTGCCTTGTGGAGCACCCTGGTCTAGTGAAAGGCTGTACCCCCCATGGCAAGGGGTGGAACTGGATGGGCTTTAAGGTCCCTCCCAACCTAAATCCTTCTGGGATTGTGTTTCTGCCCCATGGCTTTGGGCAGTCCCACCCACAGAAGGTCAAGGACGTGGGCTCAGCCCCTCCATGATAATCATGCCATGAAATTCTAATTAAAACCAACGTCAGTGAGGAATGAGTGAGCATGGAACTTTTCAGTACCTCTGTGCCCTCACTGTGCCTGAGCAGGAGCCAGCACAGCCCCAGGGGCGTGAGCCGGGAGGAGGGAGCTGGGGGACAGTGGCAGTGAAAAAGGGACAGCGTAGTTTAGTCCCATCTCCAACCAAAGCCCACTTTGCTCAGCAGCGATTTGCTGCTCTCAGTCCCACAGGAAATGGAAGCAGCACTGGAGCGCTGGGGGGTTCTAATCCCACCTTTGCTTTTGGCTCCAGCCTCAGGGCAGGGTTTGGATTGGAAATCCAGAAAAATTCCTTCCTGGAAAGGCTGCCCAGCCCTGGCACAGCTGCCCGGGGCAGCGGTGGAGTCCCCATCCCTGGAGGGATCCCAAAGCCCTGTGGATGTGGCACCTGGGGACGTGGGGCAGTGGTGGCCTGGGCAGTGCTGGGAAAGGTTGGGCTTGATGGGCTCAGCTTTTCCAGCCTCAACAATTCCATGGTTTTCAGCTCCTCAGGAGCATCACAGCCCTGTGTGTGTGAGCAGTGAGTGCAGGTTGTCCAGGGCCTGCTGAGGTTTGTTTGATGCTGTTTCTATGGAAACTTCTCAATTCCGTGTCAGTGACGTGACCAGTGGGAAAGGGGCAGGTGGAGGCCAAGAGCCTCATCAACCCCTTTCCGCTGTTACTGGAGAAAAATGAATGAGGAAACTCTGAGTTCACCAGGAACCTTTTTATTTAAATATATAAAACATGGTATTTTGGCAAACATTCATTTTCCCATTAAATAAGGTAAAATCACTGAAGGGAAAGGCATTGCTTGAGTAAAAACCAAGGAGAAGCCACCCTGTGGTTCATCTGCCCAGGGCTGGGGTCAGGTGCAGACTTACATGGGACAGGTAAAGCCTGTGAAGCGACAGCCTGCGGTAGGTACAGCAGAGAACTTGGAGTAACTTCTAGGGGTTAAATAAATGTCCTGGCAAAAGCAGCTTTTAGTAGGCACTAAATCCAAATTCTACCTCTGAACTAGGACAAACGGATGGAGTTTTACCCATGTGCTCATCTCTCTTCCCACTGTGTCTCAACACTTTACACCTCCCACCGAAGTGAACTAAGCAACAACTACCAGAGGAAAAGCTGCCCCAGGGCCGGTGGCAGCCCCTGGGAACTCCCGTATCGATCTGTAAGGCCACTCGTAGTTTGGGCTAATCCCTCCCTGCGGGGACTGCAGGAGCAGTGCCAACGTTCCCACCCCGGCACAGGAACAGGAGCGGGCAGGATGGACACGGCCCAGCACAAGGGCTGCTGAAAGCTGGGATTGCTTTAAACATGGAGCTGCTCTACTTCTCAGGTACTTCACTACAAAGCACTAAGGGACATTACAGCATCTGCCACGTGCTCTAGGGATTGATCCAGCAGGGATTGATCCAGAAGGCTCTATGTGACACAGGAGCTCCAGCGTCTCCCTTCCCATTTTTAGACTAAACTAAAACAGGACACGGACAGGACACACACACGACGGCGCCACGACCAGCTCCCCCCTCCTCTGCACCTCCTGCGCTCCAGCTGAGTCTGCCTTGCTCCAACTCCTCCATCCCGGGTGCCTCTAGAAGGTGCTGCTGGAAGCTGTGGTGGTCAGGCGCCTCCCGATGTAAATCCTGCGGGGCAGAGCACACGGTCAGCCAGAGCTGCAGTTTCTACCAGGTCGCTGCCTCTGGAATTCCCAGCAGGAGCAGCACTGCCAGCTGTAACCAAACAGGGACAAAACTGCCCTGGAGCCCAGTCCCAGTGATTCTGCCCCTGCTCTGGCACTGCTCCCCAGCCCCAGGGCCAGCACATACCCCCCACACTGATGCTGGAAAGGAAACCTCCATCGTGTTTAATTGTCTCAGTCACATGTCCCCCATCCTTCCCAGGAGGGAATTTAAAAATATATTAAATAGTTTAAAATAATATTAAGTATTTTTAAATCTATCTCAGTGGAATTTTAAAATCTATTAAATATTAGCTTTTTCCTTTGCTGATCTCCTAATTTTGAGATTAAGGGTCTCATCCAGCAGAGCCAAGTGTTGTGTGACTACAGTTCCAGTGTACAGAATTCCACATTTCCCTGGCCCTTAATTGTTCTGAGAAATTCCCAACCAGTGAGAAAATCAGGAAACTTCCACCATCCAGCAATACCACAGGCAGGAAGCACTTCCTGAATAACCATCTCTCCTCCTTCATGGAGAAAAGTTAACTCTTCTCTTGGGCAAAGAGGGAATTGGGAATCAGAATCAGGACTCAAAGAAAGCAGGTAAAAAAATCTGCTCTTTTTTTCAATTGAACCTTACCCCAGTCCAATGGCCAGCAGGTGAGAGAGCAGCAGGGATGGGAGGAAAACCTTCAGGAATTCCGCAGAGAATATTCCCCCTTTCTTCATGACACTGGTGTTCCTCATGCTGAGCGTGGCTGTGCGCCGGGGGTGTTTGAAGAGGAATTCCCTGGATTTGGGGAAGAAATGGGAAGCGTGTGTTCAGGCCTGGAGAAGGAGAAGCTGCACAGAGCTCACCCAGCAGCTGTGCCAGCACTCACTTGGGTGGGATGTTCTCGGGCCGGCTGGACCAATCCCAGATCCAATCCGCGTTCTTCCTCAGCAGCCGCTCCACCTCCCTCCTCCTTTCCAGGAAATCCTCCTCAGACTGAAACCAAGAGCCACCACCATCAGACAGCACCCGGAGCCAGGACAGCTGAGAGCTGCCAGAGCTCCTGCTCTGCAGCCAGGACCACTGCCGAGGCCAGCTCTGACTCTCACCTTCCCACCCTTTCCCATGTCCCTTCCATGGAAGTGTTCACATCCCAGATCAAGATGGGGAGCAGGGAGATCCATCTTCAGAGTGGGATGTGAATAGCAAAGACCATATCCCATATCCCATATCCCATACGTGCCTACAACAAGACTGCCCTGGCAGTGAAATCCCAGAGCCCAGCGTTTAATCCTCATGCACAGACCAAAAATATCCCCAGCCCCCAGCTCTGATGGACACTGGGCACAGGGATTCCTGCATTACCCCAGCTCCCAGCTCTGATGGACACTGGGCACAGGGATTCCTGCCTTATCCCAGCTCTGATGGACACTGGGCACAGGGATTCCTGCATTACCCCAGCTCCCAGCTCTGATGGACACTGGGCACAGGGATTCCTGCCTTATCCCAGTTCTGATGGACACTGGGCACAGGGATTCCTGCATTACCCCAGCCCCCAGCTCTGATGGACACTGGGCACAGGGATTCCTGCCTTATCCCAGCTCTGATGGACACTGGGCACAGGGATTCCTGCATTACCCCAGCTCCCAGCTCTGATGGACACTGGGCACAGGGATTCCTGCATTACCCCAGCTCCCAGCTCTGATGGACACTGGGCACAGGGATTCCTGCATTACCCCAGCCCCCAGCTCTGATGGACACTGGGCACAGGGATTCCTGCCTTATCCCAGCTCTGATGGACACTGGGCACAGGGATTCCTGCATTACCCCAGCTCCCAGCTCTGATGGACACTGGGCACAGGGATTTCCTGCCCATGCTCAGAGCTGGCAGGTGTCACTGACTCCTTGTCCAGCTCCTGCAGGGAATAATTCCAGTCCCTGGGCCATCCTGGGCAGGCAGGTGGCCCTGGCCAGGTGTGTGCTCACAGAACAAGCCCCCCCAAGCCAGGCTTTGGTGCAGTTACAGCACAAACGCTGAGTAAGGGCAGAGTTCCTGGCTCAGCTCGGCTCCATTCCATGCAGCCAAGGCCTTGGGATAAAAATAGATCCTGCTCCCAGAATTCCAACAGCTCTTGATGCACAGACACACGGGACAGAAATAAAACTGCCCAGGCAGCTGCAATTCTGATGGCTTTCTAACTTGGGGTTATTTCTTCTCAAAGTCTAAATAATGATCTTTAAACAGCTGAAGGGTGTTTCTGACAATATAAAAATAATCATTTCCAGTAATAATTAACTTGCAGTACCATATTTAGCTAGCCTAAAGCTGGGTCCTCAAGAGTCTGGCAGGAGTTGTAGAGAAGATGCAGAAAAATTCACTTCCTTGAAATACTTCCTTCCTCAAAATGTTTTGTGATTTTTTTCATATTAAAAGCTAATTTATTACACTGAAGACTTCCGATTTCAGCCTGTCATCCTGCAATAAACCCTGTATTGATAAAATATGGTCAATGTACGTCCTTTCCCCCACTCTCGTTTCAAATGTGTTTATTCACTTTCCTTGCAAGGTAAACACACCTACAAAATGAAATCAGAAAGAACAGGGAGTGTTCCAAAGCAGCATGCATTCAGGTTTGGTATTAATTGTTAGAACACCTGGAATCAAAGCTATGGCAGGGCTTGGAAATTGTGTATTTTTGGTGGTTTTGGCTGCCATGTTTAAGTGACTCTAGAAATTCTTGCTGCTGTCAAAATAACTTTTAAAATTCCTACTAAATTGGTGGAGGTGCATTTAAACATTGGTGGGGGATATAGGAAATGTACCCAGTCAGCAGCCAAAGGGGGAGGGGAAATCCTTCTGAGAAATCTCAGTTACAGATTGGAAAGACCAAACCAAAACATCCCCACGTGTCAGGAGCAGACACAGCCAGCCCGGCCCTGCCAGGGCTACTGAGAGCTATGGAAGTCTCTGCTTTAGCAGCTTCCCCTGCTACTCCCCAGCAGCACAGAGAGCCAGAGCTCCCCTCTCCCACAGCAAGGTGAGGATTTTACCTGGAAGCTGTTCTTCTCCCCACTGCTGTGGCTCTCTACCTCCAGAGCTCTGTGACTGTCCTGGGGGGTCTGGGAGCGAGGAGGGCTGGAGCGAGACAGAAGCACAGGGAAGGAAGGGGGTGAAGCTTTCCGGGACACAGATCCTACAGCAGCAGCCACCCCGGGAGCTGCTGGGCTCGCTCTGCCCCGGAGTGCCCTGGCCACGACCCAAGGGCTGCACGGGGCCGTGCTGCCACAGCCCAGCCACCACAGTCACACCAGTCACAGCTGATTCCCAACCCTCTGCCCACACTCCTGGTGGGGCCCGGGCACTTCCACAGACACAACAGGCAGCAAACTGGAGTGGAAGTGGGGTGTGGTTTGAATCCTGCCAGGCCAGGCAGTTCCACGTCCCGCTGTGGAGTTTGAGTCCTGGGGTTTGGGTTTTTCTAAATACGATTTAGGCTGGAGACCTCACAGTCCATCAAAATCCAATAAATGCATTAATGGCACTGCCTCACCACCTGCCCCAGGGCTGAGCTGTTGTGTGACACTCCTGGAAACCTGCTCTGGTTTCTCAACAAGGCACAGGACAGCTCTTCAGCCAGAAGCTGTCTGCCCCTCTCCCTGCCCCTCGTGTCCCAGGCAGCAGTGCCCAGAAGGACAGCGCTGCCAGTGCCAGGCCTGACCCACAGCTGGCTCTGGAGCGTTCATTCCCCAGGAGGAGCTGCCTGCACACATTCCCAGGGGCAGGGCAGCTGCTGGGAGCCTCGGCAGGGACACAGCACAATCCCTCCATGACATGGGAGGAGGATTCCGGAGTCAGCTTCCCTGTAACTCCCTCCCTGCAGGGCAGGCCTGATCCCAGCGCTGCTGTGGATTTAAACACCAACCTTTGCCAGAGAAGTGTCCCTCTGTGCGTCTGTGCACACACGTGTTCACGCGCAGACACACATGTACATCTCTAACACACTCCCCACGTGCGTGTGCGTGCATGCACACACACACAGGCATGGAAATACGCACACACACGGAAATACACCCGTGCACCGTTTCCACCTTTGCCTCTGGGCATCCAGCTGTCCTTGGGACCCCGTGGTGACCTTGGCAGGGCCCTCCCTGTGCCCGGCAGAGCTCCTGCTCACCTGTCACAGTGCGAGCTCTCCCTGGAGCTGCTCCTGCCCGACTCGTGCTGGGCGTCCAGCAGGATCTTCTCCATGTCCCCGTTGTGGATGGAGAGGGAGGCCGGCACCTGCTCCTGGCTCCCCGCAGAGACAGAGCTCCCACTGCCACTCCCATTGCTGCTGAAGTGCAGTTCCACCCAGGACCCTGCTCGGCAGAAAGGAGAGCTGAGCCCCAGGAACCTGAGGGGTTTGCTACGGGCATGCGAGCGACGACCCCGGGGCTGCTGCCTGGAATGACACTGCAGGGACGCAGAGCCAGCCCTGCCTCCCTCATAAACAGCAGGGAATGCAAAGTGCAGGGAGCCGGGAGCGAGCTGGGAAGGCTCACGGGGCTGGGAAGCAGCTGCTCAGTACATTGTGTTTCTCTCTGCACATAGAGATCTTTTATGTTGGGATATATTCAGAATTCATTGCTCAACACAGGTGGCAGTCAAAATAATCTCAAGGACTTTTGCTGCCAAAGTTCAATTATTCATTTATTGAAATTATTTTGTGCTCCAGAGCCCAGGAACTGTCTTGTTCAGCCTTTTTTCAGTCCCATTTGTAGGTGTTGCTGTTAAGCAACAGCGGGAGTGTGGCAAGGGCTGTCATGGGTTTGCTCCTCGCAGTATATTTAACACGGTCACATGGGCTTTGTTTTCCTAAGGGAGGGAATAACAACTCCCTCCTGGGCAGGGACAGCTCACTGCAGGGCCTGGAGCTGTTCCCTCTCCTATAGAATCCTGGAATGGTTTGGGTAGGGAGGGAACTCAAAGCCCACCCAGTGCCACCCCTGCCATGGCAGGGACACCTCCCACTGTCCCAGGCTGCTCCCAGCCCCAATGTCCAGCCTGGCCTTGGGCATTGCCAGGGATCCAGGGGCAGCCCCAGCTGCTCTGGGCACCCTGTGCCAGGGCCTGCCCACCCTCCCAGGGAACAATTCCTGCCCAATCTCCCACCCATCCCTGCCCTCTGGCACTGGGAAGCCATTCTCTGTGTCCTGGCACTCCAGCCCCCTGTAAATGAGCTCAGGGAACAGAAAACACCTGAATTACACAAATGCCAGAGGAATCCTGCTGTGGAACACGTGTGGCCCAGCCACAGGAGTGCACAGGGAACAGAGCAGTGAGGACAGCAGGAACTCCCCAAATTCTGGGGAAGGATGTCTAAGGAATAAGGAGGGAAAGGAAGAGACGCAGGTAGTGGTGCTTGGGCTGTTCCTGCCCGCTGGGCACAGCTCGGGGAATGAAGCCACAGCAGGAACAGCTGGAGCTGCAGGTCTGCAAGGTCCCTTCCCAGCCATCCATGGCTGAAGGAGCAGCATCACAGGAATGCAGGTGGGGAGAAGCCAGTGCAGGGATTTAGTGTGAAGCAGGAACATCAGATGAGCAAAGATATCCCAGATATCCTGCCTGGGAGGAGACTGAGGGCTCCAAAATTAAATGGGAACAGCACAAAACCAAACTGCCTCACGGCCATGAATAACACGAGTATCTCCCTTCTAAATACAGAAACCACCATCTGGACAGCCAAGGTACCACACAACCTGCTGGATAAAAACATTCCAGGCCACCGAGTTTGGAACAGACACTTTTCTTCAAAAACCCTTTTCCTTCACAGCTGGTTTGTTGTTGTTTGGGTTTGTCTGGGAATTTTCCCCTCCACATGACAGTGCCTGGTATGTGGCAGGGAGTGTGTTTAGAGCCAGACAAATCCTTCCCTACCCTTTCCCCCAAAATTTATGGAAGCTCAAGCTGTTACCAAAGAACGATCACAACCACTAGAGCTCAAGTTAAAACTTTACCTGCTGAAATCTTACTGGGTTCAGTGCTGGGAATGCAGGATAAAGCAGGGAGAGGATTGGGATTACAGCAGCAAGAGGACAACAGATGTAGTTTACAATTTTCCCTTTTTTTCCTTCTTCTTTTGGACACTCCTCAGAGTAAGGCTGTGCTGGAGCACATGGAACGGGCTGTGATCATCATTTAAAGATAGAAGAACCCGTGCTTTCACGCAGCTGGAAATACAAACAGGCGACAGCCCACGAGAGGCGATGCAGCCCGGACAGGGGAGTGACGGGGACGGGCTCAGGACAGAGGATCCTACACGGCATCCCAGCCCAGGACACAGGTGCGAGCACAGACCAGCATCACCAAGTACTGGATCAGCACTGGAAAGCTTCATTTCCTTAAGATACAGCTTTCAGTGCTTGAAATAAAGACGGGGAATGCCACAGAGAGTGAGAATGTCCCCATGAATCGCTACAATCACCGTGCCAATCCCACTATTTGTGGCTGCGCTCGGATTTTTCCCTTTCCCGGCGAATTTGGTGCTATGTAACACCTGATCCCTGCGACGGACCCGATCCCTCCTCACAGGCACATCCACCTGCCCTCCTCCCTGGGACAAGGCGGGGATGGACACGCACTGCAGCGCACTCACCTACCACAATATCGAATATCGCGACCTAGAAGGGACCCGCGCTGGCGCAACCCGCAGCGCCCGGGCAGCGGCGCGCCCCCGGCCCCCAGCCCGAGCCCCGCTGGCCTTACCCTGCAGGTTCTCCTCCTGCGGGCTCTGTCGCGACATGGCGGGCGGGCGGCGGGGCACGCACTGACCGCGACACCGCCCGCGCGCGCCCGCCGCACCGCCCGCCGTGACGTCAGCGCCGCGCCGCCCTCCCATTGGCCCGCGCGGCGGGGCGGGGCGGGGGGCGCGCGCTCTCACAGCGCCCCCGGGTCCGCCATGATGGCGGGGCGGGCCTGGGGAGAAACGGGACAGCGGGGATGGGGACAGCGGGGATGGGGACAGCGGGACAGCGGGGATGGGGACAGCGGGACAGCGGGGATGGGGACAGGGGGGATGGGGACAGGGGGATAGCGGGGATGGGGACAGCGGGGATGGGGACAGCGGGACAGCGGGACAGCGGGGATGGGGACAGCGGGGACAGCGGGGACAGCGGGACAGCGGGGACAGCGGGACAGCGGGACAGCGGGGATGGGGACAGCGGGGATGGGGACAGCGGGGATGGGGACAGCGGGACAGCGGGGATGGGGACAGTGGGAGAGCGGGGATGGGGACAGGGGGATAGCGGGGATGGGGACAGCGGGGATGGGGACAGCGGGACAGCGGGGATGGGGACAGCGGGACAGCGGGGATGGGGACAGCGGGGATGGGGACAGCGGGACAGCGGGGATGGGTCCAGTGGGAGAGCGGGGACAGCGGGGACAGGGGGATAGCGGGGATGGGGACAGCGGGGATGGGGACAGCGGGACAGCGGGGATGGGTCCAGTGGGAGAGCGGGGATGGGGACAGCGGGGATGGGGACAGCGGGGATGGGGACAGCGGGGATGGGGACAGCGGGACAGCGGGGATGGGGACAGCGGGACAGCGGGGATGGGTCCAGTGGGAGAGCGGGGATGGGGACAGCGGGGATGGGGACAGCGGGGATGGGGACAGCGGGACAGCGGGGATGGGGACAGGGGGGATGGGGACAGGGGGATAGCGGGGATGGGGACAGCGGGGATGGGGACAGGGGGATAGCGGGGATGGGGACAGCGGGGATGACCCCCGCGGGAGAGCCGGGATGGCCCCCGCAGGAGAGCCCTCATGGCCCCGCGGGACAGCGGGGATGGCTCCAGCGGGACAGCCCTCATGGCCCCGCGGGGAATCCCTCGCCCTCCCGCTGTCCGCCCGCTGTCCGCCCCGCACGGCGCCGCAGAGTCCCACGGGGCACTCGGACACGGGGGGGATTTCGGAGGAGACGCGTCGGGTTGCAAAATCACAACTTGTGGCCGCTGAGCCAGCCCTGACGGCGAATGGTACATGGCCTTAAAATAGATAAGACTCACAGAATGGGAAGGGGCCCACAAGTATCATCGAGTCCAACTCAGCCCTGCTCAGAATACCCCCAAGAAAATTAATAAATAATAAAAAATAAATGATAAATAAATCTTCTCCTTTTGGTCTTTAATTGATTTGATGCCATCAGGGCTCTCGACAGCAGGAACCACTTAACTTGTGTTGTCATCTGAAAGCAGATACTGATTCACTGCTGGGACTTTATAAAGACAAATGCATAAAACCTGATTTTCTTTAGCCAAAGTACAACTTAATTAAAGTATGCAGGCTTTTTGTCTTGGCTGGAATTGTTTTCACTTGTGCCTTTCTGCAGCCGAGTCACAAAGCCCAGTGAAATACATTATTAAATTGTCCGTGAGTTACTGCAATAGTGAGGAATATTGCCTTATAACCTTCCCAGAAGGACAAGGTCAGGATGTTGTGAATGTGGGCATTGCACTCTGCATAGCTGACGGATTGTTGGATAAAGACGAGGAACGGTTTAGCCCATGAAGACATTTTCAGAGTCAGTTCTCCAGCTTTTAGTCATCCTTAACACACCATTTTTCACACCTCAGTCTTAGGCCTCCTGGGACTTTAGTTTATGGCCAGACATAAACAAGAAATTTCACTTCAATAGGAAGAAGTTCTTTCCATGGAGGGGCAGAGCCCTGGAACAGCTGCCCAGGGAGGGGCTGGAGTCTCCCTCTCCAGAGACATCCCAAACCCTCCTGGACACGTTCCTGTGTCACCTGCTCCAGGTGACCCTGCCTGGGCAGCGCCCTGAACTGGGTGATCTCCAGAGGTCCCTTCCAACCCCAGCTATTCTGGGATTCTGTAACAGAGAGCTGTAAGTGGGACCTTACTCTTCCTTTCCATAGAATCCCAGACTGGTTTGGGCTGGAAGGGGCCGTAAGCACCATGTTAGTTGCTCCAAGCCCCAATGTCCAGCCTGGCCTTGGACACTTCCAGGGATCCAGGGGCAGCCACGGCTTCTCTGGGCACCCTGTGCCAGGGCCTGTCCAGCCTGGCCTTGGACACTTCCAGGGATCCAGGGGCAGCCACGGCTTCTCTGGGCACCCTGTGCCAGGGCCTGCCCACCCTGGCAGGGAAGGATTTGTCCCTGTATAACCTCAGGGCAACTCTCCAGGCTCCTGGGGCAGAGGCCCTGGCAGCCTCACAGGTGGGCTCAGACGTTCTGCTCGCAGGTGGGCAGGCACAGTGAGCGATCATGTGCATAGATCCTCTCAGAGATCTGCCCCTCCAAGCATGGAGTGTCTAAATTATCTTCCCTTGTGCCCAAGCAGAGAAAATCTGCAGAGAAAATTGTATTTTGTTTGGATCATTAAAAACCAATTCTGTTCTACAAAGGAACTTAGGGAAGAACGTTCCGGGGCAGAACAAAACACCTACTGTATCTGGCTGACTGTCCGAGGAGCAGGCTCCTCGTGTCGGTGTGTTCATTCCCGCTGTGCCCCGCTCCCTGCTCATCCTGCAGTGCTCTGCTGCTCTCTGCTGCCCACCAGCCTCCCCTCCTCCGGGCACGGAATACGGGGCCGCTCCTCGGGAAGGTACAGCAAGGTCTCCCTCCCAGGAATGTGCTCCTGTCCCCCGTCAGTACTAATCTGGGTGTGGGAGGAACGGGAGGCTCAGCACTGTGGTCACATTACAAGGGCTGCCTGGCCCAGGAGGGACGTGGGGATCACAGAATCATGGAATCACAGAATCCCAGAAGGGTTTGGGTTGGAAGGGACCTCAAAGCCCATCCAGTGCCACCCCTGCCATGGCAGGGACATCTTCCACTGTCCCAGGCTGCTCCCAGCCCCAATGTCCAGCCTGGCCTTGGGCACTGCCAGGGATCCAGCCACACATTCTCTCTCATCAGTCATTGGGTGAATGATTTTATTTTCATGTAAAATTTGATGGCAAAAAGTTCGGGGTAATTGACAGAAACACTCTATGCTGTGATCAGGAAAAATTGTAAATTTTCCTGTTGTTGGATGAAGTCTTTGCAAGGTTATCGATTTGTTACACTGCGATCCTCTGCACAGCTGGGACTCACTCTAATCTTATTTACTTGCATGTCACAGACCAATCATGTATTGATTAATTCCTTTTAAGCCAGAGACAGTGACCCGTCTCCTGCACAGACTAACAAAGGCGATGATTTGGGTACGAAGTCACGCTTGCTGCTCAGACAGCTTCAACTTTGTGTTTGGTTTTCAGCCTGTGGGTTGGCCTGACATGAGGGCTCAGCCCAGTTGTGAGGGACAGGTATTTCAGGCATTGCACAGAAATTGTTTGCAATCCCAAACTGGTGATAAACTTGCATTAGTTTAAAAACTGAGAGTATTCATTGAAGTTTTTTTTGGTTTCTTACTAATAAAAATCAAAGTAATCTACCCTCTTCCTAGCAGCACAGTGTAAGACAGCGGGAATTTCAGGACCGATTTGGGAAAATGTGCCTACAACTCCCTGGCAGGAGGGGACAGCCGGGGGGGTCGGGCTCTGCTCCCAGGGAACAGGGACAGGAGGAGAGGGAACGGCCTCAGGCTGGGCCAGGGGAGGCTCAGGGTGGACAGCAGCAGGAATTTCCCCAGGGTGCTCAGGGATTGGAAGGAGGTTTGGAGTGCCCATCCCTGGAGGTGTCCAGGGAAGGGCTGGAGGTGGCACTCAGGGCTCTGGGCTAGGGACAAGGTGGGCATGGGGCACAGCTTGGACTCGATGGGCTGGGAGGGCTTTTCTAACCCAAATGATTTGGTGAGTCCCTGATTTTTGCTCACCTGTGCAGACACAGGTCTCAAACCCTGCTGAAATCTGAGCACTTCCTGTCTCCATTGCACCCAGGCTGGTCATTAACTTTCCTGGCTGCCTCTGGAAATTGAACCGTATGTGTATTTCATGGTGTGCATTTCTTGGAATAAGGTTCATCATTAACCACCCAGCTGCTCTGGCTCCCTTCTGAGCTGCTCCTGCTTTCCCGGGCTGTTGACGTGGGGCAGTAGAAGGTGTCCCTGCCCACAGCAGGGGTGGAATGGGATGAGCTTTAAGGTCTCTTCCAGCCCAAACCCTTCTGTGATTTTCTGATTCTGTGCTTTTGTTCTGTTTGGAGAGCTAATAAAGAAGCCATGTCCACGGTGTGGCTGCTGCCATGGCAGGGCTGTGCTGAGTGTCCTGGGCCGTGTCTGTCACGTTCCTCAGCAGCCCCCGCACACTTTGTGCCCTGTTTCTGTGGTGGCTGCACAGGGGGATCCCTGCCTGCCCTGCTGCTCGGTGTCACAGTGAGCTCAGAACCGTCTGCTGGCACAGCTGAAAGGGGGCACAAACCAGGTTTAAACCAAACCTAGGGTGCTGCTGGTTTGCTTTTCAGTCTTACAGTGGAAGAAACTCTGACCACTTCCAGTGTGAATCAGAAAAGCAGAGCATGAAAATTCTTTCAGCTCTTCTTTACGTACTAACTTTAAGTTTTTAAAGTCCGTTCCCATTTTTGTACAGCTCAGCCCATGGAAGTTGCCAGAGGAATGCTTGTCCTGAGCACCTGCCAGCTGAAAAACAAACCCCAGTTCTTCAAGTGATGCAAACCATTGCTGGGCTCTTGCTGTAGGTTGGTTACAACACTGCCTGCAACGTGACTTGTTTTGCTTACAAACTCCCACAAAGTGTTGCAATTCAGTTCTAAAAATAGAAAATAGTTTTATTTATCCCAAAGCTGTCGTTGTCACAGCTCTCAGAGCCACAGCCAGTCCTGCTGTCTCCAAGTGCCTCTACATGTCCCTTTGGCAAAGGATAACTGAACCACCGAGCAGGGAAGAGGCAGGAGAAACACAGCATTGGTTATCCACAAACACAGGAACAGGTTTCTAAGGAATCTGGGTGGCAGTCACATGTTTCTTGTCCTGCACAGTCGTGAGCTTTGGATGGAGGGAAAATGAAGATTGTCAATGGAAAGTTCCAGATACCTAGCTATTGTTTAAGGGGGAAAAAAACCCCCAGACTCTCCTTTCTAAAACTGAGACTGTGCTCCAGGGGAGGTTTCTGCTTCCCAGCCCTGCACTCAGATCCCTGTGTCATTCCTGTCAGCAGTTCATGGATATACACTGGGAACAGTTCCCAGTCTCCTTCCCAGTCTTCACTGTTTCTCATGTTAGGAAGACACAAAATCAAACAAATATGCCCTATTTCATCTTTGCTTATAGAGAACTCTGTGGTGTGGGGATGTTAGAAGTATCTAGTACCCAAATGCATTTATTTTATGTGTATTTGTGATTAATTTCGATAGAAAAGAGAATTTTCAGTGGGCAAGTGTGAATATTGGCAATGGTGTTTCCTCAAGTATGAGGAGCAGTGGGACACAGCACACTGGGCGTTACAGACCTGCTTTATATCAGTGGGTTTTAGTCCTCATTTCGTACCTTACAGGGCTTTGGAACAACACCTGCCTTTTCCCAACTTCCCACCACTCCCACGTGACTTCAGAGCATGCTGGTACTCAGGAATGCCATTCCCATAGGAGATAAACCCCACTGCCTGGCCCTGCACTTCCAGTGTGGATTTCCATAGAACATGGACCTGCTGAAGTGAGTCCAGAGCAGCCCCTCTGCTCTGGAGCCGGGCTGGGAGAGCTGGGGGGCTCACCTGGAGAGGAGAAGGCTCCAGGGAGAGCTCAGAGCCCCTTGCAGGGCCTAAAGGGGCTCCAGGAGAGCTGCAGAGGGACTGGGGACAAGGCATGGAGGGACAGGACACAGGGAATGGCTTCCCAGTGCCAGAGGGCAGGGCTGGATGGCAGATTGGGCAGGAATTGTTCCCTGGGAGGGTGGGCAGGCCCTGGCACAGGGTGCCCAGAGCAGCTGAGGCTGCCCCTGGATCCCTGGCAGTGCCCAAGGCCAGGCTGGACATTGGGGCTGGGAGCAGCCTGGGACAGTGGGAGGTGTCCCTGCCCATGGCAGGGGTGGCACTGGATGGGCTTTGAGCTCCCTTGCAACCCAGAACAGCCTGTGATTCCATGATTCTACAGCTTGATCCCATCCCCTTTGCTAGGAGCAAGTGCAAAGGCTGGCAGCTGTTTTAAATCCAGATGCCCTTCAATCCCTCCCTGCCCGTTTCAGCGGTGCAGCCCTGCCCGAGCAGCAGCTCCGAGCGGGCTCCAGCTGTGCTGGATGCAGAGCTCTGCCTTCCTCCTTCAGCTGGAAATGCCGATCCTCGCAGGCGCCGGGCGGAGCGCGGGCCCTGAGCGCCGGCGGAGCGGGTTTCCAGCAGCATCCTCGGCGCGGCTCGGCAAGGGAGGGCTCTGGAGGCAGGAGCGCTGCTGACGTGCTGCCGGAGCTGCAGTGGCTCCGCAATGGCTGAGGCTGCCGGCACTGGGCTCAGCCCGCCGCCCCGCAGCGCCCGGACCCCGCAGCCTGCCGGGGAAACCTGTCCTTAGCTCCGCCGCCTGCTCGGATCCGCGCTCGGGGGTACGTGGTGAGCACATTTTACTCTACGCTTGGGGGATTTTTAGTATTTTTTATTTTATTTTCCTTCTCTGTCCTCTCAGTGCTTCCCTGGACCAATCGATGCATCACTCCTCCTCTGATCCCACTGTTAGAGGACAGAGAGGGAAAACAGAAGCGTATATAGCAGGGATGGTTTATTTGCTTTTAGCCTTTTGCAGTGTGAATCGTAAAAATCGCTTTAAATTTGTCTGCTCGAGCAGCCTACAGGTTTTATCTGAAGTGCGCTGCAGGCAGGGACCGGCGTGAGGGAGTGAGTGAGGTTTCTGCCTACCTGTGCTCCTGAATGAGTGTGCTCCCTAGTTAGTGCCTACCTATGCTCCTCAATTAGTGCCTACCTGTGCTTATTAATCAGTGCCTACCTGTGTTATGTATTTATAAATACGGGCATCATGTGTGATAGACAGACAGACAGATTTGTTGCACGTGACCCGTCTGCTGCCTAAAGACTTTGTAGGCTCCATTTTCAAATGTGTTGTTTGGCATTCTGTGTTTGAGGTTATTTCCCCCCCTTTTCCCTTCGGTGTGCTTATAACCATGGCTCTGATTTGCAAAGCTTTGCTCTCGGGTGCCAGGAAGGGGATGGCTCTGCCTGACACTGGGGCCCAGCTGCACCTTCCTGCTCCGTTTATTCCTCAGGATTTTATGGAGTCTCTGTCGCGTGTGATGCAGTTGAAATGCCAGGGTCGGTGATTGCTGCTGAATCTCCTCTGCAGCTGTAAATGTTGGTGTTTGGGGTAATCCACGCCCTGATGAATCGCTGTGACAAATAATCTGTCTCTGTGCTCACCAAGGAACTGATTCCAGCATTTCCTGTTTGCTGAACTCCATGCACTGCATGTCTCAGAACTGCTTCCCAGGACAATCCTGTTCTCATCGGGAAATCACTCTCCCCGTTCCTGGAAGTGTCCAAGGCCAGACTGGACAGGGCTTGGAGCAACCTGGCATAGTGGCAGGTGTCCCTGTCCATGGTAGGGGGTAGAATGGGATGAGCTTTAAGGTCCTCACAACCCAAACCAGTCTGGGCTTTTGATTCTATTCTGTGCTATTTAACCTAAAAAAATAAAGTTCTGTCATTTTTCTTTCCCAGCTGCCTGCTCCCTCAATCATTTTAAATGTAATTTATCTCATCCAGATTCCTTTTCCTTTCAGTTCATGGGATGCCTCTAATGACACCGTTAAAAATGCAGACAGAAATTAGAAAACACACTGGAGTTGGGTTGACTTTTGCCTGTTATTTCTCACAATGTGATACATCCAGAGAAATGTGTCTAGTACAAAATAATAATTTCCTGGCAGGAGAGACTCACAGCTGTCAGCCTGGGCTCTCAGCTGACATGCAGCATCCTTAACCTGCCACCTCTCTGCACTTGGGCTCCTCTCTCTGCCTAAGGGCTTGCTGGGTGCTTAACATACGCTCAGAAACTGGAAGTTTCTCAGGGACTGGCGATTACTTTGCTTTGCAGTGAATTTTCTGTCTGGTTTGTGTTGGCTCTTTGCAGCTATCTGATTCATAACCCCTTGTTCCTCACCTGCAAGTATCAGACTGGTAGGAATTTTAGTGTTTGTAGAGGTGATTAAAAGGCCAATGGCACCAGTGCGAGGCCACAAGAATGGCCTGACCAGAGGAAGGTGCATTTGTCACCAGGGCCCTGATGGAGAAAATAACACCCCGCTTGAATAAGGCTTTGAAGAACGTGCTGAAGGCTCGTGGCTTGTCTTGACAAATACCAGTCTGGGATATATTTGTGGAACTGTGTGCCCGTAAATCCTTCCCTTGGTATATGCTCAGTTGTCAACACCTCCCACGTGGTGAAGTTTCACCAGTGCACTGTCAGTTTACATGAAGAGTAAAACTTTGCTTCACTTTTTTTTTTCCTAAAATGCATCTCTAAAATATTACTTTTTATTGCAGATGGCTTGAATTCAAAGTAGCATCAGCAAATGAATGTTAACAAGTGAAGGCCTTTAAATAATGATCTTTAACATCTTCCCTTAAAGCATGTGTTCTCAGCTTGTCACCTTCTGTGCTGCAGCTCTTCATGTATGATCAGGAACAGAGGCTCAGCTTAAATGGAAAAATAATTTAAAAAGCAAGTCCTGAAAATTTTACACATCCTGGTTGACTGGGATGTAGGATTCAAACCCATGCAACCACTCTGGGAGCGAGACTCTAACAGGACTGAGCAATTTTAAGACACATAACAGCATTTGTATGAATATATTTTATGGTAAAAGCAGACAAATATTAGCCAATACTTCAGAAATCCAAATGAAATCACCCCTGGGATGCTGTCTTTATTTGCCCACAGTGGGCCAGGGGCATGTACCTGCATGCAAAGGAGAAGGGAGCCTCCTCATCCCCAGAGCATCGAGTGATGGCTGCTATTAGTGGCAAAATGCTAATCCATTTCTACCAATCATTTAACCTGGAAATGTAATTCCTGATTTTCCTTTGCCAATTACAGCCAAATGTGCCATGCCCAAATAAACCCCCAAAGGTCTCAGGAATTGAGTAGAGTTCTGTAGAAATGATTCTAATGGAGAATGACATCCCGGTAGATTTTTGAAAATCTCTCCAGTCCTGTGCAGACCCGCAGTTATTTCCAGGCACATGTGATCAGGGATTTGTTATTCACTGCTGGTGCAGAATCGAGATGAGGGTTCAATGGATTTCATCTGTGGAGCAGAGGCAGTGCCTGAGGAGAGAGAGTTGGGAAAGGCTTGAGAGAATGTCTGGAGGATAAATAGGTTTCCTCAAACACACAGTGCAGCAGCAGGATGTGGAGTCCTGGCTTTCCTTAAATCCAGTAGAGATCCCGAGGTCTGAGCTATTGCACTGGTGCTGTGGTCATTCGACCTTGAGCAGGTCATGTGCAAACGGGGACTCCTAAGAAGAGTCACTTTAAGCTGCAGAAAATGTCATTTCTATCCCCTTCCCTCGCGTTTCTGGCTCTCGTTTCTCCTGTTGGTGGTTCCAGCCCAGCTCAGCCAGCCTGGAGACACCATCAGGGGCTGCGGGCTGGGCTTCCAGTGAGGCCTGGGGCCCCTCAGCTTTCCCACACTCCCTGGGATGGGATCATGGAATCATGGGAGGATCCTTAAAGCTCATCCCATTCCTGTAACCATCCAGGTTTTACCGAGCGTGAGGCACAAAGGGTTGAGATACCATGAGATTTGAGCAGGGTGTGCTGAACTGAGTTTGTTATAAGCATTCATTCGATCAGGGCAGTAGTCGCTGGTCACAGCGTTGGTTTGTTTGCTCTCAGGACTGTTGTGCTTGTTCTCAGTGTCACTGTCGATGTTCCCTGTTGTGCTGGTTGTCCCCTCTGAGCGCTGGGTATTGTTGTGTTTGGGTTTGTAACACTTGTTTATGATACAATGGAATGGTCTTGAAGGAAAATTTATTTGCTTGATGTGTAGTATAATAAGCAACTGGAAAACACACTGACTTAATGGTCAAGATTTATCCGTTCTAGCCCAGATAATGCCTGCAGTGGTAAAAAGCCTTTTCTCTCCAATCAAAATGCTTTGGGGAATTAAAAACTTGCTGTACTGGTGGATCCCAACTTTTCCCTGCCTGAGCTCTCCATGTTCCCAGCTGTCGCTGAAGGAAGCGGGATGGATTTTTGGTTTGTAAGCCAGCCCCGGTACTTCCCAGAGCCGTGGTGGGAACCCTGGCCCTGCAGGGCCGGCCCGGGGGCTCAGGCAGCCTTGTCACCCCGAGAAGCTGTTCGTTGTTCGTGCTGCCTCTGGAAGGACTCCTTCCGCAGTTCGGCACTTCCACCTTTGCCTTGTGTCTGCTCTTTCCTCGAGTTCCATGCGGGGCCCCTCCGGCCGCTGCTCGGGGAGCCCAGAGCGGGCAGGGGCCAGGGAGGGCTCCTGTCACCCACAGCCCCTTCCCAGCCCTGCCCTGCCGGCACCTCCGGGGACAGAGGCAGCTGGAAAGGGGCTCAGGCTGGAGCAAAGGAGGCTCAGGGGGGACCTTGTGGCTCTGCACAAGTCCCTGACAGGAGGGGGCAGCCGGGGGGGTCGGGCTCTGCTGCCAGGGAACAGGGACAGGAGGAGAGGGAACGGCCTCAGGCTGGGCCAGGGGAGGGGCAGGGGGGATATTGGGGAAATTTTCTTCATGGAAAGGCTTGTCCAGCCCTGGCACAGGCTGGCCAGGAAGTGTTCAAAAAGTGTGTGGATGTGGCACTTGGGGACATGGTTCGTGGTCAAATGTCAGCCTTGGCTGTGCTGGGCTGGCATTTGAACTCAGGGATCTCAGAGGTCTTTTCCAGCCATAACGATTCCAGAATTCTGTGATTTAGCAGGACAGTCAGAGACAAATCAAAACAAGCCTTTGGAACAAAGGGTTGTCTTTGGGTTTAGTTTTCTCTCCTTTCCTGAATACACAGCTGATTCCTGAATTTGCACACGCAGAAATTCCAATTCCACGTATTGCCGATCCCAGTTTTTAGGGACAAAACCAGCACTGCGAAAGCTCTGGACTTTGCTGGCTTGCAAAGTTGCATTGGGAAGGAATCTCATTAGGTTTTATTCCCTTAGGATACACTCAGGCTTAGCAGGAGTTAAAGGAGCTGTTGCTGGCATGTGCCCCTTGTTACCTGTCAGTCACCCAGCAGGTCCAGCAGCCTGACCTGGTTCCAGGCTGAGGCAGCTCTGCCAGGCAACACTTCCTAAACAAAGGTAATTTTTTGCTTTCTTTGGTCTGGAAATTTTTTATTTAATTCCCCTCTTACTAAAATATCAGTGTGTGTCCTAGGATTGACTTACGGGTTTGGCCTGATAAGGCTTTACAACCACAAATCACGTAAAAAAACATAGTGCAGAAACAAGCAATGCAGCAAATAGGATATATCATGGATTTGAAGAGGAATGGAAAAGATGGGGATGCCTTCCTGGAGTTGTCCTGCAGGAAATAAGAAGTGGGTATGGATGCTGAGACAGGAAAAGCAGGGGGCACAGGGATGAGGAGAGTCACTAAGGCTGGTGTCAGAGTTACCATCAAGAGCAGGAGCAGACAAATAAACATGGTCTTTTTCCCTCAAAGCTGGTTTTTGGTGTTTTAGGAGTTTTGGGGGGTGTTTTTGGTATTATTTTGTTTGTTCAAAGGGAAAACATGAAATGGGAGTGTGTGAAATGAGTTTCTTCAGCAGTGCCCAGTGACCAGCAGGATCCCAGACTGGTTTGAGAGGGAAGGGACCTTAAAGCCCAGCTGATTCCACCCCTTGCCATGGGCAGGGACACCTTCCACTAGCCCAGGTTGCTCCAAGCCCTGTCCAGCCTGGCCTTGGATGGCAGGAGATGGTCAGACTCGGTCTGGTGTTGACAGAGGTGGCACATCCCAACAGTGTGAATAAACCCCTTGGAATACCCAGAGGGAGCTCTGTTGTGCAACGTGAAAATCAGTAAAGGACTCGTATAAGTTTGGGGGAAAAGTCTTAGTGTAAAGTTTCTTTTCTCCTCCTTTCCTCATAAATTCCTTGCCATTATGGTGTGAAGGTTCTCTTTCCTTCCAAGAGCTGAGCTGAAGTTTGGATGTGTTTTACTGTAAGAGCAATAACAGTTACAGGAAGGGCACAAGTTGTTGGTTCTGTGTTCTGCATAAACATGTGAAACTAAAGAGAAATAAGTGCTCTGCTAAAAATATCAATGCTGTCGTTTAAAAATAAGCCAGCCAACAACTGAATTTGAGACTGAAGAGTATTACACAGGCACGAATGTTTCGTTTTTTGCTTCTATTTCCGTGTCAATCACCACAGGGGTATCAAAGAGTGTTAGTGAGCTCCGGAGCAGACGTAGCTCCCGGGAAGGAGTGTCTGCACAGGCATGGATGTACTCGTACATCCCAAATCGGGAGTGAAAGGTAGGCAGTGAAGATCCAAGGGGTTGTTAAAACAACAGCTGCATCTTTGGGACAGAGTTTGAAGGTATTGCTGTATACCAGCACTAAATGACACCGAGTGATTCAGTTACTAATGAACCCTGCCCTGGGAATGGTGAAATTGCTCCTGCCCCTGGCCAGCCCTCAGGCGAGCGCCTCAGCTTTCCACTTCCTCAGCATCCTTCAGCTCTCTGGCACTTCTTGAAATTCCCTGTTTCTAGGAATGCTCGCAGTAATTCAGGGTGGGAAGTAAGGGCCCTGTGACCCCCTTGTGTCTGTTGAGCATCACTTTAACTGAGGGAGCTGGGAAGGGGCTGGAGCCCCAGGAGCGGCTGAGGGAGCTGGGAAAGGGGCTCAGGCTGGAGCAAAGGAGGCTCAGGGGGGACCTTGTGGCTCTGCACAAGTCCCTGACAGGAGGGGGCAGCCGGGGGGGTCGGGCTCTGCTGGCAGGGAACAGGGACAGGAGGAGAGGGAACGGCCTCAGGCTGGGCCAGGGGAGGTTTAGGTTATACACTGGGAAAATTTCCTGCTGGAAAGGGCTGTCCAGCCCTGGCAGAGCTGCCCAGGGCAGGGATGCAGTCCCCATTCCAGGGGGGGTTTAGCAGCCCTGTGGATGTGGCACTTGGGGACACGGTCAGTGGTGACTGTGGCAGTGCTGGGGGAACAGTTGGACTCAGTGGTCTCAGAGAGCTTTTCCAACCTGACCAATTCCCTTATTGTTGCCGTTAGTGACACATTGGGGTCCTGTGAGCATGGACCTGCTGTGCAGGTGTGACACAGGTCCTGCAAGGTGAGCCCCTGGCCCAGCTGATTCTGACCACGCTCCTGGCTCAGGTGAGCATTGGTGCCGTGGGTCCAGCATAGTGTGGGCTGAGCATGAACTAATTAAATAACGAGTGAACTTTGAACAAATATTTATGGGTATTTAATGTTGTGGGTCAGGACCTGCTCCTGGGTGCGTAAACAAATGCAGAAGTAGCCTCAAGGCATTGTTCCCTGGGATACCAGGGAGCATTTTGCCCTTCAGTGTCTTGTCAAGATAATCTTTAGTGCTTGGATAGTGCACTGGGGTGTGTAGGGCTGGCTGTGACCGGGGTGTTTCAGGTTTACTGAGGAGTGCTGTACTTTCAGCTGTAGGAACATCATTTCATGCCTGCTTATTTCATATTAATGAGACTCCTCTATTTAAAGTAACATGCGTGCAAGCTTCGGTCCCTCCAGTTTCCCTGGAGTTCTGAATTCCAAGCTAGCTTGACTCATTTGGAGTAAAATTTTTTGAGAAGTTGTTTGGTTTTGTTATATCTAAATTTAGGCCATCAGCCAAGCAGGGCTGGTAGGAGTCATTTGTTACACCAGTCGTTACTCCATTGCTGTTGTGTTTTCACACGGAGGCTCAAACCCATTTTTGGGTCTGGGTTGTGTCCTGCCCACTGCTGACAGTAAAGCTCTATTGAACATCAGAAATGTGAAGTGAAAACCTGCATGGGCCAAACTTTCTCCTGGAGATCAGAATCTTGTGTCATTTCCTCTCCAGCCCCTGACAGGTCCCGGTCACTGATTCCCAAACATGCCTTAGTGCAGTGAATGCTGAGCACTCGAAGTCAGCCTGCTCTCAGAAATGTGTCACTGTCTCAATTGTCTCCTTGTGAGCAGAGGGCTGGGAGGGAGCTCAGAGAGAAAAGCTCTGTGTGAAATGTCACATTTGGCAGCCTTGCATCACCTCTTCAGAAAGTTTCATTTGAATCCTGAAATATTTGTAATATTCTTGCTGGGATGTAGGATTTGTTTTGGTTTTTTTAAAAAACTCCAACACATCGACTTTGAAGATTAAGCATAAAAGTTATTTTTAGCACTTGCTGCTAAGTCATCAGAGATGATAAAGGAGAAATAACAACATTTATAGCTCCCTTCTCTTTGGCAACAGCAGAAAAACCCCATCCTCCTTCCTGGCTGAGTAAGGAGCTTTCCTCAAGTTGACCTCAAAGCCCACCCAGTGCCACCCCTGCCATGGCAGGGACACCTCCCACTGTCCCAGGCTGCTCCAAGCCCCAATGTCCAGCCTGGCCTTGGGCACTGCCAGGGATCCAGGGGCAGCCCCAGCTGCTCTGGGCACCCTGTGCCAGGGCCTGCCCACCCTGCCAGGGAACAATTCCTGCCCAATCTCCCATCCAGCCCTGCCCTCTGGCACTGGGAAGCCATTCCCTGTGTCCTGTCCCTCCATGCCTTGTCCCCAGTCCCTCTCCAGCTCTCCTGGAGCCCCTTTAGGCCCTGCAAGGGGCTCTGAGCTCTCCCTGGATCCTTCTCCTCTCCAGATGAGCCCCCCAGCTCTCCCAGCCCGGCTCCATGGCAGAGGGGCTCCAGTTTCAAAATAGGGCTTTAAAATTCTTGATTTTAATTAAACATAAGTGCTTCTAAAAATTCAAATGCCATTCTAAAACATTTCAGTTTCATTTCTGACAGCATCTCGATTTTTCATCTGAATGTTTTGACTAAAATGATTGAGAAATAAATCCATCATAAAAAAAATGTTCCAGGCAGCAAAGTTTGCCACAGCATCTGTGTGAGGTGGTGGAGTGCCCATCCCTGGAGGTGCCCAAGGGAGATCTGGACATGGCACTCAGTGCTCTGGGCTGGAGACCAGGTGGGGGTCAAGCACAGGTTGTACTTGATGGTCTTAGACGTCTTTTCCAACCTAAATGATTCTGAGATTCTGTGTGTGAGATACTGCCTTGTGCCTGCAGCCTGTGAGAGCTCACTGGAAATCTCAGTTGCTGATCTGCAGCAGTTATTGCCCTTTTTTTAAAAAAAGAAAAAGAAAAGGCAGAAGAAGAGCGGGTACGGCCTCCATGGCAACGGCAGCGGCTGCCAGGCTGCTGAGCTCTGCTCTGGAGCTGCTGCCTGGGGAAGTTGCTCCTGAGGATGTATTTGTTTTCAAGATCTGTTTGGCTACAAGCCCGTTTGCCAGCGAAGAAAGTCGTCTTTTCCTTAATCCAGTCAGGAGAGGGATGGTGTCGCTGTGCAGGGATGCAGCGGAGTCTCGGATCCTGCTGGGGGCTGCCGGAGAACCCCTGGGGAGAGGCCTTTCCCTGGGTGTGGAGGGGAGCAGGGAGGGGAGCAGGGAGGGGAGCAGGGCAGGACCGGGCAAACTTTGAGCACTGAAAGCTCTGTTCAGCTCAAAACAGGATATTTCATTTCCATTCCCTCCGGTTTATTTCCTACTCTACTGGAAGGTTCCCAGCCCACGGTATGGGTTGGAAGTGTCCAAGGCCAGGTTGGACAGGGCTTGGAACAACCTGGGATAGTGGAAGGTGTCCCTGCCATGGCAGGGGTGGAGTGAGAGGAGCTTTAGGTTCCTCTGCAACCCAAATCAACCTGGGATTTTAAGGATGTAACAAATACAAGAGTCAGACTGCTGAAAGAAGTGGCTGAGTTTGAGATGGAGAGGTTACAGCCTTTCCTCAGGTCTGTCTCCCCTCTGCCAGAGGCATTGCTGGTGTGTAATTAGGGGCAGTCTGGTGGATTCTCTCCTTGGGGGGGTCTGGGCTGGTGCCTCCCTTCCCTTTGAAGCCAGGCCAGTGGCTGGAGCTACTGTGAGCAGTAACTCTGGCAGCAGGAAGACAGCCAGCCGTGGTCTCCTGGGGGTTTAGAGGCTCTTTTAAATTAGGATTCTTTAGTGCTTGAGGCTAATATTGATTTTTTTTTCCTGTTTTTATTGGTTTTTTATTCAAGTATTCACCTCATGTCTCCTGCGTGACATGAAAATGTCATTCTTCTGCTTTCTTACTCATTCACTCATTGAGCCATTCTAAAACTCAACTGCACCTTGTATTTCTCTTTTTAAAGAGGATACTGTTCATTGGCTCATACCTGAAAACTGTACCTGATAGTTTTTAATATTTTAATTGTTTAAACAGATCTATGTCTGCAGAGGTGTCAGAATTCTGTATGTATCTTTTCTATACATATGTCCTCTGTATCTCTTCTGCACCAACTTTTGGCTGCTGCTGAAGCACCCTGTATCTCAAAACGTGATGGTCAGAAGCTTTGTAACCTTGAGGACTTTGTTAAATCCATGGAAATTTGCAGGATGTGTTTGGGATTTGGTAGTGCCAGCACAGGAGGGAAAACAAGACAGTCCTTTTATGTAAATGGCATCTGCATTCTTGCTTCTAATTAAAAATCGAAGGGAAAAGCTTTCTGTAATTAAAGGACGTATTTGCTAATTTGTCACAGGCTGGGTTCTGGAGCACTTCTGGTTGGATCATTCTGGAAGTAACTTCCAGCTTTTCCTCTCTGTAGGAACAGGCACTTTTCTCATGGTCATAAATTCCAAGGGCAGGGCAGGGGTGAGCAGGGACAGGGCCGTGTCCGTGTGTCCAACCTGGATTGCTGGGCCTGGAGCTGTGGGTGCAGCGCTTCTGGAGACACCTGCACATGTGTAGGGTGGTGTAAGAGCCTGGGGGTTACACTGGGACAGGCTGGGGATTTTGTAGTGTGGATCAGCGTTGGCTGCTGAGCTGTTGGAGTTCACACCTGTACCAGAGGCAGCCGCAGGTTGCTCAGCTGGGTCGTGCCCTGTACCTGTGGTTCTGCCCGCCCAGGCAGGCTCGGCCTCACAGAGGGGGATCTCAGCCCTTCACAACTCACCTGAGATTCCCTGGGCTGTTCCTCCGTGTTTTGGGCAGGGCAGAGCCGCGGGAAGCAGTGGGGTTTGGCCCGTGGCCCAGGGCTGGGGTGAGGAGCTCTGTCCCTGCCGTGAGCCGCGGGGTGCAGGGGGAGCCTGCTGCCTGTGGAAGGGCCAGAGGGATCCTCCCCGAGCCAGCCGGGCAGCGGCCTCACTCGGGGGGCACCTGCCAGCCCTGCCAGCCTCGGGCAGGGGCTCCCCGGGCAGGGGCTCCCCGAGCTGGGGCTCCCCGGGCTGGGGCTCCCCGGGCTGGGGCTCCCCGGGCAGGGGCTCCCCGGGCAGGGGCTCCTCGGGCTGGGGCTCCCCGAGCTGGGGCTCCTCGGGCAGGGGCTCCCCGAGCTGGGGCTCCCCGAGCTGGGGCTCCTCGGGCAGGGGCTCCTCGGGCTGGGGCTCCCCGAGCTGGGGCTCCTCGGGCAGGGGCTCCTCGGGCAGGGGCTCCCCGAGCTGGGGCTCCTCGGGCAGGGGCTCCTCGGGCTGGGGCTCCCCGAGCTGGGGCTTCTCGGGCAGGGGCTCCTCGGGCTGGGGCTCCTCGGGCTGGGGCTCCCCGAGCTGGGGCTCCCCGAGCTGGGGCTCCCCGGGCAGGGGCTCCCGTTCCGAGCTCCAGCTCAGCACAGGCACTCGCACATCCCAGCATGTCCGGCTCGGAGCAGCCGAACTCCCAGGCTAGCAATGAGACGTCACCTTTGCTTTTCAATCCAGGGTAGGTAGAGGCTGGGAGTCTTTCCTTCCTCGCCCAGCCCGGTTCCCATGCAGGCTTTGCATTTGATTTTTTTTTCCCCCAAGAAACCGTTTCCTGTTGTCGTAACGTAACCAGATGGGGAGGGTTCAGTGGAAATACCTCGGGAGAGGCTGGCAGAGCGGTGGATCCAGGAAGCAGATCCTCCCCGTAATATTGGCACGGTTTGGTAAGTTCCATCTGAAAAATAAAAAGCTGCTCCCTTTGCTGAGTCACAGCCCCTCGGAGCTGGAGCCGTGACAAGCCGGGAGACGCCGCGCTGCTGGAGTTGAAGCAGAGGTGAGCAGAGGCGGTCCAGGATGCTGCCCAGGTGCTTTTCTCGCCTGAAATGATTTTTTAAATCTCATCGAAGTGCTTCGTAAGTTTAATTCCGGCTGCGGGAACGTGCCGCCGCGTTCGTGGCTCGCAGGGTGGGGGCTGATGGCTGTGCCGAGGCAGATGCCGGGCACATCCCGGGGGAGCCCCGGCCCGGCCGCGGGCACGGAGCGGCGCTGCGGGCGGTGGCACCCGCTGGGGCTGCGGCGCTGCCCCTCCCGTGTCCCGGGCACGGCGCTGAGCCCTGCCCGCAGGCTGGCAGCACACGGACTGGGGGCCAGAGGGGCCGGAGGGGCCGGAGGGGCCGGAGGGGCCGGAGAGCCGCTGCCCGGTGCCAGGGGCGGCTCTGCCGCCGGGGCCGGCGCGGTCCCTCCCGCTCCGCGCAGCTGCAGCAGCGCGGCCGATGCTCTGCCGGAGCCGCTCTCCCCGGTCCCAGGCTGTCCTCGCCGCTACAAATCCCTCTGCAGCCGAGGCCTGGGGCTTCTCCAGGCTCTGCGCCGGGCTTTATCTGCTGGAGTTTAACAGCTTCGTTTGTACCTCCGTACCGTGTTTCAGTGCTTCAGATGCACGGTCCCAGGTTGGTTGTTTTCTGAAGCTTTTTTATCTTCTCAGGTGCACAGAACTGGGTGTCAAATCCAGAGGAATTTATGCAGGGAGGAGGGAGCTGGGATTGCTGAAGGAAAGACGGGAGAGGCTGCAGGTAGGACAGGGACACAGCAGCATTTCCTGAGCACCAGTAAAATGTAGCATTTGACACTTGAAATTAATTCTGGTTCTGTTGAAATGCTGCCAAGATACGTATTATCTAGACAGAAAAAATGCTCTTGGGCTGCTGTTTCCAATGTATCTGTAGTCATTTCAATTATAGATTTGTTTTTTAAGGCAAATCTGAAGTTGTTATGATTGTTAGACGCTTTTGCCATGTACTTTTAAGTAAGTTTTTAGAAAGTTTAAGAAAACTCAGTGTCTTTAGGAGCTGTGATGTTGCTGATCTGTGGGTAATCAGCCCACCTCCAGCTGCCTGACCACTGCAGGTCACTGTGGCCTGAGCTGACATCCCTGAGGGATGGAGCAGAATCATGGAATCATAGAATCACAGGCTTGATAAGGTTGAAAAAACCCTGAAGATCATCAAATCCAGCTACTGACCCACACCACCACCATGTTCACCTCTAAACCATGTCCCTAAGTGCCACAGCTGCGTTATTTGAACACTTCCAGGGACGGTGACTCTACCACTGCCCCGGGCAGGACTGGACAGCCCTTTCTGTGTAGAAATTTTCCCTGATCTCCAACCTAAACCTCCCCTGGTGCAACTTGAGGCTGCTGCTCTCATCCTGAGGAATTCAGCTGGGACCTCTCCTCCCAGCCCCTTGCCCCATTCCTGAGCCTCTGGGCTCCTTCCCTCTCCTCCTCGCCCAGCAGGGCTCTCCCAGACTGTGTCACCGGGACGCCTGTCCCATTCCTCTGGCTTTGCACAAAGCAAGACCAAAGCAGGGTCTGTGATTTCAATCCAGAAATAAATAAACGAGAAGGACCATGCTCTCCCCCAGTGGCAGAGTGCAAACCCCTGCGAGTGTCAGTCCCAGCAGCCAGCCTGCCCTGCCCGCTGCAGGTCAGGGCTGATGGCTGGGCTGGGCTGGAGGGGCTGACCTGTGGTGGCTGCTTTTGGGGCTGGCTGCTCTGGGGGCTGCACCACGGACTCAGCTCCAGCCTTTTCCTCCCCTGTTCAACCTGGCCAGCGGTGGTTTGACCCCAGGAGCAGCAGAATGATGGGCAACTGCTCCCAGGGTTTGTGGTGTGTGATCCCAAGTGGAAGATTCATCTTTCCACCGGAAAAATAATTTCATTTCCTGCCAGTGCCCACAGGGTGGTTTCTTGTTCTTGCATTAGTATGAAAAAGTAACTGAAACATCGTTTTCACCTACACAGTATCAGTCATTAAATAAATTCCTGTTTAATGTCCCTTCCAAAAATCACAGATCCTGACTTTTATTACCTGGTCACACCTATTATGTTTCATTTAGGAGAATTTGAGTGGATTAACGAGTGCCTATCACTTAGCTTTCTGCAGCATCATAATGCTTTTCCTCTGATTTCACGTCTCCTGCCACTGTAATACCTTATTTACATTGCTGTGTGCACAACAGATGTCCTCAAGATCAAGTAATGACTTGATCTTTCCTCCTAAATCTCTGTGTGCAGGATATGTCAAATTGTATTTTTAAATGTAGATTATCTTGTACTTTCACAGATTGAATTTCATGTTGCTAAGTTACCTGTTTTTTCTAGTTTGAGGTTATTGTTTTATTTTTTTTTCCTTTTGCCTGCCTTGTCCTCTCTCGTGATTGACCTACATAATCCTCTGTTATTGGCAGCTTTTTGTGTCCTGCCCTTTACTCTTTACCAGGTCACCAGAACACCAGACAGTGCCAGCCCTAGCTCTGGGCCTTGGAGCTGGCAGCTGAGAATCTCCTCCCTTTGTTTTGATCCCCCATCTGTGGCTGGAGTTTCTTACCCATCACACTGCTCACTCTTCTCTCAGGCACAGGGTGGGATTGTTGGGGTGCCCTGTGCTGACTGGGAGCTGGACTCGGTGATCCCTGTGGGTCCCATCCAGCTCAGCCTGTTCTGTGATTCCACGGCTCTTTAGCAGTTAATTACAGGTGTGCACGACCCTGAAGTGTCCTTGTGAAACTGAGATCCGACTTCCATTCTCACCTCCCCATCACCTTTCAGTGCCAGGATGCACTGAGGTCACTCTGCTGCCCCGAGCACAGCCCACGTTTCTGAGCCCCTCTGCCTGCTGGCAGTCGCTGGCTGGCTGGGCAGGGGTTCCCTGGCCATGGGCTTCTCTTGTGGATGTAATGAGCCATAGGAATTTGCGTAGTTTCAGTTAAAACTCTCAAGCTCGGGTTAGCCCCGAGCAGAGCAGCCACAGCTCTTGCTGTTCCTGCTGCTGCCCCTCCAGGCGCCCAGAGCTCTGCAGAGCCACAGTTCCACCCTCGGGGCCCTGGAGAGCGGCTGGAGGGACAGATCCCTGCAGGAAGCGATCCCGGTGCCCTGGGGCAGCCCGGCTGCAGGCAGAGCCCGGTGCCTGCGCTCCCAGAGCAGTGGTCAGCCGGGAGCTCGGGAGCCAGATGGACACGGGCTCCTGGCTGCGGATCAGCGCAGAGCAGCCCTGCGAGGAGCTGCTTTCCCTGAAGGAGGAAATGCAGAAGGCTAAAAGACTGGAGAGCCCTGAACTCAAATCCCAGATTACCCAGCTGCCACACTAACCCAGTAGCTGGGAAAGGGCTCCTCTGGAGCTTCTCCAGCCTGTAAATGGAGATGTTGGTGGGAATGTTTCCCCGGTCATTATGTAGCACATTTCTCACAGAAAAGCAGGGCCAGTGCTTTTCCTGATCATCTGCACAAGTCCTTGACAGGGAGATTGCTGCAAGGGAGGGGTTTTCTCGAGAGGAGGCATCAGCCAGGAGATGCCACTTGGGAATGAGTCACTTGGCCTCAGAGGTGAACTCCAGGAAGTCAATTTTAGTGACCCAGTAGAGAGCACAAGCAGAAGCAGCTGCTGAAGTTCCTCTTTTCCCGCTTTCTTTTTTTCTTTTTTCCTATTTATTGTTAGTCTTGGTTTAAAAAGGTTATAAAGCTCTTGTGTTGAAAATAAGATTTTCCCAGAGAAATGGATCACAGAATCCCAGCCTGGTTTGGTTGGAAGGGACCTTAAAGCCCATCCAGTTCCACGCCCTGCCATCAGCAGGGACACCTCCCACTGTCCCAGTTTGCTCCAAGCCCTGTCCAGCCTGGCCTTGGACACTTGGATGGGGCAGCCACAGCTGCTCTGGGCAGCTTGTTCAGCCTGGCATCCTTTGACTTCAGATGTTAAAGTGAGGGTGAAACAGCCTTTTCTTCCCCTCGGCTCTGGGTCTGCCATGGTGCTAGGAGGCCTGAAACCCTCCTACTGATCCATTCAGTGAAACTGCAGGGAAGTGGTACCTGCATGCCAGGCAAATTGACTCCAAAGGTTCATGCAGCATTTCAAATCAAATCAGCTTTAAAAAATCAGATTACAGCTGCAAAGTCCTCAGCCATGTGCATGTGGTGCGTGCAGAGCCGTCCTGGCAGAGCTCCCCTGGCCAAGGGCAGCAGCACGGGGTCACCTCCGTGGCTGGGGGGCCTGGGGGGCCATGCCTCGATACCTCCGTGCACACAGGGTTTGGCTCATGCCACACCAGCGCTTCCCACGCCTCTCTGAGTGCTTTCCCATGTGCCTGCAGCCTTTTCCTTCCCACCTGTAGCTCTGCCTCTCCTCTGGGAAACAGGGGCTTTGTTTTGCCAGGTTGGTCAGGGTTTCTGGTTCATCATCTGGGAGGACATTCTACTTTTAAGATTTTATTCAATCATCTTCCAGGGACTGCTTTTGTTATGAAATCCTTTTTATAATGGATCTTTATAGTTGGAAATATTTATTTAGCCAGTGCCTAAAGGGGCTCCAAGAGAGCTGGAGAGGGACTTTGAAAAGGGCCTGGAGGGACAGGAGAAGGAGGAATGGCTTCCCACTGCCAGAGGGCAGAGTTTGGTGGGATATTGGGAAAGACTTGTTCCCTGGGAGGGTGGTGAGACCCTGGCACAGGTTTCCCAGAGAAGCTGTGGCTGCTCCTGGATCCCATTTTAACAGTTTATGTGTTCTGAACTCATTTGCCATCTCTGGATTAGGTCTCTCTCTTCACCTTCCCCAACAACATCGTGCCAGAAGCTTGACCTGGTGAAAGCAGCACAGTGTCTCTCAGTTGCTCTAATGCAGATCTTCCTGCCCCCAGAATGTACCTAAAGCT
The DNA here is from genome assembly GCF_020740725.1 of Corvus hawaiiensis. Lineage (NCBI taxonomy): Eukaryota > Metazoa > Chordata > Aves > Passeriformes > Corvidae > Corvus > Corvus hawaiiensis. The sequence continues at coordinate 929,740 of NC_063220.1, read as the reverse complement.
CTCTTGATCTTCCCTAGGGACCATCTTCCCAGCTGAGACCACGCTGGAGGGCTCGCACCTGATCCCATGAGAGTTGGTCCTGCCAGCCCTTGCCCTCGCCCCGCGGATGTTGGTGGGACAGGAATGGTGTTAATCCCTGGCACTGCCGCCCCCGGTGGGTACCACCCCCTCACAGCACATCTCCAACACTCCGGGAGTCTGGGCATACTTCTGCTTTCCTTCTAAATCAGAATTTATGCTTATTTGTGGGTATTGTTTATTTATGTTTATTATTGTGTTTCTGAGCCGAGGAGCATCACGTTTGCTATTCAGTAACAGGACTGGCATCAGGGAGGAGACTCACAGCAAGTGTCACAAAAAGGTTGTTTAAACCAGGATATTTTGTAATGAACAATGAGGTTTGAAATAATCTGATCCTCAGTGTTTCAGCCTGTAGGAACAGCTTTCCACTAGAGCCTGATGGACATCTCCCAACTGTTTGCATTTGGGAGATTAATCAACTTGCCTTCAATTCTTGTCTGTTGCTGTGAAATGTCAATTTTTATCTTGATTTAGAGCTGGGCACACACCTACTGAGAAATAAAACACACTGTAAAATAGGAGTGTAATTTCTGGATAGTCCTGCTCTATCTGTCTAGCCTAAAGAAAGGTTCCTGCTCCCATCAGTGTCTTTTCCTGCTGTCCAGTTCCTCACAGCTGAATTTAATGATGATGAGTCAGTCTGGAAATTAACCTTAATTCTGAAATCCAAAGCACAGTGGTTTTGTTGCCACTGTTGAGTCTGCTATTTTTCAAGCTCATTTATAAATTGAATAAATCCAAGAACTGTAAATCTTTTATAAGAGTGTAGCAATTAAATACTGCCTTTTCCATCCTCAAATCCAGCTGTGTTGTGTGTTGGTGCCGAAGAGGGTTGGAGAGGTAGCATTAAATAGTTATTTAGGGATGTTAATAACATGCTTAAAATGTTGCCATCAAGTGCTTTTGGACCGTGCGATGCCATCTGTGTTACAGTTGATTTAGTTAATTATACAGGCATGAATTCCTTGGAAGAAGGGATGGCATTGCTCTGACAGCTTGTTTGTGAGCAGGATAACACAGTGACACACTATTAAACTCATGGAATTAAATCTAAAATATATTCCTCACTAATAGTCCTCCCCAAATTATGCTGAGTTGCTCCCGTTCAACGGATAATTTGGATAGGTGTGTTATTGGAGTTTATTGCAGAAACTCCAGTGGATTTTTTTACCTTAAATACTGGGGGTTATCTGAGAAAAAGGAGAAATTACTTTCCTACCTACTCACCTGTTTTTAATTAATTATTGCTTGTTCTGCAAATTAGCCATAAGAGTTGTACAATTAAACAGGTACCTGTTGGGATTTAGCAGCAATTGTGTCTGCCAGTACTGCAATTCAGAGCAGTCCTGAGCTGGAAGGGACCCACAGGATCATCCATTCCAGCCCCTGGCCCTGCCCAGACCCCCCAACAGCCCCACCCTGGACATCCCTGGCAGCGCTGTCCAAACACTCCTGGAGCTCTGGCAGCCTCGGGGCCGTGCCCATTCCCTGGGGAGCCTGGGCAGTGCCCAGCACCCTCTGGGGGAAGAGCCTTTCCCTGATCTCAGCCTGAGCCTGCCCTGGCCCAGCTCCAGCCATTCCCTATAAACCATAATTAGCTTCATAATTGACACCCAACTATGTTTTGCACTTCAAAGAAAACCCAGAAAAAACCTGTGCAAAACTTACAATGAGAAACAAGAGGATGGAATTTCGATCCGTGGGTGTGGCACAAACAGGTGACTTCACACACAAGGTGAGTCTGTGTAGAGGAGTCTGGAAGCTGCAAATGTAGAGCTTACAAAGGACATGATCCACCCATTGATGAGTTAAAGTCAACAACGGTGGAAGGATTAATCTCTTGAGGAAAAATTCAGGTCAGTTGGGATTTGACATGTGTCTGTTACAGCTGCTGCTGGAATTGATCTAATCCATGGCAAAACTTGGGCTAGACTTCCATCTGCAGGAGCTCTACTGGATGTCAGGGTTGGGGCGTGAGGGGCAGAATTATTTTGAATTTAAAGCAGATATTATTTCATCAAAGATAGGTTTCAGAGCTTGCTTCGCACTGGGAAGCGCTGGTTGGTTATTTATTTCCCTTATGGAAGTGGTGACTTGCTCTACACCAGCCAGCCGTAGGTAATGGGGTGCATTAACTCTGCAGTGTGGGGAGCCAGCAACTTCCTCAGCAAAAGCATGGACAAGTCAGATGTGCCTCTCTGGACGTCTGGGTTGAGTTACCCATGTTGCTTGTATATTTTTAAAAAAGAATTTTATCAGATTAGTCTCAATCTAAACAGAACAGAGAAAAACCTCATAGAATGTCCAGGGCAGGGAACGGAGCTGGGAAGGGGCTGGAGCCCCAGGAGCGGCTGAGGGAGCTGGAAAGGGGCTGAGCCTGGAGCAAAGGAGGCTCAGGGGGGACCTTGTGGCTCTGCACAAGTCCCTGACAGGAGGGGGCAGCCGGGGGGGTCGGGCTCTGCTGGCAGGGAACAGGGACAGGAGGAGAGGGAACGGCCTCAGGCTGGGCCAGGGCAGGCTCAGGGTGGGCAGCAGCAGGAATTTCCCCATGGAAAGGGAGCTCAGGCCTTGGCAGGGGCTGCCCAGGGAGGTTTGGAGTGCCCATCCCTGGAGATGTCCAAGGAATTCCTGGAGGTGGCACTCAGGGCTCTGGGCTGGGGACAAGGTGGGGATGGGGCACAGGGTGGCCTGGATGATCCTGGGGGGCTTTTCCAACCTCAGAGATCCCGGGATTGGATTCTATGGTTCTGTGTGTGAAGGAAATGCACAACACAGCCCTGTGTGCAGGACAGTACATATCTTGGCCATTGCTTCTTGATCTCAGCTACCTGCTCACTCCTTTTCCCATGTAATTTCCAACAGGTTTTCTTCTCATGTTGCAGCTGAGTGAGCGATGCACTGTTGTGACAAATGTTTATATGGATAAAGCCCAAAGCACAACTCCAGCATGGGAGATGATTGCATTGGCTTAGCGTGAAATTCCTTTTCAGAGGAAAACTCATTTTCTTGCATTCAGATCTATAGGCTGGTGCAATCCTAAATGGAACATAGACATATGAGGAAGTGGGAACTCAGCCATGGACAATATTATGTTTTCTTTCTATTATAATATTTTGAGGTGCACCAGAGGCTCAAAAAGGTTTGTTTAAACTAATTCATCAGAACAATTTGTCAAAAATAGAGAACACCAGTGCTCACAGGGCTGTGGCAGATGTTGGAAATGTTCCATATTTGTAAGATCAGTGTTCTGCTTTCAAATATTGGTACCTTGGGTAGGGATTAATTCGCTTATTTTTAAGCATGGTAAAACATTCATTTCAGCAACTACTACCTAGAAAACACACTTCCCAATTAGTCTTGATGTCTGAATTGCAAGTCAGGAGGCAAAGGGAGCGCTGAGCCCTGCTCAAGGCAGCTCTGATGCATTATTGATGCTGTTTTCAATATCAAACATGCCAGGAATCAGATGCTTAATCTATTCTCCCAGCATCAAAAATACGATGACCTTTCTGTTCTCTTAAGGTGATGTGTCTGATAGCTGCCCCTTCGGTATAACTCCTTGGAAAAATAAAGGAGAAATCCAAAGGCAGGTGACTGGTTTTCCAGGGAATGTCTCCTGTGCCCGGCGCTGTGGGGAGGGGGTGCCAGGGAGCTGCTCTGTTCCCTGTAGGGACGGGGCTTGTTGAGGGTCTGTGCTCAGTGCTGGCACCTCGGCGTTGGCTCCCGAGGTCCTCGTGTGTCCCCCGATGTCTGAGCAGAGCCCTGGGAGCAGCAGCTCTGTGTTCCCTCAGCCCAGGATGAGGCACCTCCTGGCTGCCTCTGTATCAGCACAGAGGTGCTGGCTTGGGAACGTTTTTATGGCCTGTTTTTCTCCCAGTATTTGTGATAACTGTTCTTTCAAGCCTGGCCTGGCATTTGGCCCCGGGTCCCAGCTGGCTTCTCTGCGCGGGGCGTGCTCCAACAGACACGGCTGCTCCTGCTGCAGGGCCACACTTCTGTGAGCACAAACGACCACTTTCATGGCTCCAACAATGACACTTGTCCCCGTGCACACACACAGGGTCATGGTTGGCACTGGAGCTGCCTTTCTCTGTCAGTCCTATTTCCATCCTTATCCTGGCAATAACAACATCTCTGCTCGCTGGGGCAGCTGCCAGGGGCTGAGCTCTGCTGTCTCCAGCATCAGACCTGGCCGCAGCATCACACACGGGCACTGCCACTTCTTCACCAGTGCTCACCTCTCCACTGGTGTCCAGAAGGGAAGGCTCCACCTCTGCAGGCTCCTTCCCTTTACTCCTCAAAGGAGGGCTGCACGTCTGTGATGTGGTTTAGTGGGCAGGGTGGTCATTCTTGGACTATCTGTGCAGGGCCAGGAGTTGGATTTCGATGATCCAAGCAGATGCTTGGCATGAAATGTGTCAATTCATACCATTAACCTTCGTAACATTTTAAAGAAAATTAAAAAGCTGCAGCACCGTATCAGGATATGTGGTTCTACAAATTGACCTCAGACAGAATTCCCACCAAGTGAACTCTGCTCCACAGTACCAGCTCCTGAGTTTTCTTTTCTGTCAGCACACAAATGTAAATTCTCACAGCCCTCGTCTGTCAAAAAGAATCCTGTGAGCAATTACTCTCTCAAATCCTTGTACCATTCAAATTATGATTTGTCTGCCATTCATGTGGAAGTGGTTAAAGCTTGTTGGTCGCTGCTTCTCGTTTCCTCAGATTGTGAACTAACCTGGCTCACTGCTGCCTCTGCCTTTGGAGGAAATCCTCTAAGAAAATAATTGTAATGTGCACAAAGGCCTCATTCGTTGCAGCAGGTAGAACTCTGTGCCTGTGGCTACGTGCTGCCCCATTTTTTATCAATAAAGAAAGAGGGTTTTAAACCTCCATTGCTGTGTTGTGTCTGCCTGCACAAAGCAGCAAGAATCTTAAATGCAAAGAACATCTACTCATTATAGATTTTTCAGGCAATATCTTTAAAGTTTAATTTATTTCTATTTCTTTGCCCAACCAAACGTTTCTTTTTATAGAAACTTCCAGGCTACAAACTCAGGCACCAGCCTGAGAAACAGCAGAACTGAGACTGTTTGTACCACCTTGGTTTGGACAGTTAATACCAGGAATGTTATTTTATTCTCCCACTTGTTTCTCTAAGTCTCAGCCTCCCCCCTCTTCCTCTGAGCCAATGCAGATGTGTAGTGACTCTCAGCAGCTCTGCCCTCCCAAACTCCAGCCCCTCTCCCAGATGCTCTGAGCACTGTCCCAGCTCCATATCCCATTTTTATATCCCCAGAGCAGCTGCCTCTCTCGGCTCTTCATTCCCTGATAGGTTCAGGCTTTTGCTCTTAGAATTCAAACCAGGCTATTTTTTATTACAATGTTGTTGTGGAGGTTGGTTTTGTTGCTATTTTGCTGTTACCATTTATTGTTACTCTCTCATTGCAGCTGCCCTGACCTGTTAAGCCCCATCCCCGTGCCTGGACAGGGGACGGTGCCTCCGCTGTGGTTTGACCTCGAGTCATGAGGGACAGACCGAGGCACTGAAGGTCATCGGCCAAGAACATTGCTGCCCACGTTAACAGGATTAGTATTAAAAAGGTGGGAAATATTTCCCCAAATTTGAGCAACGGAATTTTGTAGCATGACCGTCCTGTGATTCCATGGTTCCATGATTCTATGAAAACAGTCTTCCCAGCGCTTGTTGTCTCCGAGCTGTGGCAGTGCCAGGGGCTGGTGCGTGGATGTCCCTCCTGAACACCCACATCCTCTGCACTGTGTGAATCCCAGTGCAGATGAAGGGATGGGACACTGCCTGGCAGGAGGGTGCAGCCAGGGGCGTCAGGCTCTGCTCCCAGGGAACAAGGGACGGGACAAGAGGAAACAGCTGCATCAGTGGAGGTTCGGGTTGGATCTTGGGCAAAACTTCTCCATGGAAAGGTCTGTCCAGCCCTGGCACAGCTGCCCAGGGCAGATGTGAAGTCCCCATCCCTGGAGGGATTTACTAACCATGTGGATGTGGCACTTGGGGATATGGGTCACTGGTGGTGTTGGGGGAACGGTTGGACTTAATGGTCTTAGGGGACTTTTCCAACCCAAAGCAAGCTGTGATTCCACACTTAGTGCAGGGAATCCCGCCCCTTCAGCTGCTGACACGTACCTCGTGCTCCTGGGAGGGCTGGGGGTGGTGTGCCCCCCGCGCTGACAGGGTGTGTGGCTGTGCTGTCCCTCCCTACAGGCCGCAGAAGATGTAGAGCGCGGCGGGCACGGAGCAGCCGGAGCGAGCGGGGCCGGGCTGGGGCCCTCCCTGCCGCGGCCTCACCATGGCCAAGAGGGGCTCCAGCAGCCGCGCCAGGGGGGACAAGCCCGACGCCTTGGCCGCCCTGCAGGCTGCCAATGAGGAGCTCAGGGCCAAGCTCACCGACATCCAGATCGAGCTGCAGCAGGAGAAGAGTAAGGTGGGCAGCTTCCCTTCCTTTGAGTGCAATTTGGTGCTATTCAGGAGGTTCAGAAATGCCAAAATTCTCTTTGGTGATTCTTCTCTTTCCCTTTTGTACTAATTTCATTTGGATTTTGAGCTCAAACTCCTTCAAACCGGCTGCTTACCCACATGTACAATACTAGATCTCAGCTCTGCCTCCTGTGCTAATTCCCAGATTCCAAGGAGACACAGCTTCTCCCTGAGCCTTTGGGAGAGGGACAGCTGATGGGGCTGGAGCCTCAGCTCGAAGCGTTTCCAGCTCTTGCCCCCAGATCACTTCTCAGCAAGAGCACGGAACATTCATTTGCTTTTCCCTAATTCCCCGAATCAGTTTCCACTGATAAACTTCAGGGTGTTTTCGGTTCCAGAATAGAAATGTGTTAGCATGCAGGGACACAATGATAGTCTGCATTTTCCCATTAATTTGCATCATTATTAGGCATTTTAGACTATGAATCCAACACACACGTACATATAAATAGAACATCTGTTAATCCTTTTGCTGTGAAGCAGCATTTGCAGCTTTAAGGCTGAGGACTTGGTTTTCCTTCTCGCTGTCCTTCACAGCCACTTCTGGCCATGGCTTCTCTAGGGTTTATGGCATGGTTTAAAACTGAAACATCATTTGAGCCTTGTGTGGTCAGGTATAGTCAGTTATCTCTGCTGAATAATTCATTGCTTAAAAAGCATCTGGTAAAATGCAGCTGTTTGGGGCTTCACAGGAGCTTGCACAGGAGCTTCACAGGAGCTTGCCTACACATGTGCAGGTTTGGTCTGCATGCCTGAGCGTGCCAAAGTGACGGCTTGGCATCTCATTTTTCCCATATTTTGGGGGGAATGTGCTGTGAGAGCTTCTGCAGAATTAAGTAAGGACTCAGACTTACTCACAAGGTATTGACTGGCTCCTAAATGTGTATTAAACACAAGCCTGCAGTGAAAGAAAGGTCTTTGCTACCACCAGTTTGTAGACACAGGTATACCAGCATTGAGGTGTAATACTGTAAAGTCACCTGCACCATTTAAAAATAATATTATGATATGTATTCATTGTTTGGTTGATTGAAAATACTGTAATTTTTTATTTTCCTTATAGGTCAGCAAGTTGGAAAGGGAGAAGAATCAGGAAGTGAAGCAGATCAAGGAGCACGAACAGCATAAAAGTACAGTGGTGGTCACAGAGCTCAAAGTCAAACTTCATGAAGACAAAATGAAAGAGCTCCAAGCTGTTCGAGAAACACTTCTGAGACAGCACGAAGCTGAACTACTCAGAGTAATTAAAATTAAAGATAATGAAATCCAGAGACTACAGACCCTGCTCAACGCCGTGCGCGACGGGGCCCCGGACAAGGTGAAAACGGTGCTGCTCACCGAGGCCAAGGAGGAGGCCAAGAAGGGCTTTGAGGTGGAGAAAATCAAAATGCAGCAAGAAATTTCCGAGCTGAAGGGGGCTAAGAAACAAGTGGAGGAGGCTCTCACTATGGTCATCCAAGCTGACAAAATCAAAGCAGCAGAGATAAGGAGTGTGTATCACCTGCACCAGGAGGAGATCACCAGGATCAAGAGGGAGTGCGAGAGGGAAATTCGCAGACTGGTACGTGTCGCTCTCTGCTGCTGTAACTTCTGCTGTTGTTAGGACATGATCGGTGCTGGACTCAGCTCAGTGGATAAGGATGGGTGTTGACACTTTGGGGCTTGCTCCAGGTCTGTTTTACATTTACTAGCAGAGAGAAACTGGTTTTTTAGGATGTTTTGTAAGAAACTTCTTGATCCGTGTCAGAGCCTGTTAATGTTGTTCACATTGAAGGTATCAGGAAAAGCCCTCGGGTTCCTGGCTGGTCAGGGGAATGCTTCAACAGTTAAGTTTCTTGGGTTATGTCTCTATTTCCTCACCAAGCATTCCTTCCTGATCCACCTTGGTCCCTCCCTTTCCCTGCTTTTGCTAGCTCCTGTGAGCTCCTCCTCCTCTCATAGTGAGGCTTATACAGTCCCAAATGCTCTTTTTCTGCACCCCTCAGTCCTACACACACAGCAGGGCATTCAGGGGGAATTCCTCTCCATACCTGGTGGTCTTCTCCAGGACAGGGGCTGGTTCAGCTCCTCTGGTGGTCCCACGAGCGGAGACTCCGCAGGCTCCCACCTGAGCAGGTCACTGGGATCTCACCTGGCCCTGCTCACCTGACCCTCAGGGACCCTTTGTGCGTGGCTGCTCAGCCTGCCCTCACCTAATCCAACATACAATCCTCAGGTGCAGCAGCTCCAGTCCCAAAGGCAAGAGCTTCACACCTCTGGCTTTGGAGTTTTCCTCTGGCGCGTGTGGGAAATGGTTGGGGAGGTTGGAAAGGATCGTGGTGCTTGGAAAAGGGGGGAACTCCCCGTGGGAGGGAGCTCCCTCCCAGGGAAGCCTTTGCACCAGAGCCTGGCAGGCCAGCAGCACCTTCTGGGGCTCGGGGGTTTATTGTCTGCTGCTCTCTCAGACCTTGCCCTGTGATCCACGCTCCTGAGTGCAGGGAGTGTATCCCTGAGCTGCTGCTGCCTTTCCCAGGGACATGGGGACACATCCTTGCTCTCATGATGTGTGTTTTGGGTCTTGTCTCAGTATTTATGTGATGTCACCATTGTTCTATGTTTGCCATGCTGCTTTACAGCCCTCAGTGTCCCGGTACAAACCCATCCAGGACTCTTTTACGTCATTAACCCTCAGCTGTTATCCAAATCGTAAAAAAAAATTTTTAAATACCCAAAGAGCTTGCAGCCTGGCCCCAAATCAAAGGCTGGCAGTGTGACCATGCTACAGAGACCACCTGCAGAACCTCCTCCCCTGGTAGGATGTTGGTACAGCATCACCTGAGCCCGGACAGCCAAAGGGCCTGCAGGGACTGACACACCAGCAGTGGAGTGTCCCCGACCTTTATTTAGCTGCCTCTTCTCTCACACTTCAGGTTATTAAGGTTTTTTCATAGGTTATTTTATTTTTATGAAGAGGATATTAAAATAATTTATAACCAACTGATCTATTGATGCTGTTCAAATATCCTGCAGTGTAAGTACCTTCTTCTCTAACCATACGTCACTGATGCATTGATTTCATACATCACAGTGAATGGGGGGCTAATGGACATCCTAAATAAACTTGCTGCATCACATGGAAAGTCCCCACTAATGGCCTTTAATGTAGAAGATGTAAAATAAATATGGTCTTAGTTATAGGGAGCAGAGTGGTTTGATGAGATGTTTTCTAAATTGCCTTTGAAAATCAAACTTTTTTAAAGTTCCTGCTTGAAAGAATCAGATTGGCTCATTGCACCAATGAAATTACCTGATGCCATGATTTTACCAAGCCCTGAGTGCTTCCTGGGTGGCTTCAAGTACTCTCAGCTCCATGGACTCCCCCATCAGTTATTTTGGTGGGAGCTGGTGGCTCCTGGCACCTTGTGGGGAGGGCTCTGATGTCTGGGAGGAAAGGCTGTGCAGTGCCCTGGTAACAGAATCAGGAATTCACTGACACAGCTTTAGGGCATTTTTTGTGCTTACATTGACTGGCAATCTGTGACAGGATGAGAGGAAACAGCCTCAGACTGTGCCAGGGGAGGGTCAGGCTGGACATCAGGAGGAATTTCTTCATGGAAAGGGTGACCAGGCATTGGCAGGGGCTGCCCAGGGAGGTTTGGAGTCCCCACCCCTGGAGGTGTTGAAGGAATTCCTGAAGGTGGCACTCAGGGCTCTGGGCTGGGGACAAGGTGGGGATGGGGCAGAGCTTGGACTCGAGGGTCTGTGATTCTGAGTATTGACCAAATAAAGCCCCCAGCTCTTCACTGTAGTTATTTCCAGGGCCAGGGTGGATGCCAATGGCTTCGGCCCATTCCCACGGAGCAGGGCTGAGCATCTTCCAGCACTGTGGGCAGCCCAGGAAAGGGAATAATGTGTTTTTCAGAGTATGTGCTCAGGCTGTTCCGGGCCCGTGTGCTGTGCTGGCACACATGGCTCGTGCCGATTGTGTCTGTACAGTCTGTGTGACGTTCAACTAACCCAGTTCAGCTGTCCCTGGCTCACAACCTCAGCAGTGGGACTGCAGCAGATGAAATCCCCTTGCAGATGGTAACGAGTACGTGTGGCAACGGCCTCCTTTGGAGAGAATTTCTAATTTTAGTCAACCGTTTTTAAATTTCAATTTGTGCATTTTAAACTGCCTTAAAATACTGCACGGCTGTGTTTAATTACATTTGTACGGGCAGGAGCACTCCCTGCTTAGTGTGTGCACAGCCAGGGGAAGCAGGGAAAGGCCAGGGGTGTTCCCCAAGCTTAACTGGCCTTGATGCTTGCTAAGTGGGGACTAAAATTCAATGTGGTGAAGAGCATTTAAACTTTAATTAACTCTGGGTTGGTCAGGAAGGAGAAGTTCTGCGCAGCCATGGCCACTGCAGCCTCCTCACTCCTGTCTCCTTTATCAGGGGACTGAGAAATCAGGAAAAGTGAGGAAATTAGATTTGTTAGAGCCTGGGGAGTGGTTATTTTCAATCTAGATAAATTTTAGTTGATTATGAGTAGCAAAAGCTTTAATAACCTGCACCAATAGCTCTGAGACCACTGGACATGGAGAGCTTCACAGCTTCCTCATGGCAATGCCACCCCACAGCCAGAGGGGATCAAGGTTTTGAGCACCATTCTGAACATCTGTGTTCTCAGAGACCCTGAGCTCTCTGCCAGACAGTGGTAAATTAGTGAAGATGTCTGATGTAAAGGGTGGGATCAGAAGAAAGGGTAGGAAGCTGACTTTTTAAATTTTAATTTTATTGGTGATTGACTTAGTCTTTATCTTCTCCTTTTGATTCCCTCGTGTGGTGAGAAACCCCCATATCTAGGATTATAGAGGTGGCTCAGCACGCATTCAGGGTGAATCCTTCCTTTTTCCACCTGTGGATTTTTTTAGTCATTTGTGGTTTGACCCTCATTTACAACAGTATTTCTTCCAACTAAACCTGGGCTGAAGGATTTTGTTGTATATAAAAGCCAGACATTACTCCTATGCTTAAGAGAGTCAGGAAACCTCCTCATTCTGAGTGATTCCTTTGGTGTCTCACAGGCCAGGTTTTACAAACATTTTTCTCTGTGGACCTAAACAAGGAGTTACTCTTTTCTGGACTGTAATGTTGTCATTGTTGTTGTACTACAACACAGCTAACACAGGGCTTGGGCTGGGGCCTCGTGGCCTCTGGGAGAGCTTGGAAGCTGTTGGCACTGGACATGGAGTTTCTGCCTCCAGCAGGAGGTCTGGGACACCCCATGCTTCATCCATGGCATTTACAAGTGGCACTGGATGGTTACCCTGGCGCTGGACCAAGCTGAGCTTCCAAGTCCCTCCCAACCCAAACCTTCTGTGACTCTGAGGAAATCTGGTGCTGCTGCTGGGTGTCAGGTACCCCAGGACAGGGAGGCAGTGGGGTTTGTCTCTGGAGAGGGAGGGTGAACGAGCAGGGCATGTGTCCCCTGTGCCCGAACCCCTCTCTCAGGGGTGTCACACCCCAGGGCCGCCCTGTCTGCTCTCACCAGGGCACCTCATCAGCCGGCTCGCAGCTCCCTGGCAGTCCCATCGAGGCGGGGACAGGTCTCCTCACATGTGCTGGCTGCCAGCTCAGACCATGGGAGCTGTGCGTGCCGTGGAGCAGCTCCATCGGACGGGGATTCTCCTCCTGGGGGACTGCCTTTGATGCCAGGCACCGGCAGCTTCAAAGGCCATTTTTGGCAGCATTTGGCAACTTGCAAAGGCCCCAGGAACACTGCCGGGAGAGGTGTTCCAACCAGGACCCTACACTTTGGATTTGAATCAGGATGGAAATAATAACTTTAAAAAGAGTCACGGCTCAAAGCCGCCTGCGTGTGGGACCTGCGGGCGCTGCCCCGGGAGCGCAGGAGGGAGCAGCCCATCTCCCTCTGCACGGGCTGCTGTTCCTGTAATTGGCACCAGCCGTGCTCGGGGCTGCTTTCGAATGAGCAGACACATAAATATTCATCCCAGCTCTGGAATGGCAGCGAGGCGTCTGGCAGGTGGTTGGATGCTCCTGCGCTGCCGCCCCTTCGCCAGCTCCGGAGCCACCAGGCAGGGTGGGAGCAGGAGAGGAGCCAGAGCCCAGCACAGCCCAGCACTAGTACAGCCCAGCACAGCCCAGCCCAGCCCAGCCCAGCCCAGCCCAGCCCAGCCCAGCCCAGCACTAGTACAGCCCAGCCCAGCACAGCACAGCCCAGCCCAGCCCAGCACTAGTACAGCCCAGCCCAGCCCAGCCCAGCCCAGCCCAGCCCAGCCCAGCCCAGCACTAGTACAGCCCAGCCCAGCACAGCACAGCCCAGCCCAGCCCAGCCCAGCCCAGCCCAGCCCAGCCCAGCACTAGTACAGCCCAGCCCAGCCCAGCCCAGCCCAGCCCAGCCCAGCACTAGTACAGCCCAGCACAGCCCAGCCCAGCCCAGCCCAGCCCAGCCCAGCCCAGCACTAGTACAGCCCAGCCCAGCCCAGCCCAGCCCAGCCCAGCACTAGTACAGCCCAGCCCAGCACAGCCCAGCCCAGCCCAGCCCAGCCCAGCCCAGCCCAGCACTAGTACAGCCCAGCCCAGCCCAGCCCAGCCCAGCCCAGCACTAGTACAGCCCAGCCCAGCACAGCCCAGCCCAGCCCAACCCAGCCCAGCCCAGCCCAGCACTAGTACAGCCCAGCCCAGCCCAGCCCAGCCCAGCCCAGCCCAGCCCAGCCCAGCACAGCCCAGCCCAGCACTAGTACAGCCCAGCCCAGCACAGCCCAGCCCAGCACTAGTACAGCCCAGCCCAGCCCAGCCCAGCCCAGCACAGCCCAGCCCAGCCCGGTACAGCCCAGCCCAGCACTAGTACAGCCCAGCACAGCCCAGCCCAGCCCAGCACAGCCCAGCACTAGTACAGCCCAGCCCAGCCCAGCCCAGCCCAGCCCAGCCCAGCACAGCCCAGCCCAGCCCAGCACAGCCCAGCACAGCCCAGCCCAGCCCAGCCCAGCACTAGTACAGCCCAGCCCAGCCCAGCCCAGCCCGGTACAGCCCAGCCCAGCCCAGCCCAGCCCAGCACAGCCCAGCCCAGCCCAGCCCAGCCCAGCCCAGCCCAGCACTAGTACAGCCCAGCACAGCCCAGCCCAGCCCAGCACAGCCCAGCCCAGCCCAGCCCAGCCCGGTACAGCACAGCACAGCTCAGCACAGCCCAGCCCAGCCCAGCCCAGCCTGGTACAGCCCAGCACAGCACTAGTATAGCCCAGCCCAGCCCAGCCCAGCCCAGCCCAGCCCGGTACAGCACAGCACAGCACAGCACTAGTACAGCCCAGCCCAGCCCAGCCCAGCCCAGCCCAGCCCAGCATAGCACAGCTCAGCACAGCCCAGCCCAGCCCAGCCCAGCCCGGTACCGCCCAGCACAGCACTAGTACAGCCCAGCCCAGCCCAGCCCAGCCCAGCCCAGCACAGCACAGCTCAGCACAGCCCAGCCCAGCCCAGCCCAGCCCGGTACAGCCCAGCACAGCACTAGTACAGCCCAACCCAGCCCAGCCCAGCACAGCTCAGCACAGCACAGCTCAGCACAGCCCAGCACAGCCCAGCCCAGCCCCAGCCCAGCCCAGCCCGGTACAGCTGCACGCCTGCGGACCCGCACCGCTGCCCGTGAGTTCTGTGGGCCCCGTGGCCTTGCCTTTGCTTCCTTTCATTCGGTGCTGAGGGACGTCTTTCCAGAGATGCTCCCTTCCATTTGCGCTGTTTCTGCACTGTCTGTGTCTAACAGCAAGCTGCAGGCACCAAACTTGTGCGTGTTTCATGTATGGGAATTTACTCAGCTGGAGGAAGATGTCAATGCTGATGTTTCCTTGTGGTTCGTGAAGGTTATGTTTAGGGATTTTTTTTTTCTGGAAAACAAACCATTAGTGAAATGCTGTGAAATGTTTTGTGTTTTCTCGTCTCTTTGTTCCTCCCAATTTCATGTGTTGCCTTTGTTGTAATGTGTCTTTGTTTCCATGTAAATAGGAATCAACTGTCCAATATTCTGCTTATTTTAAACAAATAATCATTTGATGATGTGTTATCTCTTCATCTGTACATCATTTTGGTTTCTTCTCATTAGGCATTTAGCAGAAAGACCTCAGGTGCTCAGGAGCATCTACGTCTTTGTTTCATTAAAAGTCAGCAGACACTGCCTTCATGGACATTGTTGAAAGGATCTTTAGTCAATGCCACCCAAAATACCTTTCATTTGCTTCATTTTGCTTTCCTGATACCTGTGTGACCTGCCAGCACCTGCCCTGGGTGGGCCACATTGGCATTTACTGGAAACAAAGTCCTTGGTTGAAAAAAAATGTCATTTTTTCCAGGTTTACAGACAAAGCAGAGATAAAAGTATTAATGCAGCTCTTAGAAGGCAAAATGTTCTTATTTGAAGCAGGCCAGCTTGAAGCTTATTTATTACCAGTTTAAAAACTGATCATTGAAATGAAGTGTCTAAAGTCTCAAAAACCAATGGCAAAAATCTTGTGTTTCTGGTGTCTGAAAGCAGCTCACAGACACCCGAGGGGATGGATGTGATGTCTGCCTGTCTGTGGAATCCACATCTGCACCACACATGGCGTGTGGGTGTAATCAGTTCTGCAGCCATGGATGATGTGCCTGTGTGGGTCCAGCCAGGCAGAGCCCGAGATCCCAGTGCAGGGTGTGCAGCACCCCGGGCCAGCTGGGCTGGGATCAGTGATCTTCTTGACCATGAAGGGCTCAACCACCCTTGTGAACTCCAGCCAGACTCCAGGGCTGGGATCCTGGCTGGTCCCACGGGAGGTGCACAGGCCCTTGGCACAGGAAGCAGGGAAGAAGAGTTAGAGGTCACTGGACAATTTGTTGTTGAAGCACTTCTTGGTTTTGCATAATGTTTATTATGTATAAGTAAAACCTCTCATGGAAAGGGAATTGCTCACACAGGAGACTTTTGGAAAGAAGAATTTTAAAAATTTCGCATTTCTTCTAGGAATTTTGAAAATTTAAAGGATACTGAGGTTTCAATATTTTTCTTTAAAAATTATTAATCCAAATTTTCCAAAGGTGACATCCAAGCAAAATGCCGTCGAATCATTAAAGTGTTTGAGTGAACCAATCAAAGCGTGATGTGAATGTCAAGTTCTAATTTTTTTCACGGTATTCTGAAATGGTGATAAGATTGCAGGCTATTTCCCAGTCATTTCAGTGCCAAACTGCCTGCTGAAGGAGAGGTTTCGTGCTGTGCGGCCCGGGGCCGAGGGCAGCACTGCTGAAGCGGCGCAGCCGGCGTTCGCTGCCCGTGTCCGTGCCCGTGTCCGTGCCCGTGTCCGCGGCCGTGGGTGCTCCGGGGGCTGCCGGGCCGCTGCTGCCGTGCCGCCTGTGTGATTGTGTTCTGTTCTCCTTGTAGATGGAGGAGATTAAGTTTAAGGACAGAGCAGTCTTCGTGCTGGAGAGAGAGTTAGGGGTGCGAGCCGGGCATGCTCAGAGACTGCAGCTCCAAAAAGAGGCTTTAGATGAACAACTGTCCCAGCTCAAAGAGTCTGACCGGCATCTGAGCAGCCCCAAGCGGGAACTTCCTTATGCAAGTGGTGCAGGAGACGCTTCAGATCATTCGGGAAGCCCCGTAAGCACTTTCACGTGGTTTCACCTAAACGAGCGACCAAATGGCGCCAAGTGACAGAATCTTGATGAGTGCACCCTGGAGCAAGAGCTGTCCCATGGCTGTGCAGGGGAGCCCCGAGGCACCCGCTCCCTGCTCTCGTTTTTATCATGCCCAAACCGTTGAGATTTCCAATCAAACCTCGCCATGGGAGAGCTTTTGCTTTCTGTCGTTTTGTTTCCCGGTCGGTTTGGTTTGGTTTTGTCAGCAGGGTGAAATTCTTCTGTTCTTTCTCTCCTTTTCCTCACTGTACCATGCTCAGCCACCCGCCTTAGTTTGACAGTTTGACACGATTCTGCCAACAAACGATGCAAATGCATTTCTCACCAAGTGCTGTTTGTGTGCAAGCTCTCGGAGGCGCGAGCTGGGGGCTTGGGGAGCAGATGTACGAGGCCAGTTCCAGAGGGAATGGGGAAGGCAGCTGGTGCAGAGCAGCAGGGATACCCCACAGCCTCCCAGGGCACCACTTTCCTGCTGCTCAGCGCTCTCGCCGTCAGCAGGACACAAAGTGAACCAAAGACCTCCTAACCTATGCTCTCCTGTGTATTCTCTGCAATAGCCAGAACATTTGATTTGAGTCACCCCGCCACAATGGCTTTTTCAATGTAACTCTGGCACCTCCCTGCTTTGGCCTCCCTTTGCCCAGAAAACCCCTCGGGTAACTGCCCTCGTGCCTCTGACTGTGCAGGTCGTCCTCATTGCTGATCCTCATCAAGATTTCTTTTGCGACAGCCTTGATTGTCTCAGTGCAAGTGTAAAACATGCCTGAGCAAACCAATCTACTTTATTCTTTGGCCCAAGCCTCTCCTGCACCTGTTGAATGAGGAACCCTAGACCTCCCAAAAGTGCCACTAGCACTGTGGGCACTAAAGTGCCTCTTTCTAGTTGTACTCAACTTCTGCCAAAGACCAGAACAAGTCGTAGAGAAGGGGAAAAGTCTGTCACGTTTGTCAGTAGCTGTAACTCCTCTCTGATTCTGAACAAGAACACATCTACCTATATCTCTATTAATTTCTAATTTGATTTAAGCATTTTCACTCAGATAAGTGCCCTGTGGCCTTACAAGTGACCCTTCAGGACCCCATAAGGGCCACAGCTTAGTGGCAGAAGAGCTTATTCAATGCACAGTTGCATGGATTTTCCCCATTCAGTAATTCAGTAATTTTAATACCAGTTTCTTATGACCAAGTCCTCAGAGTGGGCGATGTGTCTGAAGCTCTCAGTTCAACAGTGGCATCATTGGAACACGGCCTTCAGTTTTGATATTTTCTGTTCTGTTTCCAAGTTTCCCATTTGTGACTTTGTATTTGCATATGCATACACATATACATATGCATATACATTCCTCTGCATTTGCATTCTTTGTTACATTTCCACTCCTGACTTTCCATTGGTCTCATCCTGCAGCTTTCCATTGTCAGTTGGGTTCCATGGGTTACCCTCTACCCGATAACATTTTAAAATGTTTGCATTGGGGATAAGAAAAAGTTTGAGCTTTGTCAATGTGCTCTTGCGTGTACACTTATGAACAGTTATTTGCAGTTGATCTTTGTTTTAGGAACAGCAGTTGGATGAAAAGGATGCCCGGCGCTTCCAGCTGAAAATCGCAGAGCTGAGCGGCATCATCCGGAAGCTGGAGGACCGGAACGCGCTGCTGTCGGAGGAGAGGAACGAGCTGGTGAGTGCAGCCCTGGCGAGGGCGTGGGATGTGCTGCCTTGTCTCAGAAACACCTGGGCATTTGCTCCTGTGCTGTTTGGGAATCCTGGCAGGAGGGACTGCCTCCTCCTCAGCTCCATGTTCGGGGCTGTGCCACGTCACTCCCCTCTTGGCTTGTACAGCAGTGGATTTTTAAGATGGCATTGGCTCGGATTATTTTTATTTCTTTTTAAAAATAAATACATTGCCCACATTGAACATTTGCTGCACAGATAGAATACCTCCTCAAGTAGGAATGCTCTCTTCCCAATGGAAAATACCAAGAGTTTTTGATCAGTTCTGCTTTGTATCAGGAGAAAATACTGCTAGTGTGATAATTAAAGAAAATAGTTAATATATTTGATGAAAAAGCTCCAGAGGTGTTATTTTTCTCTTTGTCTTTCAGTTGAAACGTCTCAGAGAAGCAGAAAGTCAGTATAAGCCCATTTTGGACAAAAACAAACGCCTCAGTAGGAAGAATGAGGAGTTGTCACATGCCTTACGTCGAATGGAAAATAAATTGAAATTTGTGACACAGGAAAATATCGCGATGGTGAGTGTGTGTGCCCCTGGGAGAACGTGGCACGTGGAGCTGATGGGGCTGAGGGAGTCAGGCATCGGCCCAAACTTGCAGGTTCCATGGGAAACTTACATTCTGGCAAGGTCCCTTCCAACCCAAACTAATCTGTGATTCTATGATTCACCTTCAACTTTCCTGCCAGATTCACCTCATAATCCTGGGAAATCTGGATTTGTCACTCTGCCCCTTTTTCCAGCTGGAGGAGCAGGACCATCTGGCACATTTGGAGCCCGGATGTGAGGCTCAGCAAAAGGGGAGCAGGAGAGCTGCCAGGACAACCATTAGAGAGATGCATCCCTTGCTGTAAAGGGAAGGGCTAGACAAGTCCTTTGGCAAAGCCTCCTGATCATTTCCTCCTCTGCCCTGTGGTTTTTGGGTTCCAGAGGCAAAGAACTGGAGCAATAAGGAGACCAAGCTCCTTAAATGACCTTGACCACAGCCAGGAAGAAAGAGAAGTGGATTTCCTGAGACTACAAGTTATTGAGCAGCAAAACATCATTGATGAGCTCTCCAAGGTAAGTGGAAGGCTGCTGTTCTCACATGAGAGTGACCGAGGGAAGAGCAGAGGAAGCAAGGAAGGGGTACTCGAGGTTCTGGGAGCTGACTGGGCTCTGGGAGCTGATGGGCACAGTGGGCAGCAGGGGAACCTGGCAGGCATTTCTGTGCTTAGCAGTAATACAGGGGTGTGCTGTTTGGGAAAACCCTTTCAATCTGCACTGGCCTGCCATGGCAGAACCATGTCCTTAGATGTGCTGGTGGCCAGATCTGGGAGGGAAAGTGTCTGAGCTCCTTCAGCTGGAGACACCACTGGGGCTAAAGGTTCCTGTGTACAGGGGGTGGTCCACAATCCTGGGCTTGGGGTTTTGCTTCCTTGTTACCATGTTCTCAATCCTTGGAAACAGAAAACACCAAAATCATAATACGTCTCTAGAAAATAACTTCTATTTCTTTCCTTTCTTTTTAAGCCTGTCCACTTATTGACATTATTTCATTCTTTTTCATTAGACCCTGGAGACAGCTGGCTATGTGAAGAGTGTCATGGTAAGAGTGAACTTCATCCTCATCTATGTATGCTTTCAATTGCTGTTCATGGAAGGCAGGCAGGGTACAATAATACTTATTCTCCCTTCCATCTGCGTTCAGCAGTGAGCTGACACAGGGATTTCCTCAGAGCAGACTTTTTATCAGCAGTTATTCACCAGAGAAAAGCACAGTGATAGTGGAGAGGAAAGCTTTAATCCCACCACCTGCCCTGATGGCCGAGAGCGAGTGTCCTCATCTCCAGGACAGCTCTGTCACCTTGGAACTGCATTTTTTCACTCTGGCTACCCCTGGCTTTGTGTCACCCCTACTGGGGTGTGCTCAGCCCTGCCCTTACCCGCCCCATCCCTGCGCTGTGATCAGCAGGGCTGTTGTGAGTTACACCACCGATGGGTATTGATGGGATGTGCTGTTCCCATTGCCAAGCAACGAGTGTTCGATTGTCCTCGGCCACTGCTGCTGGCTTTGGGATTGGCCACCAGGCTGTGGGAGCAGCACACTGTCAGTGTCCACAATGTCACCACATCCTTGTACCAAGCAGGTAAAAGGAAAGATCTGAGGAGCCTCCCTCTCTGCAGTCTTGGGCTTTGCAAGTCCAGAACAGAGACTTTTTTCTGAGTACTGTAAAAAATCGACCTAACTCCATAAAGGGGAAGAAATTCTTCCCTGTGAGGGTTCCAGAGGCACCTTCCAGAGCTACCAACAGGCACCAGAGCCAGGGGCGGGAGCAGAGCCAGAGCGAAGCCTGCATTGCCATGGTCACCCACGGAGCAGCTCCAAGGAGACACCCAAGCTCTCAGTATAAAGCTTATAATCAGCTTTATTTTAGTTTGATTTTCATGGACATAAAGAGCAATTTCCAGTTGTCTGTGGCAAACCTGAAAGTGTGGGAGTAAATAACCCAGGACTGGTGACAGTGTGGGACAGTGGCCAGCAGTGACCTTCCTGTCTGTTGCTTCCCCAATGGCTCCTTGTACTGACATGGTTAATTTAAATAACTGCTCTCTGCAAACAGCTAACACATATCTCTGACTCTTGCAGGAACGTGATAAGCTGCTAAGGTTCAGGAAGCAAAGGAAAAAAATGACAAGAATTCCTAAGGTAAAAACCAAAACCTTCTATGGTGACGTGCTGATGGACAGTGCTGGGGTGCTCAGAGCACCTCAGGGCCATGGGAAGGTTCTCCTTAAGGGTCTGCAGCTGGGTCCTAAACTTAAACTTGGGTGATGTAGTTCAAGGACATTCACAGACTGTATTGGGATATTCAGGAAAAATCTGGGAGGGGCAGGGGACTTGTTTGCATCGAGCATTCTGAGCCTTTTCATGCTCTGCATTTACCCTGTGGGACTTTGGTGGGATGTGGTTGTCTTAAGAGGAGACAAATTTTATGAATTAACACATCTCCAAATGATCTTCTAATGGTGCTGCCTGAAAACATGTGCATGCTGTAAATAATTCATGATGGAGTTTAGTAACATGTGAAAATTGCTGGTTAGAAAAGCAGTGGTTAGAGCTCCGGGAAAAGGGAGTGCTGGTTAATGAGGGCTTGGCAGGGTGTTAATGTAAATATTAGCTCTAAAATGACACAGTAAGGTTTAATGTAAGGGACTACCAGCATGCTGTGATCCACAGATGAAGAATTAGAGTGAGGCTGGAGCTAATGAATCTATGAATAACTAATTGAGGTCGATGGGAGATAACTCCTGTCATCCTGAAAATCACATCCAGGCCTTCCAGGGAGTCACGTTCTGTCTCTCTGAAAGCTGGGTGGGGCTTTGGACAAGGGCCTGGGCTGCCAGGACAAGGGGAAATGGCCTCCCACTGCCAGCAGGCAGAGTTAGATGGGATATGGGATAGAAATTCCTTCCTGTGAGGGTGGGCAGGCCCTGGAACAGGGTGCCCAGAGCAGCTGGGGCTGCCCCTGGATCCCTGGCAGTGCCCAAGGCCAGGTTGGACAGGGCTTGGAGCAACCTGGGACAGTGGAAGATGTCCCTTCCACACTCTGGGATGCTGTGATTTTCCTTCAAAAGTTAGCCACTGCAAATTAAAACCAAAGGCCAGACTCTAGATATGTTTTTTTAAATCATCAATTAAAAATATCTTTAGATTTGTGTTGTCTTTGACTTTCAAGCATTTGAAGTAAATCTTTCTTTACCATCATTCTTTTAAACAAAAAGCACCTTTGAGTGGGAAACTGGATTTCTTCAAACCATAGACACATTGCTGTGGTGATTAACTTCAAGTTTTCAAGTAAAATACTTTTCGAAGATCTAACTTTTCATGTGAAAGTTGTGGTGCTGACAGGAGGGACACCATTGGTGATGACAGTGGATTAAAAGACATTTCAGTGCACAGCTCTCACCTCATGTTGAGGTGAACACTCAAAAAGGGTGCTTAGCCATAGAGAAACTTGAAGGAAAATGTGTTTAAAAAGGCAGAGCCTGGGAGGTTTCACAGATATGCCATTCAGGGATTCAGATAGTTTTAGGTCCCATTTGAGCTCTGTGGTGGGGTGAAAGATTTTGTAAATACATATGTAAGGACTGGGCTAGTTGTCGAAGAGCAGCAGAGCGAGACTTGCCAGCACCCTGGAGCCGAGGTCGCTGCGGGTGCCCGTGTTCAGGCCCCGGGGTGCCGTGTCTGTGGGTGCCAGGGCCGCTCCCTGGGCCCCTGACCCTCCTCTTCGTCAGAAGCCGGTGGTGGAGACGTTCTACGGCTACGACGAGGAGGCTTCCCTGGAGTCCGATGGCTCCTCCATCTCCTACCAAACTGACCGCACTGACCAGACCCCCTGCACTCCTGAAGACGACCTGGAAGAGGTACTCCTCAAAAATCTCTCTTGGTTTGGTTGTAACCTTGCTGCTGATTTTTAAGGAAATTCCTGGTCCGTTCCATCGTTTCTATCTACCATTTCTGTTCTGTCATACTGTTCTAGCATTCTGTCACCTCGGACCAGAAAATTAAACATTTATGTTCAATTTGGTACTGTGCATATTGGTCAGTATCTCTAAATCTCAGGTCTTCAGTAACTTCACAACTTCTAGCCAAGCTGGAAATGTCATATCCTAAGAATGTTAAATTTACGGCAGGTTTGCAGGTCTAATGAGGAATTGGACAACCCTTGGGAAATGTGTTCACTCTGAGGCTGGCTGCAGATTTTGGCACATGTAGTTTGGGCCAGGCCGAGCTCGGCACAGAGCAGTAAGGTCTGTGCTTGTATAAGGAGAAGGGAACATTCCCCTGAAGCTCTGGGCTCCAGGGAAAGGCTGGTTCCTGGCTGGGGCTGTTCGGAGGCTGTGAGAGCAGAGCACACAAATGTAATACAAATTAAAGCGATTATTCCGTGTATTTGCCAGGGCTTCCCTACAAATGCATTCCCCAGTGTGTGTCAGATCACTGGACCATTACACAGCTTTGGGCTTAACAAGAATCATGTAATAAACAAAAATTGCCACTGATGATGTACAGCCTTTTCATGGTGCGCTGGCTGCAGGTGTGTAATTAGATCTGCTAAAAGGGAACCTGCAGAATTCCATCATGAAAGATACATGATGGTTACCAGGTGTGTGCTGCACTGCAGGAAATCTGAATGTATTTGTGTATGTATGAGCCTGTTTATTTTTCATTCCTATATTGACATTCTTTCCCCTGTTCAGCTAGTGGGAAGTTGATGCATGCACCCAGCAATGTAATTCCATTTCATGTTGAGTGAAATATTCCGGCCAGCCTGACATGAAAGCATTCCATACTGGATATTGTAAGGAGGGTGAAGAAGATGAAGGGCTCCTTTCATGTTGCTGTCACTACTTCTACAACTATTAACTCTGGAGTCGTGTTTTAATAATTGAGTGAGGCTGTCAGGCTTGGCTTCCTTTCCAAATTGGAAACCTTTTGTTGTTAAAGAAAGCTGCATTTTCACCTTTAACGTGATGATTTTCCCTGTTATGGTAAGAAAGGGTGGTGCAGTCATTAGTGTGTTATATGAGGTAAGCTTTTGTCTTTCCAAGCCAGGGATTATCTTTTTATTTCTATACTGCATTTCCTCAAGGTAAGTGTGTGCAAGAGATGTGTAGAGGACGGAGGGGAAGCAGCTTCAGGGCACTTAATAAAGATTTTTAGTACTGTGCTTCCAAATTGCATTACAAAAGTAGTATTTTGGCACTTTTAAGAGAAAACAAACCTAATCCCCTCTTTTTTTTTTGCTTGCAGGGCATGGCCAAGGAGGAGACGGAGCTGCGTTTTCGGCAGCTGACGATGGAGTACCAGGCCCTGCAGCGTGCCTACGCCCTGCTGCAGGAGCAGGTCGGGGGCACCTTGGATGCAGAACGAGAAGTTAAGGTCCACATGGCTTATATTACATGGAAATAAGGGGTTGGAATTGTGAGGGTGGGTGGGGGATCCAACTGTGCTTGCTCAGGTTGTTCTCCAGCTCACCTGGGGCTGGGCCAGGCGGCTCCGGGCGCTCCGGCTCCCACCAGCCTCCCTGGGAAGGGTTTGCTGAGAATCCTCCACTGCTGCTGCTGGGTCTTTTCACCTCTGATCAGTTTAAGGGAAACCCAGGAAGAATTTTTAATGGGAAATCCTTGAAATTAAGCTCTTTTTCTGTACAGAACTAGGACAGATAGCCTTAAATATATAATGCATGGTCTTTAATTCCTTCTGGGCTCTGAGAGATTACATGATTTCTCATAAAATGTTTAGAAGGCTTATAGCTGAGATTTTTCTGTTAATTAAATTGCAAAGTGCCCTGTGCTGTTCTGTCTGCTCGTCTGCCTCACACAGTCCCTGTGGCTCTGGACAGCTGGCCTGAAGTGTTGCTTTTGTTATGAGTTTGTTGTGTGTTACAAGGAGTACAGAGGAATTGTTCCCTGGGAGGGTGGGCAGGCCCTGGCACAGGGTGCCCAGAGCAGCTGGGGCTGCCCCTGGATCCCTGGCAGTGCCCAAGGCCAGGCTGGACATTGGGGCTGGGAGCAGCCTGGGACAGTGGGAGGTGTCCCTGCCATGGCAGGGGTGGCACTGGGTGGGCTTTGAGGTGCCTTCCAATTCAAACCATTCCATGACTCTCTGAAGGGCTGGCAGGATGTGTCATGCCCAGCCTGCAAGGGTGAGTGCAGTCAGGAAAGGGACACATTTCCTGTTTAACAGGAGAAATGTGCCTGCAGAGGTTTAATTTGTTCCCACATCTGTTCTGTGAAGATGTTATCCAGGAACACTTAGAGTGGGTCAGGGCGTAATGCATGAAAACTGACATTCCCAAAAGTGTTCCCAGAATGAACATCTACTCTGAAACATTAAGGATTGCACTTGGAAAGAAAATCACAGTGAGCCAAGGCATGCCCAGCTGTAAAAGTAACCTGATTTTAGTTTTTCCATAGTAACCCAAAGGAGGCAGCAGTGTAGGTCATGCAAACAGGATCACTTTCCATGTAAATAACAGGATAAATAGCAGAGAAATGGTTCAAGGAAGGAAAGTATGTATGTAAGTCTATGAAAGTATGTAACAAATAAAACAGCTAACAGTAATTATATTTATTCTCCAGAAAACACATGTAGGAATGTGGTGTCTATTTAAATAAGCAGGAAGCAACAAATGTAGTAAAAAAATTACCCATGGGTATGAAATAGATATGGCACTAAATCACTAAATCATAGATAAGGTTCTAAGTCATAGATAAGGCACTATAGGCACAAAGATCAATGAAATTTGCCAGTTTGTCATGTGGGGTCTGTTCTGAGTTTTTAATACGCCGCGAATTTAAGGAACCAGGTGTGCCCAGAATTGTGCCATAATAATTTTCATTTGTTTTCCTAGAGAAAGGGAGGTTCTGGCTGCAGCCTGCCATGACCAGCTGTGAGGAGCCAGCCCTGCTTTGCCGTTTTGTTAATCTTGACTTAAATCTCAAAATCATTAATCCTGTCTCCCAGACTTGATTTGATTACATTTGATTATTTGATATTCTGTGCTCAGCTGCAAATTTCTTCTGCCAAAATAATTTGTTAAAAACATTTGGTGTTTTAAATATTTTCTGTATCTGCATTAGCTTTGGTCTTTTGGAGAAAGTTTGATTTATTTCTGTTTTTCATTTATTTTTGAATTGTTATTTATGGGTTTTTTGGTTTGTTTCCTTTCTCCCTCATATCCCACAGACACGTGAGCAGCTCCAAGCAGAAATACACCGATCCCAGGCTCAGATAGAAGACCTGGAGAAGGCTCTGGCTGAGCAGGGACAGGTAATGCTGACTCCAGCCCCTTCCCCACCTCTCTGCTGGGGAACCAGAAATGTTCCCAGGCTGGTCACAGCTTGTGTAGCACTTCTGAAGACAAAAAAAAACCCCAACATCCAAACAAAGCAAAAAAAAAAAAAAAAAAACCCAAAACAAAAAGAAAAAAGTAAACAGAAAATGGTTTTGAGAACTATAAAATAATATTAAATCATTTCATCATTGCCTTCCCAGCTTAACCTCTTATTGTTGCTCTTCCTGATAAACAATGTTCTGGGGTTTCTGGGTTTTATATATTCCTCAGACTAAGAGATTAGCTTCCAAACAAAGTTTAGTTTGCCTGATCTGCAGAAATACGTAATTTGTATTTAGCAAAATAGAAATTTGATAGTAAACACATAGTTGGAATATCCCTTTTAATGCAAACCAGATTTTACCTGAAAGAGTTTTTTAATCACTGGAATGTTTTTATTCCATTTATATACTACAGAGCTGTTAAAATTATATGGGCAAGTTTAGCTTAGGAAGCTATTTTAGGAAGTAATGGACTTAAAATTTCACATGTAACATTATTCTGTCTGTCTGTATGTGAGATTCAGTGAAATACTTGCTGCTGTGCTGGTGCTAAACGTTGCAGCTTCACCTACAGTGTTGTTCATTTCCTTTCCAAGGACATGAAGTGGATTGAGGAGAAGCAGGCGTTGTACAGAAGAAATCAGGAACTGGTGGAAAAGGTGTTCAGCTTTTCTATTTGTATTATTCAAGTAATATTTGTATTTGAGGGATGCAGAAGGTTCAATATTCTGATCTGTATTGCACAGCCCTGCTGGAAATAATTCATTTTTAATACAAGATCCGTATAAACCTGCGGGAAAAGTGGGGTTCTGGCATTCCCTGTTGCCCCATGTGTGTCCTGCTGCAAGGTTGCACGAGGACAGTGGCCCTGGGGGTCAGCCCTGTGTCCCCCCACAGGTCAGGGTGGGCTTGGACCCTCAGCACTGCCCCTGCCCCGGGGTGGTGGGCTCAGCCCTGGAGCTCCTCTCCCAGCATGGCCCCCATGCCCTGGCTCGGGAACGCTGCTGCCCGCAGTGCTAAGGACATGTTGCTTTGTGCACTTGGCAGATAAAACAGATGGAAGCCGAGGAGGCTCGTCTCAAACACGATGTCCAGGACGTGAAGGACCAAAACGAGCTGCTGGAGTTCAGGATCTTGGAGCTGGAGGTGAGCACGTGTGGCACCCCCAGTCCTGCCCGGGCTGTGCGGGCTGGGCACAGCGGGTTTGGGAACGGGGCTGCTGGAGAGGGGCACTCTGCAGGGAGGGAGGCCAAAGGGCTCTGTGCAGAGTCTTGATAAAAGAGGAAAACCCCAAACACCCACGGGCCACCACCAGTGCTGTTGATAGGCTGTTGTGGCAGGAGGGTGGAGTGGGGTGAGCTTTAAGGGCCCTTCCAACCCAAACCATTCTGCATTCTGGTGTGACACCCCAGAGTGGGTAACCAAGGAACTGTTGTCCTTTCAGGAGAGGGAGAGACGGTCCCCTGCCATCAACTTCCACCACGGCCCCTTCACAGAGGGGAAGAGCCCTCTGCAGGTGTACTGCGAGGCAGAAGGTGTAACAGTAAGGGATTCTCCTTTCCTATCCGCCTCTCCCTGAGCAAAACCAGATGCTCTGTGCTGACTCCTGCTTCTCCATTTCTCTCTTGTCAGGACATAGTGGTAGCAGAGCTGATGAAAAAGCTGGACATTTTAGGGGATAACGCCGTAAGTGTATGTTCCTTTAATAAATTGTGCATGCTTTCGGGAATACCTGTCCTCATGTGAAGTGAGCAAAGCTGCCTGGTTTGGTGCTGCACAGCCTGTCCTGCCTCTGGTTTGGGCTACGAGCGAAGCATTTTCTGGCTTTTTAAGGTTTTGCTACCACCTGAAGAGTGAAACACAGGGGCTCGGTGTCACCATATTGCTTCTCAGATTTCTGTTATTTGGAGAATAATGTTGGTGTTTGGTGTTTTCTGGCCACTGCTCACACACGGTTTCTTCATTTGCTTGCTCTGCATTTGCTTTGCTTTTGCATTTCAGCAGCTGTGTGCTTTGAGTTGGTCTAATAACCCATAAGCCCTTGATAGTAACCGGGATATTAAACAAGAAGTTAAAACAGCAGAGTGAAAAGGAGAAGCAAATAATAAGAAACTTGAAAGGGCTTCTCCTTCAGCAGGTGACAGTGAATAATTGCACATCCAGTTAAGTACGTGGAAGGCACATACATCCCTGTGTGTCTTTTCCTGGGCTCTCCTCTATCAGCAGAGCCCCAGGGCTGTGAGGGGCCCAGGAGAGCAGAGCCCTCAGCCACTCCAGGCTCCTCCTGGAAGACCCCACACAGCACCGGGGCTGCAGAAGGGTCCCCACTGTTCTCACAGCTCTGCACCTGGGCTGCCCCAGCTCTCCCTCTGGACAGGCTGGATACCAGCAAAACACCATCCCCAGGACCAGGGGACAGCCTGGAAGTACCAGAACTATAAATACCTGAGGGTGGGCAGGACCTGGCACAGGGTGCCCAGAGCAGCTGGGGCTGCCCCTGGATCCCTGGCAGTGCCCAAGGCCAGGCTGGACACTGGGGCTGGGAGCAGCCTGGGACAGTGGGAGGTGTCCCTGCCATGGCAGGGCTGGCACTGGATGGGCTTTGAGGTCCCTTCCCACCCAGATCATCCCAGGATTCCCTGATTCAGTCCCTCCTGAACAGCACTGCCACTGTCCCAGCAGTGCCCTAAACTGAAGCTCTCCACAGTCCCCCTGAGCAGCAGCTTCCCTGACTCTGACTCAGGCTCCCCACAGCAGCGAGGCCCAGCCGAGGGGATTCCCTTCTGCTGCTGTACCTGTGGTCGCACTGAAGCTTGGGATGAAATGCAAAGCCCAGTTCCAGTACTTCGATTTTTTTGAGAAAGCAACAGAAGATGGATGGAATAGCCAACATCTCAAAAATGCTTCCCAAAATAATGACTTGGCTGCACAAAGTGAGGACTGTGCATGGGAGGAACACTGCATCTCTTCTCCCCATGGCTCTTTGTGCTGAGCTTGATCTTGTCCTGTGTAAATGTGTGTTTATTCCCTGTTGGGTAAAAATAGATCCAGTGTCACTTCTTTTTGGTACATACGAGAATTTTGGAAGAATTATGTATGATAAGGATTGGT
The DNA here is from genome assembly GCF_020740725.1 of Corvus hawaiiensis. Lineage (NCBI taxonomy): Eukaryota > Metazoa > Chordata > Aves > Passeriformes > Corvidae > Corvus > Corvus hawaiiensis. The sequence continues at coordinate 900,778 of NC_063220.1, read as the reverse complement.
AATGAAGAGTGACAATAGCTTTTACAACCATGTTGCATTACAATATTAATTTTCTCTGCCTTAGTTTATTTTTCCTCAAACATACTTAATTTCAGATATATTTCATACAACAGTGGCCCAAGTAGTGGGCTGATAACAACACACTGGGATTTGTTGTAATTGTGCTCTGCTTTTGGTGCAGAACCTGACCAACGAAGAGCAGGTGGTCATCATCCAGGCCAGGACTGTCCTCACGCTGGCTGAAAAGGTAATGACCACAGCATCACTCCTGGCACCTTTGTGTCTTGAAAGAAAGATCTGACCTCTCTGAGCAGACACTGGTGAGGGAGGTGACAGCTCCACACCAAAGGCCATGGTGCTTTATGTGGGATTAACTGGGCTTTGTCCAGCTAAAGGTAACAAGGCAGCAGTGCAGACGGACAAAGCTTCATTTAAAATGTTACTGAACTCGCAGAGCAATGTCAGAAGGGAAGGGCCAGGCTTTGAAATATGGCTTTTTTCCATCTCCAGCATATGAAAATAAAAATACAATGGTCTAGTAAATTTTGCTCTGTTACTTAAGTAGTACTTGCTGTGTGCTGACACATCCCCAAGTCCCAGGGGGGCTGAGCCCACGGGCTGTGCTCAGGCTGGGCTCTGCTCTCTGTTCCCTCAGTGGCTCCAGCAGATCGAAGTGACCGAGTCTGCGCTGCAGCAGAAGATGCTGGATCTGGAGAACGAGAAGGTACCAGAGAGGAGCTGCCAGGGGAGGGGACAGGGAGGGGACGTCGCACTGGGGCCATGGTGGTCACTGACAGCCTCTTCCTTGGTCCCCAGGAGCTGTTCAGCAAGCAAAAGGGCTACCTGGACGATGAGTTGGACTTCAGGAAACAGTCCCTGGACCAGGCTCACAAGGTGAGGGATGTCAGTGTTGACTGAGTTGGGACACCTGGATTAACTAACTCACCATGTGCTCTGTCCCCTGTGGAAACTCTGCCTTGGGCAGTGCTGCTCGTGGAGTGCCCTGAGGGCTGCATGGGATGAGAGTTCAGCAAATCCTCTGCACCCTGAGCTAACCACGACTTCCTCGTGAACAGAATTCCTCGGGTTTGGTAGCCCTTGCAGGGTTAGGACCTGAACATTAACTTACTCAACACGAGTTTTAATTCAGCCAGAGTTTCAGTACAGGACTGATAAGGAAATGAGATTTTCAGTAACTTGTCTTACTCTTTAAAAAATTATATTTTAGCCTAGACATTCCCCTGTATTTTGGATTACAGCTTCTGTAACCAGAGCAGCTGGAGGTATTCTGGGATGTGTAAATGTGAAATGAAACTGCTCTTAAGACAGGTTCATCATTAGCTGATCCTAAGGCATTTCACCCATCTTTTCAGTCTTTAGCCATTTTGTTTCCATCAATGAGAGAAAACTTACATATATATTCACAAAAGGCATAAAGTTTCCTTTCAATTTATCTCATTTTTTCAGTTCTATGTAAACCTAGAGCACAGTTACACTTTCTGAGGAGCAATGAGTATTTATGCCTTGTGCATCCTGCGTCTACTTGTGTCTCAAACCATTTGGGGGAGCTTTTGCTCCATACATTTTCTGTCCTGTGGGTGATTTTTTTAAGACTGATTTTGCCAGATGCTGAGCTATATCAGGATCCAAGGCACAGTGGAAACCTTGGAAAGCACACAAGGCTCCTTACCCATGGTCCCAGCCCTGTAACACCTTATAGTGGAGTTTCCCTGCCCATGGCAGGGGATGGAACAAGATGGTGTTCAAGGCCCAGTCTGGGACTCTGTGATTCCATGATCTTCTGCCCTGAGCTGTCCTGAGAAGCAGTTTGTGCAGCTGAAGGCTGAGCCTGCTCATGGGAAGCAGGGAGTGCAAAGAGTGTGCAGCCCATGCAGAGGGGGCTGTGGGTTATTTCCATTTCCCTGTATTTTCTGAAGGCATCACGCATGTCCCAGGCACAGCTTTGCTCCAGGGCACAAATGCAGCCTGAAAGCAGCAAGGAAGCTTTGTTCTGCCCTGGAATTTGAGTGGAAAAAGCTCTTTTGCTTTATAAAATTAGCTTCACTTCCATGTTTCCTTTGTGCCCCCGGAGATGAGGAGCAGCTAATCATGATCCCCCCTGAAGCAGAGCCAACAAGATTAGCAGCCAGAACCACTAAAGCCATCTGCACGCTCTCTCTGCCCTTGGCTGCTGCAGGGGGTTCTGCTCCAAGGAGCACTTGGCTGACACTGCTGCTGCTCTGGAGACCAGGAGGGTCCCCCTGCCCTTCTTCCTGCACAAGTCAGTATGTCCAGAGAGGGCTGATGGTTGTGTCCCTGAGGCTTGGGGCCCAGCAGAAATCCAGGTCTCCAATAGCAGCGTTTTGCTGGGACGAGGTTAGCGAGGTGTTGGTGTTGTTTTTTAAAGGAAAAGCAGAATATTCTCCTGAGATCTGAGGTGTTCTTCCCCACGAAGATGCCACGGTTACCATCAGTTACTATCAGTTACCATCAGTACTACAACTCCTGCCATGTGCCACTGTTCTGCTGGGAGCATTCTGCTGTCCTGGCTCTGCAGAGACCCAGTGAGCAAACACCAGCAGCAGCCTCAGCTGGAAAACGTGATTTTGAATTGAGCTGAATCCTCGCAACAGACCCAGCAGGGATTTAAAAGCCATGTGGATGTGGCACTTGGGGACATGGGTTAGTGGTGGCCTTGGCACTGCTGGGGGACAGTTGCACTGGGGGACTTTGAGGACTCTTTCAGCCTCACCGGTTCCATTATTCTGTTGCAGTGGGGTTCTCCTGAGGCCATGGAGAGCTTTGCAAGATGCCACCAGCTCTGGAGGGGGTGTGCAGAGGTGCCACCAGCTGCTGCCTTTTCTTCTGCTTTGTATCAAAGTTGCTGAAATAGATTTCAGCTCGCTCTTGGCTTGCCTGGGGGAACAGCCTTTATCTTGGATTCCAAGGCAGGAGACACTGTCTGGCAACACCACCTGCCCTAGGAGGGTGCCAGGCTCAGTGACCCCAGGGAAGTGTGGCCAGCCCATTTCCTGCACATTTCTCCATCTCAGGGAATCCAGAGGGTGCATCCGTCTTCCTGTGAGGCAGGAGCAGAGCCCAGCTACAGGACAGGGTCGTTTTCTTGGGCATAGACCCTCTGGGAGCTGACAGCTCTGCCAGAGGAAGTGCTGGGAATGTCTTCCCAATGAGGCATTTTCCACTGGTTGGTACAAAATGCTGCACACACACGGCAGGGAGTCTTTCCTTCTGGCAGGAGCATGGGCTGATGCTGCTGTGTCCTCTGCTGGATAGCAGGGTAGCTGGGAAAGGGGAACTGAGGGACTGAAAACTACATGTAAAAAATATCTGTGACTCACAAAATGAGTCTTTTATGAGCCTGTTTCCTTTTTCCCTTTTCCTAATTACATTTTCCCTTCTCCCCTTCTCCCTTTTCCCTTCTTCCTTTCCTCTTCCTTTACTTTTTTTCCTTTCTCTCCCCACGGCCATCTGCCATCCCCAGGAAGGAGAAGCTGACTCCCACATGTTTGAGGGGCAGACTAGGCTGGGCCCAGAGGCTGTCCCAGTTCCATTGCTGCTCGGAGCCCCATAGGATGAAGGCAGCCTGAAGTATTTTCCCTTTGGATGGAGTTTTCTGTGTTTCAGCACACAGCCCCTCCACTGCTCCCATTGCCTTTCAGGGTCAGATGTTCAGTTCCTCACAGACTCCTCACCTGACCAGGGACAAGGTCGAGCTGACAGCTTTATATTGTTTTTGATTAGCAAATTCTGGAATTAGAAGCCATGCTCTATGATGCCCTGCAGCAAGAAGCTGGAGCCAAAATTTCCGAACTTCTTTCAGAAGAGGAGAAGGAGAAGCTGAAGAGCGCCGTGGAGCAATGGAAGCGGCAGGTGATGAGTGAGCTCCGGGAGAGGGACGCCCAAATCCTTCGGGAAAGGATGGAGCTCATTCAGCACGCACAGCAGGTGGGTGCCGGGCAGGGCAGGGCAGGCGGGGCTCGGGGAGGGACGGCCTTGTGAGCACCGGCCTCTCCCCCTGGAGCTGTCCCAGACTGGCTGGGCCTGGGGTAGGCATTGCTTGGCCTTGGATAACCCTGCACACAGGGCATCGTGCTTTTCTTGACTTTGTCACACACGGTGACAATCACAGAGGACTCACCTACAGCTTAATACCCAATTTATTTTTGGTGGAAGCACAGCACATACAATTTATATCCCCCAAAGTAATGCATCTTCTGGGTACATCTGTATTTGGTTGGTTAATAAATATTTTTTTATTTGAAATCTGACAGAGAATTAAAGAGCTAGAAGAAAGAATTGAAGGCCAAAAAAGACAGATAAAAGAGTTAGAGGAAAAGGTAAGGTCATGCAGACGGAACAGCTGCTGTGTGTGCACATGACCATTCTCCATTTCACCTGGGCCAAGGAAACAACCTTAGAGAGAGCTCGTGTGTGTAGTGCAGTGAGAAAGGGGGACAGCTCCAGGAAAACAGTTTGCATTTGCAGCAGTCCCTCTGAGGAGGAAAGGTGAACTGGTCCAGCTGAGTCCTTCCTTCCTGTTACCCGCCGGTGCCGTCCCACACACGGGGCTCAGCAGGGACGGGGCCCATCGCCCTGGGAAGGGACAGAGCCGAGGGCTCAGCTCCACGGGAGCTCTGGGGAGGGAGCTGGGAGTTTTGCTCCCTCCCTCCCATCTCCAGCCCCTGGACATGCAGCTGCATGGAGCAGCCTTTCCCAGCAGGAATGAGGGGCTCCGCTCTCCTCCCTCGCCTGCAGCCGCAGCCATGGTTTGTGTCACTGAGCTTCTCCAGTCAGCCTAAACTGTTGTGTTTTACCCCAGAACTGCCCTCAGCTGAACACACCCCTTTCCAGTGAGATGGCCATGGTCAGGTACAACAGGGGCTGAGCTGGGCTAGTGCCTGAGACTGAACCCAGACCTCAGCAGGGCTGGGCTTGGGGTGTTTCGAGGTGTCAGGAGAATTCAGCTGATATTTCTCCCCCCACTATTTGCCCTGAGCCCGTGGCTGTGCCTGGCTGGGCTCAGAGGGGCAGGGACTGTCACCAGTCCAAGGGACACAGGAACTCTCATGAGCCAAGTTGAGCCCCAAGCACTTGGACTTTACTTCACACTCCATATTTCTTCTCACCTGAGAGTTTTGTTGCACTCTGTCTGTAACCACAGCCTATTTCTCAGCTAAACACACTGTAAACTCTTAATCTCTTTCTTCTCTTCCATTTTTTCCTCTCTTCCCTCCCCTTTTCAGTTTTTATTTTTGTTTTTATTTTTCTCTTTAGCTTTCATTCTTTGGTCATAGTCCTTCAGGCCACATGCACAAGGTAAGCCCTCGGGTCTCCTCTGGTCTCTCCTTCTCATAAAGCATCAGAGCCTTCCTCTTGCTGTATCAGCAGGATTGGAGGGTCTCTTGGGCATCCCAGAGAACCCAAAAATGGAAATCTCCAAATCCTTTAAAAAACCAGGAAACCTGGGCAGCAGCAGGCAAAAACTTGTCAAACAGAATTTCCTTCTTTGGAGGGAAGGACAAGGAAAAACTAAGCAGGCTTAAAAGCAAGGAAACATCTAGCAAGCCAGGGAAAACAGCCAGTCCAGGGTTATTCCTCTGACTACATCAGGGGTTGCTCCAGCTGATCCTTGCTGGAAGTCCATGGAAAACCTCAGCCCCTCTCCCTGAGCAGCCAGAGAGCCTGTCCTGCCTCCAGGACAGCAACCAGCTGGGTTTGGGGGAACTTGGCAGTTATTAGGGTGTGTTCCTCCAGGCTTTGTGCCATAGGGCCCCAGGTACTCCTTAAATCCCCCTTTTTCCCATGTAAATAGGGGATAAATTGCCCAATTTCTGTGTGTGCTGCCAGAAATGACCACGGCATGGATGGCATGGAGAGAAACACTCCCCACTAACCAGCATAAATGGAATATGTCATGAATCCTTTTTTATCAGTTGTGCAGTTCAGCAGATAATTATGAGCAGGACCTCACAGAAGTTTCGTGAATGTTATTTTTGCCCAGGTGGGCTTTTCTCTGAGTGCTGTTTTTCTGTCTTGTTTCAGCCTCCTGAGGACGCTCCAGCTGCCCCTGCTGTTCTTCCCAGGAGCTCAGCCCTGCTTCCCGAGACCAATACAGAGACTTTGCCCTTTCCACCCCCCCAGATCTGTCTCGTACTTTGCTCCTGGCAATGGGAGGTGCAGTCTGTGGGACCCTTTCCCTGGGGCTGAACCAGGCTGTGTGGGAGTCCCTGCACCACTGAGATCCCCGAGGGAGTGTTGGGAAAGGACAGAACTAAGCCGACAAAGGAAGCCAAAAACTCTGCTCCTCCCTGTCCTACAGCCACAGGCTCCTCCCGGGGTGCTGGCCCTGCTGCTGGACAAGCCCCGGGCTCTGCGACAGGAGCACCATAACTAATTCAGATACACTGAATTTATTTTGGTTCCCTGCTAAGCAGGTGGCAAATTGCTTCTGTGTAGAAGTGCCCATGTCCTGTTTGTATGCCACACATTAATGTTTGTTATCCATGGTTCTTTAAAAATCTGTCTTGAAAGAAGATTTTAAGAAGAGTTCCAGAGGAGTGGCTCATGAAAAGATGAATATGAATGAAAATGAAGTGGTTTGTTCCAAGGTATTTCTTGATTACACTGGGTATGTCCCATGCTTTGTCAAATATCCCATGAGCCCAGTTTTAGGAAAAAACATAAAGCTACATTCAGGAAATCAAGCTGTAATTTTTTTTTTTTTTGAGTTGTCAGTAAACCATGATGAGAAGAACGATGCAATAATTTATAATTGGCTGTCCCTGAACAATGACAAAAGGCTTAACACTGTCCCAGCAAAAAGTTCAACCTGGGAAAGAGTGAACTAAACCAGATTATCCCTGATTCTCATGCACTGGGCTGGGAGAGGCAGCAAGATGGAATAGAAGATGTCACCTGGAAAATATCCTCACCTTGGGGAAAGGGAGCACAAGTCCCACAGAGCCTGAGCCCGGGAGGCTGGCACAGGAACCGGGGAGGAAAAAGAATCCTCTAGAAAAACAGGTGAAGAGGGGAAAATCCAGAAGAAATTCCAGAGTGTGATTTACCACGTGGGATCCACGGCCGAGCACAGAAAGGCAGGGCTGTGGGGTGAGGCCGGGAACAAGGCCAGGAGCAAGGCCAGGAGCGAGGCCGGGAGCAAGGCCAGGAGCGAGGCCGGGAGCAAGGCCGGGAACAAGGCCAGGAGCGAGGCCAGGAGCGAGGCCAGGAGCAAGGCCAGGAACAAGGCCGGGAGCAAGGCCGGGAACAAGGCCGGGAGCAAGGCCGGGAACGAGGCCAGGAGCGAGGCCAGGAGCGAGGCCAGGAACAAGGCCGGGAACGAGGCCAGGAGTGAGGCCGGGAACGAGGCCAGGAACAAGGCCAGGAGCAAGGCCAGGAGCGAGGCCGGGAGTGAGGCCGGGAACGAGGCCAGGAGTGAGGCCGGGAACAAGGCCAGGAGTGAGGCCGGGAACAAGGCCGGGAACGAGGCCGGGAACGAGGCCAGGAACAAGGCCAGGAACAAGGCCAGGAGCGAGGCCAGGAGCGAGGCCAGGAGTGAGGCCGGGAACAAGGCCAGGAGCGAGGCCAGGAGCAAGGCCAGGAACAAGGCCAGGAACAAGGCCAGGAGCGAGGCCAGGAGCGAGGCCAGGAGCGAGGCCAGGAGTGAGGCCGGGAACGAGGCCAGGAACAAGGCCAGGAGCGAGGCCAGGAGCAAGGCCAGGAGCGAGGCCAGGAGTGAGGCCGGGAACGAGGCCAGGAACAAGGCCAGGAGCGAGGCCAGGAGCAAGGCCAGGAACAAGGCCAGGAGCGAGGCCAGGAGCGAGGCCAGGAGTGAGGCCGGGAACAAGGCCAGGAGCGAGGCCAGGAGCAAGGCCAGGAGCAAGGCCAGGAGTGAGGCCAGGAGTGAGGCCAGGAACAAGGTCCTGTCGACAGCCACGGCCAAGGTCCCACAGCACCCATTCCCTGGGAGCGTGGGGCAGGAAGGGATCAGAGCTCTGGGCAGGTAAGATGGGCTGATCAGCTGGAAACCCCTTTATCCTGGGATTCTGTGTCCTCTGGAACTCCTTCACCTGCTGGTGTCTCTCACCTGGGTTAAAATGCTTCAGGTGATAACAGAGGAAATACTGAATTTGGTATTGAAATTACCAGAGTCTTTATGTAAACATTATTTAATTATTGCTGTTTTACTGCAGTAATTTAGCTGTTAAATTTCAGTGTGATATAATAACAAATGCTGATTTTATGTTTTAGATCAGTGGTCACTCTTAAGACAAAATTTTTGGGAGATTTGTCACATTTGTGTGGACAGCAAGCAGTCATGCTGCTTTTAAAAATACTTGTTTTAAATGCAAAAGATGAAAATATTTTTCATCTTGCATAGAAAAGACAAATAGTAATTGGAAAAGTATTTTAATTCACAATTTCACTCACTTTTTTTGTAATTTGTGCTGATAATGAGTTACTTGGCAGATAAACACGATGGGGACAGTGGCAGAGGAAGCTGCAGTTGCACGTGTTACAAAAGTGTTACTTACACGCCAAATTTATGTATTAATTAGGCATCAAATTGTAATTCCACTACAAGGTGAAGCTCTCCTGTGGGTCAAAGTGAACAACACCCAGGTAGGAGTGGTGGGCACCCAGGGGTGCCCCACAGCAGAGAGCCCATCAACGGGCACCCCACTGGAGGTGGGGTGGAACTGGGAACTGTGTGTCCTGGAGGACCAGAAACTGCTGCTTTACAGGCCATTTTATTGTCTCAAGCAGGTTTAGGATGGTATTTTAGTTATGTTTTAGTGTGTGCGTAATTTTGGAGACTGGAGGCTCACAGGGTTGGGTAGCACTTGCCTGTCTCCAAATAAATAAGTTTTTTTATAACAATAAATAAGTTGTTAGTTGCCTAAGAGAAATTTTTATAGATATTAACTCTTACATTTATAGAAAAGGCTTGAGCATCCATATTTTTTGCCCTGATTATCTTAGTTTAATTAAAACCCCCAGCATTTATTATAACTCCATTTGATATTTGTTTATTCAAAGGAAATAGCATCTGGAATGTGCTGAAGCCCAGGTCTGCATCAGCAAAAGCTGTGCTTGATGCACCAGCTTGTACTGGGATGCCTTGTACTGGAACACTTTAGGAATTCAGCAGCACGAGTCCAGTTCCATCAAATCCTAAAGGAACCCCTGAATGTTGTTCCCAGATTTGATTTCTGTGTGTGTCCCCACGCTGGGAACAAGGAGAGCTCGGAGCCTCTGTGTCCGCAAGCGCTGCATCCGAGGGGCAGGAGGCGGTGCCCACCTGCCACCCAGTGTCCTCTGGAACTAAATTCCTTCTGATAAATACACACGAGGTGTCACCCTGGGCTGCCTGACACAGAGAGGATTGGAATGACCAATGATCCCATGCATGCCCTGACAAGGGAACACTCCCTCCGTGAACAGGGGTCTTGTCTGGGGGACGGGATCCACTCAGACCCATGTAGAGATTTCCTGTTGGTACCAAAAGAAGTCATGTAATTGCAGTTTAATTACATCAATCAGAATTAAAACACTGATAATATTAAATTATTATTGACAAATTTTCCAGTGATAGAAGGATGGGGAGAAGACCGTGGCAGAGGGTTGGAGCTACGTGATCTTCGCAGTCCCTTCCCACCCAAGCCAGTCTATATTCCATGATTCTAAAAGCAGATTGCCATGTTTAACTGGTGTCTGTGGAGCTGAATGTGCTCTGGGGTCATGGGGAGATGCTTCTCCCCCAAAATGCCAGTGATGGTCACCAGCAGCAAGCCAGTTTTAGGTTCATGGTGGACCCATCCTCCTCTAACCCTTGTATTTCTTACAGCAATATAAATTCTCTTTAGAAATGGCCTTAACATTTTTAATTAAGAATATATAGCGTATTTCCTACTGTAGGCAGCAATTAGAAATACCAGTTTAAAGAGTTCAGAGCTTGATGTTTTTATTTAACCATGGATAGCAGGTGTGGTGGGATGGGGGCATTTCCCCTAGGGGAGCCTCCTTCAGCACCGGAGCAGGATCTGTCCCTGTGAGCCTCTCAGTTTTGTAGATAATTCCTTTTCTTTAAATGAGTTTGTATACTGATCAAGTGAACAGTAAGCAAATTGTTCTGTGTTCCTGGTGTGCTCTGGCTGTCAGCAGAGGGTGGGGTTTTTAAGGTTTTTTTCTTCCTTCCAGAAAGGATCCACAGGGGAGGTGGGGAGCTGCTGGAGCTGAAATTCCCTGTAAGGCTCCATCAGCAGCCCTGTGTGTGTGTGTGTGTGTGTGTGTGTGTGTGTGTGCTCAGGCACTCTGGAAATGACTTCCTGCACAGGGGCACCAATGAGCTCTATCATCAGAATGCTAATTGGCAAGTCTTTGCTGAGCAGGGTGACCCCAAACATCCTTGTTTAAAGTGAAGTGTGGGGAAATTCAGGCCATCAAGGAGACTCCCGTTGAGCGAAGGCATTCCTGGGAAGGCACAGAGGGACTGACTCAAAAGCTTTGACTCCCTTTTACCGTGCTGTAAATCTTGCGGGTTTCTCTCTCTCCGTGAAGAGCAGGATTGGGCTCAGCAATAATGAAGAGATTTCCAGTGGGTTAATAATTGTCAGTTTGTATAAAAGCGTGGGGTGTCTCCTTGCACGCTGTTTCTGCTCCGCTGTCTCCGGCGCTGTTACAGACTGAAGTGCATGTAAATGACAATGTCAGTCTGAATTTATGGATGAGACGGGGTGAGATGGAGGCCCTGGGGCAGGAGTGCGGGGCTGCTGCTGAAGGACGGCCTCAGCCAGGTCTGAGCATGGCTGGGACCTCACTCATCCCACTGCTTAGCCCAGACATCTCTGGCTGTGCAGAGGCTGATCCTTAATGGTTTTGCCAAATCCCACGGGAAAACACTTTGACACAGACCTGCTGGGATTTTGCTTCTAAGCAAAACGTCTGGTTTATTACAGCAGGAACTTTGGGTTGTGCTTCCTGGGCTCATTCCGAGGGCAGGACATGGGACCAGCCTTCCTTTTATCCTCTCTATAACTAAAAAACTCACATTCCTGTGTTGCTGCGGGGATATCACACACAGCACAGAATCCCAGATTCCCAGGATGGTTTGGGTTGGGAGGAGCCTCCAAGGTCATCTCATTCCACCCCCTGCCATGGGCAAGGACACCTTCCACTATCCCAGGTTGCTCCAAGCCCCATCCAGCCTTCCCTTGAATCATTTATATGGGTGTTCCTCTTTCTGTGGGAAGTAGAGAAGAGCTTTTTTGGAGTGTAAATTTGTGCAGCAGCAGCAATTCGGTGTCCTGTGTCCTTCCATCCTCAGCTTGCTCTCAGAAAGAAAACTCTGCCTGACCCTGCACAGAGCTGGGACTGGCAGGGTAAAAGCCTTCTCCACCAAGCTGGTTTTAAAGATAATCATTCATTTCACTATTCATTCCCTAGAACACTCCTGCGCAGAGCAGGTTCAGTTCTCATCACAGCTGAAGAGTGCTCCCACTTAATTTGGGTCTTGCTGAGCTCTCACAAATAATAAAGACACGTATTTTTGTAATTTATCAAGCTCAGTGTTAGCCTGAAGAATTAATTAGCTGGAAAAATCTATTATAAAGTTAGCTTTTTAAAAAGAATGCCTTCTGTTTGTAAATTAATGTTTGTGTAAATTGCCCCTGCCACGGGAGAGGGTTGGGGTGCCCAGTGATATGTCTGCACTTCCAGGTCAGCAGAAATCCCAGAGAAACCTCCCCCAGGGAAGGAGAACATGTCCAAGTCACTAAGACTGTCCTGGCCTCATGCAGATCTGTAGAGGCAGACAGAGGAGATGCTGTTCTGTCAATGGCTTTTTCTGAAGACACATTGCCCCGGGGGGCACTTTGCTCCTTGTTATAAGTGAGGATGTTGTAAACACCCCCGGGATACAGCAAACTGGTGAGTGGAGTGTCAGGAAGCTGTCACGGAGGGGCCGGGGGGGCAGCACATTGGCAGCGCTGGGATGGTCTTGGAAGGGGATTGTGAAATACTCACATCAACAAATCAAAGCCGCTTTTCTCCCATCCTTAAACACACTGGGAGAATTCTCACGGCTGTAAATTCATAAAGTGCCAGATTCTGAGAGGGCTCTCTGTAGCTGTGTTTCCTAAAAGCCACTGTGGTGAGGTGGTCCAGGCACCAGCAAGATGTTCCAGCGGGATGGAGCAGTGCCATCACCCAGAGGCCCCGCGTTCCTCTGGGGTGGCATCAGGGCTGATGTCCCCCCGATGTCAGCCCGGGATGCCTTTCCCGGGAGCAAGGTGCAGGGGAGGCTGAGGTGTCAGCCTGCATTTCCTGCCTCAGCTCCTCCTGTTCTGCTTGACCGGGCATCCATCCTGCTGAACGGATCCTTCCTGAACTGTCCCCGCTGAACTGTCCCCCCTGAACTGTCCCTGTGCCATTGCTGCAGCTCCTCCCTCCCCTGAGCCCAGGGGCCTGCAACAGGAAATGTGCCAGGGAGCGACCCTTCTGCACAGACTGTGATGGGTTTAGGATTCTTCTGTCTCTCGGAGCTGTTTCTTTATTTGTTTGCGTGGCCCTGCAGAGCTGATGTGCAGAACAGGTGAACCGGGTGTGCCTTGTTCCCCACTGTGTTGTGTAATTATGGTTTCACACTGCAGGGAAGACCTGGCCATGAATTTAGCAGCAGAGCACATGTTCTGCAGGGCACCAGGAGAAGTCATGGGAAGGGGAGTGATCATGTTCCCGAGGCTGCCGGAGCTCTGTGAGCGTTTGGACAACGCTCTCAGGGATGCACAGGGCGGGATTGTTGGGGTGTCTGTGCAGGGCCTGGGGTTGGACTCGATGATCCTTGGGGGTGCTTCCAACTCCAGATGGGCTATGACTCTGTGGATCTGCAACACCTACCCAGGAGCAGGTCTGGACAGGGAGGGCTGCTGGAGCTGAGCCCTGGGCAGATGCCATCCCTGCCCCTGCCCCAGCAGTGCCCGATGCCATCAACTGCTCTGGTTTCTGCAGGTCCATTCGGAAAGGACAGAAAATCCATTCCTGCCAGGCGGAGTGGAGCTGAATGGCTGCTTTGTCTGCAGTTCTCCCAGAAGCCCCTCAAACACGACATTCCTGATCCCAGCTTCCCCTGGAGACTTCCCAGCCCAAGGATTTATGTCCTCAGGGGCGTTCCAGCCCTTCCAGCTGCAGCAGCAGATGGATGCCTGTGCTCCACCAGGGATTCCAGCCATGAACCCACTGCCCCTCTAAGGGTTAACTGATAATGACATTTATAAAATCCCCATTTTTGCCAATATAGAAGACAAATATTTTCAAGTAGAATCCCAGACTGGTTTGGTTTGGAAGGGACCTCAAAGTCCATCCAGTGCCACCCCTGCCATGGGCAGGGACACCTCCCACTGTCCCAGGCTGCTCCCAGCCCCAATGTCCAGCCTTGCCTTGGGCACTGCCAGGAGCAGCCACAGCTTCTGATTCTTCTCTTATTTTCTTTAGCTGGAAAACAATTTGATGTTATTTATGTGTGGAAATATTAGTGATATTGCCTATTTTTTTAGATAACACAACATGTAGTAATATTTTGTAGCTATCATAGCATATTTTCCATCACCATAATGACTCGCTTCTAATAGTTTTCTTTTTAAAAAGCATTCTAATGTGATTTACCAATTACATGAAAAAGATATGTAAAGGTACCATGTTCATTCATAAGCACCATGTACCCAGGTGAAACACCCGCAGTCATTAGGGGATGTTACCAGCAATTAACCTAAACCAGGTTTCTAAAGGGCAAAGCAGTTTTCAGTGCAGAATCAGGCATTTTTGGAAAAACAATGCAGCATTAAAATAGATGTATTTAACCTGTTCTAGTGGGAGCACAAGAACCAAGGCCATGCTGCCACATGCTGCTTTCTGTGTGGTGTAGGAGTCATGAAATATTTTTAATTTTAAATGCTCTTCTCATTTTTTATTACACACTGCTTCAAAATCCAGTGTGAAAAGAAAATGCTGTGGGCTTCTATGCACATATATATATATATATACGTGTGTGTGTGTGTGTGTGTGAAAGGAGTACTATCATGATTTTATCACAAGCAAATGATTTGTAGTGGAAGGAAACAGCTTTTTAAACCCCTGCTATTAAGCCTCGAGGGAGCAGCCCTGTTTTCTGCTGTAGCAGAAGCAGTTTGTAGTGTGCCTGTGTCAGCATCCCCCGTCTCCGTGGGGGGAGGATGGGCAGAGCCTGACTGTGGGGCCAGAGCCGCCAGGTTCTGCTTCCAGCACGGGAGGCGATGCCGGTGCCAGAAACACAGCCCTGCCCCACCTTGGGTTGTTCACGGCATGAGACTGTGTAGGAAAGTGAACAGGAATGGTTGTGCTGGTTGGTCCCTGGTCGTTGTTCCCTGGCAGTCCCGACCTGGCCGAGCAGTGCTGGGAGTGGGGGCACCAGCTCCGGTGATGCCCAGCATCACCCGCCCGGCTCCAGCCTCCCCCCAGGCTCCTGGAGCTGCTGAAAAGCTTCCGGGGGCCCAGGAGCAGAGTTTCAGATTCCAGGCTATGAATATTAATGAAGTGAAATGCTTTTATGCTCGTGGGTAGTTCCTCTGCCGCTGTACGCTCACAGCGTTTGTCAGCATAAATGGATACGGTCGGGAACATTCCTTCCACTGGTAAATTGGACTGGTTTAAGACAGGAAAACCCCAGAATTTTCCAAGTCAGTATAGACAGGATAAAAATACACCACGGACATGTTCACTGGGATGTCCTCTTAATTCTTAAATTAAAAATGAAGAATTTAGTAACAAACTAAGTGGACAGTGAGAGGCTGCTGATTGCTGAGATTTTCAGGGCTAGTAGCCCATCCTCCAGCCACAAAAACCATGTGACTGTGGCCTGAAATGCAATCAAGAGTCTGAATTTCTGCAGAGAATTATTTTCACTCCGTAGAGATTTGCCTGAGTGTCTTCACCCCCTCATCCTGCTCACAAAGGCAGGATAAAAAACCAACATCTTAAAAAAGAAGGTGCACTTTGTCCAAGCTGGGGGTGCAGGTGAGATTTGTGTAAGTACGGAAAGATCCGTAACTAATATTACCCTGATCTTTGGCTGCTTCACTGCAGCCAGCACAGTTTCCTCTTCCTCACCAGGAGAAAAGGGGAAAAGAAAAAAGAGCTTCTTCCTCCTCCCCAGGGACCTGCCCTGTCTTCTCCCCTGACAGCAAATGTTCACCTTTCTGTGGAACCTATTGGAACTAAATGGCCATCATTTTTAAATGGTTAGGTAACTCCCCTCTGTATTTTATTCTGCTCATGATTTCTCATCTTCCTGTTCTCTGGGCCCCCCTCCCTGCCCTGCAGTCAGTCCCAATGGGTTATTTGCATTTGTATTCAATGCAAATATATATGTGTGCACAAGATATGCCGTAAATGCCCTCATGTGAATCCAGTGGGAGAGGAAGGGGAAAAGACAAGGAAGCCAAGTCTGGCCCATTGTTCTTTACATGGACATGAAATTCCACCTGTTTATTCGCAACGTGGGGCATAAGTGGGAAGACGAGAGATTCTGCATGCCCATGTCCAAGGGGCTTGTGGGGTCCCAGGTGAGGATGGGATCCATCCCCTAAGGCCACGGTGTTTGTGCAAGGGCTCTCTGATCCACTCTTTCCCACTGCATGGATCTGAGGGGACTGATTCATTGTCCCACGGACAGCTCACAGGCTGCAGCAGGATCCCAGGGTGTGTCCCAAGCTGGATTCCAGGCGGGATTCAAGTTTAGCAGGTGATGAAGAACCTCAGGTTCATCCTGGCAGACTCTTCTTCGGGAGAGAGGGGTGAGCTGCCTTAGAGACACCTCCAGCATCGCTTCACCTGCTTGGTAGCTCTGCTTGAAGGGCTCAGTGAGGCATTAACTTGGCCAGTCCAAGTATTTCTTGGTGGTTTTGGTGCCTCTTCCTTACTCCTCAAACATATCCCACCTTTTCCCAGCAGCCCAGGATGCTGTCGGGTGCCTCCCTCAGCCATATGGTCCCTTGTGATAGGTATAACATATAAACATACATACATATATATATATATATATATACACACATACATAAAGATAAATATGTGTCTCCTTCCATTGCAGCCTTGGTAAGAGGCTGTGCTGATGAAGGTGATCATTCTTCATCAGGAACTGTAGTGACAGGACAAGGACTAATGGATTCAAACTGAAACAGGGGAAATTTAGCTTAGATATATAGAAGAAACTCTTCCCTGTGAGGGTGGGGAGGCCCTGGCACGGAGAAGCTGTGGCTGCCCCTGGATCCTTGGAAGTGTTCAGGGCCAGGCTGGACATGGGGGCTTGGAGCAGCCTGGGACAGTGGAAGATTCCCTGCCCATGGAAGGGGGTGGAACTGGATGGGCTTTGGGGTCAAAGCTTCCCACCCAAACCATTCTGGGATTCAGTGATTCCTTTCTCACATGAAATTTGATCCATCATCTTTGAGGAGTTGCATTCCTGCATCGTTCTGTTCAGCAAAGCTGCTGTTTTCCATAAGCCCTGAATGCTCCGATGCACAAATATTAGCGCTCCATCCACTGCCATTTTTGAAATGCTTTTGTCCCATTTTTACAGCTTCCTGGACCAATCCCCTGTCTTTGGCAGGAGGCGGCGGGGTGAGGGAGTGGTCACTGTGCCTTTTGCCGAGGCGCCGCAGCCGCAGCCAGCCCCGGGCAGCGCTGACCGACATCGGCGGTGGCAGCGCCGCGATCCCGGCGAGCGCTCGGCGCTCCGCGGCACCCCAACGCGGTGTGACAGGCGGGGGAATAAAGCAGAGCGGCATCTGCACAACCCCTGTGTCGTCTACTCTCGGCTTCTTTTCTGTCATTTACTTCTCGGTCTCTTTTCACGAATTGCTTCTGAAATTCTTGGAGTGCTGTTGTCCACCTGTGAGCCGCAGCCCCTGTCTCAAGGCCTCGGGAGTGCGGGGGGGGGACACAAAAGAGCCGCCTGACCTGCAGGACCTGGCAGGGGGTTGGAACGAGATGAGGTTTAAGGTCCCTTGCAGCCCAAACCAGTCTGGGATTCTCTGCCCTGCCGGCCGGGCGGGCTGGGGAGGGGCATTCAGCTGCTGCTAAGGTCTGGGGGTGAAGAGACGTGGAATAGGGGATGGAGAAGGGACAAGGAATGGGGGATTCTCTCCTTCCCAGGACTGGCTGAACCTGTTCCGCTTCCCAGGTGTGTGTCCCAGGAATTCCCCTTCCGCCTGGCGCTGGTCTCGTGGCCGAGTGTGAAATGGAGAACACGGACACAGGTCCAAGGAGGGTGCACGGGAAGGGTCAGGGCAGCTGCAGCAGCCCCCTCCCACCTACGGGCACCACGTCCTTCGTGCCGTCTCTCCTCCCCTGAGGAGGTGGATTTTGGCTCCGTGGTACTTAACTCATCCTCCCAGAGTTTGTCAGATGAGGCAAATTGTAAATTCGTCATTCATCACTATCATCACCATATTCTGAGTGTTACCCAAAACTGTTAGGGGAGTATTGCTTAAGGAAAATGAGTGATTTGATGTATGGCACAGCCTAGAGAAAGCAGTACATTTAACATTTAATAAATTATCTATTTTTTTTCAGGGAAAACACAGTAACTGGCTAAGCCTACTCCAACTTAGACTTAACAGAGAGCTGCTTAACACAACCCAGCACAGCCTATGGAATGGAAATGTTGTAGATTTTGGGATTAAAAATCCCATGTAGGGGAGAGGACCACAGCTGTAGTTAAACCTTGTGTTTATTTTATTCTGTAGGTACCTGCACTGCTGGAGTTTATAAAGCTATGAAGAAAACCCCTTGATACTGAAATTCTACAACCTCTTCCTGCACGTGTACATCGACCATGTTTTAACCCAGCACAAGGAGCTCAGCTGCAGAAACAGAAGGAAGTGAGTTGATGAGAGAAGTGTGGTATTTGTACTGGAGGGATGCGACGCTTCAAGGCCAAGGTTGTAGATTTTGATATCAACATATGATTATATCATGGAATTGATTTAACAAGCTCCAATTCTACCAGATACCAATACCAGTGCTGGGATTCTGGGATGAGCTGCGTTTTTGCTTCTGCATTTCACGCCTAAAATGAGTCCATTTTGAGTTCTACTGAAATACTTCATGTCTTAAAAGACTGTATTTGCTGGAAGCCCTGCAGGTGGTGGTTGAGGTGACAAAGAGCACGTTAGGAAATGTCTTGAGTCCTTCTCATGGCTCTTCATTCAGGACGTGCTCTTGCCTGGTGTGTTTGTGTGTCTCAAATATCGGTTTGTTTTCTGATTAACTTCCTTAGTCCTGGGGGTTTTAAGTACAAAGCCAACTGTACAGGACAGGTCTGTGTGTAAATAAGAGATTGCGCTTATCTATGTGTCACTATAAATATGTAAGAAGTTTTGTACATAGGAAAGAAAAAATGGCTCAAAGAATGTTTTCAGAACTGTTTCCTCCGTTTAAATGCACAGACAGGAGATTGCCATCCATGTGCTCCTCACTCTCCGTGAAGGGATCCCGCTGGTTCCGCTCGCTGCCCGCATCCCGCCGGGGTCTGTGAGGAATTTGTTCCCGGCTCGGGGCCGGGCTGGAGCCGGGGCCGCCCTCGCCGGTGAGCTGAGCTGTGTCGGGTCTCGGCTGCTGCTTCCTCACTCTGGCTCCTGTGCATCTCCTACAAACACAGCCTCCAAGCCCCGGGACCGCGGCGGGCAGTGCCCCGATCTGGGGCGTTCCTGCAGCCCCTCCGTGCCCGGTGTGGGGGTGCAGCAGCAGGAGGAGAGGGTGCCACGGGCCATCCCTCACCCCAAACCCGCGTGGACTTCTTGTTCAAGCTGCTGGAGGATGTGGCTGTTATTTCCAGTATTCTGCTCTATAATATCTGTAGCCTTCAGTGATTCCTTGAGTGCCTTACGTGGCTTGTGGACAGAATTCCTGACCAGGAAGAGAAAATGCCCCTGGACCGACGCCGGCTCCTTCGCACTCCTGTGCCCCTCGCCCCTCGCCGGCAGCGTGGGTGTGCACAGGAAGAGATTTAGCTTCGACTCAGGAAATCGCCGTGTGAATATGTGTATTAAACCCTGTATGATGTGCTGTACAGTTTATAAAAAGGGACCATTGTAAACTTATGCAAAATGTAACGCAGAGAAAATGGAGGTTTTTGGTCCACTGGCTGGCATGCCATGACCCGTGTCCTCTAATCCTACTCCAGAATCATATCCAAAACACAGAACATTGGGTTCAGTGCTGCGACAGCAACCGACAGCCCGAAACCAGGGGCTGGAGCGATCGATTAGAGAATTTTACAGATATTTTTGTATTGTGATTCCTATGATATATCCAGAGACTTTCTATTCCTTTGTAAAATACATAAATTATTGTGAACTTTTAATTAAAAAGATCTGTTTTAAACCTTCAAATTAGATGAATTGGTTTGGGGTTGAGGGGATGGGGAAGCTGGACTGTGACACCGGCCACCCTGGGGGACCAGGAGATGCCCGGGAGGGTTGAGGCGGGGGGGCGTTCAGCTGAACCCCGGGCAGCCAACCCCGCGCTGTCTCTGCCATCACAGACGCTGGGAGATGTCACCTCCCGGTCGTACGTGGGGACGGGCACGGGTGGATGGGCACCGGGAGGGGCGGGGGGTCCTTGGGCGGCTCTTAACGCGGCGCTGGGCTCTCGTCCCCAGGGCGAGCGGCTGCGGGAGCTCAGCGGCAGCGGCGCGGGGAGCGCAGGAGGTCCCGGGCCCATGTCGGGGCGGGAGGAGGAGGCTCTGCCCGCCTGCTTTGCGGGGCTGGGAGCGGGCAGCCCGCGGCCGCGGCAGAAGCGCGGCGGGATGTTCTGCAGTGTGGAGGATGCCTTCGACAACAAGACGCTGAACTTCGCCTCGCTCGCTGCCTCCGGAACAGGGACACCCGTCGGGGGGCACCGCCGCGGCACCCACCCAGGACCAAGCCCCGCCGCGGGACCGAGCCCCGACCCCGATCCCGACCCCGGCCCCGATCCCGGCCCCGCCGCGGCCGCGCCGCCCCCGAGAGCCGCCGCTCCGGCTGCGCTGCCCGACGGCTGCCGGCAGGTAACGGGACTGCGCCGGGACAGGGCCCGGGGGCGCCTCTCGGAGCCGGCCCGGCCGAGACCGCTCCGGGAGGGCGAGCGGGGATCTGTCCGGCTGTCCTCCCGTCCCGTCCCGTCCCGTCCCGTCCCGTCCCGTCCCGTCCCGCCGGCCCGCGGAGCCCCGCGCCGGGAGCGGGCGCTGGGACCATCCCTGCGGAGCGGGTTTGAGCAGGGCACGGTCGGCGGGCGCCGAGCGGCCGCTTTTCTCTCGGGGGACACGACTGTCTCCAGCCCCGCCACCCGGGCTCCGCTCGCCTCCCGCCGGATCGTCTCTGTCCGCGGCCCCGGGCGCGCGGGGGGGCGGGCGGGGGCGCGCACGCAGGCGGGGACGCGCGGCGGCGGGCGCGGGCACGCGCGGCAGCCCCGCACACACGCGGCGGAGGCGGCGGCGATGTCGCACCCGGGCAGGAAGAGCGTGACCCGCGCCACGGTGAGGGCTCCCTGCGGGGCGAGGGCTGCGGGACCCCGGGGGCTGCGAGACCCCGGGGGCTGCGAGCTGGGGCCGCGCCGGGGGCCGGGGGTCCCCCTGGCCGGCGGAGATGGAGCGGGGCGGGCGGTCTCGCACACCGAGGAGCGCCGCGGGGTCCTGCCCGCCCCCGGGGCGGTCGCCCGGCGGTGCCGGTGCCCGGCGGTGCCGAACCCCTGCTCTGTCCCCGCCGCGCAGCCTCCCCGCTCCTCTCCTTTGTTGCGCGGCCCGGCCGGAGCCCGGCGGTCCCAGCGCTTTGTCCCGGGGCCGCCCCGGGGGGACAAAGGCGGGCGCGCCCCGCACCGCGGCCGCGGGGCTGCCCCGCCGTGCCCCCGGTTCCCTGCGCCGCCGGGGCGGGAGATGCGCTTCGGGAACGCTTTTATCGTGGGGTGGGCTTGGGAGTGGGAGAGCGTCTCGCAGCCGTGTTCTGCTCCCCCGCCTCAGCCCGGGGGTCCCCGCCCGCACTCCCCGGTCCCCCGCGGCTCCCGCGGCCCGGGCGCTGCCGCCCCCGCTCCGGAGCTCCCCGGCCGGGCTGCGTGGGAGGGGATTCCCTCCTTCCGGCGCCAGCGCTTCCCAGCAGGAGTCGGGACAAATCCCTCGATTGCGATGCCTTGTGTTTTGGTTTTTCTCCTTTTGCTGGCTCGTGGCAGAACTCCCTTGGGAAAATCCCGGTGGGTGCGGGAGCCTGGGACCAGCCGCGTTACTGGGCTGCGGAAGCGGACCCTGGGTGTAGGGGGCTGGAGCTGGGCTGGGGATGGGGTGAGGGTGAGGGTGAGGACGGAGTGAGGATGAGGATGCGATAAGGATGGGGATGGGCTGAAGATGGGCCCCACAAGGGGAGGGGCCGTCAGGCTCTCCCGTGGGGCAGCAACAGTGAGGCTTCCTTTGATTGATGTTATGGGACAAGGGAAAACAATAAAGACACGATAAATCCTTGACAGTTTAAAAAAAAAAAAAAAAAGGAATGCGGTTCTTTAATTTTCCTTTTATATGCCAACGATGCTCTTTTAAACAAGCCCCAAAATGTTTCTAGGCAGTTCTGCCTCAGGACCCGGCGCTTTGTGGTGCAGCATCTCCAGGCTGTGCTGCCACGTGCTCAGGCGTCCTTCCGCTGGTTTTGTGCCCAGGCCGTGCTCTTTGTGCTGCCCACTTCAGCACTGGAAATAATTTTTCAAGCAATACCAGAGAGCAGGACAGGAATCCTCTGAAATTAGGCTGCAGCTCCACATAGACATCAGTGCTGCTGCTTCTTAAATTTTCTACTTAAAGATTCTGGGTAAAGATTCTGCAAATCTGAAAACTGTGCCAGTGTCTGGCTTTGCAGTGAGGCAAGTCCTCGAGGCTTTATCTGCCTCTGCCTCGCAGATAATGAATGGCAATAAATTACCAGGTTAATGAGATGCACTGAGAGATGCACTGAGCAGTCTCATAGCTAGCCGGAGCCAAGGGAGGAGGCAGGAACACAGCTCAGCCCTTGGAGCTGGGGGTACCCAGGGCTGCCAGGCTCAGCGATGCACCCCTGGCTCCTGCCACCCTTCAGAGACCTGTGCTCCTCCAAGTGACAATTTCATAATGTTCCTCTTGCAAATGTAGTTGTAGAATAGTCTGGATAGTCACTGAACTTGAGGAATTGGAGGGAAAATATTAATCCCAGATTTAAATAAAGCTCGGAATGAGTCAAGTGAAATCTAAACAAAAGAATCTTTTAAAAACTGTGGTTTTTTTCCCATAGAGTGACCAGCTTCTAATCAAACGAGGAAAAATTGTCAACGATGATCAGTCATTTTATGCAGACGTTTATGTGGAGGATGGTTTAATAAAGTAAGTTAAGAATTTATATTTGATAATGTAATTTCTTAGAATGATACAGTGCCTTGGCATTTGAACAAGGTTCCTTCCCATCATTTTTTTCTTGGCAATCTTTTTGAAAAACAAAGGCAGCATTTTAGAGTAGTGCAAGAAAGAGCTACACTGGTGTAGTTCTGCAGCTGGAAAGACTTGCAAAGCACTGGCAGCCTGGGGAGGAGCAACAGAGGTTGCTTGGGCATCCTCACTTCAAAGTTGTTGCCAGTTAAGAGGAGATCTTGATTTCCTTTCCAGACAAATCGGAGAAAACCTGATAGTTCCCGGTGGCACGAGGACCATCGATGCCTACGGGCAGCTGGTGATGCCGGGGGGCATCGACGTCCACACGCGGCTGCAGGCGCCCGTCATGGGCATGAGCTCGGCCGACGGCTTCTTCCAAGGCACCAAGGCAGCGCTGGCAGGAGGCACCACCATGATCAGTAAGAGGGAGCACATTCCAACAGGCTTTAAGTTTTCTAGCATAATACACCAGGCCTTGAGTCACTGCAGGGATATTTATTTACCTTCATAGCACAGAAATGTCAGTTTCTGCGGGAGAAATCAAAGCACCACAAGGCTAACTGGAGGTGTTGTGTACCATGCAGAACCTCCTTCCCTTGCTGCACACTGATATTAAAAATACAGGTGTATATTAAAAATATGTGTCTACTCCTGCCTCACCTCATCAGAGAGCAAAACAGAAGAACACTTTAAACACCTTTTGTTTTTAACAGCTTTACAACTATGGGGGTATGTCAAGTTTCTTGGCTTTAAGCACAGGCTCAATTTTTGTGTTAATGTAAAATAATTTTGCCCTGTTTTGTTCCTATTCCATTTCCAAGAGCCACTGTAGTATGGGGCTGCAGGACCAGTCTCAAGAGTGCTGGCCCAGCTCCCTGCCGAGCCCACAGCCAGTGCAGGGAATGGGAGCAGAGCCAAGGGAAGTGCCGGGCAGTGGGTGCTGCCCATGGGAAATGCCCCAGAGCAGAAGTGTGAGGTTTGTCACCAGCCACTCACAGTGCTGTGCTGGCTGAAAACAAGATGAAGAAGCCATAACTTGGGGTTTGCTTGTTCCATTTGTATCACTCTGTCTGGGACATTCCTTGTCCACTGTCTCTAAGCAGCGCTACAAGATGAGCTGGCACCGCGCTGTCCGCTCCCACAGCAGCGGGTCTCTGGCAGGGGCTCGGTGCCCGCGGTGCCCGGCAGTGTCCTGCCCGTCCCTAACGCCGCGCGGTGTCTCCGCAGTTGACCACGTGTGCCCGGACGCGGGGAGCGGCCTCCTGGCCGCCTATGAGCAGTGGCGTGACCGCGCCGACGGCCAGGCCTGCTGCGACTACGGCCTGAGCGTGGACGTCCCGCGCTGGCACGAGAGCCTGAGGGAGGAGCTGGAGGCCCTGGTCAAGGACAAGGGTAAGGGCAGAGGGAGCCCCGCCGGGGTCGGGGTCACTGCGGGGCCCCGGGGGAGCGGGGACGGCGCCACTGCCCCCCGGCACCCCGCACTGCAGAGGGACCGTGCTCCTTCCTGTGAGCTGGAGAGAGCTGTGGATGGGGACACTGGCACCGGCTTCCTGCCATAACATCGGGGTCTGTGCCCTCACCTTTGGGCAACTGGCAGCCTGGTCATGGAAGGGGATTTTGGAAATTAAAGGAGTAGGGTTGGCCACCCTGACATGAGCTGCCAGGTATACAAAAAAACATTTAAATAAAGACCTCCAAGACAGGGCTTATGGAAGAAAACTCAGCTTTAAGCATTCCATAGAGATTCCGTTGTGCCTGTAATTCCTGTGCATCCCGAGGTATCCGCAGGATGTGGCTGGCTGGAAAGCAGGAAAGTAGACCAGCGGCAGGGATTCATGCATTCATTAATACCTATTGCCATGTTTGGAACTACGTTTTCCTTCAGATATGCTAATGCAGAGCTAAGTGTCTTCAGTGTAATCTGTAGTCTTGCAAGCAAGGGTTTAATTGGCCAATTACCATAGAAATTTGCAGTGAATTTCCTATTAAAATGCAGAGTGGCTGAAGTAATGGAGCTATTCCTTGGAACACATATGAAATACAGTTGTAATTTGATCAGGGTTTGGTATTGCTTATTGCCTCTATCTATATAAAATACAGCAGCAATTCACAGAATCACAGACTGGTTTGGATTGGAAAGGACCTCATCCCATTCCACCCCTGCCATGGCAGGGACACCTCCCACTGTGCCAGGCTGCTCCCAGCCCCAATGTCCAGCCTGGCCTTGGGCACTGCCAGGGATCCAGGGGCAGCCCCAGCTGCTCTGGGCACCCTGTGCCAGGGCCTGCCCACCCTCCCAGGGAACAATTCCTGCCCAATCTCCCATCCAGCCCTGCCCTCTGGCACTGGGAAGCCATTCCCTGTGTCCTGTCCCTCCAGGTGCTTGTCCAAATTTGAGGATAAACCATAGACTGAAGCCACCACTGGAGGAAAACCCGCCTGGGAGTGAGGCAGCTGAGTGTGCGTTTGGAACCAGTCACCAAGGGCACCTAAACCCAGACAGGGACCACAGGGGTTTCTTTTTTTGGTTCAGATGCACCAAAAAGTAGGGGTTTATTGTCTTTCACAACTCCCATGCTTTGGGGTCAGTGCTTGTGGGGACATTCCTCACATCAGCCCTTGGCTTTGTTTTACTTACAGTCTAACCCTCACCAGCACAACCCCCTGGTTCAACCACCCTCACAGCCCACATGAGGGCAGTGAGTTCTCAGATGGACAAAGCCACACGTGTCATTTTCTTTTTTCAAGGTGTGAACTCCTTCCTGGTGTTCATGGCTTACAAGGACAAGCTGCAGTGCACTGATGGCCAGGTAGGACACCAGCATGCAGGGAAAGCCACAGCCTCACCCTGAGCGTGGGTGGTGGTGGGGCTGACGCTGGGGACCTGCTGTGTCTTGGCAGATGTACGAGATCTTCTGCATCCTCCGGGACCTGGGGGCCATCGCCCAAGTGCACGCGGAGAACGGGGACATCATCGAGGAGGTGCCGTGCTTGTGTCCACTGAACCCCAAGGGTGACCAGGGCCCTCGGGGAGGAGAATCCCTGCCCCTGTCTCTGCCCCTGCAGGGGAAGCTGGTGGAGGGAGGGGGC
The DNA here is from genome assembly GCF_020740725.1 of Corvus hawaiiensis. Taxonomy (NCBI): domain Eukaryota; kingdom Metazoa; phylum Chordata; class Aves; order Passeriformes; family Corvidae; genus Corvus; species Corvus hawaiiensis. Next base: position 875,217 of record NC_063220.1, on the reverse strand, counting down.
TCATGGGACCCTGTGCAGCAGCATGTGCAGGCAGAGGAACGTGCAGGAGGATCAGAGTGTCCTGTGGAATCATCAGGGTCCTCATGGATCTTCCCAAAAAGCACTTTGGGGGTTCCTAAAGGATTACTGACTGCCTTAAGTGATGCTTTATCCCGTTATCTGTGTTGTGTAGGAGTCTGGAGTACTTGAGAAAAGCATGAGGTTTGAGGCTTTTACAGTAATATCCATGACATTGGCAGTGTTTAACTCCACCATCAGCATTTCCTTGATGTCAAAGCCTCTGCTCATGGGCCTTATTTTCCCTTTTTACCTGTAGAAAAGACAGTCTTGGCTCCAGCCTCAGTCAGATGCACAAGGTGGAGTTAGATTGGCAGTTCCTTTAGCTCATGGTCACGCCAGTGTTCAGTCTGGTGTGGGAGGAAGGCTAAACTGAAAGCCAGAGCCAATCCTTCAAATGGGTTTATTTGAACAAACAGGATAGAGGCTAATTCCCACCTCCTGGGATTTTAGCTAGAAACCTGTTCCTCAGCTGGCTGTGCAGAATAACGTGACTCCAGGCAGCTCATAGCTGCAGCAGTGTTTCTGTAAGCTGCCAGTGTGGTGACACTTGAGCTCTGGGGACAAACTTGGAGGAGATCTGTGACAAGAATACAGACAAATAAGCATCCTCTAAGAGCAAGGTCCTTTAAAGGCTCCTGTGGGATCTGCTCCGTGGTGTTGGATAACATCCTTGCATTAGTGCCAGCTGACTGGGAGGTTACATGATACAGAGCAGCACAGAGGGGACAGGTGAGGTGTGTGCTGGACATCTGCATTCAGGTGCCACGTGAGTGACCTTGGACGTCCCAGAGCTCATCTCAGCATCTGTCACCAGGGGTTCCCTTTCCTCTGTGCCACATGGCGAAGTGCAAAGGGACAGAAATGTTCGGGAGAGGTGGCACTTGTTGCACCCCAGTGACAGTCTCACATCCTTGTGCCCATCCCTGCCTCCTCCAGGGGCTCCTGAGCAGCTCCAGCAGGCTCAGGTGGTGGGAACACCTCTCCCTTGCTGTAGTCGTGCACCAGGGCTGGGGCAGCCTGGGGATGAGCTGCGATGGGTGTGAGTGCCCTCCTCCAGAACCGTGCTTTTGAGGGCTGCGAAGGTCCAGAGGGGCTGTTGGGACACAGCAGCTCCCACGCAGGTGCATTTCTGCAGCACGGGATAGGTCCTTGGGAAGTGGCCCCGCAGTGAGGGGGAGTCCCAGGGACTCATGGCACTGCTCGGTGGGTTCATGAATTGTCCCCAGCCCTCGGGTGGCTCTGGACAAAGGGTGCTGTGTCCCCGCAAAGGGTGCTCCAGGCAGGCTGTGCCCGTCACTGACTGCTCTCTCCTTCCTCCTTGCCCACCCAGGAGCAGAAGAGGCTGCTGGAGCTGGGGATTACGGGGCCGGAGGGGCACGTCCTCAGCCGCCCCGAGGAGGTAACGCCGCCAGCCCTCGCGCCGAGCTCCGGGCCCCGTCGTGCAGAGGGGCTGGGACACCTGTGCCGTGTTCTTGTGCCCGCAGGTGGAGGCGGAGGCCGTGTTCCGCGCCATCACCATCGCCAGGCAGGCCAACTGCCCCCTCTACGTCACCAAGGTCATGAGCAGGGGCGCCGCAGACGTCCTGGCTCAGGCGAAGAGGAAAGGTAACACGCTGGCCTGCGCAGACGGTAACTGAGCTTCTCAATCCAGCCAGGATTCTCATTCTAGCGGTGAGGTCTGAGAAGTCCTTATCTTCTGAGCTCCCCCACACTCTGAGGGCACTGAGGCTCATGCTGGTTTCCATGGCAGGGGTGCTGGCACTAATTGCTTGGAGATGGGAAGATTGGAGGGGATGTGCTGGAAACTGTGACACCTGCACCTCGGCAGACACAGCTGAGAAACGGGAAATAATCCACTCATGATCCATGTGTGAACTGAATGAAAAACAGATATGGAGCAAGCTCCAATTCTGGCTGGGGGTGGAGTGGGAAGGGCTGGGATCAGTCTTGTGGGGAGCACGATGGAAGGGGGAGCACAGTCACCGCTTCCCCCAGCCTGGGGGCTGCCAGACAGACACAGGTTTGGTTTAAAGGAAGGCATGATGGCTTGTGGGAATGTGTGTCTGGTGTAAGGAGATAACAGACAGATCCAGAACTTGCTTTGGCAGTGTCTCCCACTCATCTGAGATAATCTAAAGGATTAAGGAGAATCTGAAGGGCTGGGAATGCTGAACGAAGTGAAACTGTCGTGTGTGGTTGCGGCGGTGCCGTGTCTGTCCCTGCCGCCCTCATTCCCAGCTCGCTCCGCAGGCACCGTGGTGTACGGGGAGCCCATCACCGCCAGCCTGGGCACCGACGGCTCCCACTACTGGAGCAAGAACTGGGCCAAAGCCGCCGCCTTCGTCACGTCGCCCCCCATCAGCCCCGACCCCAGCACGCCGGATCACCTCAGCACTCTGCTGTCCAGGTGGGTCCCGTGTCACCCAGGCACCTGAGCACACCTGCGCTGTCTGCATCCCGCCCACACCCACCCGGGTGCCATTTACAGCACCAACGTGGCCTGTGGGGCCCTACGCCCGCGAGCCATCGGTGCCCCCATGGTCTGCCCAGCAAGGGGGGCTTTGCTGGCCTGGGGGTGCCGTCGGTGCCCCCCTCCCTGACCCCTGCCCTGTCCTTCCCCAGCGGGGACCTGCAGGTCACCGGCAGCGCCCACTGCACCTTCACCACCGCGCAGAAGGCCGTGGGCAAGGACAACTTCACCCTCATCCCCGAGGGCACCAATGGCATCGAGGAGCGGATGTCCGTGGTCTGGGAGAAGTGTGTGGTAGGTGCTGCAGTGGGGGAGCTGGATGGGAGCACACGTGAGCTGTGCCTGTGCTCGAGGCTGTCACAGCCTCCTTAATTCAGACAAGCCAGAGAGGTGACACTGTCTAGACACTGCTGCAGCTTCAGAGAGCTGCTAACAAGAGACTGAGACACACAAATGCTTTCCCAGTGTCTTCAAAGGCTGCTTTGTAGGGACCACCCTCCTCTCTCGCTCACAGTCACCAGGGAGTCTCTCCAGCACTTTTTCCTGAGGGTGATGAGGTGTTCCCATCCCCTCGTGCTCACCAGAGGCCTGGGAGGAGGATGGGGAGAGGGTGTCTCTCTCGTAGGACGTGGCCGTGGCCATACTTCCCACTGCCTGCTCACCCCCGGCCCCACCAGTGGGACAAGTCTCTGTGTCACCTCAGTGTCTGCCAGGCAGCAGGGCTCTGATCTGAGGGTGGGGTCAGTCTGTGTCCTGGCACCCCAGTGCACACTTCCCTGTTGGCAGCATCCCTGGGGGGCTCTATCCTGCATCCCACAAAGCAGATGTCCCTGTGCAGACTGCAGGAGCTTGGGAGCCAAGCCACACTGAAACCTCTCTTAGGTGGGCTTTGTTCAAAGAGAAATAGCTTTTTTCTTAAGATAGCAAATGAAGATGATAAATAGCACTTGCGTAGGTTCACTTCCAGTCTTTCTTCACTGAGCTTAACCCTCTTCATTGACCCTGAGGTGCCTGTACAGGAGTTGGAGCCAACCAGTGAAGGTCTTGTTTATCAGAGACTTGAAGCTTTGGAGTCGAAGGAAAATAAAACCTGTCTCTCGTATCCTTTAGCCCACAGGGACAAGGCTCAGGCCCCCATCCCCCTTCCCCTGTACCGCAGCCCAGTGGCAGTGCAGACCCTCGCCCCACATGGGCACAGGGGTGTGTCTGGCCGCTCCTGCCAGTGGGACAGCACAGGTCTGGCCACAGGGAGGGACCGTGCCCGCTATGGAGCTGTGTCCATCTGTGATGCTCCCTCCCCTCTCCGCCCCAGGTCCCCGGGAAGATGGATGAGAACGATTTCGTAGCGGTGACCAGCACCAACGCTGCCAAGATCTTCAACTGCTACCCCAGGAAGGGGCGCGTGGCTGTGGGCGCCGACGCAGACCTGGTGGTGTGGAACCCCAAGGCTACGAAAATCATCTCAGCAAAAACCCACAATTTGGTAAAATATTTTAAAAATCATTTTCTGGAGCTGGTTTTAGAGTCAGAAGAGATCTGGAAAGCAATGCATGTCCTTATCAAGATCAAATCATTCAGCCGGGGAGGAGTTCTCTGTGTAGGTTAAGTGACCTTGCATTTGCTTTTAAAAATACAAGGAAAATACCCTTTTGTTGCTGTAAAGGGTGGGATTGGTACTGAGTGACCACCCCAAAACAGTCAGCATCTGGTATGGAAATCTTAAGGTCAATGTATTTGCTGTGGACTAGAAAAATGTAAGTGCTGCACTTAAGTATTGAACTACTGCTAAACTGTAATGTGTATTAGTTATAGTTTAATTTGTATTAAACTATTTCTATAATTTAATATATAATGGTATTAATATAGTATATAATTTAAATATTCTATAAAGAGTATATAAATAATATAATAATATAAATACAATTTAATAAGTATAAAATTATTGCTGTCGTTTAATATGATGGGGTTTAGGGTTTATTTTCTCCACTCCAGTTTGCTTCCCACTGGAATCTTGTTATTTGAAATATGAGGGGTTAGTTAGTTCTGACATATGGTGCATGAGGAGCAATGTACAAAAATGGGGGGCATTGTTGGCCTTCTTTTAAACCCTACAGGCTCTGAATAACAGGGTTTGCTTTTTCCAGAACGTGGAGTACAATATATTTGAAGGCACCGAGTGCCACGGGGTCCCAACCATGGTCATAAGTCAGGGAAGAGTTGTCCTTGAAGATGGAAATCTGTGTGTCACCCAGGGCTCAGGTCGCTTCATTCCTAGGAAGACGTTCCCTGACTTTGTTTATAAAAGGATAAAGGCAAGAAACAGGGTAAGGAGAGTTTTATTTGCCATAATCCTGTGTTTTGATCACAATGTCTCTGCTTTAGTGAATTGGGGCTGCTGGGATGGCAAACCTGCAACAGCAGCAGGAATATTATTAATGCTATTTCTTTCTGTGTGTTGTCATGGAACTGCCTGGCACCTCAATCAAGAATTCTTAGTATTAGAGCTAATAATGACAGTTTTATTAGCCCATTATAATGTTACAAAGCAAAAATATGACTTTTAGCAAAAGGTTTTTTTTGTTTGTATTGAAGTAGAGGGAGGAATTCCTCTCCTAGCTGTGCTGGAGAAGTTTCTGTTGCTGTATTCCCAGTGCCTGCTCTGCAGCCCTTGGAGGGTGAGGGGTGGATGTCCCATAGGTACTGGAAATACAGCAAGATAAATCCTCCTGTGTGCTGGCATAGCTTTTTAAAGAGACACAAAGACATGCAAATATGTAAAGAGCTTCTTAACAGCTCTGTCCTCCTTCCCTTTTCCCTGTGCTATTGCAGACACTGTAACTCTGCATCCTACACAAAGGCACAGCAGGAATCAGTAACCCAAGTTAACTGCAGAGGCAGGAGCCACGACTCTGGTGTGCCTCAGGGTGCCTGGGGTGCCTGGAGGGCAGGATGAGGATGTGCCAGCTCCCTGCAGGGGGGGATGGAACCCAGAGAAGCTGTAGATGCCCCATCCCTGGTGGTGTCCAAGGCCAGGTTGAAAGTCCTTTTAAGACCATCGATTCCAACCATTCCCAGCACTGCCAAGGCCACCACTGCCCCACGTCCCAAAGTGCCACATCCACAGGGCTTTGAGATCCCTCCAGGGATGGGGACTCACCCCTGCCCTGGGCAGCTGTGCCAGGCCTGGGCAGCCCTTTCTATGAAGAAATGTTCCCCGTATCCAGCCCGAATCTCCCCTGGCCCAGCTGGAGGCCATTCCCCCTCGCCCTGTCTCCCGTCCCGCACACTGACCCTCTGCTCCCCGCAGCTGGCCGAGGTGCACGGCGTGCCCCGGGGGATGTACGACGGGCCGGTCCATGAGGTGCCAGCGAGCGTCAAGGCCGTGGCGCCCAGCGCGGCACCGCGAATCGCGCCCGGCGCCGGCAAAGCCGCGGCCCCGCCCGTGCGCAACCTGCACCAGTCGGGCTTCAGCCTGTCCGGTACGTGGGCCCACAACGGGGGCGGGTAGGGGCGGGATGAGTGTCCGGGCAAGGCTGAGCAGCAGAAACTTCGTTTTTGCTCAGTAATAAAGCACTTTGTCCTGTGGCCGCAGCCAAAGGACCAAGCGCAGCACAGAAAGCTCTAGAATGTTCTACAGTGTTTCTGTCAGTGCACAAAGCCTGTCGGGGGCTCTGTTTCCAGGAGCCAGAGCAGGCAGTGATTCAGCAGCATTCATTCTGCAGAAACCTGCCCAGCAGCTGTCAGGAGCTTGGAAAGCCAATGCTGTGCCCTAAAATGACTTCCATAATGGCTTTTTAGCTGGTTGGATCAGATGGGTCCCATATTGTTTGATAAATGTCACAAGGCCCCACATTTTATTACACACAAAATTTATTTATAGGAAAGCCATTTATAACATTTTCCAGAAAGAAGCAATGAAAAATGAAGAAGTTCATGCAAATACAGCCATTCCAAACTGGGCTATGCTAGTAGAGTGTCCAAAATGACATAATGAAATTATTAGTATTTCCCCCTGAGGAATTCTTTTATGGTTGGAGCATTTAAAGCAGTGGGACTGCCCCGCTCTCTGCTCTCCCCCAGGATCACAGGCAGATGACCACATTGCCCGGCGCACGGCGCAGAAGATCATGGCCCCGCCGGGCGGGAGGTCCAACATCACCTCACTGTCCTGACGCTGTCCTGAGCTGTCCCTGCCGGGAAGGGGCCAGCGGGCCGCTCTCCGCGCAGGAGGACAAGCGAGCGAGCGCTTGTCAGCTGCGCCAGCCCTTCCCTCATAGGTAGAAAGTAGAGTGATCCCTGAGGTAGCGCTCCCAGCTTGGATTCTCTGTCAGTGTTCCTCCGCTAGCTGCTTGGAAAGCCCTTCCCTGTGCATGCGGCACCGCGACGTACCCAGGGCTGCGGGGTCAGCCGGGCCGGCTGGGGGCCGGGGCGGGAATGAAGGCACATCCGGGCTGGATCACGCTCTTTTCCAGCAGCACCCACTGCCCGCTCACATCAAAGGACTTCCAGCCCGTGAGCACTTCCATGGTTTCCAGTCAGTGGCCTCTGCCCTGGCCGTGCTCCCGGAGCCACCGTCACCGCGTCTGTCCCTCGGTGGTCACAGCTCAGGGGTGGGTGCAGCCCCGTGTCCCGGGGCAGAGTGGTGCTGGTTCTCCAGGACCTGGCCATGCCCTGGGCCAGTGTCAGCCTTGTTTTTTAAAGATTATTTATACAGTTTTTCAAGAACTGAGTGTGAGTCCAATACCCAATACCAGGGCTCGTTTGGAGGCCAGGTGCGTGCGACACACTTTTTTATAGAGATTATTATAGCCCAGTTATTATATTTAAAGGTGTGTACATAGAGTGAACCTCTGGCCATAGAGCCATGCATGTACCTCCAGGAATGGCTTTCCATTCCTGTCTACTCCTTGCTTGGAATAAAGTTGGTTGGAAACCACGAAATGGTGGAAGTGGTTGATCCACCCGAGTCCATTTTGTTGTTTTCTTGAGTTTTTCTGGGTGAGGCTTGTACAATCCCATCCTGACTTGCAGGTTACTGTGCTCCCCTTGGAGCGGTGGGAGCCTCATCATCCATGGTGTGGGCAGAATCCCACCCTTCTTCTCAGCCGTGCCTGCCCCCGGAGCCCCTTGGTTTGCAGATAAACCCACAACCCCAGGGGTGGGGGCTGGTTTCCCTCTAGGCCCACGCTGGTCCCAGGGCTGGTGAGATGTTGTGATGCGTCTGTGAGACACCGAATTTCCCTTGGGCACTGCTGGACTTCAGTCTCCAGCTCTGAGCCAGGCATGAGAAAGGGAACAGGATGTAGCGGCACAAGCAGGGATCTGATTTGTGAGTGGGAGCTGGAACAACACATATGGCAGCTCCAGATACACAAATCCATGAATTAGGAATGAACCCACAAATGTAAACCAGGGAGGGATTTAATTTTTTGTTGAATTTTTTTTTTTGATTATCTGATATGACCTACATTTCACAGCTTAATGCTGCAGTAATTTCTGCATCAAGCATATGGGAATGCATTTGTTTGGATGTTTTATATTTAATTTTAACTTAATTTCATTTGTTGATTTTCTGATTTTCCCTGCAATTTCATCAAAGCAATTAACATCTAGTGGAAGGTGTCCCTGCCATGGCAGGGGGTGCAATGAGATAAGGTTCTTTCCAACCCAAACTATTTATGATTCTATGATCTCTTTTCTTTCTGAATAGAGGTTAAATTACAGCAGGAGGACCTCCATAAGGAATGGGAGAGATAGAAGTCACAGTCTGATGGCAGTGACCTCCCCATCACCCCAACATCCATGGGGTGACAGGGACACCCCAACACCCTCAGCTTGTAAACACTTAGCAAAGGAAGTTCTGAGGTCTCTGTGCTATAAATGTCCCTTTTCCCACAGCTGGCCTGGTTTGTACCAGGCCCCTGGGCTGGTGAAGACCCAGAGAGACACTGTTCCCTCTCGCCCATCACTCGGTTTAGGTCCCTGCACCCTCTGTGCCAACCTAAGGCTCAAACCCTGCCAGCCCTTCCCTTATGGAGGGAGAGTTTGCATTTATTCCCTTTGTCAGGGAGCTGTTGGAGCCAGCACAGCTGCCCCAGCCTTCTCCTAATGCAGGGATCAGAGCCAGCAGCATCTCTGCAGCTCTCCCAGTGCCAGGAGAGGCTGAGCTGAGTCCCACAGCTGCCTGCTAATGGAGCCAGAGCCTCCGGGAAAAAACCCCCATGGAACCCACGCGGTGTCTGGCCCTAATTCCTTTGGACAGCTTTCCTGCAGGCTCTGGGTCAGGGACACTGAGGAGACGCTCCATGCCCTTCCCAGCACATCCCCAGCTCTGCAGCACCATGGCTGCAATGGAGGAGCCCCAAGTCCCCACACTTGTGCCTGGAGTGGGGATGGACCCCTCGATTCCCGCAGAACAGCAGTGCTCCTAAGGGAGCAAATGAGCTGGCAGACTGGCACTGAACTATCCCTGTGCTTATCCCTGCTTTCCACGCTCACTGCATCTTTATTTTTATTTTGCATTGGCTTCCCACTGCCATGCAAAATAAAAAAGAGTGCAGGGTTAGATGGGAGATTGGGCAGGAATTGTTCCCTGTGAGGGTGGGCAGGACCTGGCACAGGGTGCCCAGAGCAGCTGGGGCTGCCCCTGGATCCCTGGCAGTGCCCAAGGCCAGGCTGGACATTGGGGCTGGGAGCAGCCTGGGACAGTGGGAGGTGTCCCTGCCCATGGTAGGGAGGAACAAGCTTTAATGTCCCTTCTCAAGCACACCATTCTGCAATTCTGTGGTTCTGTGATTTCCCTCACATCCAGCACTTTGATCAGCAGCAGGATCAATCCCAGCAGGTAAGAAAGACAAGGCTGGTTGATGAGCCCGGGAGGGTCGTTCCCTGTTTGTCCCCAGCAGATTCCAGTTCCCGAGGTTTAGGCACAGTGATAAGGGCACGGGCAGGCAGGCACTGAGCACTCCCGGCTGCTGCGGGCCTTTCCATCCCTCAGCTTTTCCTCCCCTGTATTTCAGGGCTGTGTGTGGGAAACTGCCCGCACTCTGTGACCTTCACCTTTTCCCCCCGTAGTGAACAACCCAGCTGGGGGTGCCCTCGGTGCTTCGGGGACAGCCGGGAACGCCGCCCCAGAGGCACGGCAGCGCTGGCGCCGCGCGGTGCAGACGGGACGAGCCCGGGCTCACACATCTCACACATCTCGCACATCGATTCGCCTCGTGCCTTCACGGCTCCTTTGAAGTGAGGAGCAGCTTTTGTAGTGAGAGAAATCATTCCTGCACTGAGGGGGGATCAAAGAGAAAAAGCAGAGATCTCCTGACACTTCCAGGGGCTGCTTTTATTGAGGTTAAGATGCAACATCCAGGGCTGTGTGAGGGAATACCAAATCCCTGTGAGCCGTGGCTGTTGTGCCCTGCCTGCCACAGCGGGGTCCTGCCGCCCTCCCCTCCCAGCTCTGCCTCACCCTGGCGCTCCCAACCCGGCCGCCAGCCCCGATGGCAGCGGGGCCCGGCGTGGGCAGAGCTGTCCCAGGCCACTGGCCATGCCTGGGGCTCTGGTCCCCACCGCGATCCCCGCCCGCTGTGCGCACATACAGCGTCCCTGCGGAATGACCAGCAGCGGCTGGCGGACACGGCACCGCCCGGAGCCGCGCAGCGGACACGGCACCGCCCGGAGCCGCGCAGCGGGACACGGCACCGCCCGGAGCCGCGCAGCGGACACGGCACCGCCCGGAGCCGCGCAGCGGACACGGAGCCGCCCGGAGCCGCGCAGCGGACACGGAGCCGCCCGGAGCCAGCGGCTCTCCTTCAGCACCCGAGGCACTCCACGGCAGCGGCCCGCAGCTCTCGTCCCGCACGGCTCGGCCGTACCTGGCAGCGTCCCACCAGCCTCGATTCCGGCTGGGTTCCAGAATTCCAGCGTTTGGATGCTTCCGTGGTGTCATGCATCTACAGCTCAATACCCTGGAAATGACACCAAATCCTTGGCAATGTTAAAAATACACATTTATTACTCCACATGTGCAATGGCTTCCGGCAGTATCTGCAAAAACACAACCTTGTCATAACTTAAATAGTCTGTGACGTGGTAAAATTGTCATGCAAGAAAATTACAGGAATGTATTAACATAAAATACAAAGATATATTTACATATATCTGCACTGAAATAATTTTAAAAAATACCCTCCCAAGGCAGCAGGATTTCAGCACTGTCCAGGGTCAAGTCCATGTTACTGGCATTTTTGCTATTATTTTATTACTCTTAGACTCTTTTTGGCAAGCTCTGGAGTATTAGAGAATTGGCAACAGAAGAAACATCAGGACCTGACGTGGCATTTGTCTTCTGCACAAAATTCCCAGTGAAGGCTGTGGAATTCAATGCAAACGCTTAAAAATATGCAACTTTGCAAAACTTAGTAACACAACAGAGATAAGAAAACAATCTCATGGCAAGTGATTAAAGGAGAATAATTTATAGGTGCTGTAGACTTTTCACAGCAGATAATGGCACACACTGTATAAATCTGTCATACAAAAAAATACAGGTATTTAAATATTTATGTACAGAAAATTCCTATGTTCTGGCTGTAGTGGAGGTGTAACCCAGAGCTGCTAGTGACACCTTCCCAGCTGGGATTTGGGACCGGGGCTCTGCCACAACTTCACTGTGAGGTTTGCTCAGCAGCAGTAGCCAGGGCTCAGCCGAAATGATGGCACCAACATGGGCACCACAACCCTGCCACGCCCCCACACCTTTCTCCCCATCCCCACCCAGCCTGTGCCATCGGTCAGGGACAGGGAACACCCACGGGAGTGGCACAGGGAGGAGAGAGGATCAAACGCCCAGGACTCCATTGTGGATGGGGTGAGCCAGACATGGGACACCCTGGCAGGAGCCACAGAGATGTGCAGGGCCAACAGGAGCCAGTCCGGCTCGGTGGGCACAGGCTCATTGCAGGGACACAGCGATGGGGACACAAGAGGGGCCCAGAGTGGGGCGCAGGGGGGACAGGAGCACTGAAACCCAGCACAGGGCTTCTGACAATGAAAACAACACTGAGCTCTCATTTGTCCCTTTTCCAGTTGCTCTTTTCTTGCCACTTCTTCTCCAGGGACTGAGTGCAAACGGGTGTCAGTGAAAGCCTGTCTCCGACAGGCTCTGGAGAGGTTAAGCCCAAATATTATTTAAGATCAAAACCAAGCGCTTCAGTGATGTGTTCACAGTGTCTCTCCCACTCAGCACAATGAGCCCAGAGCTCTGTGTCCTGGTGCTGTTCTCGGGGATTCAGGTTCAGCAATGTCCCCAGCACAGCCCTGGAGATGCAGTGCTGGAGTCCAGAGCTGCTTTCCCAGGTAGCCAGGATCTGCCCAGAGTGCTTCTCCTGGGAAGGAGCCATTCCCAGGCATCCCCCCAGAAGCTCTCCTGGTTTCTGCTGGGTGCCGCTGAGCTGTTTTGCACAATGCACTGAAGAAGAGGGGTGCTGCAAGGGGAACAGATGACGGAGAGGGTTTGGGCTGAGAAAACTCAGTTTCAGAAGTGAGTCAGCTCCTTCCCACACACACCAACCCCCACTTCAGGGCCCACTTGTCTCCTGTCCTAAGGAAAGCGACGAAAACATCAATTACACACGTCCTGTAACTGCCAACACCTCTCCTGGCCTGAGAGCTTCTGGCTGAATAGGATCTATCTTCATCACTCATCTATGGGATCGTTTGGTCAAAAAAATCAGTGATGCTCATTCTCATTCCAATAGTCCAAAATTTTACTGTTATTTACAGGAAATTGCTAAATAGTGCAATGGAATTCACTGTAAAACCCTACCCACACCAGTGGAGTAAATCACCTGTAATCCATAACTAAATGCATGGTTTGATCCTCACCTGCTGCGCCAGGATAGAGCTGTTGTTCCAGCTGAGAGATGTGGGATGGAGACACGAGGTGAGCGCAGAGCCCCGGGCAGAGGACAGGCTGCCCGTGTGGAGAGCAGGGGCTGCTCAGCACAGCAAAGGGGCCAGAGCACGTGGCTCACCTGCACACAAAGGCGAGCTCTGACAGGTGAGAGAAGGTAATTAGGCCTCGCTGGTGCCCAGTAAAGAGACTGGAACTCACTGGAGGCAGAGAGGGCAGGTTCCCCCAGCACAGCCTGGGATCAGAGCCAGCGTAGGTGCCCTCCTGTAGCTGGGAGAAGGAGCAGGAGGACACGCTGATTTCGGCCCTCGCTCACTGAATGGCCACAGCCCCTGAGGCGTCATTAACGCAGCTCCAAACGAGGCACGGGGTGTGCAGGACCCATGGCTGACACCAGGGACCCCCGGTGGGACCCCGGGCCTGACAGCATCTACTGGCTCTGCCCAGAAAATAACCATGCAACTGGACTCAGAGCTTTGGCTCCCCTCCTCCTGCACACCCTTAAAGACTTCCATGAAAACGTCTCGGCACAATTTCAGCCACACACTAACTCCCACATAAAACTGTGAGAGACACGCACTGTGTCCTAGTTTGTGTAAGATCACTTCGCACCATTCCACCTTTCTGTTTTTTTCATGGAAACAAAAACCACAACAAAACTGGTCCTGACAGAATCTGGCCTGTTAAAAACATCTCCCATCCATTTTTGCATTAGGAATATCCAGTACGGATGCAAACGCTGCAGCCTCCCAGTGTCTGGCAGCAAACAGCTGCCGATGGTTTGACGGTGACTGCGGTCCCACCGCACACCTGAGGCACCAGAGCAGTCGTGTGGCACCGCAGGGCTCGGGTTTAGCCACAGTAACCAAAAACCACTCTGCAGCAGGTTAAACAACTGATATAGTGAAGGCCCCTGCAACAAGAAAGGCAACATCCACAGCTGCAGCAAGGGAAGATTTCCCATCTTATTAAGAAGTTAAGACAGGTATTGGCAAATTATATACAGTACTTGTACTTTACACTGAAAATAAAGTAAATCAAAGGGTGAAATTTGATATTCCTGTCTTTCGTAACCAAGCAGCCTTGCAAGGCCACCCCATCTGCCTCCAACAGAATCTCAGCCCATGATAAACTGTGTCCTCTGAACCTGGCCACGTGGAGCCAGACCCTCCGATCCATCCCACGGCTCCTCACTGCCTGCAGCAGCCACATCAAGGAAGAAAATATTTTAAATGCATTCTGCATCTCAAATACACATTTCCCAGCCCCTGAAGAATCCATGGAGTACACAAAACCCATTTATTTGCCTTGAATCGGGAAAGGAACTGACAGGTGACGCAAGGACATGGAGGTGCCTGGGACACCCTTGAGCTGCAGGACCCAAACAGCTGGAGGCTGCCAGGAGCTGGTGCCAGAGAGGCCCCGGGGCTGCTCTGGTTTACGCAGGGACTGCCCATCCCCAGAGCAGCAGCTGTGAACAGGGAATGCCGAAGTCAAACTCACACCACCTCTCTGGCCTTCCTCCCTGCTCCTTGTCTCTCCCCGTGGGACCCGAGGACATGGCTTCTTTCCCTGTCCTCTCACTGCATTATGAACGTGTAGATCAGCAACTTGACATTAAAACAGAAGGACTACGTAAGTTGACCTCCTCCCTTGACAAGTTGCACAGGCCGTATCTTCCCCCGACAGGCAGCCCTGGTGCCGGGCTGGCGGCCCACGGCCCGGGAGGGCAGTCCTGTGGGAACTCAGGTGTGCTCCAGCTCTGCAAGGGGAGCTGCCGGCGCTGTCCGGCGGCAGCGGGGCGGGCTCGGGTGCTCAGCGCACCTGAGGGCAGGTGAGGGCGCGGGCGGCCTGGCCCGGCGGCCCCAGCCTAGCTGCTGCCCGAGGAGCACACGGAGCTGCACATGTGCAGAGGCTCGGCCTCGGCCTCGGCCTCCGCTTCGTCCGTGGTCTCGGAGGCGGACACGGACTCGCTCGGCTGCTCTTGGCTCTTCTTCAGCCTGTGGGAGCAGAGGAATCAGAAGTCGCACAGCCACCCCCCGAACGAACACCCCCAGGAGTGGGCAGGGTGGGCTGCAGCCCTGGTGCCTCCTCACCGCTCGAGAGGTGCCTACGGCAGAGCCACGGAGCGTGAGGAGTCTCGCAGAGCACACAAACAGGTCGTGACAGAGCCCAGCGCATCAGCAACCACACTGAACTGCTCTGAAACGCCCCAAAACAGACTGCAAGGCTTCAGCCACCCAGACCTCGGCCATGAGTACCCACACCACAGCCAGGCTCCTGCCACCCCTCCTCCTCCATGGAGCCTGCCTCACGCTCGGCTTATGGAACAAACAGCGCCAGACTGGGGAAGTAGTGGCTTTAACCCAGTGCTTCCCCTGCCTGCTTATTCCCACCGGGGACTTTAACACATAGAATAGATTCATAGGATCATCATCTGCAATCACTGGGTCCAACCTTCCTCACCTTCATTTCCCAAAACATCATCTGCTAAAAGCAGGATGGGTGAGGAGGTGCCATGGGGGAACTGAAGCAGTGTCACACACACATGTTCAATCCCAGAAGTCTCTCTACGACATATTTTATTTAATGGCAGTTAATAATCCCCGATCTGGTCTCCCTTTGTGGCCAGAACCATTTTTCATACACAGCCAGCACCTGAGCTCCTCTGCTGACACCAGTCACCTGGGGCTAAGCCGGCAGCAAGGTGCTCCTGGCTGTCAGACATTGGCACTGATTCCTATGGGAAGCCAGAAGAAGGAGTATTTTTCCCTAAAAAAAGCACCCTACACACTCACTTCTCTCTGTTGAAGATGACAAAGTCCTGCTGGATAGCTTCAAGGCATTCCTGGAGATAGTCATTTTCCTATTGAAGAAAAACAAAACATGCATAAGCAGCCCCGTTTGCATCTCACTGCTGCCTGCAGCCCCCAGCACTCCCAGCTGTGCGCAGGAGCCTCCAGATGTGTGAGGGAGCCCCCACCCCCTGAACCTCAGCCCAACAGCTGGAGGCAGCAGGGCTGGCTGCCTGTGGCTTTCACCAGGGGCTTGTGCCATCCGCGGCAGCAGTTTTCCATAAAACACAGATCACACTGTTCCTGACATAAACATAACGCATTTATCCATGTATCCTGTATTTTGGGAGTGCTGTCAGCCAAAAGGAAGCACAGCCAGCGTGGGGAGAGCCCAGCACACAGCCCACGTGTGGAAGCCCCTGCAAAGGCACACAGGGAGCTGCTGCCTCGTGCCCAGGCTGGGCAGAGGCTGAACACAGCAGGCTGCCCAGACCTCTGCTGCTCATTTCCCTTTCCAAAGCACCCACTACTGTGAAAGTCTGGTCAAATTTCCATAAAAGGAATACTTGGTTGTTGAAAACACTCCAATGGGCAAATGTTTTCATCAAAATAAACCTGTGGCTCCTGCAGTGTGGCAGTAACAGCTGCAATACCCGCCCAAATCCAGCCTTTTCTCAGCTGGATGTTGCCCCAGGGAGCACATACAGACTGGGAGCTGTCCTTGCTGTTATCCCTTGACTTGTTCTTTGCGAGCCTCTTCTTCTTCTTGTGCAGGGGCCTTGACTCCAGAATCATCTCCTCCAGCTCGAAGGTGGGGTCGCAGTGCAGGCGGCCCTTCTGCCAGGACACACGACACGACTCAGGTCAGGCACAGCAGAGACTCAGAAACCGCTTCCCCCTCAGAAAACCTCTGCTCCCACAGTGGTTCCTCCAATCTGAGGAGCAGCCCCTGCCTGGGATGGGGACACGGATCACTGCCACTCACGTTGGGGACGAAGCCCGGCTCCACGCGCTTCTCGCACACATCGCTCCAGACCACGCCCGACAGGTGCGCCGAGGCCTGGATGTGGGCCAGGCAGGAGAAGCGATGCTCAGGATTCACTGTCAGCAGCTGGGGAGGGAAAAACACTGGTGATAAAGCACTGGAGAGAAGAGCATTCCCACAAGAGGAGGAAGACAAGGCACCCAGCAGCAGCATGCCTGGGCCAGCTCCAGTGGTTCAGCCACGTCAAGGAGCCTTTCTGCTGTGGGAAACAGATAACTGACTACAGGAAAAATACCTAACACAATGTTCTGGAGGTTGTGAAACCAGGTACCACTGGCTCCTGGATCAGCATGGGTTTGCTCCTTCCATGCCCAACCCTTCCCCACAGCACCTAGCACTGCCACCCCGCATGCTCCTCCCCCTGCCAGGGAGGCATGGATCCCTGCAGAGGCTCATCCTTTCAGTCCAACCTCTGTGACACCAGGGACACCGCTCCATTCATCACACACACGGATTACTGAGCACAGAGAATAAAGTTCTCAATGCTCGCTTGTTCTGCGAGACAGCAGTCTGAGGGCAGAGCTGGTTTTCAAAGCATTCAGCACCTGTGTCCCACTGCTGGAGGGATGTCTAATGTGAGGGTACAAACAACGTGGAGGTGCATTAACACAGGGTGTGGGCAAGGCTTCCAGAAAATTCCATGCCTGTCTCTCCCATGAAAACCTTCCCCGAAGTTCAATTGATGAGACCTTTGCAGAGCATACTCAGAGCCCCACACGTGTCCCAGCTCTCCTGAGAGTGGGATGCTCAAGGCAGCTGAGCTGTGTCCACTCTGGCCCCTCTCCAGGAGCCCCACCTTCACTCTGGACCAGTTCTTGCCATTTTCCCAGAACACAGGATTTGAGTCCTGACCCCTCAGTATGGGCATCTGCAGCTGAGCGTGTCTGGTCTCCCGACTGATGGGCACCTACAGTGGGACCTCCACAAAGTGCCCATGGAGGATGGTTTCCCTTAAACTGTGGCACAGTCCTACACACACTGGTCCTAGGTGGCCACAACCTATTTCCAGAAAATAAGGTCAGCGCTGGGTCTTTTTCCAATGCCAAAGGTGACGATGCACGGAGCAGGTGATGCTGGCTGCACTTGCAGCTCCCGAGCACAGGGCTGCTGTAAAGGGCACGTGGGCAGGACACCGGGCCGGGGTACCCCAGCGCTTTGGGGGGACGTGGGGGTCCCTTCCCGGCTGAGGGGGCTGCTGGCACCTTCCAGGGAGAGGCTGGATTCCCTGGAAGCCCGGCTGCCCGGCAGATGGCAGCGCAAACCTGCCGAATGCGCCGGCACAGCCTCTGCCAGCCACGCTGCTCCTCACTAAACGGAATCTAATTATGCAAGTTACCCACCCAACATTAACTCCTATCACAGGCACTTATTTGCTGCCAGCACCGCGTGTATCTTTCCTACAGCAAACTCACCAGCTACTCTTCTGAGTCCTCAAGCAAGCCAGAGCTAAACCAGCTGATGATACATGCTGATAACTTCCCAGCTAGTCCTGTCCACACAGTAGCTACCATCCAACCCCAGCCCGGCCCAGGAGGACCATTCACCTTCCGCAGCAGCGCGACCATTTCCTTGGACCAGGCCGAGGAGTACTGGACGCTGACGGTGCTGAAGAGCTGCACCAGGGACTCCACGGGGTTGTTGGAGTGGATGTCGTACGGCCTCTGGGGACAAGAGCACAAAGGTGAGGAGTACCCCCTCCCTCTGGGTCAGCCAGAGCACACGATCCGAGGGCCAGGACGGCCGGAGCCCTACCCAGCCCCGCAGCAGCTCGTACGCCATGATTCCCAGAGACCACCAGTCCACCTCGAAGGAATAGCCCGTCCCGCCGCTCAGGAAGGAATGGAAAATCTCCGGGGCTGAGCAGAAAGGGATAACATGCAACAGGTTATTTCTTGTTCTCTATTCCAGTATTCCATGTCAGTCAGTGCACAACGCTTATGGAGATTTTTGTGCGCGACTGCCCAAGGGGAGGCTGCGTCAGGCAGGGGAGCAGCAGCGGCAGCAGCCCTGTGCCTGCCCTCTCTGGGAACTGGGATGTCAGCCACCTGCAGGGACAGCCCTCCCAACACAGGACAGCAGAACCATGGGGACCCCAGGAGACAGCAAGGCCAAGGCTGGAGCCAGAGAGGGAGAACAGAGAGGGATGGGGAGTGCAGGATGGGATGGGGAGGGCAGGAGGAGGAGGCTGGACAGGATGAGGAGGACAGGGTGGGATGGAGAGGACTGGGCAGGATGTAACGCAGAGGGCAGGACAGGACGGGACAGGATGGGATGGCGTGACATGCCAACCACACTGCCTTCACACCGGGAGCTTCTTCCCCTTCTCAAACAATCAGGCTCTGCTGAACAACTTGGACACAAGCGTCAATGTCCTAAATTAACTCAGGGCCCCTGCCCCAGCCAGGGCCCATCAGGCAGCTTGTGCTGAGCACTCCCAAAACGTGGCACAGGCACGAGAGCAGCAATTGTTTCTTACCCATGTATGGCTTTGTCCCAGCCAATGCAGTCGCTCTTTCACCGTCCCTAATGATTGTTGCAATATTAAAATCTGTTAAATGGGCATGACCTTAAATAAAGACACATTTTAAGAAGGAATTAATGGCAGTGCAGTGGCAATGCAGAGTCAGAACACATTTGTTTCATAATCTTCTGCCCTTGGACAGGGTAGCACAGACACAGGCAGGTCAGGGTCAGATCCCATGGAATGGCCATAAGAGATCCCAAAGCTTTCCCAGGATTTGGGCTGGCCAGGTGATTAAAGGGTAGGGAGCTTTGGGTCTTGATTTTAAATCACACTTGGAGCTAACCAGTAACCCCCAGCAGCCTCAGCACTGGCCAAATTGCTCTGGCCAGAAGTTACAGGGATGAAAAACAGGGAAACACTATCAAAGAACCACAGAAAGTTTGGGTTGGAAGAGACTTAAAGATCATCTCGTTCCAAGCTCCTGCCATGAAGCTTCCACTAGACCAGGGTGTTCCAAGCCATTAAACTGCAATGACTCCAAATTCCCAGGGCTGCCACTCCATGCTGACCACAGCACACCAGACAGGCCAGTTGAGTGATCCTCCCCAGCATTACAAAGCACAGGGATGTTCAGCCAAACATGATCCAGTGAAAGGAGAGCAGCTTTTCCCACATTTTCCCCAGGTAAAAAGATGCCCAGTACACAGGACTGTAAAGAATCTGTCCCTGGAATGAACGAGGGAGCAAACAGAGAGGAGCAGAGTGATCCTACCTTGTTCATCGAGGAGGATGTTGTCTGGTTTTACATCTCTGGGAAAAGAGGGAAGATTATAGCAGATGGAATCTCAGTCAGATCAGGGATGAGACTTAATGACAAAAATCCTGAAACTGTTTATTCATCAAAAATTAGGAACAAATATACAAATAACAAAAATACTCTAACATGAGGCAAGTCCCTTTATGATGGACTAGAAATATGCTTTTCCTGGACAACTTGGTGAAAAACTGGAAGCATTAGACTTGTTCAGGCCTCATTCCCAAGGAAAATGAATAACGCAATATTGGAGATACTTGTGGGAAGCCCTGGATGACTTTGACACCTGCCCTGGAAGGTTCAGCCCCCCAGTGAAACATCAGACTCCCTCTGAGTGGTGGGGGGCAGGACCAGCAGCCAGAGGGTGGCCAGGACCAGCACAGACAACATAACCAACCCCAAACCCAGCAGAGGCAGGTCCCACCAGGTGCCATCTGCGACTTACCTGTGGATGATGTGCTGGCTCCGCAGGTAGTCAAGAGCCAGCGCCATCTCACAGATGTACAGTTTGACTGTTTCCTCCGTGAACTGAACGTTTTGCTGCAGGTGGTAGCGCAGGTCACCTCCCAGGAGCAGGTCCACCACCATGAACATGTCCTCCTCATCCTGGAAGGAATACCTGCAGGACCAGTGCCCGGGGAGCAGCTGAGCCTCGCGGGGCTCACAAACCCAGCCAGGCTTCTCCCCTCCCCTAATTACACAGCTCCTGTGAGAACTGCAAATGGTCCCACTATGGGCACAGAATCCCAGAATCGTTTGCATTGGAAAAGCTCTCTCAGACCATCGAGTCCAACCATTCCCAGCAGTGCCAAGGCCACCACTGACCCACGTCCCCAGCTGCCACAACCACAGGGCTTTTAAATTCCTCCAGGGATGGGGACTCCACCCCTGCCCTGGGCAGCTCTGCCAGGGCTGGACAGCCCTTTTTGGATAGAAAATTTCCCCAGTATCCACCCTGAGCCTGCCCTGGCCCAGCCTGAGGCCGTTCCCTCTCCTCCTGGCCCTGTTCCCTGCCAGCAGAGCCCGACCCCCCCGGCTGCCCCCTCCTGTCAGGGACTTGTGCAGAGCCACAAGGTCCCCCCTGAGCCTCCTTTGCTCCAGCCTGAGCCCCTTTCCAGCTCCCTCAGCCGCTCCTGGGGCTCCAGCCCCTTCCCAGCTCCGTTCCCTTCCCTGGACATGCTCCAGCCCCTCCAGGTGCTTGCAGTGATGGGCCCAAAACTGAATATGCAGCTTTGCTGCTTGCACCTTCACAATCAAGCAAGTCCAGCTCAAGATGCTGGCTTGTTTTTTAAATGAATTCCTACACTAAGCAATGCTTCCCTGGAAGAGATGAGTATCCCAGGGAATGTCCCCCTGCTCACCCTGTCACTGTCCCTGAGCAGCAGTGCCGTGTCAGCCCACCAGCACAGAGCTCAGGCTCTGTCAGCCGCACACTTCAGAGAAACTTCACATTTTCAATTGCAAACAATCTCATAAACCTGCTTAAAATATCTCAGCCTATCCTGAAGATGAATTGGAGAACACAACTGCTAATTTAACCAGATAAACCAGAAAAAGAGATTTATATTTACTGTGGAGTAAACCGCCTCTCTAAATCTGCCGTGGGTCCCATGGGAGACTGACAGCAGTGGGGATACACCAAAACAACGCTCATTGTTATATTTGGTGACTGCAGAAGGAAAGAGTATGTGGGATTGTATAATACTTATGAATCACTCACTTCTGCTCCCATCTTAAATGTAGGTTTATTCTAAAACTATGAGCTGAAAGGGCTTGCTATGAGAACAAGTTCTATCCAGAATTTCATTACTTGTTGGGCAAAACATTTGCAATTGCTAAAAACCTGAAAAATATCAATATTAACTCAATTGGCTATTCTGGAGCAATTAATCAACAAAACAAATGTGACACATCTCCCACTTCCATCACTTCGGGTATAAAACTTTCTCAGTTTTTACAAGTTCAATGTGATTTGAGGAGTGTTTTTTAAAATTAGACCCTAAAATGTTGCTCAGTAATGAGGATATTTCTGCCAGTGCACACACAGTGAAGTCATTATTGAGCAACTTGAAATGTCACTATTTGTAGTGATCTGTTGCTGAAAAAGTTATGAGAGGCCTTCGAATTATCAGGTGTGTGGCCCTGCAAGCACTGGAGGCACAGAGGAGGGAGCTGCTTACCAGAGATTCACCAGGAACACGTGCTCGATCTCCTGCAGGATCTCCAGCTCCCTGAACACGTTGCGCACCTCGTCCCTTTCGATGCACTGCTGCTTGTTCATGTACTTCATGGCGTACATCTTCTCCGTGTCTCTCTTCTGCACAATGCACACCTGCGGCGGGAAGGAGAAAAGAGAGTCAGGAACACGTTGCACATCTTCGTTTGCTGCTTTAGGGGCTGAGACTCACTCTGCTCAGCACCTCAAACATCCCCGATCCCTAGGCTGTGACTTGGCACCTACGGACAGCAGCATCCCTGCTCCCAGCGCCGTGCCCGACTGGGGAGTGCACGGCCTTTGCTCCAGCCCACGGGCCATCAGTAACTGCAGCTGCCTCCAGGGCACGATGGCCGGCTGCGGAGAGCTTTCCAAAGGGAGAGCTTTCCCAACAACTGTGTCTGAGCTGTGCGAGAGACCTTTGGGCTCTCTGTCTGTGGATGGAAGCCGGCGTCAGGCAACCGCGGGGCTCCCTCCCTTCCAGCCTCGCCTCGCTGCTGCCCACAGCCGCGGCTGCCCAGCGCAGCAGGGTGGGTTTCACCTGCCACGCACATCGCTGTGCTCTGGAAGAGGAAAATAATCCCCTCTGGGTTAGCAGAAAGCGCTTAAAATGCAAATTCGCTACAACAACAACAACAACCACCTGGAGCAGAGCGATACCCCGAGAGTGCCCCCGGAGCCCAGCTCTGCCGACGGGCACGGAGCCCGCCGGGCGGGCACGGGCTCCCCACGGCACAGCCTTGGGCGCCTCCTCAGTTCCTCTAATGACACCTTAATTACCAAGGTAACTGTTTTTAAAAGGCTAATTAGCTTCACGGTAACTATTTTTAAATGAACTAATGGCATGTCTATATCTGCTATAATTATGTGTGCCCCCTTTTAATTATCAAACCTGCTGGTAACTAAGATGAGCTGGATGCATTCCCTTTGGCAGTTTGGCCACTGCCGCGCTCGGGGCGCAGGGCGGCTCACCCGGGCTGGCTCCAGGCCGAGAGCGGTCCCGCTCACACCGGGTGGGAACAAGGAAAGGGAATTTCTGTGGATGGCAGGAAGCCGCAGACCGGTGAGAGCCGCGAACACTCCGCACCTCCAAACGCTGCCGTTAATAACCATTTGCAAGTGCTAATGGTGCTCAGTATAATATCATCAAGGACACGCTGCCGCACGGAGGTGACAAAATAATGGCTGGTTATCGTTAGCCTGATAAACCCCGCAATTAGCGATGCACAGGAATTACCGGGATTATTTTCCGCCGTCGTTACAATTACGGTGAGAGCTGAAAATCAGGTGTTGCAATAATCTCTGCACACCTCAGAGCTCACGTTAAGGGCGCTTCGTGGGTAGAACGACCTGAGCTGTTTCCCTGGGTCTGGACCCCTCCGGTGCCCATGGGCGAGCAGAGCCCATCAACTCCAGCTGCCAGGGACTGTTCCAGGGACAAACATTAGGGAAAACCTCCTTCATGCAAACTTAATAATGATAATAAACAGCCTACCACAACGCACACCACCAGCAGGATCCAGCCCCCGCCTAGAGCAGGCTGAATTGGTTGTACATTCAATAAACCAGGCAAAAATAACTTTATACATTATAAATTCTTTGAGCAGCAAAGCCCTAACAATTTTCCTTTAAAACATGGTCATTGCTGCAGAACTGCTCTAAAAACAAACCTCTGGGTAACAGCCATCAAGGCACCGAGCAACATTCTCTCCTGATGTCAGTTTATTCCACATTGTTGCTGGAAGCTCATTAATTTCTAGGTGGTTTATTTTTTAGGTTGTGACTTGCCGTACCTCAATGAGTATTGCATGTTATTCTGATGTCATTTGTTTATTGTTTCTCCACAGTGAAAATGGGAGCTCAGCATAATAAATGAGAAAATGATGAAAACTTCATGTACTCTGTAATTATAATAAACGGTTTTCTGTAATGGAACAGCATCACCTCCACACACAGCAGCACCAGTTCCGGGCACTCTGGAAATGTTTGTTCTCTGATTTCTGGGGAAAAAAGTGGATCTCAGTGGAGAGGTCCTTCCTGCAGCTGAGCCCCGTGGAATGAGCGGGGGCTGCCCCGTGCCCACGGGAGCTGCCCGAGGGCACAATGAGCCCCACGGCCGATGGACAGGTGGGGCTGCGGCTCTGAGTGCTGCAGGGACGCTGCACCACAGCCATCTCCACGTACTGATCACATTACAGGCTCTTGGTCGGGGTCTAACTCAACACCCGGACCGGTGCCGGTGCTGCCTCGGCTGTGCTCAGCCACTCGGTGCCCCTCCACAGGCAGGGACCATTCCCAAGCTGCCCGGGCTTACAGAAATGCATCAATGTGTTTGTGTCCCCCCAAAATGTCAGTGACACAAGACGTATCTCTCTCTTTTTGTGCTTCTCCGTTCATGCATCTGCTCCTGAGGAAGGAATAAACATCTATTTGGTCACAAGTCAAGAGTGCATTTTTTAAATTAATCCATTTTCAGGCAAGTCTACGATGCAGAGCAAGGCAAGAAGCAGAAATGACTGTGTCCTCATTCTGCACAATGCAGCCACACAAAGGGAATGTTTGGTGGTTAAATACAGCCATTAGGAAAAACGAGTGGAACGGAGCCAGCCCTGCGAGGCAGAAGGCGGGCAGCAGCTGGGAGCGGATTGCTCAAGACACGGCACACAAAAGCTTTGAGAGAGTCCCAGATACCCCGAGCATTCCGGCGCTGCCAAGGGGTTGTGTGCAGCCGCCCATAGCGCCGGGAGGGCTGGAGCCCCCAGGCACGATTCCTGCCAGGAGAGGGGCAGGTAACACCTCCCGGGCCCACCCCAGCCTCGCCTGTGCTGTCACCCGAGCTGGCAGCTCCTCTGCATCCGTGCGCTTCCCAGCCCGCTGCGCTTCCTCAAGGGGGCTTTGCCTTTTCTCCTTTAGGAATCCAGTAACTTTCCCCCCTGCTGATTCTGAAGGAATTCATCGAGCTGAAATCCCCACTCAGATGAGAGGTCACCTAATCATCATTAAATAGCCTGTCCTGACTTAGCCTTGTTATACAGGGACAGCACAGTCTTCCTGGGCTCAAACAGAAGGCAGTGTCTGCATTCCAGGCAGGATCCATGCAGCTGGTCAAGAGCGGGGATCGCTCTACCTCGGCTGCACAAAGACATTGCTTCCTTCTGCCCATGCAGAGGTCACCCAAAGTGAAGGTACTCGTGCCCCCTGAGGGACGCCACCGTCACGGCTGGTGCACAAACCCACAGCTGACTCAGGGATCTGTCTTTCGGGTCTGAACTGGGAGCAGTGGGTTTCCTTCTTGAATTTCTCTTTCTTTGGCTTCTGCCTTTGTAAGACGAGACCGATGCCCTGTAATCCTTGCACACACAGACACTGTTGACTTCAGCTCAGAGCCACTGGGACATTTCAGTGCACAAACCTGGATTTCACTTTTTTTGTTTTTAGAGCAGAGTCAAGGCTTAGAGTCAGCCAACACTACACACCTACAACAAACACCTTAATCCCACCCACTTCTGAACCGGGGCCAGACACTGCTCTAGTTTACAAAAATGCTTATTTGCAGTGTTTGCACCTTGCCCACATATACTGATTTCTCCTCCAGCTTCTGCTGGGAATTTATCCCTCCCTGTTTTCCCCAGTATCTACAGAACTGCCATTTTACCAGACAGGTTAGAATTTGAAATGCAGAGCATTAACATAAAATTGCCCACAGCACCCAGAAGCATCTCTAGGCTTTGGGACTGCCTGGGGAAAGAAGTCTCTGCTATGGGAGACACACGGCAGCAGCCTCAGGAAGGGTGTTGAGGAAACAGGAGATTTGCAGCCTCTGGAGCAGGAAGAACTAGGTCTTCCATTCTGAAGGACCAGAAGCAGTGAGAAGGCACTTACCATGATGTAGAAACAGCTCAAGCTTTTTTGACAACTGATTTCATTTTTGAACACTAAATTTTACTTTAGAGACAGACTGCAAGAGCAAGGACAGGCTGGACAATTGTGTTCACTGGTTTCCTGAGCTTCTTGAGCAAAGCACAAAGCAGGTGAGAAGGGCTTTACTGCACCTATGCACTGCCAAAAGAATAACCTCAATATTGGCTTCCAACAAGTTCATCTCCTTTAGCCAAGTTCTCCTTGAATGGCTCAGCTCTTACACCAAGGCTTCATTCACGTTTCCCAGGGTTTTCATCCTGTCATCCCCAGGACCCCTCTGCTTTGCTCTTGTACCAAGAATTGCAGGCAGAATCTTGCCAATTATCTATTAAAAAAAAAAAAAAAATTTCAACTCTCAGCTGCTATCAGGAAAGCTGCAAACAGGGATCACTCTGTTCTGGACATGGCCACAGCTGCACAGGACAAACAACTACTTCCCTGGCATTTAAATGCATCTTCGTATCCGTCCTGTATTATGATGGTGCTGTTGGCAATTAAAATACAACCCTTCCCTGGTAATTAGCATCTGTGTAATACTGGTAATCAAAAAGTTCATCATAATTTGTTCTACAATTCTCACAAATATTAAGGATAAAATCAGCTCATCCAATTTCTTTTTAGGCATAGCCAAGAGAACAAAGCTTAAAGCTGCCTCGCAGGTGTATTTGCAGTGATATAATTGCAGTATCAGGGATCGTTAAGCACATGAGCCATGGGAACAGCTGGATGAAGCTCTGCTGGAAGCATCTGCCACGGGTACCCCCAGGAGCACCTCCCCTACAAGAGCAGGCCCAGAAGGGGATGCAGCCCCTCAAGGGAGCTGCTGGTCCCTCGAAGGGGCTCGCCCTCCACAGATGCTGACCCAGAGCTTGGTGCCACGAGCACGAGAGGCTGGAAATGTTAAAGGCTGCCAGCACCTGCAGGAGCCTGTGCAACCCCTCTCCATCCCTTCAGGGCTGGCCCCAGGGAGGGAGCTCTGGGTGAGGCAGATCCTTTCAGACCTACCCTTAGTGGGCCATGGGTCCAGTAAAGCTCAGCGGGGCCTGTGGCACCAGGCAAAGTCCTGGGCCAGGGCTGCAGCTGTGCACAACCTGCCCATGACAGCGGCACTCGCCCCACGCTCAGCGAGGACACGTACCTGTAACTCTGTCTGATCCTGAATAAAAACACACTGAATCTATCAAAACCCTGCACTGCTGGGCTATGCAGCTTATTTAAGCAGCACTTTGTCCTGGAACAGCTCTGAGAGCAGTGTCTCTGGCAGTGCTTCTCCCAGCGATTATCTCCAGCACACAAAGACCCATTTGCAGGACCAGGACATCTGCTGCCATTCCCACCTTTCCTGTGTGCCAGTGACCCAGCCCAGGGGACACAAACAAGTGACGGCTGCTGGCTGTGCCAACAGCTCTCCTCAGCCTTTCCATCCAGCTCACAGAAGCACGGACTCACGGAATGGTTTGGGTTGGAAGGGACCCTAAAGCTCATCCCATCCAACCCCTGTCATGGGCCGGGACACCTCCCACTGTCCCAGGCTGCTCCCAGCCCTGTCCAGCCTGGCCTTGGACACTGCCAGGGACCCAGGGGCAGCCCCAGCTGCTCTGGGCACCCTGTGCCAGGGCCTCCCCACTCTCAGAGGGAATAATTTGTTCCCAGTATCCCATCTAGAACTCCAAAGTTGCCGTGGTAGCCAAACAAGTGCAACCCTCAGGAGCCATGCTCTAAGTATGAGGTTATCAGCTCAACAAATCTGCCTTCACATCTTTAAGTGCTGAAGTTGTTTCCATTTCCAAACACCTTGCCACATTTCCCTCCCTAAGATATTTTTCATGGAGCCTTACAACTTTAGTTTTTCCCTGCTGAAAAGATGTGCTTTTCCACAAGATTGATGGGCTCATTTGTCAGAACACCATAAATCATTAAAATCTCTTTATGCAGCACTGCTATTTGCTGCAGCCAAGTTGTAACAGCAGCTGATGAAACTTTTATTCATAGCAAGCCTGTTGGTGTTTCCAGGTCATGTCAACACTTCCATAAAAAATCTCTTTCTCAGTTGCTTATGCTAGAACCAAAGAAGTCTTCTGACCCAAAATAACACCTGCTGTTCTCAGCAGCACCTCAGTGTGCTGTACATCAGAGGATCATAAAATCCCAGACTGGTCTGGGTTGCAAGGGACCTTAAAGATCATCCAACTCCACCCCCTGCCATGGCAGGGACACCTCCCACTGTCCCAGGCTGCTCCCAGCCCCAATGTCCAGCCTGGCCTTGGGCACTGCCAGGGATCCAGGGGCAGCCCCAGCTGCTTTGGGTAATCTCAATAGCTTCAATCTGGAATCCTAAGAATGTGTTCCTATGCTTCTCCCCTGCAGGTCCACAGACCTCCCTGAGGCTCAGCAGACCCCTGTGGATCTGTGTCACCTCTGGGTGTGCCCAGCACTCCATGTACTGCCAAAGGAAACCACAAGTGCAGGTGCAGCTGGAGTGGCTCGAAACACAGGCAAAGCTAAGCTTGTTCATGCTTTTTGGTTTGTTTTTTTTTCCCAGAATGAGCCTTATTCTGTCTTGCTCACACAAATGGGACAACCAGCACACTGAAACGATGTCAGGAAAAGCTCTCCTCATTGGTACCCTGCAAACAGGGAGCCGGGGCCTTCCAGTTGGTGTCTAACTGGGAACATTTCCTAATTTCCCTGCAAGAAATCATGGAAGGGGGGTGCAGAATGTTATCGACGAGGTCTGAATCCTGTGATTTAATGCAATTTAAGGTGATTCAGAGTAAGCATTTCCCCTTAATGTCATGCTGAGAAAATAAGGTCCCATCAGACATTAAGCAGATGTTTCTGTAATTGAGTTTGGATATGGGGGATTATTTGACTTGCAGCTCCAAAACACGTGTATTCTCTTCCTCAGGAGAGACACTAATCCAAATAAACAAGGAGAAACTGAAGAACTGACAGCAGAGAAACCTAAAGAACAAAAAGGAAAGAGGAGCGTTTTTCTTTGCTTTTACTTGTCCTGGTTCTCCACCTCTCCCCCTGCACGTGGCTGTGCAGCCTCATCACCAGCCAGGCACCCCAAACCTGGCGTCTTCACTCAACGTTAAAACAAAAATGTCGACATTTGGGATCATCCTTTGGCCACAGCCCAGAGCACATCTCCGGTGTGGCACGGCATGGACTTTGCCTCAAGGCCATGGAGCAGCCGCCCGGGGAGGTTCGGCAGGGGATGGGCTGTGCCTCCACCGTGTGGACAGCTCTGCCGAGAGCAGGGAGGAGGACAGCCCAGGAGATGTGTTCTGGAGCTGTCACACTTCCTACGGAAAGGCTGTTAGGCATCTACATTTTTGTCTGGCTTTAATCACATGCTCAGAGATCTCTGCTGGGCTTTTCTTTCCCAATAATTAAAGTAGAATGATGAAAACTCAGACCAACCTGCAGAGATCCCTGAAGACGTTGTGACCCATCTTTCTGCCTTTTGGATGGATCCAAACCTGGATCCAGCATTTCCTCCACCTCAGCAGCACTCCACAGATCTACATGAGGACCTGGACCCCTGTGCACAACCACAGCTAATGAGTGTTTTCTGAACAAATTGTGCAATGTTTTCCTGTGGGTGACAGGCGTTTTGAGTTATGTCTAGCATTTGGAGCCATGTCTCCTTAAGGCCAAGACTACATTCTGTGATAGGCTGGTTAAAGAGGCAAAATTATTTTTTTTAGCTATATATTTGACAGATATTGGGAACAGAAAGAAATCTAATTACTTCCAATGAAGATTGGAGGGCCTTATTTAATCTCTGAATGTAAATTGATGTTGAAGTTCCCTGACCCCAAGGCAAGAACACTCGCTGTGCTATTTTGAAAAGCCTCATCACTCATCATGATCCAACCCTGATGGGCGCTGGCATCGAGACCCAAGTGGCCCCAATGTCCTCGTTTGTGCTGCTGCCACAACACGGCCCCAGGCACCAGAGTTTCCCTTCTGTGCTGAAGGAAATAAACACAGGTCTTTCTTTTCAGCCAAGAAAGAAGGGGATACTCGTGTTTCACAGTGCAAAACCCTCAGGAGGAATCAATGCCACTTGCATCCAAATGCTTATTTTTCCCTTGGCAGAAGCTTGCTCCACTGAGCTGGTATTTACCACCAGGCTGCACAAAGGGACCGGCCCTGGAAGAGCAGCTGTAGAGGCTGAGGCGGAGATCCGATCCCTTCCAGCGTGGGGGCACAGGGGTTGTGATGTGCCTGGACACAGACAAAACTCCTGCTCCTCCTGGCTGGGCTCCTTCCTCCCTCACTGGTCCCACCGGCCACGCCTCAGCAGCCACCTTCAGACAAGGGCAGCCTGTCCCCAAGGAGCCTTCACAGGCTTCACAAGCCTCTCTACCAAACCTACCAAACAGCACTTAATTACATCAAGTTACCAAGATAAAGGAATAAGCTTTATATTTCTCCGTATTTCCAGGGATGGGACTCCTCTGCCCAGGAGCACCCTGCAAATCTTAGAATCACAGAATCCTAGAATGCTTTGGGTTGGGAGGGACCCTAAAGCTCATTCCATTCCACCCCTGCCATGGGCAGGGACACCTCCCACTGTCCCAGGCTGCTCCAAGCCCCAATGTCCAGCCTGGCCTTGGGCACTGCCAGGGATCCAGGGGCAGCCCCAGCTGCTCTGGACAACAATCTTAATCTCTCTGACAAGCCCGAAGATCGCAGCAGGGGCTAAAATGGAGTTGCAGAGCAGAGCAGAGCAGAGCTGAGAGCCGGAGGATGCAGCAGCTGCCCAGACCTCTGCGAGGGGCACACAGGGCACAATCCCAACGTGGGGCAAGAGGTGGGCAAAGTTCCTGCATCCTGGCAAACAGCACTTGTCCAGCTGGCAGCCGGGAGAATGGGCTGGTGTCAGGTAATCTTCAGTGTGGTTTGGTTTAACTGCACCACTTGCTGTACATGAACAGATAAGTATTTCATACTGCATTGCCCTTTATTGAGAGGAATTTTTAGCATTTACTTTTAAAAAGAATTTTTAGATCAAAAGTAATAATATGGCACAACAATCTTACTGCAACTCCGTGAGAGAGCGACAGGAACAGAAGGAATCTCAAAGGATTTTGGACATAAATAGTAAGTAAACGGGAGGTGAGGGTGGAAAGCAGAGACACAAAAGGCTTCTGTTCAATAAATATAGTTTCTTTCCATGCTTTTCCTTCTTTTAAAAAAATCTCATGGACTTACAGTCCAGAGTGTTTTCTGAAGGGAGGTAGAATCCCTGATAATACAGATAAAATATAGTCTATCCCAAATGTGATGGTTCAGTAAGAATAAAAAAATACTAAGAAAAAATAAGAAAAGCCAATTTGCAATTGTCAAAGTGATCCTGTAGTTATAGTTTTATTTCAGAGAACAAAACGGCCAGTTGGTATGAAAATGGAAAGCACTAAATTTAGAATTCACAACACTTTCACTCCTGATATTTTAATTTTATGGAACCATTGAAACAGACATGATTTTGCTATGTACATTACATAAATAATGTTCAGGCCTTTTCAGCAGGTGACCCTCGCTGAGTTGCACCTGAGGGCCCCTCACCCTGGCCTTGGCAACAGCATCACTGATGGAAAGAGCCAGGGGGAAGGGACCCAAACCCACCAAAAATCACACCCTAATACCTACGCTGCTCACAAACATGTTCTGTATTTCCTGGCCATTTTCTCAGGAGCCCTTTGCAGTGACAGCCTGAGCAGCCTGACCCCTCCCTCAGCCCATCCTCTGCTGCCCTCTTTCCCCAGTGCTGAGAGTGGTGTTGAGCACGGAGATTCATCAACAGAGACAAAAAGAGCAGGTGCCATGAGAATTACCCATTTCTGTCTCTTCCTCCCAGATCAATCCACCAGTCTTGGGCAGAGAAGGTAGTGTGGAGCAGAGCAGTGGCAGGGCACAGCTCCTTAGAGAGGGCTCTGGTTCTGGAGAGCAGGGATTTATCTCCAGGCCGTGGGGCAGCGCGCGCCCAGCCCCGCTCCCAAACACAGCCCCGGCCTGACCCAGCCCACGCCCGGCTGTGGGGGCTCTGTGCAAGGGACCTCCTCAGCTGGATGAGACACCCAACCCTCCACACAACCTTTCTGATCCACCTCCAAAGGTCTATCCCACAGCAGTTTTTCCTACATCCTCTTCTTGCCCATCTCTACAGTAGACCAACATTGTTCATCTGGGAAACAAGGCAAATCACCACCTTAGAGGACAGGAAAAGAGGCCATTTCAAAGGAGAAAGGCTGGCAGGAAAACTGGGAGGAATAAAAGCACCTGGTGTGCTCATCACTGGGAATGACACTTCCTAGCAAGCCTGGCCCACACGAAGGGCCTGTCCCATGGCAGCACCAGCACTGCCACTCACTCCAGGTGCCCAACACAGGCTGCGGGTCCCTCCAACTGCGGCAAAATTATGTCAGATGCTCGTCACAACACTCGTTTCTATTGTTAGCTGTGCACCAGTTGCATCAGTTTCCGCTTCTGTTTTTCATGTTCCATCTTTAATTCATTGCTGAGGTGCAGGAAATCCCAACAGCCTTGTAGTGGCTTGTGGGCAGCTCCTGCCTTCACTGCAGGAAAACCAGAGCAGAACTGTATCCAGCCTTATGGAGCTGTGTCCACACAACTCCCAAGAGATTCAGATCAGTTTCTCAGCAGCACACAGACACTTCAATAGGAATTCATGAACTTTAGACCCACAAGAAGAAATACATCCTGTGAAGAAGAGGAGAAAGTCTCCTTCCACAGGCACCACTGACTGATGGTACTGCCCAGAGTAACAACAGGGTACACCCATAAGGCTGTGGACAAACCCAGGCAGTATTTTCCTTAATAAACTCTATTTGCTGTATCATGCTGATGTATTCATAATTTCATAGGAACTGAGGACATTGCTCCTTATAATTTATGACATTAAATGGTTTGTAATTGGATTGTCCAACCATGAGCATTAACACAACATCCCAAACTCACAAGCTGCAGCTTCCAAGGACCTGTAGATGACCTCGATGTCCAACACAGCTTCAATTTTATTGTTGCCAAAAGCTGCATCTGACGCTGGAACCTTCCATCTCTCAGTTCCATTTACAAGCTGGTGGGGGTGTGTGCTATGATGGCTTGTCAGAACAAAAACAAGATCCAAATGCTGGTCACATTTCAGCCTCTAGAAATTTATAATTATCATTAGTGACAGAGGACAGATTTTTACTTTAAAAGTTAGAGTTTTTAATGTTGGCCATGTGAGAGCTGCAGTCTGGTGTGGCCACGTGGGCCATGCTGAGGGCAGGAGGAGCCTCTGCCAGCGGCACACAGTGGAACGGGAGGTTCTCCTGAGAGCAGTGCTAACAGAACTATAATCAGATTTCCAATTATTAATCTGATCAATGCCAGAACATTCTGCTCTTTGTCCTTACAGATGGATGTTTATTGAATTCAGTGATGCATTTAGGCTACGTCTCACAGAATCACCGAATCCTTTCAGTAGGAAACGACCTCCAAGATTGAGGTTCAATCTTTGACTAAACGCCGCCCTGCCAACCAGAGCAGAGCACTGAGTGCCACGTCCTGTCATTCCTTGAACACAACCAGGCAGGGATGGGGACTCCACCACCTCCCTGGGTAGCCTATTCCAACACAGCCAGGTCACCATGACCCAGCTCCATCCTGCCCTGCTCCTGCTGCAACTCCTCTTCCTCCTGCTCCTGTAACGCTTGCAGCTCTCTGTCCCCTCACCCACCGCGAGGCTGGCCCTTCTGACAAAGGGTCAGGGCTGGATTCAGGCACATCTGCCACTCCGCAGGCAGCATATGCTGATCCATAAAAAGGTTTCCTTAATCAAAGACCCCAAAATGAGATCTCTTTTGGGTTCAGGAGGGGAGGGGGAGCGGGGAGGGTGTGGGTGGATTTTGTTGTAGAATCTAATGCTGAAAAAACTCTCATCTAAGAGCCTGGAAGAACCTGAGCAGCCAACTGCTCTCAAGCCTCGATGCATACACAGGAATTCAGGTGAGAAGACACTCCTGCTGACACAAGCCACAGCGAGCTCTCCCCGCACCAGTGGCAGGAGCTGCCGTGCGGTCCCGCTCCGATGCCGCTCCTGCCTCCAGACTGAGCGGAGCCGCTGCCAGATGCTGAGGATGCAGCCCGTCCAGCCAGCCACCACAGGGCACTGATCACCTCTGCCACAGGCCAAGCCAGCCACCGTGGGGACATCAACCACCTCTTCCCCACCTGCCCCGAGCCACGGCCATGCTCCAACACCCGCTGCTGGCAGTGCCAGCCCCCCGTGGAGCCCTGCAGGGGTGGCCCAGGCTCATTGGTGCATGTTTGGGTGGAGGATGATGCTTCTGCCTTCTGCTCTCACACCTTTCCTGTCCACAGGAACCTGGCTGCTGGAGTGGGGGTCTGTCCCACCTCCCATCCCACCTACACCCCCCCACCAGCGTGACTCACCCACAGGGAATGATGGGGGCTCAAATAAACCCCAGGCACTTTCTAATGCAAATGTTAATAAGGCACCGGGTGTCTAACAATAACTAAAGTGGGCAGCTTGTTTGATAAATCACTGTCTTTTGAAGTCTGATCTTTCAGAAACCCCAAACAGGTCTCCAGTGGGGAAGGGCAGGATAATCCCCGGCTCCTTGCAGCTGAGCATCCACGAAAGAAGAAAAATCACTTGGTACTACCTGGGAGATTGCATTAAAGGGAGGATCCCCCTGTGTGTGCTTTGTGCTTTCTCACACGCCTGCTCCTGGTCACTGTCCCCAGCCAAGGGAGCTGCTCCTGTGCTGGATGCAATGGTGGAGAATGTTGTGGAATCAGAGAATCACAGGACCATGGGATATCCTGGGTTGGAAAGGGCCCACAATGAGTCCAGCTCCTGTCCCTGCCCAGACCCCCCAACAACCCCACCCTGGGCATCCCTGGCAGCGCTGTCCAAACGCTCCTGGAGCTCTGGCAGCCTCGGGGCCGTGCCCATTCCCTGGGGAGCCTGGGCAGTGCCCAGCACCCTCTGGGGGAAGAACCTCTTCCTAATGTTAATGTCCTTCACGTCACTCCTGCTGCAGCTGCCCATCTCCATGGGCAGCCTCGGGGGCCAGGCGGGATGGGGCCTGACCAGCACTGATGGCCCAACACCAGAGGCTCTCCAGCACCCTGGGACACCTCTCACCCGGCTGTGCCCTCTCCAGTACCAGGCTGCCCTTTGACAAAGCACCCTTGTCTCCGGAGCCTGCCAGTGACATGGCGCGCGATCGAGTGACAGGAGCAGCGTCCAGCAGGGACGTGCACCCCAAGTCCCTGCCTGTGGCTCTGGCAAACCCTCAGCCTCATGTGAGATCCAGGACAATAAAGGAAAAATCAAGGGCAAAAAATATCTGTGGCAGCTAAATATCAAGGGATTAAGTTTCCAGCCTTTCTTTAGGGGGAAAAATCCAACATTTATAAAGCTGCAAAAAAAGAAAATGGATCAAGCTAGTGTTGATGTCAAAGAGGGATTCAGTTGAGAATAGACTTGAAGGGAATTTTATTTATGGTGCAGCTACTGGGTGGGCATCTGTGACCTTTAGAAAATGGATTAAAGCCTTTCTATACCCAGCTCCAGGCTGTGTGAATTATTGAAGCACCAAAATCATGAAGTAGAAGTACTTGTGCAAAGCAACCCACACACAGCCAGCCTTCCCTGGGAGGGTCAGTGCGGAGCCGGGCACAGGGACCAGGATCCCTTCTAGAGGAGACTGAAAGCCAGGTCCCCACGGGCCTCCAGCCCCACACCACTGGTTCCCTCTGGAAAATTCCATTTCCTGCTGCTGCTCATTCCTGCCCCAACCCTGGTTTAATCCCCTATTTCCAATGGCACACAAAGACACAAATCTGTGCTGAAAAACTTCAGGTGTGTTCTTATTCCTTCACAGCAGTGAAGTGTAGATAATGAATTCCCACAACCCCATCCAGCTCTTTATCCCTTGGAAAAGGCGGCTGGGGCTGAGGCTGCAGAATGAGGAGGGAAGCCCAGGTGGGAGGAGGAGTACAGGCCAAACACCCCCAGCTGCCTCACAGATCAAATGGACGGCAACTGCAGCCAGAAGAGGCCAACTCCTCACAGGGAGAGGTCCAGACCCTGCAACGCCACCGATGCCTTCGGAGATTTCTGGGTCTCATCCTGTCTCTCCTGAAGCACAATGAACTTCAGAGCATATTTCCCATTAAAACAGGGCCACAATCTGCACCCCATTCTAGAAACCCTCTCCTGGCTGCTGTTCCTTGGGAAATGGCACCAGAGCAGCCAAAACCTGAGCAACTGCTGCTGCTGCTTGGAAAGGAGCCTGTGCTACAAGAGGAACACTATGCTGATACTAAATCACTGAAAATCAAATCATACCACCTCTACTATGTGTGGAAAATATTACACACTTGCTAATTGGAGTAAACATGGAATTGAACCTGACCTTCATTTGATTAACTGTACCTTAAAGCTGATTAAACCCATCTCTAGACATCAGAAATTGGCCATTTATTTCATGTATGCCAGAGCCACAGCTCGGGGGCTCTCAGGCTTCTCAAATGGGATTTCTGAGTTCCTTTTTCTTTCCTTTCCTACAGCTCCCACACCGAGGACCTCACAGTCTGTCCTGAGAGGTGCACAGTGGCCGTGGAAGGAAATGCTGTGCCCAAGGCCGCCAGAGACGCTGCTCCCGGGTCCTGTCACCATGAGTCACACGGTGTCACAGCTTCCACAGCCCGCTCATGCACACGGACATGGACACTGGCCCCTAAATATGTTCCTGGACACAGGCAGAGAGTGGTTATATCAAACAAAGCAACTAAGTCACTCCTCAATTTCAAATACACTTGCCAGGTAGAGAGTTTTATGTTTTCTGTAATTAAATGTGAGTTGTAAATGACTTGGTAAACGCAAAAAGCTTTTCTCAGTGTCAGAGGAAATTCAGCATATTGACATAATTATCCAGAAAGATGACAGATGAATCATTTCAGTATTTTGTTGAAAGTGTATGTACAGTTCTGATGCCTGATAGACTGCTACGTGCCAGACTTAACCTTTCTGCAACACAAAGCGCAGAGCGAGCAGCCACGGGGAGCAGCCACAAGGAGCAGCTCTCTTCAAAGCCAAGAGGCTCCTGCCCTGGGATAAGAGTGGTTTTTTCTCTGTTTCATGTTCTGAGCAGAATTAATTTTCCAGGTGCTGCTGCTTAAAAGAATAAAACCTCCTTCTCTGCAAAGTTTATATTTGAAGTATGAATCTTCTCCTATCAGTGCAAAACAAAAATGTGAGCTGCTCTTTTTCACCAAGGTTTTGAGTTAGTGTTTGGTCTTTGATTGTGAGCTGAAGACACAAGACCCTGAGTGTTCCTGTTCTCACCAGGAGTGTCTGGGGAGACTTTCTTCTGCTGTTTGCCTTATCCTCACAGCACAAGGACTGAGCTGGTATTTAATCATTCACCGACCATCATTCAACAGAAGCCCAGAAATCTGACAGAGCTCTGCTGCAAGCTTTCACCTCTCCTTGCTCAAGGGATGTGGCTGCAAAGAGGGGTGAGTGTTTCAAACCACCCCCTCAGTGACTTGCACACTGCTGGCAATCCATTTTCATCAGCCCTGGAAGTCCCAGGCAGACTTACATCAAAGCCCAGCAGGAATTCACGTGGGTGGGTTGTGCCAGAGCAGGGTAATCGATCTCCTGGTGCTCGTCAGGGAACTGAGGCTGTAATGAAACGTCTTCACCAGGAAGAAGCACTAATGGCAGCACTGTGACTGACTGTGTCCCCTCTCCTGACTCTCAGAACAGCTGGACCCTCCCCACACAGACTGTGGCTGATTTTGTGCTGCTGCCGTTACTCAGCACTGACGCTGCTTAATACATTTCAAGTATTCAAAAAGAGATTTTCAGTAACTGGTAAAAATTTGGGTTCTTCTGGCCAAACAGGTCTCAGATCTCCTGGGAAATTTCTGCTTTTGCAAAGTTTCCATCTTCCAGCCATCCAAGCACAGCAGGTCAGGCTGCTCCCGAGGCCGTGGGAGCTGTACCACACAGAGGGAGAAGGCAAAGGACAGTGCGGGTCATCTCCAGAGCCAGATCTGGATCTTCTCACCCTCATGGCACGAGCTTTTGATCAAAGTACGATGGGAGAAACTGGCCTAGATGACCCGACCAGAGGGAAACGCGAGCAGGTGCAGCCTACCCCAAGCACTCGGCTTGGCCTGTCTCCTACCAGTGTGTGGGGACACTTGTGTCACCCTCTGAGCTGGGCCAGGCTGGGCTGGGCTGTTCCACAGGTCTGACACTGCACGTTCTGCACACTTTCCAAGGCCATGTCCCCTCCCAAAGCCCCAGTCCTGGCACACGGCCCACAGCACAGAGAGCCACCTGAGCAGGTGACACACCCAATTCAGCAGGGTCCAGGGATCGCCACAGGGACTCTGCTCCCACAGCTCCCATCCACCACACACAGGGGACTCTGCTGCACAGAGGGGCACAGCTACTGCTGGTCACAGCAAAACACGGGTGACAAAAGGACTGCAGACCTCCCAAGGTAGCCCCTGAATGCTGTGCTGGCCCTGCCAGCTCAGGGGGAAATGCTGAGAGTCACCTGCACAGGGATGGAGTGAGAGCCAGCGAAAAAGGGAATGGAAAAGGACTAACACCAGGAAACCAACCAGTAACCGATTCCCAGAGATACACAGCTTTTTGATCATCACCTCCCACATCCTCCCACATGCTTGGCAAGAAAAAACAGTTAAAAATAAACAACAAAACCTCTTCAGCATAACTGATTTCTGATTGGGAAAATAGCCCAGGACTTCACAGAACCCTCTTGACCGGTGTGCCAGCTCAGTCAATCACCAAGGGCAACTTCCAGCACCTTCCTGACTCACTGCCCCCGCTCACAACCCAGACATCCCCACAGCAAGCTGAAAACATAAATAATGTTTGCTATAAAATGGTCACAATTGCGCTGGTAATTTAAAATGCATCTGTTGCATCGAGATGCCAAGAATTAAAGCAATGCCAAATGGCAACAAGGTATTTTCCTGAGCATTTTTCCTGTGTTGACTGAGCAGCCGTCGTAAAAAAAATACAAAAATAGCCAATTTTGGCCCTGTTACTGTTCCAGTAACACACAAGTACATAACAGCAGACACCTGATAAACCATGCAAGACCAAGTGCTCAAGCCTACCTTGCCAAAGCTTCCCTTCCCAATTGCCCGGAGAATCTGGAAGTGGTCAAAGTTCACTACAAGGTAAAGAAAAAAGAATTTACATTCGTAAATGCTTTACTACAAAGAAGCTTGCATTTAAAAGAAGACAGGGAAACAACTACAGAGCATTGGCCAAGCTTTTATTAAAAGTTTGCCTCTGGGGAAGCTGCAGGACAGCAGCTGCGTTCCTTTCAAGTCCCTTTTCACCTGCTGGAGGGAACTGGCAGAGGGTTGGATGAGGTTACTACATTAGTGGTGCAGCCCAAGTTAAAATACAGCTTCGACCTGTATGGACCCAGGGGGAGCCTCACAGAGCTCAGAGGCAAACTGCAAGTGGGACAAAGTGGGGAGTGTGGAGTGACCCTGCCCCACACTCTGCCCACTGCCCACAGCCCCTGCCCCACAAACACTGCCCCTGGCCCCTGCCCACTGCCCCCTGCCCCACAAACACTGCCCACTGCCCACAGCCCCACAAACACTGCCCCTGGCCCCTGCCCACTGCCCCCTGCCCCACAAACACTGCCCCTGGCCCCTGCCCACAGCCCCTGCCCCACAAACACTGCCCCCTGCCCCTGCCCCTGCCCTGCTCCCTCGCCGCCTGTGCTCAGCCAGCGCTGGGTGTGCTGGTGTTGGTGCTGCCAAAGGACAGCAGCATTCAGAGGGCAGGGACAGCCTTCCACTCCCTTCACATGCAAACCCATCTGGACCAGATCCGTTGTTTTTTCAGAGACAGGGGGAGGAGCAATGACAAGAAATGATCGTGCAGCCGTAACACCTCAGCCGCTGCCTCGATCAGCTGCTGCTGCAAACAAAATTATTTTTATACCAAAGTACTGCCGCGATTTCATTTAACATCAGTTTTAAATAAAAAAGATGAGGCGAGGAGGAGCTCACTGATGGACTGAGCCCACCTGCTCAGATACAGCTGCCAGCCCTTGACAGTTCCACCACGAGACCCTGACCGTGCAGGGGACCCTCAGCATTCCTCGACAGATGTCTGAAAAGAAATGCTTGGCGTGGGCTTGGGGGTTTGCAGCTCAAGATGGTCAACAATCAGCACTGACCCTGTTGACTGGCCACAGAGACCAAAATCAGTTAGGAAGAGTGGGAACAAAGAATTCTCTATAAATATTATGAGTCCCACTCCCAGATCTTAAATAAATGCACATCTGTCATCTCTGAGGATGAATCAAGAGCCCACGCATGCCCATTGAGCTCCTATTACCCTTCTGTGCTAGGCTTATATCCAAAATATTGTTATTGTCACTTTTGTGGGACATTTTCTGTAGGAGAGCCCAGAAAACTTGGCCAAGTGAAACTGAAAACAGAATCTGGGCCAGCTCGTACTCTGTGCCTCCCTGCACTCCCAGTCCCCTCCCTCAGTGACGCTGAAGGGCAGATGTACCACGACTGCTCCACGTTTAGTTGGTTTAGTTGACTTTGTGGTGATTGGTCAAAGGCTGGACATTGATCTTGGAGGCTTATTCCAACCTTAATGATTCTGTGATCTCCCTGAGATTTCTCCAGGAGATCCCACGACAGACCCCATGGGGACACCAGTGTCCCCCCAGCCTTCTGACAGCCTCCCACATCTCCAGGGGAAGAGCTCAGCTCCACGGGTGGTGTGTCACCTCCTCATCACCTCCCTTCTCTGTGGGCCTTTCATTTAAGCAGTGATTTAATTGAGAATTTTCCTACCACCCCTACTAGAGGGGCTGCAGTGAGCAATGCAAAACTGCAGCTTCAGCTTCATAAACACTCAGTCTGAAATCTTCCGGCTGAAGCATTTGGAGCACCAGAACAAATGTTTTCCACATGCAGTTAAATCCACTGACTGACCTCCCATCACCAAGAGCATGCCCAGCTACAGTGAGCCCCTTGGAAGGGCAGCATTTTTTTGGCAATTAAACCACATGCAAGT
Organism: Corvus hawaiiensis; assembly: GCF_020740725.1. Classification (NCBI taxonomy): domain Eukaryota; kingdom Metazoa; phylum Chordata; class Aves; order Passeriformes; family Corvidae; genus Corvus; species Corvus hawaiiensis. The sequence continues at coordinate 834,363 of NC_063220.1, read as the reverse complement.
GTTCATGATCTGCCACCACTCCAGGAGGAGAGCTTTTGACAATTCTTTGTTATAATGTTTGTAATATTGTGTAAAAAAGCATTGCCACTGAGAAAACAAACCCCAAAGTGTCATTTCCATGTATCCATGACTACAACTGATCTGGGAAGCCTGCTCAAGTCAGCAGGCAGGAAACAAACCTAGATATGAATATTCACCAGGCTCTTGAACCTATCAGCAGAGATGTCACTTTTAATAAATTAATAGAGAGTTCTGCTGATGGGAAGTTCAGATGATGCACTGACTGGTCTCCCAGTTCCAGTATTTTCTGCAGGATTCAGTAAGCAATCTGATTCTATATAAGTAAATGATTCTATGATTCCATGATCCCAATAAAGGAAAAGCAATCTCAGCATTTGAAGAAGAAAACCATAGTAGCAGTGTGTTGCTTTTTGTGCACAACACGCTGGATTACTAAAAATGTTAACTTATCACTACAGAATATGTGATTATCCCTAAAATAGAAACCCTGAACCTGCCTGGAACAATTGTGTATGCTCCAGAGGCTCCACTCTCTGCGCTGACAGGAGAAAGCTGTCATTCACCCACAGTCAGAGGAGCTGATTATCTGGGGGTGACTGGTACGAGCCTGAGTCACAGGCGCCAGTGGAGGCTTTGGTGGCAGCGAGCAGGAGGTGACAGCTGCTGCCTTTCCCAGGCCCTGCTCACCCGCTGCTCTGGCTCCAGCACGGCTCCAACAGCCACAATCTGGAGAAGCAGAAATGGCCTTGGCTCGAGGACGAGCTGGAGTAACTCACAAGAGGGGCAGAGGGACCTGGAAACCTGGATGCTTTGGGAAGCATTTCTGTACCGAGAGACCGTTCACGGCCTGGAACAGGCCTCCTGCAGACACGGTCATGACCCAAGCCTGTCAGCGTTCAGGAGGCATTTGGACAATGCCCTTAATAGCCTGCTTTAGCTTGGGGCAGCCCTGAAGCACCAAACTGTGGGACTAGGTAAGTCTAGGTGAGTGGGACTTGTAGGTGCCTTACAACTGAAAGTATTCTGTTCTTCTGTTCCATCCCATCCCATCCCATCCCATCCCATCCCATCTGCAATGTGCAAACGTGAGGAGCTGCCTTGCCCATCACACCCAGCCAGTGCCATCTGCTGTGCTGCAATGCCCTCAGGGGTATTTCCTCAGCTCCTCACAAGGACAGGACACCAATTGTTCCACTGACCCCTCTGGCAGCTCCTGATCAATGCAGCACCTTCGCAGGGGAGGGAAACCACGGGACCTAAGATCTTGGCATTTGCCGTGCGCTTCTTCCTGGCTCTCCCTGGCACCCAGTGACAAATCATGAATCACAAATAAAGATAAATACCGTAGCCTGGCTTTGCTCCGTGTACTGGGGCTTCGTTCTCCAGCTCCAGCAACGTGTGACAAGCGGGGTGGCAGCAATGGCAGGGGTGGCAGGGGTGGCAGGGGTGGCAGGGATGGCAGGGCTCCATGTGCCCATGGGACCTCCCCAAATCTCACGCAGCCCAGCCCTGCCCACTGCACAACAGAGTGCCAGGTGCTGCCCTGACATCCCTGTAATTAAGACCTCATTGTAATCACAAGATGTGCTGTGGGATAAAGCAGGCTGGATGCACAGCTTCCACGTTCCAGTGAAACTGAGAGAATGAAGAGTCCATTTCCCTGCAAAAATTCATTATACAGAAGGATGAGAGATGCAAAAAGGAAAAAAAGAGGGCTTTGTCTTTACTATTTTGAAACTATGAATGTTTTCATTATTTTTTGCTGTTTATTCTGCATTTATTTGCAAGATACCTGAAAGTAACACTTCAGATACACAGTGGACTCCCAGTGAGGGTTCAACATCAGGACCTGGTATTAATCTCCAACAGCAGAACAACGTAGTAGGATGCAGTTAGTAAACCTGGTCTACAATACCCTCAAATCCAGGGGAAACCAGCAAATTAAAAATCACATTTTAAGGTTCAAGTCAACCTTTTACTCTTTATCTGCATGTTTTCCAGCTTCATTAATATCAACAGGGACATTTAACTCCAAGAATGATTCTCTTCAACACTAAAGGCCTAAGAAATTATTTTTTAAATCTTGTAACACCAAATGCGTTGGAGTAGTATGACATGATCTACTTTCTATCAATGTATTTCTAAACACTGGTGTAATTAATAGCATTTCTCTACCCACTGTCCTTCTGCAATGGAGCTTGGAAGAAGCACCCCAGTAACTGGCGTAGAAACATTAAATTGTGGCCACAGAAACCACGAGTTTGCTGCCACAAAAGGCCATGAGTTTCATCTGGCAGGAAGGAGAGCTGCAGCTTTGCTCCAAAGCCATCCCACACATGGAGTGACACAGAGAGGGGAGGCCACCCCTGTGAGCCCCGGGGCAGGGACGGAGGGGACATCCCGGGACACGGGCACGGCACCGGGGAACAGCGGGGAGGGCAGGAGCGAAGGAAAGGAAACCCGGCAGGATGAACAGATGTGGGGATCTGGGGCACCTCTGGAGCCACAGGGTGGGGCTGGGCTGGGCAGGGTGACGGGGCAGATGAAGGGAGGGACGGCAGAGTCCACACGGCAGCACCACGGCAAATGGAGAGCTCCGAGCATTCCCAAAGGTGGGATGAGCCTGCCAGGAACAGCTGGGACAGAGGGACAGGACAACGGGGGGGACGGGAGGACTCAGTGTGAAAAGCGTTCAAATCGGAGGATCAGCCTGGGTGAACTGGGAGGACGGGGAAGATGAAAAGTGAGATTTGTGTTCAGAGATGAGGCAAAGCAACACGGAGAGAAATGCAGAGGTGTTGTATGGAGAGAGGGAGCAAAGGGCAATGGGGTGATGTCAGCAGTCCTTCCCGAGCCTGAAACCCTTGGAACACAAGGCATCCTATTTTCTCTAACCAGAGGGCTCCATGCAGTGCAGGAAACCACTGCTTTCCCTTTTGTCCTGGAGAAAGCACAAGCAGCATGTTCGGTCTCCAGCATCTCGGGCCAATCTGTTTTGCCTATTCACATCCACAGAGAAGATTACACGGGTGAGGGAAATGGAAATGCAGTGTAATATGACTGTCAGGAACCTCAAGTGAGCATTAACTACCCAGGAATCCAGAGAATGCTAGTAGATAATGGAAGAAATTAAGGGTACAATGCCAGCCCAGTGCTATAAATGAGCCCCTCTAGAAACCACAGACTCAAACCTACTATTAGAAAGCAACTCTAAAGTTGTGTAAAAACAGAGAGTTATTGTATAATTAAAAATGAGTCCCTGCAACTCCCTAAGGAATCAAATGCACCGAGCAAAGCAACTGCTAAATCAGCTTAGGCAGACTGGGTAATTGATACAGAATACAAAAATGTTTGCATTGGCCAGAAACCATTCCTAATTAGCAAAAAGATACCACTTGTGTTGGCCAGGAGCCCTTCCAAGGAGTGTGAGTGCATTGCATTCATCTGATCTCCATCAGTTGAGCTCAGGAGGCACCAGAGACCGAGAGGGAAACCCAGCACCCCATCCCTTGTGTTCCGTGCGCTTGACCAGCGCTATTCCTGTTAGAAATACACGTTACTGTGCAACAACCACCCGGGGAAGCCAACAGGTCACTCATTAACCAGCTGAGCCCTGGCTGGTGCAGATTAACGAGCCCTAAATGAATTCACAGTGGTCCTGGCCAAAAGCACGGGAGATGAGGATGCGCTTCACACATGCAGGCTGCACGCACACAGCCCCGGCAGCGCTCAGCCTCCCCGGGCTCAGGGCGCAGTGTGTTTCGGGGGCTGGCTGCAGGGCGACCACCCGGAGTGAGTGACCAGTGCCCCAAGGCCAACACGGAGGGTGGTTCTATTTCCCGGTGCTGCCACGTGTCTGGCTGCTATTTCCAGAAGGGCACCCTGGTAAATGGTCCATTTCACAGTGGTACCCCTCGTTAAACAGCTTCCCGGGAAATTAGAGTGGAGCTGTTGGGGAAGCAAAGGTTATTCACCCATTCGCCCCCGCCCATGCAAACACCCCGGGGAGCCTGCAGGGCCAGGGCTCGGGCCAGCCTCCCTCCGTCCCGCAGCCGAGGGGAGCAGGCGGGTGCCGGGCTGGCCGGGGACAGGGACAGCCCGCAGAGCCACCCTCCTGGCCCGGAGCACGCAGGGGCCACTGCCCAAACTCAGCAGCCACAGCACACCGGGACACCCGCTCGCTCACCCGTGCCAGGAGCAGCCACTGCCGGCGTCCTGCCCAGAGCCAGCACCAGCCCGGATGGAAAACTTCATCTGCAGCTGGAACAAACCCTCCCTGGCAAACAACCAAACCCTTCCGGCGCCCCGAGTATGAAGCAGAGGAGAGCTGAAGCCGTTTGATCACAGCATCGCGGATCTGGGCTGAAAGGCTTGCTAATTAGAGCCCTCCCAGGAGTGACAGGAACACAGCGGCTCCATCCCGGCTCCATCCCGGCTCCCTGGATGTGACAAAGCCCCGGGGCAGAGCCGGGGAGTGCGGGCATTGCCACAGGAGCACCGCACGGATGGGCTGATGCGGCAGCACAGTCAACTTCTGCCTCACAGCAGCAGCCCCAGCGCTGGACTTTACTTGGATTCTTGCTTTTTTCCTTGTTTCTACCGATGAGAAAATTTTATTTCAAGGAACTAAAATTCATTTACAGAAACAAAAGAAAAAAAGCCTTTATAGCGCATGTTTATAGTAGCGTAATGTCACCAATAAACAGCTGCTGGATGTTACTTAATGTTTCTGCAGCACATGTTAGAAATGATAAATGGCTGAGTTTTGGTGCCTCATGAAGGACTGAGGCTGTACCGTGTTCAGGGCTTGGCTGGGACTGCTAAAATCCCCAAAGTGAACAGAAGCACCTTTGTAAAGGTACGTAATTTTAGACAAATTAATTCCAACAAGGATTGTAAAGCTGGCTGGACCAGGACCCTGAATTAATTTCCTCCATTCATTTGTTTACAACGTGTAAAATTGTCTCTTCTGGAGTGTTTTCAATACTGGCCATGCCAGCACTTTTTAGCACAATAAAGACTCTTTTGCAGTTTTATTTTAAAAGGTAAAAAGAATAAAGAGTTACACAAAATTAAATGTTTGACCTCAAGTGAAGTTTTCTTTTCTCCTCTGAAAAAGGCTGAATTTCAGGTGAAATACCCAAACTGGGTATTTTTCACCACTCCTCTGGAATGCTGATGAAGCTCCAGCCCAGCTTCAGCTCCTCACCCAGCTCCACATCCTGACCATCCAGGCAGGGATCCCCAGCCCTGGTCAGCATCCCCCGTGGGCCACAGGGAACACACTTTGGTTTGGGGGAAAACACTCTCATAAAAAAAGAGAAAAAAGCTTAAACAATCATAGAATCACAGAATCATTAAGGTTGCAAAAGACCTTTGAGCTCACCCAGTCCAACCATCAACCAGCACCACCATGGTCACCAATAAACCTCAAGTGCCACATCCACTCAGTTTCTGAACGCTTCCAGGGATGGGGACTTCACCCCTGCCCTGGGCAGCTGTGCCAGGGCCAGACATCCCTTTACATGAAAACTTTTCCCCAGTATCCACCCTGAGCCTGCCCTGGCCCAGCCTGAGGCCGTTCCCTCTCCTCCTGGCCCTGTTCCCTGGCAGCAGAGCCCGACCCCCCCGGCTGCCCCCTCCTGTCAGGGACTTGTGCAGAGCCACAAGGTCCCCCCTGAGCCTCCTTTGCTCCAGCCTGAGCCCCTTTCCCAGCTCCCTCAGCCGCTCCTGGGGCTCCAGCCCCTTCCCAGCTCTGTTCCCTGCTCTGCACACAATCCAGTCCCTCAGTGCCAAAAATAAGGCTGAGAACAAAGTTTGGGGTGTCTTTGTCAAAACTGAAAGCTGACAAGCAGTTTTGCTCAGCACAACAGGATGTTTGGGGTTTGTCAGTCTGGGTTCACCCCCATCCCTGGGAAAACACCCATGGTTTTATGTTCTGGCTCTTCAGTGTCAAGGTTTGCTGAGCAAGCCCAGCTTAAAGACAATTAAGGAACTCTCATAGGGATGTAGAAGCCTTTAGTAATCAGAAAAAATATCCAGCCAGCAGACATATACTGTTTCCAGGAAGAAACTCATCACTGCTATTGTAAGCCAGCTCCAGTCCTCCCAGTTCTATGAGACAACTGTTACTAACATCTGATGAAGCAGAAGTCCACAGGGGACCCTTGTGATGAAGAACAAAGCCTGAGGAGGAAGAAAAGAAGAAAACATTGTTGAAATCTGTAATAAAATTCAGGATATGGAAGTTCAAGAAGCATCTCCAATATTAAGCTGAAAGACACATGACAGAGATGGATCACAGAGTCACAGCATTCCAGACTGGACTGGGTGAGAAGGGACCTCAAAGCCCACCCAGTGCCACCCCTGCCATGGCAGGGACACCTCCCACTGTCCCAGGCTGCTCCCAGCCCCAGTGTCCAGCCTGGCCTTGGGCACTGCCAAGGATCCAGGGGCAGCCCCAGCTGCTCTGGGCACCCTGTGCCAGGGCCTGCCCACCCTCACAGGGAAGAATGCCTCCTGTATATCTAAACTAAATTTAACCTCTGTCAGTTTAATCTTTTAAAATCAAAGAAACTGATTTAATTAGAAATCCCTTTGAGGCAGGATTTTTCCCCCTTTATGGGATGTGTGTGTAGCCTCATGGGACCCCAGTTCAACAGCTCATGCCCTTAAACACAACTCCAATAAATGCTTTTTAGCCAGAGAGGGTTTATGTTACTACAGGAGAAGTCCTCCCTTAAGTACAACTGCATCCTTGTATTTTACCATCAGCCACAGCCCCCAGAACACACAGCAGGTAGAAAGGGAAGATGCCCAAGTCCTTGGCACTCCCCTCCTGGTCAGGGCTCTGCAGAGGCTGGATCGGACCCTCAACTCATTCCTTCATCACAACCGTCCTCATCAGACCTGTCACTCATAAAATATGGATACTGCAGCACTCCTCAGCCTCCTCACCGGAGCAGGAAGCCTGCCCTGCACCCTCGAGCTGCAGCTGAACTCTAAAATATTTAAGCCCATCCAGAGATGCTGGATGAATTCTGGAGGTGGGACGCCAGCAGGGCTGGCAGCTGAGCTTATGCAAACCCAGACTGAGGTGGAAGGAGGATGTGTCTGAAGACCTGCTGGAGAGCTGGTGCCTCTGGATTCGCCTCCTGAGGACACCACCAGCACCATTCTCCGGCCGAAACGCGAGAGAGGCCCTACAGCCAGGAGGATCAGAACCAGCTGCTCCTGTGGCAGCCTGTCCAACAGCCATTTTCCTGTTTGGCTTTCCCTTTGGCAGCCACTCCAGTGTGACGTGGGATGGATTCCCCAAGAGGGAAGGGAAGGATCAGCATCTCACAGGCTGTGGTGCAGGGGCAAAAGCCATGACAGGGACCTGCCAGCCAGTGTGGTGCACCTCACCCCGGGTACACACAGCAGGAGTTCTGCTGGCTTCTCTCCTAAAAACAAGCAGGAAACAATTAATGGCAGGTTTTACTGCTCTGTGGGGAAGCAATTCCACCAGTCAAGCTCCATTGCCTTGTCTGAAGTTTCCAGAAGGCACAGCACTGGAAGGCAGTGGTGCAGGACCCTCTGGCTACCTGAGCCGCCAGGCTCCATCTTGCCCCATGCATCCATCCATCTACCCATCACTCCATCACTCCATCCATCCACCCATCACTCCATCCATCCATCCATCCATCCATCCCTCCATCCATCCACCCATCCATCCATCCATCCATCCATCCTGTGCTTTAGTGTTTGAGATAAGGTTTAATTCTGTCTGTGCCAGTAAGCACACATCGCCTGGGTGAGGGGCAGATTGAGCTGTGCTGTTCTGGCACCATTTTAAAGCATTAACCACGGTTCATTCCTGTCCAATACAACAAGGACAGATTTTTTTTAACATTTATGGCACAGTAATAGTTCCACTGAGTGTCCCCAACTTGCAGAGTAAGAAGTACAGGGCTTATATCAGAAATAAATCTGCTTATTTCCATGAGCTTGGCTCACCCTGTGGTCCTGACTGTACAAGGGAGAACCCTTAAACAAGAAGTTAGTTCTTTAAATCACTCCAGCCCACAATTTAAACAAAAGTTGCTCTGTGACAAAGCCCCGTCTGAGGGTCTGACACAAAAACTGCTCCCCGCCCTCAGGTCTTCAGTTCACCTGTGCCCTGAGGATGAGACAACCTAAATCTTGGCCCTTCTCTCAGTAGGAACCTTCTTTGAGTGAATTCACAGAACTAGAAGGATGCAAAGGGTTTGTGCTGCCATCCTGCCCAGCAGCATGTCTCACTCCAAAAGCACTCCACCTTCCATGCTCCAGCCTCTCCTCTATGTTAATCACTCCAAAGTTGCTAAATTATTCACTGCTCAGAAAATACATTTTCATTTCTTAGAGCTGGCAGCCAAGAATGACTTACAGAAATAGGTCATGCTCATCCCATAGAAGAATTACCATACACTTCGTGTGCTCCCCTCCCCAGTTTCCATTTTTAAGCTCTGCTCCACGTGACAATGGGCCAAATTTAAACCGTCTGCATTTTTCATGCTGCTCCCACAGTCTCCACCATGTGCCCTGACTTTCCATTTTTAATAAACTGCACCCAGTGAAAATACTAATAGACCAACTTCTGTCTGGTGTTCCTGTAGACCCGAGCAAAGCTTTAATGATAACTGCAAAGGAAATAACCCCAGTTTTCCACTGCCACTACTCTGGCTTGGGAAAACTCCATCCTGCCTGGAGCCCAGCCACCACGGCCCTTGGCCAAGTGGGGTTTGCACCTGCCTTGAAAGGGGCAGCAGGTTGTAGTTTTCCTTCTTTTCATTTTCTCTACCTAAATATCTCCAAAATAAACAGATTTTAATGTGACATTAAAAAAAAAAACGAAACCAAAACTTCTTGCTGGCACATTTAATTTTCTGGTTCTACACATCCCCAAACAAAACACAATTGGCTGAGGCCTGTTCCCAGCAAGCTGTCAGCCAGGATATGCCCAGGCTGCTGCTGTCTGTTTGGTCCACGGGAATTTTTCCTCACTGAGAACCACAGAACAAGGGCCCTGTTCAAGCTTTGTGCTCCTGTTGCATTTTGCACAGGCAGTGCCAGCGTTGGATGACTTGGAGAGCACACTGGTGCCTCCAGCCTCCAGGAACGGGATTCAGCCCAGGGGAAACAAGTGGCACATGAAACCAAAGTACAAAGCAAGAGACCTTTAACAGAATCTAAGAATCACAGACTGGTTTCTGTTGGAAAGGACCTTAAAGCTCATCCAGTTCCAATCCCCTGCCCGGGGTGGGGGGGTTGGATTCCACTATCCCAGGTTACTCCAAGCCCTGTCCAATCTGGCCTTGGACATTTCCAGGGTTGGGAATGTTCAATACTTTCACTAGAACTGATGAGACAGAGGAAAATCAAGACTAATCCCATCATGAAGGCAGGGGAGGGAAGGAAACTGAGTGTGGCAAGTGCAAGGGAGGATGGAGGGGACCACAGCACCTCGACAATGTCACCGAGGACGTGGACAGCCACCAGCCCTGTGCTCTGTTCCTGGTGCCATCTCTGATCCAGAGTGAACTGCACTGCCTGACTCTCTGTGCTGCTCATTGAACAGCCCATTCTGCAGTGCCAAGTGTCCCCATGTTGTGCCACCCATGGGAGCAACACAGGGGCTCTGGATCCCCACAGGAACTGTGCGGAGATGTTGGAGCAGAATTGCCCCCAGGCTGGAGAGGTTGCTGCTCGTGGCACAGCGCCTGCAGCTCCCAGGGGAAGAAAAAGCAAAAACAATGAGAAGTCCTCTATGCACAAAGGCAGAGGCAGAGCTTGGGGATATTTTGGCCCTGTGGAATCTTTTTTGTCTGACTTTAATTAGACACAGATTGCCCCAGTAAGGCTCTGGGAAGTGCCACCCCATTGCACCAGCTGGGTGCTCAGTTTGGTTAAGCACCAGGGACCTGCCCTAAGCCAGACCCAGTGACACAGGTCAGCACCCTCCAGCACGGTTACAGCCCTGCAATGGCCCAGTCCCTGCAAAGCCCAGTCCCTCCAGCCTGACTCTGTGCTCCAGGATGCTGTTTGTTTGTGATTCACACCACGAGAGAGGGATGCTGATCACAGAATGCAGCTGCCCTGCCATATGCAGTGGATTAATTACTGCATCATTCGTTCCCATGGCAGGTCGAAGAGATCATTACCAACTCAGGAACATGAGTGCTAATAATAGTATTGCTCCCAGTCGTATTCCAGCATTCCGCTTGTTCTGATTGTTCAGCTCAATAACAGCTTACACTAATTCCCACCAACTTTTAACACCCATGTATTGAGAAGTTCACACTCAAATGGCACAAATTCTAATTCACAGCAGGATTAACTCTTCGTGCTTTAAACTTAATTACGTGCAGTCAGGTGGCTCTTGATGTTCCTTCCTCCTTAGCTAAACCCAACCACACACATTTAATGATTCCTGTGCACATTCACTGACGGAGCTAATTAGGACTCCTGGGGGGCCAAGCGCAACTTTTTCAGTGTTGTCTAAACTGAAAACAAAATGTTCCAGAAGCCACGCTGTGCACCCAGGCTCTGCGAGACAACTCACTCCTGTGAGTCTGCAAAACCCAATGATGTTTGCTGGGAGAAAGGAAAAAAGCTCAGAAAAGTACTGCCCACAGAATCACAGAATTGTTTAGGTTGGAAAAGCCCCCTGAGACCATCGAGTCCAACTGCACCTCCAGCAGTGCCAAGGTCACCACTAACCCATGTCCCCAACTGCCACATCCACACGGCTTTTAAATCCCTCCAGGGATGGGGACTCCGGCACTACCCTGAGCAGCTGTGCCAGGGCTGGACAGGCCTTTCCATGGAGAAATTTTCCCTGATACCCAATATAAAGTGTTCATAGTGATGTTAGCACCCCATGCAGAGTGGGCACTCCCAGACCTTGTGTGAGCCCTTCTGCCCTGGCCAGAAGATGCAGGAGTGCAGTCACAGCTGCACTCTGGAGCAGGCAGGGCTGGGAAGGGCTGGGATGGGCTCAGAGCACCCTGTGCCCATGCCCTGGTGGTGTGTCCCACCCAGGCACGCGGAACACGAGGAGTAGACAGTGGGCACACTGCGGCCGTGCCGCTGGCAGGCAGGAGCCAGAGCACATTGTGCTCCTGGAAGCTCAGCAGACACCTCTGATCACGGACCAATGGCCCACATGAACAAACATCTGCAAGGCTGAAGCCGCTGAGAAAAGCGAGGCAGGATCAGCATGTGCCCAAGAGCTGATGGAGTTATCTGTGAAGCACTGGGCTCTGTGACTGCAGTGCCAACAGTGCCCATTTGGGAACAGCGTCAGGGAATCCTGTGCTGAGAAACTGCTGAGCTGCCTTACGAGTCTGCAAAAAGAAATACTTCAAACCATTAAATTGGTATCAAGATACTGATGATTAAAGGATGACTCCAAACTCAGGGACCTCCCCAGCAGCTGTGCACCCATCTGGATCCCTGCCACAGCCCCAGCTCCTGCGCGCGGGCAGAAAAGCAGCAGCAGACTCCTGTGCTGTTCCTCAGCCAGCCCAGCCCGCTCCTCCTCCTGGCAGCTGACCTGCTTCCCAGCACTTGTGCCAACGGTTTATTTTTTTCCCCAAAACTTTGTCACCTAAAAAATATCCCTTTACTATCATACTTGCAAGAAAGAAAATAAATGTTCTGTAACAGGTGTAAAGGTATGAACCCCAGAACCCCCCCGCAGCTGATGCGGACACCTCAGCAGGGATCCCGTGGGATCCTATCTGATGAGATGCCCATTTTTGGGGGAGATCTCACAGACCTGCTCCACACCAGGTACCCCAGAGTCCACCTTCCCATGGGCACAGGTGTGTGTGGGTATGTGTGCACGGCCCCAGGGACGGGGCCAGCAGGATGATTCCCGTGAAGTCAGCGGGGAAAGGATTGTTGCTAAAATTACAATTCTTAAAAATCTTGGCTGTTTTTTCCTTCAGCAAAGGTTCAGGAATTGTGGATGGCTGTCATTTTGGAAACTTAACAGCACAGCTGAGGCTGACAGCTTTACCCAGTGCAGAAAACCCTTTCACAGGGTCCTGCACCTCCCGAACCGCTCTGGCCGGTCCCGTTCTGCTCCCTCCCACCAGAGTGATTCCCAAGGAGCAGGCAGGTAGGAACGGCGGGATGCTCTCTGAGAAAGAAGTTGGTGCTGCCCACAAGCCCTATCACCCCTCTCCCTTCACACCTCCCCCACCCTGGCAAGACAGGAGCATTCCCACAGCCTCCCCACCTTGGAAAGATGGGACCTGTGGGGCTGGAACCCCCGGGAGGGGCGGCGGCTCCACCCCGCTGGCGCCCGACGGAGGTTCCTCCCTGTGCAGATGACACAGACGCTATTTCTGGATCTCCAGACTCCCACTTCGCGTGCCAGCAAATCTGCATCTCCAAGATCCATCCACTCTTGCCCTGGCACGCAAGGAGCATTCCGGGCAGCTGGGAAGGGAATCGTGCTCCCTCACTGCAGTGCCCCGCCGGGGACACCGAGCACCGCCCCACACACGGACCCAGAGCCCCTCCTGCCCCGCCGCCAGCCCCACGCCCCCCCTGCCACCTGCTCCAGCCGAAGGCATCGCTGCCGGATGCCAGGGAGCCTTCCACGAGCAGCACCTGGCCATCAAGTTCCCTACAAGATGATGCCTCCTGCCAGTACAGAGGCACTTCCATCCCTAAAGGAGCTTCAAAACCAAATCCTTTTTCACAAGCAACTCGGTTGTAACCATTTCTGTATCACTGCTGAAGGACTGGCTGCAGATCCTTGAGATCAGTTTCATCAGATATTGCCCAGGACATCACTTCAGACTGCAAAAGCTCATGCCTGTTCAGAAGGCAGTTTCTCTCACTGGAAAACCTCTGTTTCATGCTTCTGTCATTTTTCAAAGCAGAGAATTCACATCATGAAATTATCATGGAATCACACACAAAAGGAAAATACAGGTTACGCCAGATCCTGACGTTAAACTCTCTCTCCTTCTCCATCCCCTACCTGTACTTATTCCTCTTCTCCTGTTTTGTTTCACTTACAAATTCACATTTCTTTCCTCCCACTCAACTACTGCAACAAACTGGCACCAGCTTCTGCTGGAAACACGCTGATTGAGATGTCTAATCTATGTAAAATCCTCTTCACTTCTCTACATCAGCAAGGCAAAGTTGGAAAGGATCCTTTTGCAGTTTGAGGCAAGTAACTACGGTGCTTACAGGAATGGTTCTGCCACAGCAGGTGACACCTATTGCAATACTACTGCAAAGAGCCAGTCAAACTATTGATTATCAAATTAGCCCCTTTCTTGTCTAATAATTGTTTAAGGCTCACTCCTGCTTCCCACAAAAGTGTTGGCCCCTGCCAGCAGTGGCTGGTCTGGCACAGAAGGTGCCCAGAGCTGCTGCCATCACCACTGGCTGTTATATGGAAAACAAAACTGGGGGTATTCCAGCATCTCACAACAAGTCTGCTATAATGAAATGTCCTTAGAATACCAGTCAGCTGGAAAATAAGGATCCTCTTAATGCTTGGAATGTATATGTGAATATATATTACCTAGTATTAACAAATATTAACAGAAAAGCATCATTGTCTATTCTGTAAGTGTGACTCCAGTAAGCATAAGGACACCCAGTATATTCTGTACATTCTGTAGCTGTCTTAGACCTCACACAGCAGAACAAAACAATCCCAGGATCCAATAAAAGCACTGGTGCAATGATGCTGGACCGTGCCTGAGGTCTAACGAAATGTGCAGTTCCACCAGTGGACATGACTGAAATTCATCCAACAAATCTTAGTAAATACAGTTGTGCAATTTTATTTCCAGGGAAAGAGAGGAAGGAACTATTTCTATGCCAGGATCTCAGTGTCCGGGCGGGAGCACGGCTGCGTGTGAGGGAGGAGATGGCCGGGATCACCATGTCCCTGTCCCGGCGGGAGCACGGCCGTGTGTGAGGGAGGAGATGCCCGGGATCACCGTGTCCATGTCCATGTCCCTGTCCGGGCGGGAGCACGGCCGTGTGTGAGGGAGGAGATGGCCGGGATCACCATGTCCCTGTCCCGGCGGGAGCACGGCCGTGTGTGAGGGAGGAGATGCCCGGGATCACCGTGTCCATGTCCATGTCCATGTCCATGTCCATGTCCATGTCCATGTCCCTGTCCGGGCGGGAGCGCTGCCACCAGACGCCACATCCCGGGGAGCGGAGCCGCCGCACACGGCAGAGCCCGGTGCCGGAGGAGCCAGCAGGAAACTGCCGGGAAGCCACCCGGACCCTCTCCCCAGCGCTCCCGGCGTGGCAGGGAGGCCACGGGAAGCCGAAATGAAGACGCATTAGGAAAATCAGTGTGACGGTGACAGACGAGCAAATGGTGTAATCTGGAGCTGACGGGCTCCCGGCTACATGTCACCGCGATTTATCCTCCAGATTATGCGGCTGCTGATGCGCTGGATTTACAGCAGCTCCTCACGTGACGATGTCCCCGTGTGGCAGCTGACACTCAGAACCTGCACACTGGAGATGTTCCCAGATGTTCCCAGATGTTCACAGAACCAGGGCAGCCCTTACAGCTGGGGACGCTCGGGGCTGTGCCGGGGGCTGGCGTCCCGTGCCTGGCACAGACTGTCCCATCCTCGTTATCAGCAACCCAGAGCTATTAACCCAACACCACTGTCAGCTCAGGGGCTCTCGCTATCACCCAGCAGCCTCTCCAGCCTTGTCACGGAGGCAGGAACCCCATCTGCCTGCCAGGAGAGTGCACATGGAAGCCACACTGTGACTCACCCCCCAAAATAGGAAAAACCTCAAACCCAGCATCTAACTGATGCCAAAAGCACCCAAGTAAATAGACAAAGGAATAAACTCCTATGAAACATCATAAATATAACTTTGAAATACTGAAAATGCCAGTGAAGCCCTGCCTTTGTTCAAACTAGTGCAATTCCCCCAAGAAAAAAAGGAGGGGAGGAGACAGTCTCAACAAGCAGGTGGGGACAACACCGGGGGCTATCCAGTCCTCTCACCTGCCTGTGACACTGCCCCAAATCCCTCCTCCATCTCTTCATATTCCATCTGGTTTCCCTACAGCTGGGCCACATCTTTTGTCATGCATCTCGCTATGAACAGCAGTGAGAAATATCAAATTCAACAAACTCCTGATAAACTGTACAATCAACTGAATGAAATCAAAACCTTTCCCTTCTCTCAGCCTCTGTCTTCACACTTGACATCTCGAGCACTTTCCAGTTAGATTTAATGAACAGAAAGTGTTCTCTTTTATTCCCTAAAGGCAAATACTACTTTTCTACCTCCTGGGGAAAAAATTGTTCAAAATCTGCTTCCTTTTGATCCAGAAACAGAGAGAGAAAGACTAAATGTTTCTTAAATTAGCCTACTAGTATCCAGAAATATCAAAAAGTCACTATAATGGATATATGTATCTTCATACAATGGAGAATATGTACATTTACACCATAATTGATCACTGGGAGGAAGGGACTTGTTGCCACAGGAGGGGCCAAGTGTTGTGCTCATGGTAAGGATAGAGATCCAGTGTCTGACAGGCACACAGATACACCCTTCCTGGAAAAGCTGCGAGAGCATAACCTGCTTTGTTCCTTCCAGCTTTAAAACCAGTGTCCTACCACAGCCTCATCCCAGCACAAATGGGGAAAAAAAAACGGGAAAAAGAAGTTCTGTGGTTTTTTCTTGACTTTTCCTCCTCTTTGTGTGCTGGTTTTGCAGGAGGTATTTAAACTGTTAGCCCTTGAGCTGTGCTTATCCCCGCGCAGAATGAAGCCTGTCAGTGCCTGGCGCTGGGGATCAAAACAAGGCTCTGAGTGCTGAGTGACTCGTGCTCCCCTCCCACCCAGCTGCACCACTAAATTCCAAAAGGAACAGAAACAGTCTGTGAAATCAGAGCTTGGTCACAGCACTGTGCTGAGCACAGGAGAACCTCCCTGCCCCGAGTGCTTCCCACCCTCCTGGGGATGTGGCCACACTCCTGCCCAGCAGAGCCTGCTCATCCACGCCAGAGAAGCCCAAATCCCATCCAGCAAAGCAACATTTCAGCCTTCTTCTGTAAACAATACGGGTGTCTCAGCTACCTGTTTGGAATTCCTGCAAAGCATCTCCAAGGGTAACGGAACCAAAGTGCTGACACTGAATCATCCCCAGACAGTAACCTCTCCACAGAAGGCCCTTCCCAGCTGCTTTAGGCAAACCAAGGTTGACTTTGCATATACACAGGCATTTGTTTTTCCTTTAAAAACTGCCGTGTTAGTTGCTGGCTGACTCCACTGGCTCTGGCAGGAGTTGGGGAGTCCAGAGGCAGCAGCTGCTGCACCCCGGTGTGGGAGGAGATGCTGGTCCAGCTGATGCCTGTTATTATTTTTTTTAATAAATATGTAATTTACAATATTGAACAAAATATGGAATAAATACCACTTGTCACTATCCAATGCTACAACGTCCCTTAAGCCTATAATTATTTACAAAAGCCTTTCACTACTGTACAGATCTCCCACAGATTTTCCCTCAGTAAGTTCAGGCTGAAGCTGATCACTGTCAGCCGAGAGACAGGAGTTGATTTCAGCCTATTTATCCTCCAGTTTGATCTATCCCACAGATGAGAAGAAACGAATTAGATGTTACTCATATTTACTGAAAGTCCTTCAACAGCTCCAGCCCAGGCCGGCGTGGCCGTGGAGGTCACACTGCCCACGGTCCCCTCTGGCGATGGCTCTCAAGAGGATGCCAGGTGCCAACAAGGAGAGGGAATGAAAAGCATACGGCTCAAGTCCCAGATGAAAACTGGCAAATGGTCCGTGAGTCAGAAAGATGCTGAGCCCCATCCTGCCCAGCCCTGGGGACGCTCTCCCCAAGGGCCTCCGTGTGTCCCCAGCCAAGCACACTGCACAGCGCTGGAAATCTCCACTCTGGTGGCCCAGCCACTGCTAACTAAAAGGCCCCTACATTTCCGAGGTGACTGCCCAGGTGAGCAAAGCCCAGGTGAGACGAGAGAGGTGCCCGGTGCCGTTCCACGGCGCACGCCCACGCCCCAAGCGCCACCAGCCGCGGAGCTGCCGCGGCTCTGCCTGCCGCCCGAACAGCTGCCAGTTTGCATCTTTAAACAGAAGGTGTTTTTTCATGTCTTTTGGGCAAGAAGTACTCAAAATGCATTAATGTCTTGTTCTGTTAACAAAGAAACTATGGCAACACACACAGAGCTGCCAAGAGAATTACTGAAACAAAGTTTAATAGTTAATAAGCAGCCAGATGATGTCAGACTCATCTATTAAGACCAGTTTATATCTGCCTATTAGAACTTAATGTCCCAGAAAGTTGGGTTGGCCAGGATTAAATAGTCTTCCTTTTAGCCTAATTACCAGCAATAAAACCAATTTTCTAAAGAATAGGGTAGCGTTATCCAAAATGTGGCCAGACCAAGCCTGTATTTTGTAGCATGCCTATAATGTTCCTTTTGTTAAGGAGCAATTTTCTAGATGTCAGGGATGTGAATCAAAATTTAATGTGTGTGCATGCGTGTGTTATGGAAATGGCAATTGCAGCAGTTGCTCGCAGCACACCCCGACTGCCAGGCAGCACAGGAAACCAAAGGCTTTTATTCCCATTTATGCCAGTGCATAAATGAGTGTGCTAGAACTGTTCTTCTTTCTAATTGAGGTGATCGAGAATTCTTAAGAAATAATTTTCAGTGAAAATTAGTTTCTAAAATGGAATAATAAATATTTTATGGAAAAGCATTAAGTCACAGATACACCTGTAGAGGGTTTTGTTTACCTAGCTGGGTATATCCACCATGAGGAGACCCTGTGGTCCCCACAGCTCTGCATGTGGTGCTGGCCCTGGGAGCCTGCCCCACGGAGCTGGCTGTCCATGCCATCAGGAAACCTTCCACAACCTCCAACCGCTGCTTTCTTCCTGTTTATTAAACCAGCTACTGCTTATTTGGCTGCTGATGGAGATAGAGAAAAAGGTGCCTCCCTCCCTCTGGCACTATTGCCTGATCCCAGACCAAAGGCCAACCTTCTCAGCTCGAGGTCACTGGACAGGGTCTGCCTCCAGTCCCTCCCCAGGCTGCTGCCACGTCAAGGCTTTATTATGGATCAAGCGCTCCAGTTCCAGGCACAACTTCTATTCTTGTAGATCTGCTCTCTAACCAGTTTCTCCCAAATCCCTCACCTCTGCTGCTGCTGCCATTGCTGGAGACGCCGCAGCTGCAGGAGCATCCATCCCCTCAGACTGCCTGACACTCTGCTCTGTCTCTGGCGTGCTCTATTCTTAGCAGCTCTCAGATCACCAATCCTTTAAACCATCTCATCTTTGACCTACCATATCTTCTGCAACTTTCCTTCATTTCAGTCTCCAGTGCTGCTTCCCCTGAAATCAATCAGAAACTCTCAAAGCTTTCAGAGGGAAAGACAGGACATTATTTCTGGACAGCTCCTCACTCTCTCCTGATTATGTCTGACTCCTTCCACTCCCCTTACGCTCAATGCAAAATTAAAATCTCTGGCAAAAAGCTCCTCCTCCACTTCCTAAAGCTTTTTGTACCATCCATCTCTAACAGTGGCATCCAGCACTAGAACTTCAGTGACCCCAGAGGAGCTGCCAGGCATTTGGAGCCAGCCCAGGAGACACCGGGGCAATGGGGTGGTTCCCCCAACACCCCTTGGGATCAGCCGTCACCTCCCCAGGCAGGAGCAGAACCGGCACCCAGCTCCCACGGCTGCCCTGAGCCTGGCTGCACTTAAACATGATGGCTCTGCCTGATTTTGCCCAATTTCAACACATCTGGCACCATCACACTACAGCACGGTGACTGGAATAGAGGCGTTGAACGCGTGCTCCCACCCGAGCTGGCTGGTCACGGGCAGGTGGGACAGAGAGGCCACCTGAGCCATGACAGCACACACAGCTGTGAGAGCCCGGGCTGCACTCCAGAACCTGACACACCTGGGCAGCCCTGCTGTTTTGGCAACACAAAGTGCAAGGTTTAGTGGAATTTCTCATGTGTACGGGACCCCTCAGCAAAGAAAAACATTGAACAGCTTTAAAAGACTCAGCTCTTCATGTGAACATCACGGGAGAGATATGGAAACGTTCTCTTCTCTGTGAAGTGAACAGCTGAGTAACTCGTACCAGATGGACCATATTTGGATCTTTCCCTCATAAATACAATATTCACCATTTGGAATTAAACGAGCGGAGCAGCTGTCCATTGTCCCACTTGGAGGGGTTTTGTTCATTAAATAAGCAGAAACCAAGTGTCTGTGGAAGGAAAATCACAGAATCCTAGAGTCACTGAGGTTGGAAAAGCCCTCCCAGACCAAGTCCAAGCTGTGCCTGATGCCCACCTTGTGACTGAGTGCTATGTCCAGTCCTTCCTTGGGCACCTCCAGGGATGGGCACTCCAAACCTCCCTGGGCAGCCCCTGCCAAGGCCTGAGCACCCTTTCCATGGGGAAATTCCTGCTGCTGTCCACCCTGAGCCTCCCCTGGCACAGCTTGAGGCCATTTCCTCTCATCCTGTCACAGACTGCCAGTCAATGCAAGCACAAAAAATGTGTCAGTGAATCCCTGATTCTTTATTACCACAGCATCGGAATAATGATTATTGGAGTTTCAAAAACAGACAAGGTTCCTGCTAAGCCAACAGTCCTGTCATTTTGTCCCATGAACAGTGCCACTGGAAGGGGTACAGCTACTCCCCTAATCCTGCAGAAAGGAAGGGCTGGAATTTAAGGAAGGTTGCTTTTCCTGTCTGTACTTTGCTACACAAACCCCACAACAGCTACAAAACAAGCAATAATTAAACTGCAACCTAATCTATTGTCTTTATTTATGATAAATTATGAATTACTGTATTATGGACACTCATTAAATTCAGAAAGCTGCTAAATAAAATGTATCAATATTCATAACTCCCCAACCTAGTGCCCACATAATTTAATGCCAGACTTCCATGACTCTAGCGAGGCCAGCAGCAGGCTGTGCCAGGAGGATTTGGGTCCTGCTGGAGTAGGCGTAGAAGGAGCATAAATCTAAACTAGGGATGAGATGACTCAGTTGAGACCGTTCGAATGAGGCAGATGATAAAAATACCCGAAAGACGTAAGGCAAATCTCAAAAACACTCCTTTGGTTCTAAACCAGCAAGGCTGGGCCATGTTTTCTTACTCACTGCCAAACCAAGCTCTGCAGTGAGACGGGGATAAGGCTGGGACAAGCCATAGGGTGGCCAGCAGGGCCCAAACCCACACGGCTTCCCCAGCTCGGCTCTGCACCCTCCTGCCACTGCTCTCCTCGCACCCCTCTGGTGACACAGCTCGTTTCAAGGCTGATTGGAAGATGTTGGGAAAGGCTCTGAATGGCTGGGGAAGAACTGCAAAGCCAGAGTCAGGTCTGGGGTGCTGGCACCCCAAAAGCACTGACAGGTCCATCCTCCGCGCCAGGGCAGGGAGAAGCTGCGAGGGCGGCTCTGCGGTGGGGCTGCTCCCGCAGCACACAGAACGATACCGCCAGGCCTCTTCTCTTTCCAAATTAAATCCCTCCAAGGATACACATTCATTTCTTTCAGGCTTCAGGTCTGGAGCAGAATAAGCCATCTTTTATTATTTTAAAAACTAAATTTTCCATAGGAAAGTGGACCTTCCCCTTTTTCAGAAGTAAGGATTTTCTCTCCATAATTGCCATTAAGTAATGGACACTCATTTAATTAAAGGCTTTCTGTAGTTTGACAAGAATCTCTAGAAATAATTTCTCTCTTGAATTGCCTCTTTGAGAGGTTTTCTGACAAGATGTAATTGAGAGACTGACCTTCACTGGGAGTGGGGGGAGCTCACAGAGCCTCTTCGTGAGCTTAAGGATAAGGGTTGGAGGGATCTGAAACATGGTCAATGGTCTCTTCTGCCCTCTTGAATAACCCTGGAGTCCCAAAGTAGTTTTCAGAAAGAATTTCTAACCCTTGCTTTAATTCAGCCTTGTCCCTGTCAATGGCCCAGTGGAATGAGGGGAAATAGGAGCTGCTGCCAGAGAGCGTTTGGAGTTCCTATTTTTAATTAATAACGTCAAACGTGTGCTGCACATTTCAATGGGGTTTGAGAGACGTGTGCATCGTAAATGATTCCTTGTCAGATAATTATGAAATGCAAAGTCATTGCCAATTTACCATTGCCAGACAATGCCACAGCTGCTTTCACACAACACAATAGGCTCAGGCTTTAAGACAGATTCTTCAAAGGCAGTAAGTGATGAGCAAGAAAATTGGGCCCTTTTCATGATGGCAATTGAGACTCCCCACTGTTTTGAACAGAGAACTTACTCAAAGACTGAAATACTGTATTCCTGCTACAATACCTGAAGCTGCTGCCTCAAAATCATTGAAGACACAGGCGCGGTTTTCGCTCTTTTCTTATTTTTCTGTTTCCTTGCTCACTTCCCCACAGCTCGCTCAGTCACTCTCGGTGACATCTCTGCTCAGCATCTGCCTCTTCCTCACAAACAGCACATGGACATGAGAATACAGATGCTGGAAGCTGGGTTCCAGCTGACACCAGTCTCGGAGATGAGGCTGCAGGCTGACAGTGTGTCTTTAATAACCATATCTCATGTTGGCAGAACATCTTTGTTTACGCCTAACACACCACATGACATTCAGCAGTATATGAGGAAGGAGTGTAATTAAATCTCTACTGTAATTGTCAAAACAAACAAGCAACGTTTATTTTGCTCATTTGCTGATATAGATTTGCAGTGGAAATGGGAAAATGCAAGTGCTGGGTGGTGGATGCAGCGGATGGAAGGAGGCAGAGGGGGTGGCGGGGTTGGGTGACAAGGCAGCACCCTGGGAGCGGCTGCCGGCGCCTCCTGCACATCTCGAGTTCCATCGGGGATGGAACAGCCATGGGGCAGAGCTGCATGGGGTCAGACAGAAATGGTAACGAGATCAACCCAACAAGCCACCCTGTGCCCTCGCTAGCGTCCCTCAAAGAGCTCTCCTCTTAACTGCTTTTTAATTAACTGCCAGCAATTAGTGTCACCCAAGCAGCCTCAGCAGAGCGCCTCTCAATGGCATCTCCCTGCCCTCCAAACACAGTGTGCTTTAATTAGGAGCTGATCTCGGCCAGGTTGTTGGGTCTGTGTGGCACCAAACACACCTCTCTGGTGTTGACCCACTGGTCACGCTGCACTGGGGCAGCCACTGGGCTCCCAGAGGGGAAAAAATGGAGGATTTGTGTGTGTCTCCCTACTGGGGGCACACTGATCCCTTAACACCACTCAAGGCAACTCCGACCACCAAGGCTGGACACACAGAGGTTTGATGTACAGTGGGCAGCCACAGTACTGCACTGGGAGAGCCTCGGTGTCAGAGAGACCAACAGAGAGGGATGAGTTTCAAACAACATTAAGTGATCAGTCTAAAAGAGGCAGAAGCTCCATCAGAAGAATCAGGTATCATTTTCCCATTCCATCTGTCTCTTCCCCCAGTTCATGTCCCAGCACACCAGCATGGGTGCCTACCAGGACACCCCACATGCTCCTGGTGCCAGATGTGTGGAGCACAAGTCCAACAGAGGGGCACAGCACAGCCTGGAGGCTCCCAGCCCAGAGCAGCAGGTAGTCCCTACACCGCTGAACAGGTCACTTCCACCTCATCAGTCAAACTGGCAGCTATAGCACCTTGACACTCATGTGCCTGAAGAGAGGACTTTGTGACCCAAAGGGACACTCATGACCAAGGACAAACCAATATGGCCTAAGCAAGAGCATCACTGCTGGGCGGCGCTGGGACCACCTGGGCAAACACCTCTGTGTGCTCAGAGCCAACAAAACAATTCAGAGTTCACCTGCAGGCAGAGGCATACCACATCCTGATGTACCAAACATCCCCCCTGGAAGCACCTGGAGGAAGGAATTCAGGTATGTAGGGCATGGATCTGACAACACTGTACAGCTCTACTCGAGCCCAACGCCAACGAATGCTGCTGCGTTGAGACCTACTTTGCAGCAAACCTTGTGCTGAATTTGCATCATGTTGAGACACAAAGAACTTGGAAGCAGTGGGGCTTCACAAAGAAGTTTAAAATCAAACCTGGAGAATGGAGCTGCCACTTAGGTCACACATGGGAAATCTGATCTTGGGCCAGTCAGAACAGCCCCAGTCGCACTCCCAATGGCAGATCCCCGTGAGGAACACCAGTGTGAGACAAGCTGGGGGCACCTGGGGGCCATAAAGGGAAGCTGTTCAGATAGGTACATCCATGTTACATCCCTGTCCTAAAAAAAAAGAATTACTTTTTTTTCAAATGTGCCTGTAATTGTGGCACCATAGGTAATTTCCTACGTTTAATGATTATTCTGGACTGCAGTTACAGATCTGACCTTTCCCCACCCAGTGAGAAGGCTGCCGTTGGTGGCAGGGAAGAGGCTCTCTGGTCAGACACACAGAGCACTGGTCAGACACACCCACAGCTCCGGGCAGAATGATGCCTGTATCCAGATTTTGCCAAGGCCAAGGAGATTGACAACAATCTGTGTGCTAATGAAACCTGAGGGTGGCTTCCCTGAAACATGGAGGGGGCTTTCAGCTCCCCCCTTGGCACATGGCTCTGCTCCTGCCTGCCTGTGGAAAGGCCACATCCCACGCCCCACTGCAACCTCAGCAGTGCTTTGCTCATCTTCTTGTTCCTTTAAAAATTCTGACAATGTTGTGTTTTCCTCAAAGCCTGAGCCAGCTGCCAGGCACCCAGAGCAGGGTGTCTGGGGTGCAGACAGGCACATACACATGGGTGACCCGACAGCCTCGGGTACCCAAACAGAGAGAGGTGCAAACACAGAGCACCCAGCCAGCTGGGCACGGCCACCACTGCCCGCTCCTGCACCGCTCCCTGCCTGAAATGCCAGTTTGTTGTTGCTATTTTTCTTTATGCTCTGTGACATTAATAAGGTAAATTTAGAAACAACAGACTATTTCTTTATATAGCAACAGCCAACCTGTGGAAAACAGCGCCCTGAGACTGCAGGAGAACAGATTCTCCAGTTGGGTTTTTTCAAGAGTTGTCAGGTTGTATTACACTCCCAGGCTGACGAGCTCAGGGAGCAATAGGGACGCTCACACTTTGTCAGGGCATGCACCAACGAAAGCAGATGTTCCTGCCCCGCTGGCTCCCATTGGTAGGCACTGGTAGGACCACACATGGAGACAGGGCTGGGATGGCTCAGGGATCTCATCTGGAGTAGGTGTGGCACAGAAAGTTAAGGAGTGCTGCAGTCTGGTCAGGGAAAAAGAGAACAAAATGAGTCAGTAGCTTTACACGAGATGGGCACAGCGGTGCTGGAGCTCTGCTAAGGGAGAGCCCAGCCCTCTCCCCGCGGTGCCAGGGCTGTGGTGGCAGAGGGGACCCTGCCCTCACCCCCACGCCGCCACCACGGCCCGGGTCCCTGACCAGACCTCCCCGTTGCTATGGAAATACAGATAATAATGAACAGCACAAGTCATCGCAGATGCACCAACTGCTGCCATGAAATCCAATGCACTTTATCATGCTGTAACAGTATCCCACCCTCCTGCAAGCGCACAACTGCGTCCTGGAGAGAAGGAGCCACCTGGGAGAAGGGAAAACAACAAGGCTTTGTATTAAAAGATCGGGAAACGGCTTACAAGGACATAGAAAGACCATGGCTAACCTCAGTGCCACAACATTTGGGAAGGCCCTGACACTGTATTTGGAAGATTTAAAACATTAATTAATAGAAAAAGCAGCAATATCAATAATTAAGAACAGTTTTCTAAGAAAGAGCCACATCAAACCCAGTCACCACAGGTAATTGAAGCCCTCAGACCTGGCATATTTTTTCTGTGCGCCCAAGGAGAGCCACAAAGGCTGCTCAGGGCAGAGGAGAAGGGGCCGCCCACTTCTTGTTTAACTTCGTGTTCTATGCAGCAGTAGACAGCGAGGTATTGTGACAAAATTGCTGGGCTCACAGCAGCAACCAGTGTGTGATGGATCACATGCAAGCATTTTTGAGTGAGAACTTAAAAACTGTTGATAACAAAACAGAATTCAGCATTACCTCTTTTTTAAAATTAAATGAGAGGATTTAAAAGGTCCGAGACAAACATAGGTCTTTTGGGGAACAACCTCCCTCATTCTATTTGATATCCCATATTCTATCATTTATTTTATGTCTCCTGATCATCACTGCTTTTCCCAAATCAATCCAGAAGCATGGGAGTTTCCTGCAGATGCAACAGCCCTGTGACAAGAACTCTTTGTAACATAGAGGGCCCAAGAATATTTTCTACAATCAGCTGCTTCTGGTATTCAATCAAAAGAGGCTTTTACTACTTGCCACACCACCAAATTTATTGTGGGTCATGAACGTCTTGTTCCTCCTGCTGCGTCACTGGGGCTGGTGACAACTACCAGAATGCTGGGAAAATACACCAAAAAGTCAAACTGTGCACCAGCCATATTGCATTTGAGCTGCAAGAGATGCAACAGAAGAGACATTTCATTTTGAAATGCCATTTAATTGTTTTCTAGCACTCCAGCACTGCTGCACACACTGCAATTACAGCACTGAAGGATGGTCTCTGCTGCAGCGTTTCACACCACTGGAGCACCAGAAAGAAAATCAAAAAAAATAGAAAAAAATGTCCTGAAAATGGGCTGAACTGGCAGCTATGCTCATTTCTTGGCAACTGGATGGATCAGCACCATGAAAATATAGTGATGTCTGGTTTGGGGTTGTGGTTTTTAACATGTGCACATTAATGAATGCACACTGTCCACCACGAACTCCTCCACGGCCTGGGAGCAGACCGGCCGTGCTCTGCCCACAGGGAGGGCCCTGGGCACAGCACCCCCAGCATGTCCACTGCCCTGAGCACCCACCGCTGCCACGCGTGTCCTCGCACACAGGAGCCCGAAGGAGCCCCTCAGCAAACAGCTTGAAAACGGAGCAGGCACTGAACCACAACAGCAATCCGTGTCTCCCTCAACAGGCAGCTCAATAGACTGGGCCAGGGCAGGCTCAGGGTGGACAGCAGCAGGAATTTCCCCATGGAAAGGGTGCTCAGGCCTTGGCAGGGGCTGCCCAGGGGGGTTTGGAGTGCCCAGCCCTGGAGGTGTCTCAGGAAGGGCTGGAGGTGGCACTCAGGGCTCTGGGCTGGGGACAAGGTGGGGATGGGGCACAGCTGGGACTGGATGGGCTGGGAGGGCTTTTCCACCCTAGGTGAGTCTGTGATTCTGTTTCAAAAGGCAAGGAGTCCTTTCTGTACCCGCACTGGGCGGTGAGCAGTGCACACTGTCTGTGTGTGTACATTGCACTTGGAGTTAATTCAGATATTCCCAGTTGAGACCGTTTTCCTCACGACAGCCTTGTCAACACAGTGATGATGACTTGAAAACAAACTCTGGATTTCCCTCTCAAGAGCAGCCACTGGTGGGGTGTGCAGGCTCCAGGGTGCTATTTCAGGCACATGGTCCTATCTTTGTCCCAGAGGCTCGTGAGCAGCAGACATGCTCCCAAAATACCTCTGGCTGGGATCAGTGGATGTGGTGCTCGGCAGAGCTGCTGCAGCAGCATTTTAACGGCTGTGGAAATGCTGCTTCTCCACTGACCCACATGCCTGTGACAAACTCAGCTGAAGAGGGGAGACCCGGGGGCAGCAGCTCACCAGGCATTCAGGCTAAGCACCGACACCGGCTCCGAGAGCCACCGGCTCCAAGGGTGGCAAGCACCAACACCAAGGCAGCACCAAGAGGGGGTCTGGTGTCTCTGGGCCCGCCAGTGTCCCCAAATGCAGGTCTGTGTTCTGCCACACATTGAGTTGGGCAGGCATTTCTCACAGTTCTGGCAATGGAAGAGGCTCTTTTTGGCAAAGAAGGAAAAATTAGGAGCAAGGCAGTATGAATGAGGGGGGTATCACTCACACATGCTGGCAATGACAGTAAATCTGGGAAGGAAAAAAGAACCACAAGAGAGTGATGAATGCCTGAAGATATTTTGCTTGACCCCAGGTAGGAGCAGTGATCTCCTTTGGTGCTCCCTGTAGTCAAGAACAAGCCTGTTCTTTCTTTTGGAGGTGTCAGAACAAATTCACTCCACGGTCAGACCACACTGATGCACCCAAGCGCCCGAGCATCGCAGAGACTGAGCTGACCCACCTGGCACCTGCAGGACGGATGGTCATAACCACTCAGGATTCATTTCAACTGCACAAGAAGAGAGCAGACCCAAATTCACAGCGGATGTCAAACAGAATTATTCACCAAGTTCAAATTCTCTGGGGAAAGCAGACATCCTACTGCTGTGATAAGAAATTCTCTGGAGCACAGTGATGTGCAAGTCGCTTTGGAAAGAACATCTCCTGACAGAGAACCCAGCCACGGGGAGGAGGGGAGCCAGGTCTCGCAGCAGCACGTGGAGCAGGGTCACTGCCCTCCCCTCCGGCTGTGGTGGGCACCATGGGGGGCTGCAGGGGGCACAGAGCCGGCCCCTGGGAGAGCCCCCTCCTCACACTGCACAGCACCTCGGGGCGCTGCTGCCTGAGCACGGGTGGCTTGTGGGGCCCAAGCACGTCCCTGGGGCTGTTACCTCAGCATCCCCACCACCAACACTGACCACTGGACACCCGGGCCACCCATCTGCCCACTGCCATCCGCCCTGGGATACCCCATGGAGCAAACCCCCAGGGAATAACCCCTGTGCAGCCTTGGCAAGAGAGCAAGAGAAGAGCTGGCAATGGAAAAACCCCACTTCAGCACAGAGAGCAGGAGGAGGAGAGTGGCCTCTGGAGAGAGCAGTGGGGAAGGCAGGGGCGCCTTTGGAGATGCCAAGCTAAGAGCATGGAAAAATCCAAACCAAGGCCAGAAGAAGCACTAACTAAAATAATTTCCCAAGTAGTGCTGAGGGGCAACCAGAGACTGAACTGTTTGTTGATGTTACTCAGCCTTTTGATAAACAGAAGCAATTTGTTCTGGTTAAAAGAAACCTGTTATTTTTTAAATAAATTCACAGATTGATCTTTACATCAGAAAGCCATGTAGAGAAACACACAACAGGCTGAAACTATTCATTAATCAATCCCTAAGTTTGCCTCGCTGCAGCTGTGCTTGTTTTGACACCTGCTTGCGATGCTCCTGCTGTGGCATTTAACACGGAATAAAACCCAGTGGAGCAGAGCAGCAGCAGCTGCCAGTGCCCCCGGTGCCTGCGCTCGCCCCACGCTGCACTCGCCGCACCAGAGCGGCCACAGGGCTGCTGGGCTGTCACTGCCTTCGAAGGCACTACTGAGGGACCTCGGCAAAGCCCCTGTGCTGGTGCTCGAGCAGGAACTGACAGGTTGAGGCAGCTTCCACATGGCCCCTGAGTCTGGCTCCTGAAGGAGCTGCAGGCAGAGGACGGAGAGCCACGGCCAGCCAGGATGTCCGAGCAGCACCGGACAGTGCCACCGCCAGCAGCCCAATGTGAGCAGCTCTTTGCTCTTCAGCTGCACCCAGAACTCCTGCCTGTGCTGGCTGTACCTAAACCTCAGCACTCCTGAGTTACTCCAGAAATCCCGGGATGAGCTGATGGGCAGTGCCTGTTGGAGGGGTGAGCCAGGCACACCCACACACCGGGGCAGAGACCCCCAGCCAACGCCAGCTGCCCAGTTCCCGTTCCTGCCCACTGCTGCCGTATCCACACCTCTTCCCACAACCTGAGCTCATTCCTTGAACAGGTACTGCCTGCCCTTTGGGGAGCTCAGAGCTTTGTGCTGAGCTCACAGCAATAGCCTGGACCCACACCAGCTCTCCCCAAAATCTTTGGTACTGGTTACAGGAGAAACAGTGCATGAAAGGAAACAAAGCACGTCAAGGTCAGGCTCAGGAGGCACTCGAGGCACTGCACTCTGGACACTGTCAGAGCCACTGGCCAGTCCATCCGAGCAGGGATGACAGGGAAGCTCCCAGCCCTTAAGGAGACGCACAGCCGGCACTGTCGGGACAGGGGATTGTTTCATCCTGGGCTGAAGGTCCTGCCAAGCCTCTTCTGTGCTGGACGAGCCACTAACCCATGCCAGTTCAAAGTTCTGTGCAAATCTAGAATCAGGCTTGAATATGAAATCATGGGGCCTGTTTGCATGTGTATGAATTATTCATGTGATTACCATATGCAGCATTGAGCCTTTAAAGTGAAAATTATTTGGGACCAAGCTTTGGCCCTATTTTCTGTGAAGCATAAAGCACATTTTCCAACAGTGCAAACAATCCAAACATAATGTGTATCATTTTCTGTGTTCCCTGCTCGCTGGTCTTGCCTGCCAGTTCCCATTAAGACTGGGAACCAGTACACAAAAAGCCAACGTGCAGTACACAGCTTTCCCGTGGATTCTGTGGCATTTTAAATAAACTTTATTTAAAGTGCCACATCTCTCCTACAGGAGATGGCCTGTATCCCTCTGACAGTGAAACACACTGAACCACGGCGGTAAAGTGGTGTCCAGCCAGCACCAGGGGCAAGAGGAGCTCCCAAAACTCATGGAGAACTGCTTGCTCAGAGGAGGAACCTGAGCTTTAGCCTAAGCCCTGCCCAGCCCACCCTTCTGACCTTTGTCAGATACCAGAATCAAAACCACAGGAATTCGTCAAGGAACCAGCATGTGCCTTATGCTGACTGTCCCACCTACACACCAGTGCTGTTCACTGCTGATGCTGGGAAGTGTCTCGGCTCTTGAGTTCCTAAACACCCCAACAGGTTATTCTCAATCTAAGTTTCCACCAAGTTTCCCTGCTCCTTTGCTTTTTTCCCCCAGCCCGGATATCTGAAATACTCATATGATGGCCTTTTGTTGCCACCATTGATCCCTCTAAAATCCCAGGACACAAATCACACCCCAGTATTTTAAGTGGTGACGGCAACTTTTGTTGTGTTGTGCATTTTATTTGGGTTGTTTCTTTGTTGGAGGGTAGGAGGTGGTTTATGGTCAGGAGAAATAAAGGAAAGGAGAAAGAAGTATTTTTTCCTGAGCAAAGACAGCTCAGGGAAGAATGGGAGACCCAAAGTGACACACCAGTACCTGCAGTGCTTCCACAGCCTCACTCCTGTCCTCCCCACTCTGCTTCAGAGCTACTCCAGGCACTTTCTCCAGTGCTCCAATGCACATATTACCCACGGAAATATAGAACATCACTTGTATCTTTGGACAGCTCAGCTGTAACCAAATGCAAACCCTGGACAAGACGGTAACTCTGTGTTGGGACAGCCCTTTGCAGGTTACCCTGAAAGTCACTCAGGCATCATCAGCCTCAGGAGCCCACCAGCTCTCTGCTGGAGCCACTTGAACCAAGTATTTTCTGGAAAAATAAATGAAATTTATCAGCTTCCAGAAACATCAGCAAAGCTATAAAGACATTACATTGCAGTTTAATTTAATTTCACTTAATTACACAGCAGGGCTAACCATCAGCCTGTAAGGATTCATGGGCACAGGCAAACCAGCAAGCCACGTAATTCTGAACATCATTCAGTGCCTGCATCTCCTCACCACTCCCAGGTACTGGGAGAGCCCCTGAACACCACCTGAGATATAAATGAACACATCAACACTCGCACGCTATCACACCTCACTGCCTGGCAGTGCTCAGAGACGGCTGTTCCCACACATCTGAAGCACTTTTAATTTTCCATAACTGTCACCGAAAGCAATTTAATTCGTGAAGAACAGTGGGAGAGGGAAAGAGGACACTGACATTTATCTTCTCTTGTGTGGAGAAGCTGAGCCGCTCACAGGCTGTCCCGACACTCTGTACTTCAGGAGATGAACACCAAAGCAGGGCCCAGCCAGCGCGGATCCCCTCCCCGGCACACAGCTGTGCAGGGCTGGCACACACCACATCTCGGAGGTACACCCCACCCGCCAGCCCTCGGAGCCTGCCACGGCTCCCTGTGGCACCTCTGGGACCTGTGGCCACGTGCCACCACAGGAAGTTGCTAGCCATGATGAATGGGGTGGCACAGGACAGGATGTGTGGTAGGGTGGTGGAAACTGCACCTTAACAGCTGCGAGAGGCTCCACAGCCTGCTGAGTGACTGTGCCTTCGGAACTGGAGAGCAGCTCCACTGAAAAGAGTGGGAACAGTCAAGCCTGCTTTTACATCCCAGGCTGCCATGGACAGTGGGCTCAGCAACGTGCCCTGTCCGAGTCCAGCTGGGCCATGCTCATAGAGACTCACCTGTGTCCACAGCGAGTGGAAAGCCAGGCCGTGACCCAGGACAGAACACCACTGTGGGGGAGCAACACTCCATTTCAGGCATTCCCACAAGAAATAAAGCAATATTTAGAAGGAAACACAGGCTCTCCCCAGCCCTGAGTGGACCCCATGGCACACACCAGCTCCACACCCCTTCTCCCATAATGTGACACACCGACACACCGAGCTGTATCACCAGTTCAGTACCCCAGTTTCAGCTGGTGAAAGTACCAAACTGCCAAAAGAGCTGCTTTTTTCATTTCTGGGAAGGTTTTTTTTGTCAAGTGCTGCTCACTGACATTCCACCAGGCACGGCACGAGGTGACCTTGTGCTGCCTCTGCAGCCAGCACTAACAGCACAGCTCTCCCGGCCGGCAGCTGCTGGTGCTGTTCTCTACAAGCGACCTAGTACCATCAGCTCCACATCCTGGGACTTGCACCCCAGAAAGCACAGCTGCAGGGGGAATGCCAGCTGAGCCAGGAAGGTCACCACGCCAGCACTGGGGACATGGGGAGGAAGGTGGGCAGATCCATAACGTGCTCCTGCATGTAATTCCCAACTCACAGGAAGCCCATTCCAAGCTAGTCATGAGGACTGTGGCCTCCACAGAATACATCAAGTATTAATCTGATTTAATATTTCACTTGAATGGTACTTCCAGTGACTTTTCCTTGATTGCCCTTGTCCCTCCCTATCCATCAAATGTCCCTCAAATTGCTGTTGTGTTTGTTTATTTTTTGGTACTCCAGCTCCATGCGAACAGTCTCAGCTGTCCTGAGGGCTCATTTCACCCTGACATCCTCTCCTCAGATCTCCCACAGACACATGAGCCCCTCGAGAATGGCTTTTCTTCAGATTTCAGCCAGCACTACAGCGCAGGGACCATGGCCACCAGCGTGGAGAGGGGCAGCACAGTCATTAACCAGTTCAGAGCCAGTAATCCCAATACTGCTCATGGTACCACACATCTCCATGACTTGACAATGCTGAATTCCCAGGATTTAACCTATTTCTGCATTACATGACACACTGAAAAGCTAGAAAAGTTTTCCATTCTTGGCCGGAATGGCTCTGCCAGGAGGCCGGGGGCAGAGAGCCCATGGAGGGAGCGAGTCCCTGGGCAAAGCACAGGCAAAACATCACAGATCTGGGGGCAGCAGAAACAAAGCCCCGCCGATGCTAAACACAGCTTTGCTGACACCTCCTTGCAATTCCCACTCCCTCCTCTCCCTGCTTACTTACTTAGCTACCACTTCGATAATACACAAAGGCTTTTTTCCCTTGTTTTTAAATATCAGGGAGAGGCATCTGTGCTCCCAACCCACAGCCATGAAAGTCAGGCTATGGGAAAAGTGCTCCTTGCAGCCTGAGCAGGGAATACTTTAGTCAGTGGTTTGCAGAGCATGGAAGCTGTATCTGACCCCAAATAAGCAGTTTTTGGGACTTCACAACTGCCTTACTGGGCACTAGTCCACAGATTTCCAATAAAAGGACAGTGTTTCCTGCCCAGGGCTTGAAAGCCCTGACCAGCTGAGGTGACAGAGTTGGGTCCTGTGAGGAGCAGCCAAGGCAGGCCGGCAGCAGCAGGAGCAGGGACAGTGCTAAGGGGCAGCCCTGGCCCACAGGGACCAGGGGACGCAGCCAGGCCACGCTGGCTGCCCCAAGACCAGCACGTGGTTTATGGCTCTGATCACCTCAGGAGAGAGAGAGAAACTTTTCCTGGTCCCTGGGTCCATCTCGCAGGTCCCTCTCCCAGCAGGATGTCCCCAGACCTGTCACACACCTGGCCAGAAGGGTTTGGGTCCCCGCAGAGGTAAAGGACACGGGACAAGGGAGGTCAGGCTTTGGTCCCCATCCTTCCATGTCCCTGTTGCCCCGAACCTCTGAATGTCTGGCAGCATGCCCTCGTTTCCCTGAAGGTCTCAAACCCTGGAACAAAAAGTTACGGGGAAGAATCCCAAGCTGAAAAACTACTGCTGAGGGCCGTGGAGAATGTTGGACATCTCACTCCCATCGGAGCAGGACAGAGGAAGGAAAAGCAGAACACGAACAGCTTGCCGATCTGCGAGGACTGAACCCCTGAATTACACGGGATGCAGATGACAAGGACAGGGGTCCGGGAGGCTGCCCGAAGCTGCGCCAGCAGCCCCCGGCCGGGGCAGGCTGCGAGGAGGCGGCGCAGGATGCCGGGGGAGCCGGGCCCGGCCGGGCCCCGCACGGCTCCGGCCCGGGCTGAGGGAGCGGGGCTGCCCGCTCTCGCTCCCGGCGTGTGACCCCCCGCCTGCCAACACACGGCTTGGTATCAAAATGGGTATTATTTTAAGCAGTTCCCCCAGGTTTTGCAGCTTCTCGCCCGTTTCCATGGGGACGGTGCCATGCCGGGCGGGGAGGCAGCGCGGGGCTTCAGAGCCGCCTGCCCTGCGTGTCCCCAAAGCTGGGCCCTTCAGCAAACGGCACAGCCAGAGAGGCGGCATCAAGGCGTGTGAGAGCTTCCTGGCTTTCCACATGACCACATTTTACAGACCAGAGTCTCTCCGCTCGGAAGCTCTCAGCGGGCGATCGCTGAGCGGCTTTGAGACCTGTCAGCCGCACAGGGACCAGCACCCGCAGCCACAGGGCACAGTGACCGCAGCACCTCACACCCTCACACCCCCGAACGCTGCTGGCTGTCCCTGCAGCTGCGTTTCAGCCCAACCCCAGCCTGGTGCCTCTTCCCAGTGTGATCGGAGCTTGTTCCCTGAGAGGGGACACCGCACATGACACCCACGGACACTTCACCCGACGCAGA
Organism: Corvus hawaiiensis; assembly: GCF_020740725.1. Lineage (NCBI taxonomy): Eukaryota > Metazoa > Chordata > Aves > Passeriformes > Corvidae > Corvus > Corvus hawaiiensis. The sequence goes on along the minus strand of NC_063220.1, from coordinate 800,269 downwards.
CTAACCCTGAGCACACACTTCTCACTCAGGCTGGTGTACTGGGACAGCTCCACCCATGAGCTGCAGAACTGGAAACTTGTGTTTAAAAGTTGATTTTGATGCAAGTAGGATAAACACAGGAGCCTGCACCTGACCCCCTTACGAAACACAATCTGCATTCTGGCAGAGAGTCAAACAAGGGATAGGGGGAAAAGTGATTGAGACAAAATGCTAATCATGATGAAAGTCACTGGGCTGCAGCATTAAAACCTTGTACATCAGCTGAAAAACTAATTCAGTATCAGGACACGGACAGGAACCCTGGACCACTCGTCTCGTGTCAGCGAGGGGAGGCACAGCAAAGCAAAAAGCAGCAGATGGCTTCACAGATTCTCATGTATATTTACACACAGTTTTTTTAGTAAACCACTTTGATTCAGGAGAAACCACATCCAAAATGCACTCTTGAAATTCCTCTTCAGACATAATTGCATAGAGAGATAAATCATGCTGTGGTTTTCCCCCTCTCTCATGTAACACAACTGTGGGCAATGCTAATAGACTAACTGTGCCTTGTATTTCCTCCTGCTCAGCCCCGTTGCCCAAGTCCAACAACTCTACTAAGTATTTTTTAAATATCTGAGTTGAAACATTCCCACTGGCTTCACAATGACAGGTTTTCCTCACTTAGTATAAAAAATCAATTTTAAAGAAACTAATAAAAAAGAATTTTAAAAGGAGGGAGGTGTCAATAAAACTTGCTTGGCTGTTTCCCAGAATGAGAGCGTAATTCCTGCCCAAATGACAAACAAGACTCATGACTTCTGTGCCTCCTCTCACTCTCCAACTCCCTGACAGGAGGGGGCAGCCAGGGCAAGGGTCGGGCTCTGCTCCCACGGAACAAGGGACAGGATGAGAAGAAACAGCCTCAACCCGAGCCAGGGGAGGTTCAGGTCGGACATCAGGAGGAATTTCTTCATAAAAAGGGTTGTCAGGCATTGGCAGGAGCTGCCCAGGGAGGTGATGGAGTCCCCACCCCTGGAGGTGTCCAAGGAAGGACTGGGCTGGGGACAAGGTGGGGATCCCTTGGTGGGCACAGCTGGGACTCGATGATCCTGGAGGATTTTTTCCAACCCAAATGATTCTGTGATTCTGTGAGACACCCCAGTGCCCCATGCCCTGCACAGAGACATGTCTCTCAGCCAGCAGACAGGCAGTGACCACCCTTTCGTGGGGCTGGAGAACAAATCTGCCCCCCAAGTGAGGAGTTTTCAACAGACTCTTACAGGTATAAATAACAAACCCTGAAAAGCCCCTGCAGACAAGGGCGTGTTTTTCCTGACGGAGAACAGCCCACAGTGGTAACACAGAATCCACAAGCCCACTACAATTCACTTCAGTTCACTGAGCCCACCTTACTCCAGCACACCGTAACTGCAGGTGCTCAACCCTGCAGCCCTTCTGTCCTTTTGCCTTGTTTTCTTCTTCCCATACTTTTCCCCTTACTTTGTTTTTCCTCCTTCCCCTCCATTCATTAACTTTCTCTGTTCACGAACAGGGTACAACGCACCTCGCCAAAAGCGAGCTCTCACAAAGGCATCCCCAGGCAGTGTCTCCGGCTGGACAGGCTGGAGCTCCCTCCCAGATGATGGATGTGCAGCTTGCCAGGTTTCTGTGGGACTGGAACCAGCTGGAGCAGTGGCTCCCACGGCCAGAGAAACCCATCTCCCTCATACCAGCGCTCCCTGGAAGCACACACAAACACGCAGGCAACTGTCCTTTCACAGTCAGCTTTCCTGTTAGCTGAATCGCAGTTCTGAAATGCCCAGAAATGTCCCCCAGGCTGTGTGTGCAGACACGGAGCAGCACAGGCAGGGCACCCCAGGAGGGTCAGACAGATGCAGTGTACCCAACACACAGGACCAGGCACACCTGGCCTGCACCCGGCTTCACAGCCAAGGGAAGTGACCTGAACCAGGGGAAAACTGGGGGGATGGGGACACCACAGCACCCAGGAAGAGAAGCAAGGAGGGAGCAGCATAGCTGTCCCTTGGGCATGGCTCTCCACAGCACAGCTCCGCACCACCCTGGCCCTGAGTGGACCAGGAGCCAGCCTCACACACCAGCTGCACCAGCACCAGCTTCCACCTCCGCCAAAGAGCAAGCCCAGCCCCAGCACTGTCAGAAAAGATGCTGAAAAAGGGGAGAGGATTGAGAGAAGATCCTTAGGACATACTCTGGAATACTAAGTTTACCCTTGGAGTCACAGACTCAGAGAGCTCAACCCACAGGTCCCACCAACAAGGACACCAGCAGCCATGGCCGTGCCAGAGAGAGGGGTGTGACACTGAACTCCTGCGTTTATCCCGCTGAGATCCAACAGCAGGCAGCTGGGGCGGGACAGATGCAGGCTGAGGAGAAACAGCAATTCTTAATGGAGGGGTAAAGAGTGGATAACCCTCTGGGGCCAGGTGTTCTACACCAAGAGAGCAAACACGTTACTCCCCACCCCCAGGACACCCCCCATGAGCTGGCTCAGCCACAGCGGTGTGACAGGGACCAGTGACTCAGTGAAGTTCCAAAACCAGTCCCCAGGAAGTCAGGGACAAAGACTGTAAGGTCTGCAACGATTTGGAGTTGGATTTATCTGAGGGAAAGTACTAGTTGTGTTACTACTCACTACAATAAACGTTAACCTTCTGTTTACATGCACCCTGACAAAACAGGGACTATCTGCTGGATAGTCAGGCTCATCCTTGTGCAGAAATTCATCACCAGGAACCACCTATGGGCAGAATTCCACATATCAAATGGTCTTCTTCCTTTTTATATTTTTAATTGATTTCTCATTAAATTGTTGTCACTAGTAACTCTTCCACATTATGTCACACACAAACCTGAGTATCAACTGGCTTCTTTATCTAAGGAAGTTATTGGGATGTCTTAAGAGATCACCATAGCAACTGTGCCACGACAGTAAATATGAGTTCACTGGAACAACACTAATGGCTCTGAGCACACTCTAACAAGGAATCATGGAAAAGCAGGAGATATCAAGGCAGTGATGTCCCAGTAATTGGGACATAGCAAAAGCGCTGCTTGAAAGTACCTGATGAGGTGTTCCCAGGCTCCTGTCAGTAGTTATTCACCTGCAGAACTCACTCTCCATGGTTGGCTGCACACAGGCTCAGGGCAGAATTAAAAGCTTCTCAGAAAGAAATTTTGCTTTCAGAATGAAATTGCAGCAAAGCCTCTGATTTAAGTGTCTTTACTCAGCTTGCTCAGTGTGAATTGCTAATAAAAACATGTTGGAGAAATCAACCAGCTCCTGTGCCAGGAAAAGTTTGCCTAATTTAACCCCTGTCAGCTGCCAGAGCAGCACAGACAGGTCTGATCCCCTCACCGAGGGAATTCCAGCAGACCCCGACCCACACATCACTGCACTCAGACTCAAACTAACACATCTAACTCCGGGTTTATCCCGTGCACAATTCCAGCACCTCCCACACACAGGGATTTTTGCGTGTGCTCGGTTGGTGCCACAGGGCCAGCACAGCATTCAGGACTGCCCCGGCCACCCGGCACCCGGCTGCTGGCCCGATGGCTCTCCCGACTCTTCCCCCACCCACAGTCAAAGTTTCCTTCCTTTGCTCTTCTGAAATTTCACCCTGCACCCGAGATTTCTAATGCAACGGTGGTATTTCACGGTGTGTTTCTAAAAAAATCCCCCAGCTTGTATTTTGGGAAAAACCCCAAAGCAAGCTTTCTGCACTGACAGCGTTCGGGTGTTGATGGCCGGCGGCACTTGACCCTTCTTTGGTACCACCGAGGCTGTCCGTGCACAGACTGAAACTTTGCTGCTGAACTGTCCCCTCACTTCCCCCTTCTCAGTCCCCCCTTGTTTTAACGGCGGCCGCCCCGTGTCCGTGGGGTGTCTGCGGGGTGTCCGCGGGGTGTCCGTGGGGTGTCCATGGGCAGAGTCCCCGCGTCCTGCGGAGAGGCAACGCCCGGCCCGACCCCGCACCCGGCACGGCCCCCCGCCCGCAGCCCCCTGCCGCCCGCTCCGCCGGGGGCACCGCGGTGGGACCACAATGCCGGGCGGGGACAGCTCGGCACCCCGTGACACGGCACCCCGCGGCTGGGCATCCCGGGATGGGCATCCCGGGGCACCGCGGCAAGGGCACCACCGGGGCAGGGCAGGGCAGAGTGCCCCGGCGCTGGGCATCCCGGGCTGGGCAGGGCAGAGCATCCCGGGCCGGGCAGAGCATCCCGGGGCAGGGCGGGCACCCCGGAGCATCTCGGTCCGCACTCACCGTCCTCCCGCTCGTCGAAGACGGGTCTCTTGGAGGAGGAGGCGCTCGCTCCCATCCTCTTCTTCCACTTGCTCCAGTGAAACATCGGGGCAGGCGGCTGGCATGCCCTGCGGCCGCTCCCCGCCAGCCCGGAGGCTCCCGCGGGCGGCCCTGACGCCGCCCTCAGCCGCCCCGCGCCCCGGCGCCGCCCGCCCGCATGGCAGCGCCCGGCGCCGCCGCCTCCCGCCCGCTGCCCGCGGCGGCCACAGCGCGGCGGGGCGGGGACAGCGGCGGGGCGGGGAGCGAGCGGAACGGGGCCGGGGGATGCGGGCGGGGCGGAGCGGCGGAGCCGGGGGATGCGGGCGGGGCGGAGCGGCGGGGCCGGGGGATGCGGGCGGGGCGGAGCGGTGGGGCCGGGCAGAGCGGGGCCGGGAGCGCAACCGGGCCGGTGGGATGCGGGCAGTGGGGTGGGGTGGAGCGGGGCCGGGAGGCCGGGGGGAACCCGGGTGGAGCGGGACCGGGGGCGGGACCGGGGAGGGCCGGGCTGCACCGCCCGGCTCCGCCCGCATCGCCCCGGGGCTGCGGCCGCGGCCCTGCTGCGGGCGGCGCTCCGGGCCGGGGCCGTGGGGCGCGGTGGCGGAGCCGCGGCCCCCGCAGCTCCCCGCGCTGACCCCCGCCTGTCCCCGTGTCCCCGGCTCTGCACCGGCCCCGCCGCTCCTCTCCCTCCGGGCGCTCCCACCGCAGCAGCTCCCGCACCAGCCCCGTTATTTTTAATCTCGCACCGGCAGGATGAGCTGCCGGGCTGTGGTGCAGCCCAGCCTTTCCCCGGCTCTCGGCGGTATCAGTGCCAGCATACACCGCTCATCTTGCGGCGGTCCGTAGGGCTCACTACCGATATCGAAAGTCACTAGAAATCATTCCTCCTTGTCCTGTCATTCCAGGCACTTGTAAATAGTCTCTCTCCATCCTTCTTGTAGCCCCCCTCCAGGCACTGAAACGCTGCGATAAGGTCCCCACAAAGCTTTTTATTTTCCATGCTGGTCAATCCCAACTCTCTCAGCCTTTCCTCATGGGATGGGTGGTCCATCCCTCAAACCATCTCCATGGCCTCCTCTGGACTTGCTCCAAAAGGCCGATGTGCTGGCATCCCCAGGGCTGGAGGAAGCTCTGCAGGTGGGGTCTCACCTGAGAATCCCCCCCTCCCCTGCTGCCCACGCTGGGGGATCACCCCAGCACACGGGGGTTCTTGCTCCCGGCACACACAGCTGGGCCATGGCCTGCTCTCACCCACCAGCACCCCAGGTCCTTCTCCCAGGGCTGCTCTCGACCTGCTCACACCCCAGTCCGGACTGATACCAGGGGTTGTCCCAATCCAGGCATAACACCAGCACTTGGTCTTGCTAAAGCTCGTGAGAATGTTGAGCTGGAACATGCTCGTGACTTCAGTTTTCACGGCTTGCTGAACTGGAGTGTCTCGTGGAATGGCTAATGAAAAGCATCTCAGAAATAACTCCCAGTGTCAGCAGACCACATCAGAAATGTCGTGGCAAGGGACAGCCCTTAAGCCAGTAGGCCACAGCTATTACACCAGCAGCACTTTCATGGTTCCTGAGATACTGTTTCCCAAGTTTTCATTTAAAATTGATGCTGTTTTCTTTCCCAGCATGTTTTGAAATGGATACGTCAGTTATTGTGCTCCTCACAGAATGCGTACGGGGAGGCAGTCATTATTTCAAAGAGCCTGGAAGTTGTAAAAGGATTACAATGGAAGGGTATCATTTAAGAACAGTTTTCCAATGGCAAAGAATAGTTCTCAAAGAATATTTGTTTGAAAAATCAGAAAGAATTTGCTCTCAAATAAAAAGATAGAACATTTATACAAGGCAGTAATTTTAGCTTTGTTTAGGGATAGGTTTGTGTTTAAATACACTGTGAATCTCTGAGCTATCAGCTTTCCTCCTTCCTTTCTCCTGCCTTTACATTCTGTAGGAAAAGTACGAAAGATGCCATTAAACGGCTTCAGTCAGTTGTCATTTCTTTCTCATTCTCCATTAATATTTGGACAGTGAAATCCAGAGCACAGAGTCAGAGTCTTTTCCCAATAAATTTTCAAGATGTAGTATAGGAACAGGATTGGGATATAAGGATGTGTTTGTCCTCATGCCAGAGGGGGGGTTTTGTTCCACTCCATCTCCTAATTCCTTTCTTTGTGCTGAGGCAGACAGTGCAACACAGGGTTTGTTCAACTTATTCTTCACTGAGCAGCATAGTAAGTGGTTTTACCTTCCTAAAGAGGAGTCAGATAGGAGACAAAAGATCTTGTAAGTTGGTTTGTTGATTTTTTTTATTGCTGCATTATTTCTGTAGTAGAATTATATTCATTTTAATTGTAATGATTTTCTACTTCAAGAACTTGAAAAGTGTCTCCCTTTCTGTTCAATGGGCACTCATGCTTGATACCAATTTTAAACCCAGTGAGGAACGTACAGTGAAAGATGTCGATCCCCTCAGCAACACCTGCATGTTGGGAGTCTCAGCACAGGTCACTCATCTCAGTGACACAATTAAGTCACCTGAGGAAAGTGGCCAGTCATAATTAATGCCAATCCTGCAGGAAGGAGAAGGGAAAATCCAAAAGCTGCTCTACAGTGGTCCAGTGTAGGAAAGGGAAATGGAGAGAAAATTCTGCCTTCTTACATATCCCGGTCTCCAGGGAAACAGAGAACCACTTTGTGTTTGAAATGAGGGAGTTTAAATAAAAGCTGACTTTCACAGTAATTTATTCCTCAAACATCTTTGGCTGTAGCTCTGACTGCACCTCTAAGGGGCAAACATACAATCTGGGTGGCCAAAGAGGTCATTGAGAACAGGCTGTCCTTGAAAACTCTGAGAATTCTTTACTCCTTTTTTTCAGTTTTCCCTCTTTGTTTTCCAGCCTTGTTTTTGTGTTTTATATTTTATGAAGAGACAATCAGGCATTTGAGCAGTGGAAGTCCTGGGGATATTCTATGCATGTCTGTCAGTCCTGGCAACTGTGAACATACAACAGATTGGATGGTTTGCTTAAATCACAAAAGACAAATAAGCTGCGAGAAGGTTCTGTTCCTTCTAGGGAAAGCAGGAGAAAACCCTTAGGGAAAGCAGACCCGCTGTGGGAGCAGTGTGCAGTGCCCCAGCCCAGCCTGCTGGAGAGCTCTGCCCTGTGCCAGGTGCTGCAGGGGCTCCAGGCTGGGAGCTCCTGCTCCCGCACGGGGCTGGATCCACACCTGGAGCGCTCCAGGGCTCACGGTGCTGGAAGATCGCTGGCCAGGAGAGTGTGGCTGCTGACCAGCCCGCAGGTCAGGTGCTGTGGCAGCCCTGCTGCAGCCCTGCGCAGGTGAGCTGGCACCGCAGGGTTTCGCCTGGCTGAGAGCAGAGCCTGGCAAAGGGCACAGCCACCACTCGGACAAACTTTGGAAGTTTGTCTTTTCCCATCCATGTTCACTTTTGTGTATTCACTCTTTTCTCACAGATTTAAAGAGATTAGAGTTTTCTTTCACTTCACCAGCCATGAAATCATCTCCAGCCTTACAGAATTGCATATGCTGAGCCAAACACACTCTCTGTCTGGTCAGAACCACCATCACAGTCCACTGACATTCAGTGGGCAAAGTCAGTGTGCATTCATTTCACTGGGACACATGATAAAGCCAAATAAATTCTTTATTAAATTCCTGGATTAGTATTTTAATCAAAGTATTTATATCAGCTATTATTTCATCCCACTTTTCTCAAATGCCTCAGTTCTGCAAGTGAATGAGTCCTCTTTGAAGAATGACTGATCGTTCTCATTCCCAAGCATTGTGAGCTGCATATTTCATATCGTGTCAAAATTAGTATGAGGGAAACGGAAGATAATATTTAAACTTTTACTGTTAATCTCACATTTCAATTAAAGCGGCACGGATCCTGGAGTTTACCTCGTTATGCTGTACCCTACTGGGAGCTACTACAGTTCCCATTCTGTCGTGTTTCTGGTGGCACAGAATGATGACAATTTTCTCCTTTCATGGCTGTAAATCAGGATCAGGTTCCCTGGTATCAGTGAAGTTATCCTGAACAAAACCAGTGTAAACAGAAATAGAACTGCCTGAAGCAGCATTATGTTCTTCATGGTTATCTGGTCTCAGGGAGCTGATGAAGCGGTTTCTAAACAAAAATACCACCAATTATCACAAAACTGCAAAAGAGGCAAATATTGTGAGAAACTCCTAATTTGGGCATAGAAACAAGGGAGGCAAGATACCATGATATTAAATTCCTTAAAAAGCCCTATCCAGAATATAATGGCTGTAATTGCGACATGTTTAAGATGTTGAAAGGAATATTACTGTGATTCCCAAAATTCACATGCCTTCTTAATCGAGAAGAAAGCCTACAGAGAAAAGCCTATGTTTATTTTTAAAAGTTCCTCTAAGAGAACGCATAATTCTTTCAATAAACATTACATAAGAGGGAAATTTCACATATTTTCCTATCATTAGTGTTTCTGTAAATACTGCCAATTCTATTTTTAAAGATGCTAGTAGTAATGACTCTGAGCCAGCTTTTCAAAGTCTTTTAACAGCACCACAGTTAACTAAACCCTGTTAGAAGACAGGGATTTGATGGATGGACCACTCAGTGGATATGGAATTGGCTGGATGGTTGCACACAAAGAGCTGTGATCAAGGCCTCTGTGTCAAGTGGAACCCAGTGAGGAGTGGCATCCTCGGGGGCTGGGCCTGGCACTGGCACTGTGCAAAGTCCCGGAGACATGGCCAGTGGCACTGATGGTGACGCTGAGCTGTGTGAGCGGCCACACTCTGGAGGAAGGGATGGGGCATCCACAGGGACCTGGACAGGCTGGAGAGGTGGGGCTGTGTGAACCTCATGAAGTTCAACAAGGCGAAGCACAAAGCACTGCACCAGCATCAGGGCAATCCCAGGGCCAAACACAGGCTGATGGTGAGCAGCCCTGGGAAGAAGGATTTGAGGGTGCTGGACATGCCCCAGACACATGCCCTGGCAACCCAGAACCCCACCATGTACTGGGCTGGTCCCCCAGCGTGGGCAGCAGGGAATGGGGGGGATTCTGCCGCTCTGCACCTGTGCTCAGGTGGGACCCCACCTGCAGAGCTGCCTCCAGCCCTGGGGCCCAACATCAGAAGGAGGTGGAGCTGCTGGAGAGAATCCAGAGAAGGCCACAGAGATGATCCAGGGGTTGGAGTCCCTCTGCTCTGAAGCCAGGCTGGGAGAGATGGAGGGGCTCATCTGGAGAGGAAACGGCTCCAGGAAGAGCTCAGAGCCCCTTGCAGGGCCTCAAGGGGCTCCAGGAGAGCTGGAGAGGGACTGGGGACAAGGCATGGAGTGCCAGGACACAGGGAATGGCTTCCCAGTGCCAGAGGGCAGGGATGGATGGGAGATTGGGCAGGAATATCCTGGGAGGGTGGGCAGGCCCTGGCACAGGGTGCCCAGAGCAGCTGGGGCTGCCCCTGGATCCCTGGCAGTGCCCAAGGCCAGGCTGGACATTGGGGCTTGGAGCAGCCTGGGACAGTGGGAGGTGTCCCTGCCATGGCAGGGGGTAGGATGGGATGAGCTTTAAGGTCCCTTCCAACCCAAACCATTCCCTGATCCTGTGATCACCTGCAGTGGCCCACAGGAAGCAGGAACAGTGCTCATGCAGCACTGAAGTTAAGGCTTGAACACTCTGGCAGGGGCAGGCTCGCACCTTTCAGAGCAGTTCAAGGCTTCTGCCAATCCTACAGGTGCCAGCAGCAGTTCCAGGGGCATTACAGAGCCTTTACCAGCAGGTACTTAAAACCCAAGTGGGATAAAAATGCTGCCTCCCTCCCTGCCAAACTCCCGCCTCCCACGCTGGTGAGGTAAGTGCAGCTACTCCAGTTGCTTGTTTTGGTTTAGCCTTTTACAGTATCAAATATATATTCTGCTTAATTTTCTCTATGCTGTAAGGCTTTCTCTTGCCTAATGCTGTGAAAGAGTGATTTTATTTCTGATACTATTTGAGCAATTCAGCTCTTTCATTTTTTGGGGAATTCTGCCTCCATTAAGTTTTTGTTGTTGTTCTTTTTCTTTTCATTCACGTCTGTTTGCTTTTCTCCTCGTGTCATTCATTTATTTATTGACCAAATGTTTTGCTAAGAAATTAAGAACATATGCTGCTATAGTTTAATAAGATGCATTCTGAGAATTCAGTCATTTAGTTCTGGCTGCTGCTTTGGGACTGGAGCTCATGACTGGCTTGCTGAAAGTCAAATGAAGCTATGGAGGGATGTACTTATTTTGATCTACTATGTCTTTCTGCCTCATTAGGATAAAACCTTCTTAGATGGTGTCATGTCAAAGGAATGGTACTGTGTTACTGTGCTGATGCTGCAGAGAACTCAGGCTTCAGTGAAGAGGGTGAACTGGACAACTAGATTTGAAAAAGGAGCACTGAAAGTCCTGCTTTAAGATGATTTACCTAAGTTATGGATCTTTCCCAATCCACTTTTTCTTCCTGAAATGTCAGTGAACTTGTTTCTCCCTTACTGTTGTGCTATAAAATTCTAAACACAATGCTGAGATCAAAACTAGCTGAAATAATCACTGCTTTAATTAATGGAACAATGTCATTGCTTTCAATCCTAATGTATTTTCTTACGTAACCTTAAATAAAACTACCCTCAAATATTTTTTGTTTCATGTAAACAAATACAAAGGAATTCTTCTTCCAGCACTTCCTTGCCATTGATCCATTTGTAATTGCCATGAATGTTGCCCTCTGGTTTACAAATACTGCTTGTAATTAGGATTTAATTACCTAAGTAGCCTGAAAGAAAATCTATTCCCGGAAAAGCATGATACAATGACTAGTCATACCTGCTTTTTCTTAAAATCAGGTAATAGCCTATTTAGTAGCAGCTGTCCATTCAAAGGGGAGAGGCATCCATGCTGCAGAACAGGTGCTTTGCCTCATTCAGTCCAGGGAAGGGCATTTTCCAAGAGCTTGTGCCCCCAGCAAAAAAAAACCAAAAAAACCTAACATAAAAAACCCATGGAGATTTAGGCCAATTGAAGCCAAATGCTCTGTGAAACAGCAGCATGATATGTCACTGCAGGACAACATGGTGGGTGCTTTAAGAACTCAGGTTTCCTGTAAAATAGAGCTTTTCAAGGTTCCACATACTCTAACACACAGCAGACTCCTGTCTGGGCAGCCCGTGGAGTTCAGAAGTTCCTAAACGAGGGGACTGATCCAGTGAGCCAAGGTGGGAGCAGTGGGGGCAGCGTCCCCGGCTGCGTGAGGTGTTCAGCTTCCAGTTGCACATGCTTGGGATCTAACAAGATGTTTACTGTCTGCCCAAAAATTTATTTGCTAGGCTGTCTATTTTGCCGTGGGATGGTTCTTACACTCCCAAGTGTGCCCTGTGTGAGGGTGTTAGCTGTTCTCCCGTGCACAGGGGACAGATCTCAAGGAGCAGATAAGCAGGTGTGACCCTGCTTTAAAGTGCCAGACTGATTTGCACCCTTGTATTCAGTGTTTCGTAGAGTCTCAGGATGGTTTGGGTTGGGTAGACATCAAAGCTCATCCCATCCCACCCCCTGCCCTAGGCAGGGACACCTTCCACTATCCCAGGCTGCTCCAAGCCCCCGTCCTTGGACACTTCCAGGGATGGGGCAGCCACAGCTTCTCTGGGCAACCTACAGATTTTCAGCTATGGTCTATAATTCCTGGATTTTATTTTTTTTTTAAGAAAAAAAATCCTTGAATAAATCACTTCTATGTGCAATTGATGCAGTTGTGCATTCTTTAATGCCCTTTAGCTGTTCTTCCCACATAAACATAGAGCCCCTTACAGTGTTCTCATGTGACATTTTACATACCAAGGAACACCAGCCCCTCTTTCTGGGTTTAAAACATGTTTGTGTTTTTCTCTCTCAGAACTGGCATCTGGAAGAAAATGTCCTATCAACAATTCCTGACAATTTATTTCAGAAGCTGCCAGATCTGCTTTGGCTGGTTCTCCAGTCTAAAAGGATTAAAGCTTCCCTATGCAATTGGTTACCACATGTAAGATCACTGCTCATACAGGCAATTTAATAACAATTGTATTTATCTTCCACTTGCCTGACTGTAATTTCATTGCAACAGTCAGACTTTGGGATGCTTTTTTTTGGTATTGACTTTGGAGCAGGGCAATGGTAGATAAGCTTAACGTTTGCTGAAGCTCAGATGAACTGAAAGGTCCAACTGATATTACAGGGTGAATCTCTAAACTCTTTTAGCTTCAGAAATGTAAGACCTGTTGCTTTTTTCATGTGAGATTTGTACCATTTTCATTTGGTGACTATTTTGATGGTGCTGTAGGGGAAGTGGAAATGTGGACCCACAGTTACAAACCTTGTGTCTCTCCTCAGTTACAGTGAAGGACAGCTCTGTCAGAGAGTTACCCATTAATCTGCTTTTGATGGTTGTCTGACAAGGTATTTATCACCTGTTGGGAGGATTAATTGTCTGTCCCTATTCAGATGAAGTGTGCAAGGAGGAGGGTTCACTACAATGATGTCATCACCCTGAGGAGTGACACTTGTTCTCGCCTTGCCATGACCACCAAAATTAACTTCTCACCAGGTTTGTTGATGTCCTTGGACAGCTCCTTGCTTCTCACTCCAGAAGTGGAAGACAAGAGGTCCCAATATGTGGTAATTAACTGGAACAAAGAAATTATTTTTTTACTGTAAGGAAAGAAAAGACTGGCACAGACTAGCCTGCTGGCAGTAGTGGTACTAAAATAAACATTTCTGTGAGAATGTTGAGGAGGAAAAGGAGGCAGCCCTTGGTCAGTAGATGCTACAGCATTATCTGAAGTGAAAGAAAAAAAAAGCAAAAAACAAACAAAACCCAAACAACAATATGATGGTGTCACTGGGGAAATTCTTCCTGGACATTTCTCCCTGTGAGCGGGGAGAAGCCCTGGCCAGAGCAGCTGGGGCTGCCCCTGGATCCCTGGCAGTGCCCAAGGCCAGGCTGGACATTGGGGCTGGGAGCAGCCTGGGACAGTGGGAGGTGTCCCTGCCATGGCAGGGGGTGAATGGTGGAATGGGTGATCTCTAAGGTCCCTTCCAACCCAAACCTTTCTATTCTATGATTCTGTCTTGTGACTGAAACAAGGTGCTCAAAGGTATTTGAAGATCTCTTGTCCGTGAATCACTACATACTCTACTTGTGATTAGAGAAATGCAGCAAATGAAGGTTATGTCTCTAAAAATGGCTGGAAAATATCACGGTTTTTTGAAATGCAGCTCTCACATACAATTTTTAAATTGGACAGGACTGATAGTATTTTGATATGGTTTGTAACTTGTATGATTGTCATTGTATGAGGGGCTGAAATCCTTTTTGACTGACATTCTTTGTGTGCATCTTCCTCAAAACTAATGTCAGTTATTGGTCCTTTCATGTGTTGTACTTTACCTCCTTTGTGTTTTTCCACTGACTTCAACCAGCAGCTCAGCTTTTAGGAAATGCCCGTCAGAAATATCCACTGAATATTACTTACTTGCATTTTGTCCTTATTACATGTTGGTGCAAAAGCTGTATTCTAAGCTATTTGGAAATTCTGTGGGTATCCTTTCCCTCCTTTTTCGGCTTTAAAAGCCATTGAATTCCCCACTTCAAAATGTGAATGTGAACACAGTGCTTTCAGGCTTTGACTGAATTGAAATGTCTTAAAATATTGCCACAAATGTTAATCTGGTGTTGAACAGCTGCCAAAATGTTTGTTTCTCCGTCCTAGAGGTAATGAAATATTATGACTGAAGCTACCAAGCTTCCTTAGTGTTTGTTTTGTTGAGTTTTAATAGTAAACAAGTCAAATTGCAATGCTAGGAAGTAAAACCAGCCCTTTGTCTAGAGACTTTCATTCGAGCTGATCTGCTGCTGGATACAAAAGCAATTTAGAGGAATGTTATTGAAATGGTAAAATAGAAGCAGTGGAAAATCAGGAAATAGTTAAACCTGGTCTGTGTGTAGTCTCTGTTTCGTGGCTGTGGGTACAGGGTCACCCTCCTTGTGCTGGGGTGAAGTGTGCCTGTACCCCAAGCACATGGGAGCCCAGAGGAGATGCTCCAAACAGAAGCACACACAGCAACCCTGAGCATTTTACAGCTGAACAACAACTGTTTTCTGAGCCTGGACATGCTGACATTTTTCAGAAGCTTAGGGTTTGACTAAATGTTAACAGGTTTTCAGATAGATGAAAAAATATTATCTTATATGTGGCATGAATGTCTTTAGTGCCCTATGCAAAGCTTCCAGGCTGCTTCCCAGAACAGGAACATCAGAATTTTTCAAAAAAGGAAGTTGATGAAATTAAATAAAAACAGGGCATATTTCTTTCTAATCTTATTATCAAAAATGGCTGAGCAGCTTTAGCTCAGATTTAGCCGGAGGAAGGCACTCAGCAACCCAAAGAGCTAAAGCTCAGCAAAATTATAAACAACAGCAAATGCTGTGTTTATAACAGGGACAGTCAGTATCAGACTTTAAAGTGACAAGTAGGATTTGCAAAGATCAAATACTAAATATTGGAGCAGTGTATAATGAATGGGCATAAATGCAAACTTCAGATTGTCATGCTGGAAAGCTTTGGGGTGTGTTGTTTTCCAGCACTGATGTTAATGATGGAGAAATCTGGATTTGTCTTGTGTGCCTTTCCTACTCCTTTCTGTTGAAGGAAACAAAGGCAAGAAAAAGAATTAAGGAGGAAAAATATTCTTGTGTTTCTATTTAACTCAGTGAACTTTGCTTTTACAGTTGCCGCTCTTTTCTGTTTTATTGAAGAGGTAATTGAAAACTCTGCTTTTGGAAAGGAATCCTATAAATGAGCTCCCGCAGAGCTTGGTTAGTGCTCACTTCTGGTTTGAAGATGTCAAAGACTTTTTTGGCTCTCAGTGTCGAATTCTGTGGTTAGACCTTAAAATACTTTGATATTTATCTAAAAAATGAGATTAATTTATTGCAAACATGTTTTATGAGAAAGGGGGGGAAATTACTTATTTATAATGACAGAATCCCAGATTGGTTTGGGTTGGAGGGACCTTAAAGCCCATCCAGTGCCACCCCTGCCATGGGCAGGGACACATCCCACTGTGCCAGGCTGCTCCAAGCCCAATTCCAGCCTGGCCTTGGGCACTGCCAGGGATCCAGGGGCAGCCCCAGCTGCTCTGGGCACCCTGTGCCAGGTCCTGCCCACCCTCCCAGGGAACAATTCCCAATTCCCAATCTCCCATCCAGCCCTGCCCTCTGGCACTGGGAAGCCACTCCCATTCTGCTCCCCCCGGGTTCTGTGCCAGAGGGTGAGGGGAGCTGTGAGGTGACCTGGGCTGTGCGGTACCTGCGCGGGGAGGACCCCGCTGGCCCCCGTGGGTCAGGTGCTGTTTGCCAGGACACGGTTCCCGTGCTCCCAGCTCTGCTGGGCCAGCTGCTCCTGCAGCATCCTGAAGCAGGGCTCTTCCTGGGGTGTCTGTCTCCTATAAGGATCATTTGAGAGAGAGATTTGAACAGGGAATCAAAGCACATCAGAGAGCAGGGAGGTGGCCTCGGGCTGGAGCTGGACTTGGTGGCCTCTGCAGTCCCGCTGTTGCCCATCTGGCTGCCAAAGTGGAATGACCAGTAACCTGGGCAGGGGAAGGACAGGACATCAGATACTCCATTCCTGCTTCACATGAGCAGTCTGTTCCTGGAATAACTCTGTTCTGTTTTTCCCAAGCTGAGCAGTGACAAATCAAAAAAATATTATTTGGCTATTCAAGTATCTTTGTACCCCTCAGAGTAGAACAAGCCACAGGCCTGCTGCCTTCCTGCAGTGGAACTGGTTTCATGCAACGCTCTTTTCTGGCCAGATCCTAGATCTGGATTTCTTCACTGTAATATTTTGTTCATTGCAGGTTTCCCAGGTTGTTGCTGAAATGAGGGGATTCCTGCCATATGTGGCATTTACCCATTTCTGCTGGCTCTGTGGGTGATAGCTCTAAAAAAGGATGCCGGTGTTCCTGCTGTGCAGGAGGCTTTGTTCATGCCACAGCAATGGTTATGGAGCACTGCAGGAATTCAGGACAGGCTTTTGGGCAGCAGCACGGCGGTGACAGATGGCTGGAGGCACTGAGGCTTCCCAAGCTGTGTGTGCTCGGGCACAGCCATACCTGGCTGTGCAGAGGTGCCCGTCCCAGCCGGCCCACACTGCCAGGGCTGTCAGCAGGGTTTGCCTCAACCCCTCTGACACATCCTCCTGGTATTTTTAGCAGTACAGGGACCTGGGTAAGGCTGGCAGGATGGCTGGGCCAGGGTGCTGCTGTCCTACCAAAAGCCCTGCTTTGGCTGCTCTGTTCCCTTGGCAGAGCCCGAGGGTGTGTGGCATGGTCGGGGCAGTGACACAGAGCACAGCCACCACCCCGTCACATACACGGGGTGTATTTACAGCCCTGTCCCTCTGCCTCGGAGCTGTGTCAGACTCAACTCCTCCTACACTGGACAGGGTGAGACCTGGATCAGCACAGAGATCTGAACCTTGGCTAAAAGGAGATGGAATGCAAGGATTTTCCCTAAGCCACATCACTAAAGGGATTTCCTTGCGGTGGAGCTGTGCCTGTCAGGGCTTCTAAGGCAGCCCACATCACGTTATGCAGTCACAGGGACCTGGACATTACCAGGCAGTCCACCTGGTACCTGGGAGAACACCTGGAATTGTGCCTGTGACATAGGGAGGCGTTGCCAAAATCTAGTGTATTTTTACAAAACACTCATGTTTTCACAAGACAGCTTTTTCTGAAAAATATATGTTTCATGAGCTAATTTCCAGCCCACTCCTCCTCCTCCGTTCTGCATCGCTCCCCAGGCTGTACTTCTGCCATCAGAACCACCTGGATGCAAGGACAAAACAGGAGGTAAAGGTGCAGTGGCAGCACTAACTCAGAGGAACTGCCCTGCCCTGCTGTCTTCTCTTCTAGTGAGTAGAACACCAGTTTTATGACACTGGTACTATCAATACCAATCAAAAATCTGTAAGGTCAGCTGAAGTCAGTTTGGAGGCTGAGCCATGATAATTCTGCCTCAGCTGTTAATCTTGGGCATGTTTTCATGTAGACCTGGAATGAATTCTCAGTGTTCACCTTTGTTGATTGAACTTTTACTTTCTGTTGTTAAAAGTCGCCTGTTCAATGAACACACCACCTTTGGAAGGGGAGCAGAAGCCTGAACAGTGACAAAGCACTTTTGTTATTCACCTGTGGCTGTTCCTTAAATCTGGTTCACCTGATTCATGTAGAATTGTCATTAAATAGCAAAGATGAAAAGTTCACTGTCCAGGCCTCAGTCTTCTCTGCTGTAAAAGGGGGTGAGAATACAGTTATCAACTCTTCAGCCCACTAAAGAAAGCCCAGGCACCAGAGAACTTTGTGGCTACTTCTACCCAAGAGTTCTTTAGAACTGTGAGTGATTTAGGGACAATTCTAGAGTGAAGATTCTCAGGAGGTGCTGTGGTTTAAAACTGAAGTGACTGAATTTGTGAGGGATGCTGAAAGGTGGAGTGCCAGTTTGCCCCCCCAGGCGTGCCAGTGCAGCCAGAGCTGCAGCTGCTGGCCTGGACAACTCCCCCACTGCATTTGGATCAGAGTGTTCAAACCTCAGTGGCTTTCAGCAAGATAAAAAGAGATTGCATTTTTCCAGTAGGGAAATAATCTGTGACTCATTTTGATAATTTCTGTTTAAAAATAGATTCAGTTTCTTCATAACAAACTATTTTAAATCTAATTGTATTCCCAAATAGTCCTTTACAAGGTGCATTTTCAAAGCCATTTCTGCTTGTTAATAACGCAACTCTTCCAGTTCTGCGTTTGTAATTTATGATTATTTGAAGTGATTTTCTAATTTGTGACTCATGACATTATGAAAAGGTGTTCTGGTAATTGTATCTTGCTTAGCAAACTTTTGGGTTTAGATTGTGGGAATACATTCAGTTTGCTAAACCCCCAAAGCTGAGCACTCCTGTCACCAACGTGTGCTGACAGCAGTCAGAGGGATGGGTTAGGGCACGGGGGATGCTCGCTGGTTTGACAGTGACACAGTCCTGTAGAAGCTCTGTAGACATTTTCATTCACAAAACCAGCAGCAGGAATTACACAGCAGCATATTTAATCTGTGCAATGAACATGTATTTTCAATTTTATCCACTTTTGTTACTCTGTATCATAATTACATGTATGGCACTCCTGGGCTGGATTTTTGCTTTGTAGGCAAATTCTTCCTTTATGTGGTTTTTCTTGGCCCTTTTGCTTGACTGGAACATTTCCAGTGCTCTGTGGTCCCAGGTAATTCCTCTTTCCTGACTTCTCCTCAGAACTCCTGAACTTTTTACAAGAACATGTAGTGACAGGACAAGGGGGAATGGCTTCAAACTGAAAGAGAGTACAGTAAAATCAGATATTAGGAAGAAATCCTTCCCTGGGATGGTGGGCAGGCCCTGGCACAGGGTGCCCAGAGCAGCTGGGGCTGCCCCTGGATCCCTGGCAGTGCCCAAGGCCAGGCTGGACACTGGGGCTGGGAGCAGCCTGGGACAGTGGGAGGTGTCCCTGCCCATGGCAGGGGGTAGGATGGGCTGAGCTCTAAGGTCCCTTCCAGCCCAGGTCGTTCTATGATTCTGTGAGACATTGGAGGTTGATTCCATGTTGTCCCTTCATAAACTTTAATTACAGTAAAATAAAATGCCTGTTCTGCAGCCAGTATGTGGCACATCTGCAGTGCAGTTAAACTTTCCTCTAAATTTCAGTGTAACTGGGACAAATCCACATTCCATGGCAGCACCAGGACTGTACATTCTGGGTATACCTGGGGTGTAGCTCTGCAGGCAGCAGGGTGTATGTGCCCTCTGCTTGGTGTGAAGAATCCATCTGCACTTGGGTCTCAGGTCTCTCTTCCAAGAGAATGGGCCCAGAGGGATCCAGCCGTTGTCCCCATCATAGTGCTTGGGAAAACTCCTTTACTCTCCCAGTGTCCCAGAGCACCCTGGTGCCTCTGTCTGCTGCTTCTGGCCTGCAGTTTCTCTCATGCTGGGTTTTGTTTTTTCTTTTCAAGTGTACCTTGTCAATACTGCAGGAGTTGACATTTCTAGGGAAGTACTGTCAAACGGAGCTGCTAATCGCACTGGAAGATTTGTTTTGTAACATTCCTTTCTGCTTTAATTACTGGTAATTTAGAATCAAAGAGCTGTGCTATTAGCAATGTTTGTCATTTCTGCAAGTGAGGTTTTAGAGAAACATTCAAAAAGAGAAAATCCATTATTTCATACTGGAATGAGGGAGGCAGACAAACACAGGCAGAATTTTAAGCAGCCAACCTGTCAAAGGTGAGGCAGGTTGGACTGTACAGTTGAGCTGGGAATGGAGATTTACAGTGACTGCAGCAGTACAACTGACTGAGATTGTCTCAATCAGTGGGGCTTTTGGTGCTGTACTTCCAAAGTACATCTTTATAAACTATATGTCCATCTAAGATAAATGTCAGGACAAAGTATGATGTTACTTTTCTCTTAGAGGCTTGGTACATCTATTTTCTTAAAGATTTGCCAGATTTCAACTGTTGTGCTTTTGTTTGAATCAAAAATGATGGAAAGTCTTATTTAATTCTGCAAAATCTAGTTAGGAAGGGAAAATTGCTTCTTTTGTTTTACTGCTATGAAACATAATTTATAAATTTTTATAAATAATCAGCAGAAACCTGATTTCTGAAATGGATTGTGCATCTTTGGCACTGTGTTCCCATCTCAGCAGGCAGCGAGAAAGACCTGACAGGTGACTGCCACCCTACCTGTCACTTTCTCTCTGGCTGGCTGACCTCTGCTGCACATATTTCTGCATATGAGACAATGGTGGCTCGTGGTTTCCTTGGGCAAGAATGGTTCCGGGTGATGCTGGGACTGAGAAGAAGTATAGACCCAATGATTTCAGCAGCAGCAGAAAGTCAGAACAATGAACTAGAAAGAAAACATGGAAAACCTCAATTAAAAACTTCAGCTCCTTTTATTTCATATGAAGAAAAATAATACAGTATAAAAGATTATTTATCAAAATATTCCATTCATTTATGAGTGGGTGGTAGCACTGAGTTAGCTGACAGAGTTCATTTTGTCTGACTAAGCTGGAATGGGGCAAACAATTTGCTTAGAGAAACAGTCAAAAATTTTAAAAACCAAATTAAAAAAGACATGAAAAGTTTGCAAAGCTATTAAGCAACAGGAGAATATAAGGCCTAAAAAAGGTAAAAGAAGAAAGAAGCATGCAGGCAATCACTACAAGCAAGACTGTCTGGTTTGGACTAGTTGAGAATCACTGGACTTGGCCAACTAAATAATTTAAGGTGGTATATAGTGTCTGCCTATGTACTACTGGTAATTATCATAGAAATCAGAAACACAGCAAATCCAAGCCCTTCTCTTTGGCTCAGCAGCTCTGGGCCCCTGAGCACCCACCCACCTTTCACAGCCCTGGGTCCTTCAAGATCCCTTCAGCCTGGGCTGGCCCAGGACCACAGGTTTGCTAAATGTCCCCGGTCCACAGGAAACTTGACTGCATTGATAGCCTTCAATCTGAGCCCTTGAATTTCCACCTTGAGGTGTTGTACAAAAGGGACTAAAACCCTTTCTTGGGGCATTCTGGGAATGGAAAGCTACTCTGTATGGAGCCGGCCCCTTCAGGTGTGTTGGAGATATATTTGTGTGCCTTCACTGGAATTTGTTCGAAGGAAAGTGTGAGCCAAGGGACAATTTTCTTGTGGCCTTTTCACTGAGGAGTGTCACCCAGCTTTGCAGCCAAGGGGATCTTGGGGACCGGGAGAAATAAGGAAAGAGAAAAAATGGTGTGGTAAAATATCAACCATGGAACCTCACAGCCCTGGGTGGAGAAGAGGTTGTGGGAGGCAAAAGCATTCAGTCCATGGAATGTGGTTAGAGAAACACAAGACAAAGTTTTTGGCAGAGGCTGTTCTTTGGAGTAAGGAGAGAAGAAACAGGAGCAGAAGGTTGGGCTGTTTTGTTGGGATGAGAAATGGTGGTTTGCATGGCAGGCACTTCATCCCAACAGCAGAGAGGAATGTGTACAGGTAGATGACATTTTACAGGGGATACAGGGGAAATTGGGATATTAGGGAATGAAAGAGGACAGTTAATTAGCAGAAGACTTTGGGGAAAAATGGAAATACACTACTGGCTGATACATATGGAGGAAATGCCTTCTGTGTGCCCGTGTGTCAAGGGACATAATCATCACATTTGTGTACAACTTGATGCTCAGACCTACTACAAAAAATAATTTAGTACACTGTAAATACCTCATAAGTAATTTTTAAAAGCTGCTCGATATTGTGCATCCACACACCAGAAGCCTGAAAGTGTTGTCTGTGTTTACATGTGGTGTTTGAGCTCATGTTCTTAGAGCAAATTGTGTTTGTCTGTTCTCACACTTTCTCTTTTTTTTCCCCGGTATTGCAGTTATAAATTTACATTAGGAGGGTAGAATTAAGAAGTTGTCAGCAGAGAGGGAAAGATGCATTATTTATGGTCTGATGGATTCCAGAAGCCATTAATAATAGAAATACTGGGCATATTCCCACAGAATGCCTCTTCTCATACTTAAGCTTTCCTGTAATGAAGGCTAATTACTGTGGGTACCATTACTATCAGACTGGAATTAGGGGTGTTAAAATGTGATATCATTCAAGGAAATGCAGTAAATTTGGGGTATAAATAAGCCACTTGGAATGCTAAACCATGTGTTGAAATATTAAAATACAAAAATATCAGCTCAAAATATTGTGAGACTGGAAACGAAGTCACAATACTGATGTACAGATGACTCTTTTTTTTATAAATCTCAGTTCCATGTGTGGTATCATTATAGGCAACCACATGTATTCCCAGAATGACACACGATTACTGTCTTTGTGGTTTAAGACCTTGGTTTTAATTCTTGTTCTTTTTTAATTAATCAGTAGTGTTGCTTAATTACCACTATTTACCTTCAAATTTTACCACATTTTAACATGACCTGACAGAAAGCAGTGCATTTTTCTAAGGAGACACATTTTATCTGCCTTACCTGTGCTTAATGTTTGTATCATTTTTTCCGTGTTAGCGAACATTTATTTTAGCATGCACAGTATGTAAATGCCTGCTTACTTAACATTTTAAGTTCACAGGATCTCGAGTGGAGTTCCAGACCAAGATACCATCTGTGTGACCCTCCTGACTTGGCTTTTTTACTTGCAAGAGAGCTACATTGCATGTGATCTGTAGAGAGATTGATGAGAAGGATTAGAGAATTAAGTTGTTCAGTGGTTTGCAAGTTAAACTGTTCTCTCAGAAGACCTAAAGCAAGGCTGTTTCAGACCACAGATTCCATGAGGTCCACACGGACACTGATACCTCCCTCAGCAAGGCTCATGAGAGATGGGAACTGTGGTAGGTCAGACTGAAGTGGACCAGGAGAAGAGATCTGACTGCAGGAAGTGTTCCTCATACCTGCCGCCAGCCACAGCAGAATTAGTGTAAATTCATCATCTGGAAACATTTACCGAGTTTTCTGGGAAGGAGACCAGTGATAAATTAAATAGGCCTCTAAAAGCATACTTTTGTTCTTTTAAAGATATTCTGTGGTTTTGGAAGTCCAGTCCTAGTATAGTTTTAAATCTAGTAATGATGATAGAGCCAGAACTCCAAAGTTCCCTTTCCCTACTTCACAGAACTGTCCATGCACCAGTACCTAAAGGGACTCCAAGAGACCAGGAGAGGAACTTAGGACAAGGGCTGGAGGGACAGGACACAGGGAATGGCTTCCCAGTGCCAGAGGGCAGGGATGGATGGGATATTGGGAAGGAATATCCTGGGAGGGTGGGCAGGTCCTGGCACAGGGTGCCCAGAGCAGCTGGGGCTGCCCCTGGATCCCTGGCAGTGCCCAAGGCCAGGCTGGACATTGGGGCTGGGAGCAGCCTGGGACAGTGGGAGGTGTCCCTGCCATGGCAGGGGGTAGGATGGGATGAGCTTTAAGGTCCCTTCCAATCCAAACCATTCCATGATTCTGTGAATCAGCACAGGCCATTGCTAATAATGGAAATAAATCAGAGGTTCCTCTTCTGAGGAGGCAGCTGTAGAGGGTGTGTTTCTTTATGTGTTTCAGGGGTGTTGGTGAATACTGGCATTTTAATGAGTTATGTCTGGAAATGAGCAGAGTAGAGTTGAAAAGTGTGTGTTGCTTGTGTGGTAAAATGGGCTACTCCTGTTGTTTTCCCAAGCTCCCTTACCATTTGTTACAGCCTTCCTTTCCAAACAAACATAGCATACTTGAATCACTCTAGCTAGTGATTTTGGTTTTTTAACTCCCCTTCAGTGATACACAATCTTGAAAGTTTTCAGGATTTGATTACTATTCTTCAAAAAGCAAACCAAGTGTTGTTCCTGCTGATTTTTGTCTGCACAAGTACATGGAGTTGTGTTCTGTTCTGTTTAACTCAAACCCAATAGGCTGGAATGACAAACCAAATATGAATGATGGTCTGGAACAGCATTTTAACTTAGTTCTGTGACCAGGTTTAATGGTAGTTTAGATAGTGTATATTTAAAGAAAAATATCCCCATGGTCTTAATATTTAGAATCTGTGGGCACGTACATGAGGTTTGGGAACCTTCTGTAACAGGCGAGAGTTTTCTGCTCCCTCCCACGAGGCCCATCTGTTTGTGTTGGGTGGGAGCTGGGGAAGGAGTAGCAGCTACACACTGTGTGCAGAGAATAATGGAGTGTGCCTTGGAATGATGCTTCTGCTCCCAAATGTGAGCAGAGGAGGGAGGTGGAATCCCAGTGTGTGTCTGCTCCAGGATTCAGGGAACCCCCTAAGTCTGTAGTTCGGATAGAGCCAAACCCCTGTTTGGACAGAGCCAAACCTCACAATCTCTGGACATCACAGAGGTGACTGTGGCAGCAGCAGCTCTGGGTACAGACCTGCCTGAAAGGGTGGCTGAGTTCTGGGGTGGTCAGCTATTGATCAGCTGGGCACTTCCATGGGCATCCAAAGAATTCCTTACACAAACACAGCTCCCAGTGAGTAAGTCAGGCTTTGGAGCACAGTGTCAATGTACCCTTGAATTAATCAGCAGCAGGTAAATATGAAAGATCATGGAATGAGTTCAGTTCTGTACCTATAAAGGTGTAATTCGAGATAATGCTCAGTTTGTTTAACCTGAGATGCCAGCTGGGATGAAATGCAAGGTGTGCAAAGGCTTTCATTTCTTTGTTGTCATCATGACATGACATTATGTCATATTTAGAATCACAGGATGACAGAAGGGTTTGGGTTGGAAGGGACCTTAAAGCCATGGGCAGGGACACCTTCCACTAGCCCAGGTTGATCCAAGCCCCATCTAATCTGGCCTTGAAATTTAAATTGATTATGTTAAAAGATCTCTCTTGTTTTGACTCATAGATTGCATCTGGGCCCTCGTAGTATGTTAACGATTATTGTAGCTGTTTGCTTTGCCTTTTTGCTTCCTCTGATACATGGAACATATTTTTAACTCGTATTCATCATGCAGAGAGCTCCGTCTTCAACTCAGTCATACACAGCTCATGTAATACTTATTTATACCCCAGTCAGCACTGGCAGGCTATAAATGCTGCAGGCAAATGAAGCGAGAGAAGTTGGGGTTATATATGGCTCTAACTCAGTCCTTATATGCACATTAATTACATCAGTCTTGGCTTCCACTCTATTTTTCTTCAAAGTAGAGATCCCAGCACAGAGTTGGGATTTTCCACTGTCATGCCCTGCTCTGTTTCAGAATTCCCTGTTGTTTGTACAGTGGATTTGACACATTTAAACCTTGCTGAGGGCTGTGGTGGACTTTCCATCAGGTGCAGGGGGTTGGGTGAGCCCTGACAGCAAAGGCTCAGGCAGCAATGGGGGGTCGTGCTCAGGCCTATGTGTCCATGGTCAGGGCAACCAGGGACCCTCAGTAGGACTGTGGACACAATTCTGAGAACTTCATTTCTGCAGGGTGTTAAGGCAGGGAGCTCTCAAACTTGGCATGAGTCAGAAATACTGAGCACTTAACAAAAATGATTGTAAGTTGGATTAGCTTCTACACGGTGGGATGGATAAAATCCAGGTGAAAGGTTTGCCAAATGATGAGATCCATTAACTGCGTGAATCCATTGATGATGAGATCCATTAATTATCTGTCAGAAGGAAGCCACTGCTGTGCTCATGTACATCAATAGTTTGCTGGCTTCTTCCAGAACACAGACTGCTTTGTGAAAAATCCTTGAGAATAAAATATGTATTAAAAGAAAATAGACCAATGAACCCCATTTCCATTGGATTGATTGACTGACACTACACACACAGTGTTTTGCTTAAAGCCCAAGTAGTTTAGTTGGTACACAGGACTGCAGTAATCTCCCTTTCATTCCACAGAAATGCTTCCTGCCGGAAAGCTGAACTTGAGTGAATTGTCATGGTCCAGTGTGGATCTGCAGGAGAGTGGCCTAAGGAAGAGGACAAGCCAAGAGTTTAGGAGCTGAAAGAAGAAACAATAAAAGATGTACAAGAATTTCTTGCTGATGAACATGTCGGTGCAGCCCAGGATTTTACTGGAACAGGGAAGAACAGCTCTGCACCAAGGCAGCTCCTCTGTGCAGGTGACCAAGCCTCCGTGGTGTGTAATAAGAATCATGCAAGTTCTGGAAAACTCCACTTTTCTACTGAAAAACACAAAAGTAGTTTAATATGCATCATTGTCAAATCTGTATTTGATGAATGAATGGTATTTTTGACATAAGTGTATAGAATACAAACGAACTTTTCTAATTTTTGACGTAAGTGTATAGAATACAAACCAACTTTTCCATTTTCTATTATTGAAAATATTTTTTTCTCCAGAATTCAAAGCACTAGCAGACTTTTTTATTTTCTCAGTTGCTACCTTTTGTATTCCTGTTTTGGTAATTGTACCCTTGAATATCCAGATTCTTTCTACAGAAGAACAACAGGATTTTATAATACTGAATAACAGTGGACTGTAAAATTCTACAGGTAACTTTTTTTTATTTCTAGTATATGTGATATGATAAATTACTATATATAAATACAAGACAAGATGTTATGTTACTTTACATTTGCATAGAAAGCACTTAATGAATGTTTTATGTGTCACATTTTGCACTATGCAAATAATACAAAGCCTATTGGAGAGAATGTATTGGTGAATCCTTTCAGAAACAGGAAAGTACCTGGTTGTGTAGAGGAGAGAACAAACCCACTGGAGATGTTCTTAATTTTATTTTTTGGTCAATAATTGCCGTGGTAGCAATGGGTTTTTTTGCCTCACAATATTCACAAATATTTTGGGGGGAATTGGGTAACGCCCGTAATTCTGCACCTTGTAAATCCTGTTCTGTACCTTCACTTCTCAGTTTTGTCTCTGCATCGTCGTGCTGCTCTTTGATACCTCTTTCAGTAGCCTCATTTAGTCACTACTATCTGCGAGCACCTTCCCTGGACTCAGGGTGACGGAAGAAGTCGCGACAGCTCCCGCGTTGCCGAAGCCTCTCCCGCAGCAGCCCCGCAGGGACCAGCGCGCTGCAGCACAAGGCAAGGCTGTCCTCTGCCGTTCCCCGGCAGGATAACCGGCCCGCCCGCTCCCGGGGGCACCGGCAGCGCCGGGAGAGGCTGTTCTGGGCACGGGATGCACCCCAGCACCGCAGCTGGACGGGTGCTGTCCCCTTACACGCCGGGGTTAGGGTTGTTTAATGCCTGACAATGAAATTAATGAGAACTTTGCAACGAATTCTCATACTTTGATTAAGTTTCTTTTTGCTCTCATGCTAAGTGTATTTCTTTGTTCTCTTGCCATGTGTTAGAAGCAGTTTTCATATTCCTCAGGCATGACAGAAAATATTCCTTTATTTAACCCCACAGATTTCAGTTTTCAAATAGCTCTTGGAATGGGGGAAAAAAACACAAGGCAGCTGCTCTTACTTAATACAACTTACGATATATTTCCTAAAAATTACGGGATTGTCTTGGATTTAGAATCCTGTTTCTGAGCAACTGTGCTAAAGGCAGGACAGGTGAGTACTTGTGGTGCCACTGCACACCTTGGCTTTCCCCAAAGTAAATACTCTGTGTGTCAGATGGATGTGAGCCCCATCCATTCTGCTCTGTCACCACCCTTGGTGATAGTGCCATAAGGGAGAGTTCTGGAAATGGGTTTGTGCCATAGGATTCTCGCTCTGTGAGCTGAGTGACTGCAGCAGCACAGGCACTGCAGCTAAAATAGACTTGGCAGATGTCCCGTAAGCAGCACAGAGGGGAGCTTTGCACAGCCAGAAATGAAGTGTCTATAAAATGATTCAAATCTACCACAATAATTTCTCTCGGTGAAAAACCTTGGGATTTATTAACCTGAAGCATGCGTGGTAAGGTGGTTGGTCTAGGAAATAATTTGCTTCACAGGATGTTTTTGAGGTTTTAAAGGCATTCAACCGGGCAGAACAAAGAAAATTTTTTTGTAGCTTAATTTGGAAACTGCTGAGGGAAGGGCCTAGCCCGGCAGCAGAGTGCCAAAGAGCAGAAATCTGGGAATGTGAGGAGTGTGGAGGTGGGGCTTTGCCTTGGCTCTGCCACCCATGACCCCACGAGGCTCCTGAGTCAGCACCCATCGGTGTTTCCCAGCAGAGCTGTGTTCCATAAATAACTGACTGTCCTCTGATCTGGGCAGCCAGAGGTCAGAACATCTGGCAGGAGGCCCTGGGGGCAGGCAGGGCTCTGCTGCCTTCCCCGGGGTGGAGGAGGACACAGCACCTGCCCTTCTGTAATCTCGATGTGCATGGGGAAAGCTGGAGATATTCTGCTGGGTTTCCTGATGACAAGATGTGTTGGTTTGCTCCAGTTTGCACTTCTAAAAAGTAGTGTACCTGTATTTGAGGCTCTTCTCAACTCACTGTCCAGGTATGTTCCAGTTGATCCTCTCAGGACACCACTACTAAACAGGTGCCTGTAAATGAAGGGGAATTTTCATCAGCTTTAAGGGAAAATACACAACATTAAACTATCTCATAATAAGAGGTGGTTCCAGATCCCATGGCTGTGGCCAGAAAGGTCTGACGTTCACAGAAAGTTAGTACAGTAAGCAAAGCAACTGAAATAATAATTTTACCATGTTTACTTAGGTCCCTCAGAGAAAGAAACCGGGACAGCACATCAAACAGCACATGGGAATGATGAAAGAAGGAGGAGGAAAATGAAAAGGAAGATCCCATCAAACCCAATTCGATTCACTCTGGAAACGTCTCCTTTGAATGTGTGTAACGTGAGGTTGTGTCTGTCCACTGTGTCCATAATGGTAGCTGGGCACTGATTCATTCTGTATATTCTGAGATGGCCCAGCTGCCCCAGGTACACCCAGAGCCACTGGATTTAGTACAGGGACAGGGAACGCTGCAGGGATACCAGCTGAACTTTCTGAACACAATTGTCAGTGTTTGGAAGATGCTTCAAAATATCCTTTTCCTTCTGAAAACGAGTTCAGATTTCTCTGTCCTTGGGGACATCAGAACTTCCCTCTGTGCCTCTGTGCTACTCTCAACATATTTCCAAGGCAGCCCCAGCACCTTGGCTCATGGAGCCCTCTTGATATGGTGATTGAAACACTAACAGAGTTCCATTAAAATGATACCAAACACTAACTGAAATTTTTTTGTTCTATTTTGCTGTTTAGATTAACAGAAGCAAGGAAGCACAGTGCTGCTCATGGGAGTAATCGTTTATTAGCCTTTCTGGCAAGTCTCTACTTGACACAGTTGGGTCTCAGCCCTTTGGGTACAATGAGAATTCAGCTTCAGTAACAGCAGAGACACTGTATTGATTCCATATGGATCAGGCATGCTTCAGTCTGTCAGCAATTTGGGAAATCACAGGCTCCTTCCAGAAAGCATTGGTAAAAATAAACATGTTATTTGTAAATATTTGCATCGGGATGCATTTGGATCAGTATTTGCATTGGGAAGAGCGTAGGCAGCAGGCCAGGGAGTGATCCTGCCCCTCTACTCAACCCCAGTGGGGCACATCCAGAGTGCTGTGCCCAGTTCTGGGCTCCTCAGGACAAGAAAGTCAAGCAGCTACTGGAGAGGGTCCAGCAGAGGCCACAGAGATGATTTTGGGACTGGAGCATCTCTGAGATGAGGAGAGACTGTGGGAGCTGGGCCTGGCCAGTCTGCAGAAGGGAAGCTGAGAGGGGATCCCATCAATCCATACAAATATCCTCAAGGGCTGTCAGAGGATGGTGCCAGACTCTATTCAGCGGTGCCAGAGACAGGACAAGGAGCAACGGCCAGAAACTAAACCACAGCAAGTTCCAGCCCCACATGAGAAAAAACTTCTTTCCATGGAGGGGCAGAGCCCTGGAACAGCTGCCCAGGGAGGGGCCGGAGTCTCCCTCTCCAGAGACATCCCAAACCCTCCTGGACACGTTCCTGTGTCACCTGCTCCAGGTGACCCTGCCTGGGCAGCGCCCTGAACTGGGTGATCTCCAGAGGTCCCTTCCAACCCCAGCTATTCTGGGATTCTGTAAAGGGTGGTTATGAAGGTAAGTGGGTGCAACTTTTCAGAACGTCGGAATTCAAAGGAAGCTGGAGCTGAGTGTGACAGTGCGCTGAGGTCGGGCACGGGCTGGGTTTGCCGGCCCTGCCGGCGGAGGGACCCGGCTCCCCACACGGGGAGGCCGCGCTGAGGCGGCGATGGCCGCGCCCCCTGGCGGTCCCGCCCCGCGAGTGGTTCCGGGCCCCGCTGGCCCCGCCCCCAGGGTGGCCCCGCCCCGTTCCCGCCCCGCCCGCTGGTGCCGGTGCGCAGCTCGGCCGCCAGGTGGCGCGAGGTGCCGGTCCCGCCCGGTGCCGCCCGGTCCCGCCCGGTCCGAACAGACCCCGCCCCCCCGCCCCGCCCCGTTCGCCCCCGCCCCGTTCGCCCCCGCCCCGTCTCACGCACGTGCCCCGGAGCGGGGCGGTGCTGTGACGTCACGCCCGGCGGCGGGGCGGTGCTGTGACGTCACGCCCGGCGGCGGCGGGCGCTCCGTGAGGTCACCGCGCGGCCCGGCCCCAGCGGCCCCGCCGGCGGGGAGCGGCGGGAGCATGGCCGAGGCCGGGGCGGCGGCGGGGGACGCGGCGGGGGCGCCGCCGCCGCGGGTGGGCGCGTGGGTGCCGGTGCTGGTGGAGCAGATGGTGAACGACACGCTGGTGGTGACGCTGAGCTGCGGGGAGCGGCGCTTCACCGGCGTGCTGCTGGACTGCTCCAAGAGGTGCGGCCGGGGATGGGGGCACCGGGGCCACGGCGGGGGCGGCGAGCGGGGCCGGGGCCGGCGGGGCCGCGCTGCCCCCGCGCCCTTTGTTCGCCCCGCGGGACAAAGCGGCGGGGTCGGGACCGGCCCGGGGCACGCGGCGGGGCCGGAGTGGTGCCCCCGCCCCGGGGCCGGTGGGGCCGGACCGGCCGCGGCCCCGCACGTGGCCCCGGTGAGCGTGTCCCGGACCCGGGGCTGGACCCGCCGACCCTTCGCGGCCGCAGCCTCGCTCACTGCTCTCCCCGTCCTCTTCTCCTCGCCCGGCGCTCCCCGAGCTCCCCCTCCCGTACCCCCTCCCCACCTCCCCGGCCGGGCCCCGGGGCAGGCGGCGGTTCCCGGGAAGGTCCCGCGGCGTCGCCCGGGTTCCCGCTGGGCTGTGGCCGCAGCAGCCCCGGCTTCGGCCCCGGCCCTGGCCCTCGTCGTGGCGCTGCACTACCCGAGTTTCTGCGGACCCGAGAGGGGCATCTCTCCGACCAGGGCACCCACAGGCTGCGGCTCTGCCCGGCGGGGACCCTCGTGTGTCGCACTTGCCCCGGCTCCGAAGGTGGTTTTACGCGCAGCGGGGCAGGTCCGGCTGTCCGAGCGCTGTGGCCGGCGCGGTGCTGGGCTGTGTTTCTGTGAAGAACAGGTTTGGTGCCTGTGTGCTGGGTAAGGGACATGCCAGATCAGTGCTGCGTGGGAGCACAGCAGCCTCATCTCTCTGATCTTTCCTCCGAGGTGTGTGGGGCAGGACTTCTGAGCTTCGTTTTCATCATTTATTCAATTTCACATGGGTATCCTGGAAAATTTGAGCCAGATCTTCAAAAGCATTCAGGCACCTAATGCTGCACAGAGTCCATAAACCCACCCTGGAGTCTGGTCCCAGCCCGAGCAGTTGGTGTCCCTCGAGCCCCCTAAACCAGCTGTTTCTGCCTTTTCACATTTCAGTTGTCTTTCTCTGCAGTGACACTTCTTTTACCTGCTTTTTTTTCCACCTTAACCTTTTTCCATTATTTGTCTTTCTTCCTCTCTCTGCCCCCAGTGGGTCCAAGGAACAACCAGATGGGTGTTTTTCCCAGGCTCTAAGGCAGCTCTGCAGCCCAGTGCTGCCCCAGCTTTGTCAGTGGTGACACTGGTCTGTGCTGGGTGAGAGGGGGGCAGTGGATGACCAGCCCTCTGAGCATTGGGGCTGTCCCTGAAGGTCGATGTTTGTTCTGTGGCTGTCCCCAGGTGCCGCATCCTGCCCGTGGTGGTGCCAAGCACTGGCTGGCCTGTGCTGACCGTGGTGGGGCAGGGAGGTGCGCTGGGCAGCACAATGGGAGAGCCACAGCCTCTGCTTGTGGCTCTCAGGAAGGAACTCTCTGTGTGAGGCAGGTACCTGGCTCCTGGTGGTCCCTGGGGACTTGGAGTGAGCACTGCAGTCATCCCAGGTCTGGGGTGTGGAGAGGAGGAGAGATCTTGTTCATCCTACAGCAGACCACAGGAGTCGGCCTGGCAGTGATTGGAAGGTGAAGGTCAGGATGTGTCCCAAAGGCAGCAGGAATTTATCCACTTGGTGCTGAACTTGGAGTGCCTGAAACGGATATGTGGCAGAGCTGTTTCCCCTCCTGCTGTTGCCTGGCTGATGGAGCTGTGTCCCACCAGCTTGTCCCTGTGCAGGGGTCACCCATGCTCTGCCTGTATCCCCTGGGCAGTGAGATGGGACTGGCAGGAGAAGAGCCACCAGAGCAGGTTGTTACAGCTGCATGGAAAGAGATTACCCTAAAAGGGAGGGAGGGCCTGTATGGTGGTTCTTCAGCTTTCTTTTATGGTTTAAAATGGTTTCAGCATCACACAGTAGATGAATCTGTTTTACTTAGTTGTGGCTGCCGCATCCCTGAAAGTGTTCAAGGTCAGCTTGGACAGGGCTTGGAGCAAGTTGTCTAATGAATGATATCCCAGCCCATGGCAGGAGAACTGGAACTGGATGATTTTTAAGGTCCCTTTCAATGCAGACATTCTGTAATTCCATGATTGTTTCTCCTAAGCTGTAGCGAGTGCTGTGGGGAGCTGAGCAGGAGGAAGGAAGGCCTGCCACCCTGAGCACCCAGGGCACCCCGTCCATCCAGGTCCCAGCTGGATGCCTCTGTTATTTTACCACAAAGGCAGGTGCAGGTTTGAACCCTGAGCCACCTGCCCAGGTTTGCAGGGGCTCAGCCCGTGGGCAGGTGTGTGGCCAGCAGGACTGCCTGCCCATGCCCTGCCCGCTCCCTCTCTGTCCCCCCTTCCTGCACTCTGCGCCTTTAGGACTGGGGGGATGTAGAGAACACTCATGCCTGAGCTTCCAACCACTGGGGAATTATTTGCAGAAAAAAGTGCTTGTGTCCTTCCTATGCGTGTCCCTTCCTGTCCCAGCCTGGATGATGCAGCAAGCACCAGGGCCTGCCCAGTGACTGGCAGTTATTTGCTTCCAATAAACTGGCTCTGCTCAAAGTGAGCTCCATAGTGTACATGCTCAAGTAGAGATTTAAATGCATTTTGGCTGCAATTATAGTGGTTTTGATAACAAGATTTGGTAGTTTTACTGCAAGTGAACTTACTTTAAAAGTTGGGTTTTAATTATGCAGGGGTATAAATAAAGGAGGATGGCATCTTCTATACCAAGCAGAGACTAGATTGAGGTAACCGAGTCCAGTTGGCTGCAGCTGCCCCAGAAAGGGGGATTACAAGCAGGGTGAAATCCCATCAGCAGTTATTTCCTGCTGCTTTAATCACAGAATCCCAGCATGGCTTGGATTGCAAGGGACCTTAAAGCTCATCCTGTTTCACCCCCTGCTGTGGGCAGGGACACCTTCCACTATCCCAGTTTGCTCCAAGCCCTGTCCAGCCTGGCCTTGGACACTGCACACGCTGTACCTGCACAGCACTCCTGCCCCTAACCTTCACCTCAGGCACCTTCATCCCAGCTGAGTGGGGTTAGGGCTGCAGGACCAACAGTGACAGTGAGTTGGCAGAAGAAATAACATGAACTTTGTCCTGATTTGCACACAAAAGTTGGGGGGTGTAGGGAAGGGTGGTGAACTTGGTGTTTTTCCTTGTGGGAAAAGTGAGCTTCTCCTGGAAGACCGGGTGTGTCAGATGAAGTGTCTCTCATTCTGCTGTGGATGGGAACACACTGGCATGAAATCCTCTTACAAGGAGCTCTGCCAGCCATGGAAAGCAACTTTGGGCTGGGTGAGGGCAGCGCCAGGGGCTGTGGGCACGGCAGCTGGCTCAGGGTAGGATGGAACCAGGTGTAATTGGCCTTCTTAGGGGGCTGCAGGAGCCTGGTGAGCTTGGTCTGTCAGTGCATCCCCATGTGGAGTGTGCAGTGGGGGGGGATAGAGGAACCTCTCTGGAGTGTGCAGTGGGGGGGGCAGATAGAGAAAGCAAAAGCAGCCCTGGGCAGTGGCCGTGGTTTGCTCGTGCTGACCGGGCACTGCGGGTGCCTGGCAATGGCTGACAAGGTGAGAGTATCTGTGCATGGCCTCTCTGGAGCTATTTTCCTCCCCCTGTGCCCGAGATGTAGGGCTGGCGTGCACTATGTTTTATAGGGAGGTGGGCAAGGCAGCAGAGCTCCTCCTTCATCTGCCTGGAAGGGGTGTGGAAGGTGTGGGAGAAGCATGGTTCCTCAATGGAACTGCTCTCTTGGCCTTCGGAGACACTTCCAGTACAGGAGCAGTCCTGCCATGTCATGTGCCATAGTGGGATTTCACAGAGCTCATCTCTCCCCACCTGGCCATGGCCCCCCAAACAAGTCATTCCATACCTGGCCATGTAGAAGGTGCTGCCACCAAAACTTAACTCTAAGTTGCTTTGATTTCCAGCATGTCAGTTTGTGTCATCCCTTGGAAAAGGCAGGTCATGTCTTCTCCCAGAGTGCTGGCACTGGTGCTGCTACACAGTCATGGAGTCATTGAATGGTTTGGGTCCGAAGGGACCTCAAAGCCCATCCAGTGCCACCCCTGCCACGGGCAGGGACACCTCCCACTGTCCCAGGCTGCTCCCAGCCCCAATGTCCAGCCTGGCCTTGGGCACTGCCAGGGATCCAGGGGCAGCCCCAGCTGCTCTGGGCACCCTGTGCCAGGGCCTGCCCACCCTCCCAAGGAACAATTCCTTCCCAATATCCCATCCAGCCCTGTCCTCTGGCAGTGGGAAGCCATCACTCCTTGTCCTGTCCCAACAGGCCCTACTGAGAAGAGTTTGTCCCCATCTTTCTAACAGGGCTCCCTGCTGAACTGGCGCCTGGCACAGGGTGGCAGCTGGGGAGGGCAGTGGCCTGGGGTCTGTGGGCACGTACTATGGCATGAGGCCGTGTCCAGCCCAGCGGGGTTACAGTGTGCTGGTACGTTAATGTTACAGGCATAAACCATCCTGTGAGTGAACCTTTGGGTGCTCCAGTTCTGCCAGGCAAAGAGCTCCGTGCCACTCTGGAGGGTACAGTGACCTGCCTGCTCAGAGCCAGGCTGTGGGAGTGGACAGGGGCCCTGCACAAGCAGGGGGAGTGGGCTTGTGTCTACATGAGGAGTAGTTTTCTGTTGTGACCAAGTCATGCAATCTCACTGCATAAAGTAACCATAATTTATAGCCATCGTTTCATTCAGAAATGGTCTCACTTTGGATTGTGAATGGTGCCGACATCCCTGTCTGGCTGTACGCACTGTACTGGCTTTCTGGGCTGTCATTTAAAGACGCCTACATTTTTGGTTGTCTCTGTTTAAAAAAAGCTTCTTAGAATAAACATATTTTATTCCAAATTGCATGATTACAACAGCTTAATCCTTTCCCGGTTAAACTGTCATTTAACAGCAGGTTCTTGCACTTTTCCAGTAATGGGGAAGGACTTTGGAGGCTCCTCTCCATCGGGAAACCCACGGCAGTGGCTTTGTGCTGCTCTTGGTCAGAGGTGTGGGACTGAGTGGGTGCCTTCAGCTGCTCTTCAGTGCCCTTCTGCTAACGCTTACCAAAGTGTCCTTCTCTGTGACACCACCAAGGAACTCCTCCCTTGCCTCAGGAAGGGTCCTTCCTTCTTGGTGATTGGAAAGAAAGCAGTGGCTGGCAAGGAAGGGAATGGGAGTGTAGCATCCAAAACCCACTGGTATTTGGCCTGTACCTGTTCTCCATTCCTCTGTCTCTTCTTCGTGGCTCTCCTATACAACATTTCATTACTATTAAAGAAGCCCACATGCTTCACTGAGGGTGTGTTCTCTGCAGAAGTGTCTCTGGAAAGCCAAGGCAGTGAGCATTGCCCAGTCAGAGTCAGTGTTTCAGGGCAGAATCTGTCCCAGTGCTGTGTTAGCGTAATATTTCTAATGCCAGGCCAAGAGCATAAATTCATAAATTTTGGAGACATGAATTGCAGTTCTGAGTTTCAGCATTTCAGAGGATTTGCTTTTGCCAATATCCAGGCAAGATACTGTATCCGGGCTTTGGTGGCCTGTAATGAGACTTGGCATTGAAGGGTAGAATATCATCATTGTTAACCTTGCTGCTCTGAAGGAGCAGTGGATTCCTTATGGTAGCAAATACAGCTGTAGATGGAGAGACCAGGGAAGAGGAGCAGTGCTGTGTCTTGGTGAACCTGTGCAAGTTATCCACCCAAGGCAAGGTGTTCAGGTTTAGAATGAAAAGCTGGAAAATCAGCCATGCATCTACAGCGAGAAGGGCAGTTTCATAGCTCCCTAGGCTAATCCGTATCACATCCTTCCTCTGGCCTTGCCAGCCTGCTGATGCAGTAAACTGCTTTGTGGGATAAAACAATCTCTTAGAGCAAAACTTTGTGCAACGAGTTCATAGAAATACAGGGTTTGATCCCTGTGCCTTTTTTGGGAGAAGAGTAGGACACCTTGCCAGATTTATGCACTGCTGTTATTTTTTTTCAGTGACAGAATTGGCTGCCTGGTCTTAAAAGTCGAGAGAAAGTGTTGAGTTCTTAGTACTGAAGTTGTGGGAGGTTGGGAATTTTGGGCTCCCAGAGAAGCACCTTTCAAAGCTCCTGACTCTGTTTCTTTCCCTCCCTGTCTTTCTTACCCCATTGTAGGTCTGGATTGTTCTGTCTGCCATCCTCCTTCCCCAAGCATGAGGACCCCCCCGCTGACGCCTGCGCTAACGGAGCCGCCGAGGGCAGAGGTACCGCTCAGGGCGAGCCGGAGCCGCGGCCCGCCGGTGACCAGCCCGCCAAGGGCAGCGGTGAGGAGCAGGTGCCGCCGCTTCTGCCGGCGCCGGGCAGCCTCCCGCCCTACCCGCCGTACTTCGAGGGAGCCCCCTTCCCCCGGCCCCTGTGGCTGCGGCACACCTACAACCAGTGGGTCCCGCAGCCGCCGCCGCGGACTATAAAGAGGACGAGGAGGCGTTTGTCACGCAACCGGGACCCGGGGAGGCTCATCATGAGCACCATCAGGCTGCGGCCCAGGCAGGTGCTCTGCGAGAAGTGCAAGAACACGCTGAACCCCGAGGATGCGAATGCGCCGCGGCAGAATGCCAAAACCAGGAGGAAGCTGAGCATTCAGGACAAGGAGCAGAAGAAGCACAGCGACTCTGACTACATGGAGAAAAGGAACAAAAGAGAGAAGAGGGAGGATGACAAGTTTTCTGGGGAACTGGTTCATCGAACGCCAGTTATAAAAATATCCTACAGTACTCCACAAGGGAAAGGTGAAGTGGTAAAAATCCCTTCCCGGGTTCATGGCTCGGTCAAACCATTCTGTCCAGAGCGAGTATTGCAGAACGGAGCCGGGGACCAAGAGGAGACCAGGGACTCTGAACGGTGTCAACAAACCAAATGTTTAATGGACAAGTCAGCAGGCAGCCAGCTTGCTTCCATTCCAAAACTGAAGCTCACGCGGCCAGTGCATTCCAGTGTGGATGTCCCACCCCCAAAGATACGCCTGAAGCCCCATCGCATCAACGATGGTCAGAGTGTTTCAATTTATAAGGCGGAACTGATTGACGAAATCAATGTCCTTCAGAACAGCAGGGACTCCAATCCCGGAGCGTTTTACAATGATGAGTCCACCGACAGAAGTTTGGCTGAGATATCTTCAGGAAGTTCAGGTGAAGATGATGACTTTAAAAGGTTTCCCCAGGGTAAAGATGGACATGATAACTTGGCTTTCCTCATGAATTACCGTAAAAGAAAAGCAGATTCTTCTAGTTTATCGGTGTGTAGCAATGACAGTCTAGATGAATCCAAGTCTTCTAGTTCAGAAGTGACATCACCAGAACTGGGTGACTTTTTGCCTGGTGATGATGCCTCCGTCTCTTCATCTTCAAAAGATGAGCGTAAAATTGTGCCACCCCTGACAGTCAGACTGCACACCCAGAGTGTATCTAAATGTGTTACAGAAGATGGAAGGACTGTTTCAGTGGGGGATATTGTCTGGGGTAAAATTCACGGGTTTCCGTGGTGGCCAGCACGTGTTCTCGACATAAACCTCAGCCAGAAGGAGAATGGGGAACCTTCGTGGCGAGAAGCTAAAGTGTCATGGTTTGGTTCTCCAACAACTTCGTTCTTATCTGTTTCAAAACTCTCTCCTTTCTCGGAATTTTTCAAACTGAGATTTAATCGCAAGAAGAAAGGGATGTACCGGAAAGCAATCACAGAAGCCGCGAAGGCGGTCGAGCACCTGACTCCAGAAATACGAGATCTCTTAACACAGTTTGAGACATAACTTTGCCTCCAGTATCAGGTGAGTGATTGCTAGACTAATGCTTCTCATGAAAAGCCTCCTGATGCATTTTAAACTCTATTCCACTATTTGTTTGCATTTGTTTTTCCATTAAATCTGAGATTGACAACTGTGAAACTTAAATGCTTGGCTGTTAGTTGGTGAGGATAATTTCAGAGGTGGTGAGAAGCTTTAATTTCAAACTCATTTGGGAATCGTGGGAATTGGAGCCCCTATTCCCAGAGGGAGGTGCAGGCCAGGCAGGATGCCGTCAGGAAGCAGCACCGCCTGTTCAAGGAACTGATAAACCTGTAGTCCTGTGCCGTTCACAGCTGGGATGCGGCAGGTATTGAAGTGCTTTGTGTCAGAACTAACCCTGTTAAGAGGTTAGACTAACAGCTCCTAGCCTTTCAGTTTCCTTGGGTCAAAGAACTGAAACTTCCACTGGAATTAGGATGACATTTATCATATGTATGTGCTGGTGCCCAGCAGTTACCTGTAACAGTTCAGGGCCCTTGGGGGCCCTTTGTTCCCCTCCCTCTGATCCCTCTGGTTTGGATTTCTTATGAAGGCCCTTTATGGCTCCTCAAAATGGTTGTACCAAAAACTGTCTTTGGGGAACAGTATTTCAGTATCTCTCACAGTACTTGAGGTTTGGTTTGTACCTAAATTTTCAGTGTTTCTCTGGGGAATGGCCTGGATCAAATTAACTTTCTTTGGGCTTCACCTGTGTGTGAGGACATCAGGTGGGAATGGAAACATGAGAGCTGATTCTTTGTAATGGATGGGGATGGGTTTCCCTTTCTCATCAAACAGTCTGCCTGGGATGAAAATTTGGTACCTAAATATACAGGATGTGGCGTGACTGGGAATAGAAGTCCATGAGAAAATCCAGTGACTTGGATAAAACATGGAATCATTTCACAACCTTTCAGTCATCACTGTCCAGACAAGACCTCATCTGTGATGGTATTAGACAAGGGGAGGGATGAACTTTCTGTCAAAAAACCAGAGGTAACCACTAGGAAGAGCCTTGTGTCAAAGGCCGTGCTTTATGCAGTGTGGTTCGTTATGTTGTCCCCTTGAATGCTCTGCTCTGTTTCATGCTTGAAGGACCCTGAGTGAGCAAGCCAGTGCTGCTCCTGTAGACTCTGCTCTTTATCTAAACTGTCATAATGCAGTGGGACTGGGATGGTCAGTGCTCGTGTAATCCTGATGGGAAAATGGGGTTTTATTCATACCTTCTGTCATGAGACTTCACCCCTTGCTTGGGTGTGATGAAGGACTTGCTTTGCTTGGGTTATGACTCCATCTCAGCAAGCCTGGCTGGAGTAAATAACCAGAGCGTGGCATGTTCGTGCTGCGTGCTCAGGGTGTCTGGACAACTGCAGCAGCAACATTTCAGCTTCCTTCTTGATCTTGCCTGTAGAACTGCTGCTTAACTCTGGCTAAAGATTTTATTATATCAAGAGTGTTTGGATTGGACCCAAATTCCTATTAGCTAGATCAGGAGTATAAATAAACCTGCTGCCCAGAATGTACTGTCCTTGCCAGTGGAAGAGTCCTGGCCAATCCATGGCTCCTGTCTGGACAGTGCTTTGGTTAAAGGAGCAGCAAACTGCATCCTCTGAGCTTCTTCACCTTGTGTGTGAGCAGTATGGGACAAAGGTGGTGAATGTCACCATCATTCCTGACATCTGTCCTTGCCCTTGTGGGTCCTGGGTGGGCTGGCACAGCCCAGCTGGAGGAGAAGGGACAACTTGAAGAAGCAGCTAATGCTTCAGATCAGACAGATTGGCTGTGCCCGTCAGTCCTTGGGGAGTAGGAAAGCTATGGCCAAGAGGAGTTCCAAGCCCAGAGCTGGAAGTCAGAATGGTAGGATCTTGCCCACCACACATCAGCCCACAGAGAGCACCGGCTGCTGGTACCAGCAGGACCCGGCCAGGATGGGGTGACAGGCTGCAGGGCAGGGCCTCGAGAAGCAGAAGCAGCCCTTGCTCCAGAGACACGATGGGATCTGAGCTACAGGTACGGAGCAGGTCTGTAAACGGGGAAACAAGAACATCTGGAGAACATGTGGATAAGGAAGTGATAGGATGGCCTGGATTAGACCAAACCATTCCTTCTCTCTGTGCTCTCCAGCCAAACCTCTGCATGTGTATGTGGGTATATAAATTTGTCATATATCACTATTCTGTTGGCCTCCTTCAGCTGGCTTTCCACAGGTGATTTCCTGCCTTACGTGTCTGAGCTGAGCTGCCAACACAGTCTGCCAGGCTGGAGACAGCATGACAGTTGAATAAAGAACTGCAAAACCAGAAAAGCAGAAATACACAACTTGCCATGTTCCACATGTCACATTTACCTAGATTCCCAACTAGACCAGCATGTCTGGAGTTTTGGTACATCACTTATAAATCTGCTTATTATTCCAGAGAATTGTCTGTACCTAATTCTCTCCATGCAGGAGGATTGAATTTTGTTGCTTTGCTTGATTTTCCATAAGATAGAACTGAAATGTTTCCTTCAGCTGCTCATTGACTGTCCTTTCCTGAAGGACGACATGAAATGGTTTGGGCTGGAAAGGACCCTGACGTCCATCTCATTCCACCCCTGCCATGGGCAGGGACACCTTCCACTGTCCCAGGCTGCTCCAAGCCCCAATGTCCAGCCTGGCCTTGGGCACTGCCAGGGATCCAGGGGCAGCCCCAGCTGCTCTGGGTAACCTGGTAATACTGGATGGGAACACCATAAAATCCATCATGCTGGGGCTTCACTGGCAGCGGCACAAAGATTTTTGTCATCAGAAAGAGTCCATGAGGTGACTTCAACACTGACACCACTCGTGCTAATCCTGAGCACAGAAGAGGTTTGTGACTGGTGACACTTTCTATTGGGAAACTTCCTGTCTTCTGGCATGTGATCTGTTCTGCAGAGGGTAGGTACTGGAAAAATCTACAAACACTGCAGGTCATTTGTGGATGCATAAAACTGGAAAAATTGGATTTTTTTTTTTTTTTTTTTTTTTTAACTTGGTTTGAGTTGGAAAAGCTGGTAGGATCACTTCTTGTTACTGCTTTGTCCTTGGGGTTTCTTTGCAAAGAAAGTACTAATCAGGTAATGACGGTGTTTTAATTAAGTAAAACGAGTTTCTGGAGAAACAGCAGGCAGAGTAGCAGCCTGTAGAACTCAAACTTGTAAGACTTGGTTTAGAGCAGTGCCAGGAGAGACATGTCCACTCAGCATCTTCTGGTGCTGCTCCGTAGCTTCACTGGTGCGTGACATCAAGGAGCCAGCTCCAGGCACAAGGAAAGCAGTTGCCCCTGGCTTGGAGTGACAGATGTTTGCCTCGCCCTTAAGGAAACCCCATCTGAGGGCTGGGAAGGGGGAGTGAGGACCCCTGGGTTGGTGTCAGACACGTTTTATTGGGAATGAGCAGCTCCAGCTGTACCTTGGGCCGAGGCACCGGAGGGAGGGAGACCTGTGTTTCCAAAGGCCACCCTTCCCTGCACCAGGAATGCATCGTGTGGTGGGATCAGGGGCTTTACAAGGAGCCTGTGCTGCTCCAACCCTGCTGTGTGGGGAGGGTGTCCCTGCAGGGATGGGCCCTTGGCAGGCGCAGCAGGTCCTGCTGTGCCACAGGGCTGGGCCTGCTGCTCTGTGATCCTCCTGAGTGGCTCCTCATGGCAGATGCCCCCTCCCTGCACGCAGACATGCAGTAAAACGTCTAGGAAAAACTGCTGGTAGGTTTTCATCTACATCTCTGCGTGAAACAAGTTTACAAGATGTGTATTCCTTTGCTTTTTCAGTCTGGAAAATCCTTTATTCTTCCTCTCTCTCCCCTGTCCCCAAACTATGACTGTGGAACCATTAAACTTGCAAATGCTGAAGGCTTTTATTTTAACTGCTATGAGCTTAATAAACCCTCAGTGTCAGTACATCAAGCCTATCACATCTATCACACTACTACTGTGTGCAGCAAACTCAGAGGTGGCTGCATGCTCGCTGTCCATAGAAACCACCAACGTAAAACCTGGAACATCACATTGTGACCTCACCCTCAAAGGTGTTCAGGGCTCTGTGGGTCCATGCAGCCAGTGCTGCTGCCAGCAGCTTGTGAATAACATAAGTCACTCCTCTTTTCCTCTGACCTCCTCTCTTCTGCTCTACCAGTGGCACAAAAATACTGTACCTTGATATAAAGTGGTGGGGATGGTTGGTGTGATAGCTGTATTTTTTCACACATCTGCCTGGTCCCATGGAATGTTTCAGCACAGAAGATGAATGCTTGAGATTTTTCTTGGCCTGC
Source organism: Corvus hawaiiensis (assembly GCF_020740725.1). Classification (NCBI taxonomy): domain Eukaryota; kingdom Metazoa; phylum Chordata; class Aves; order Passeriformes; family Corvidae; genus Corvus; species Corvus hawaiiensis. Next base: position 757,575 of record NC_063220.1, on the reverse strand, counting down.
TTTCTAGATGCTTCAGTCCACTAACACCAGGCATCCAACTTAATTACTGTTTCGCAGTCTTCCTGCAAGCAGCTTGGAGTCAGCGTCTCTGCATGCTAATGCAAGGTGGGAGAACAAGTCCAAAATAGACTGTGCTGCATTTTTGTGTGTCCAGCACGGATGGTTGGAGCTGCACAACATCGGGTGACATCCCACTAATCTTCCAGTTCCCAAAAGCACTTGCCCAGGGACTGCCTTTGGAGACACCTAGATCTGTGCTGCCGCTCCCTGTCCTGCCATCCGTGGCCCCTCTCCATCCACTGTCTGCTCCCAGGCGTGTTCTTTGGAAATGCCACCAGGCCATACATTGTGCTATTTCTGGCTGCACCTGCGCTGTGCCGATGCCCAGGAATGCGATCGGCTTTCAGGAGCCGTAACTTCAGCTGCTGGAGGAGATTGTATCCACCCAAGGGCTTAGCAGCTCCCTTGGGAGCACAGTGAGCTGCTCCCGGGGCTGAGGGTCTTCAAGCTCCAGCTGGAGCTCCAGGCCTCTGCTGGTTGTGCTGGCCCAGCGTGCCCACAAGTGGACAGGGCAGGTGGGTGTCCCACAGCAGTGTCACCAGCCCACAGTGCACCCAGTGCCTGTAGGATCCACACAGGATCAGGGGCTGTGCTGGGGTCTCAGGGCAATAAATGAGAGAGATGTGCAGACAAAGAACCTGGAAACTGTTTCTCTGAAAACTATTACAAATAATGTAGAAACAAAATTTCTGTATGTATTCCTGAATTACATTTATTTACTCATTTGGTTTTTGAACTCAAGTGGAGGTGTCCCAATTGCAGCTACAATTCCCCTTTTCCCAGCAAGCATGGAGAGCAGCAGGGTGGGAGCTGAGGGGCACTCAAGGGAGCGCTCTGGCCTCCCAGGCAAGACTCAGAGCTCATCCTGTCTCCATGGTACTTAAGCAGGTATTTGTACAGTACTAAGTACCTCCAAGCTGCACTTACAGAAAGGCTACTTTGGTCCAAAAAGGAATAGGGGATTTTGGGGAACTTGGTGGTAGCTCTGTGTAGGGGAAGGGTGCCTGTGCTCTACAAGTGAGGAACAAACAGGATCTTCACACAGCAACCGTGCATTGCTGGGCTCGTGGGGCTGGGTGACACAATGGGGTGACACAAATTGTAGAATCACAGAAGGGTTTGTGTTGGAAGGGACTTAAAAGATCATTTTATTCCACCCCCCTGCCATGGCCAGGGACACCTTCCACTATTCCAGGTTGCTCCAAGCCCCATCCAGCCCGGTGTTGAATATTTGAATATTTCTCATTTTCATGTTCAGGTGTGAAAGGTAAGACTTTGATCCCAAAAATTGATGTGAAGACTTCTAATATTGAAAAACATACAAGCTGTTGTTTTTCAGCCTTGACAGGTTCTGTTTTATCCATAAGTTGCCATCAGTGGTGCTGGGATCAAGGTGAGCAGGAGTGTGTGGGCTGAGTGACAAGCTCTGCCCCTGACTGTAAAACACTTGGGGAGCTGCTCGCCTGTGCCCTGCAGACTAAATGGGCACGAGCTGGGGTGTGTGGGTTTTGGCTGGGGTAGAATTAACTTTCTTCACAGGGGCTGATTTGGGGCTGTGTTTTAGATTTGTGCTGAACACACGGTTGATAAAATAGAGATATTTTTGTTCTTGCTGAGCTTGCACAGAACCAAGGCCTTTCCTGGCCCTCATACAGCCGTGCTGGGGAGGGGCTGGGAGCGTGTGGGAGGCTGGGAGGGGACACAGCCAGGTTACCCCAACTGGCCCAGGGGATATTCCAGTCCATACGACATCATACTCAGTAGGTAAGTGGGGGAAAGAAGGAGGAAGGGGGGACATTTGGAGTGGTGGCATTTGTTTACCAAGTCACAGATGTGATAGGGCCCTGTTCTCCTAGAGGTGGCTGAACACCTGCCTGCCTATGGAAGCAGGGGTCTAATTTCGTTTTGCTTTGCTTGTGTGCACAGCTTTTGCTTTCGCTATTAAGTTGTCTATCTCAGCTCATGAGCTCTCCAGCTTTTGTCCTTCCAGTTCTCTCCCCGATCCCACTGGTGGGGGAGGGAGCAAGCGGCTGCGAGGTTCTTGGCTGCTGGATGGGGTTATACCACCACATGGGACCTGATCTATTTTATTTAAATCTGCTTGCTGCAGCTGTTTTGTGTGCTGTCTCTACCTGTACAGAACACATGGGCTCTGCATTAGCCAGATAATGAACTCTGTACATCCTGAGATTACGTGCGGCTGAAATAGGCTTCTCATGTGCGGCAGCAAGGACGCAGATGGGGCTTAATACCTCAGCTCCTGGAGGGCTCGTGCTCTCCATATCCACAGCCCTGTGCCTCAAGTCTGCAGCTCTTCAGTCAGCTGCAGGTGCTCTCTTGCTTCTCCTGGTGCTTTCTCTGACGGAGCAGGAGCAGCAGGACCCTGCCACGTGCACGGGCTACGACGTCTCTCTGGTGTGAGGGCTGTGGCTGTGTCTCCTGCGTGCCCCAAGGTGCCCGTGGGCAGCAGAAGTGCTCCCGTCTCTGCGGACACAGCGTGAGGTGCAGGTTCCCGTGCAGGTGAACGTGAGCTCACCTGAGAGGGTCACTGGTGCCGGAGCCGTTCCCACTGCGCCCCGTTGCTGCCCCGCATTAGCCGTGTCCTCGTGGCCTGGTCACTGCCTGCGTGTCTCTGGCAGGGAGGAGCTGGGCAGGTTTTAGTGACGGTTCTTCTCATTAGGCTGATGAGTTTCTAAAGGAGTGAATGCCTTTGCTGACGTACCAGTTCCTGTTTCATCTGCATTAGTCCGTGCTAGTGCAGGATCAGCCAGCCTTGGTTTCTTTATAAAGTACATTTCCTGTGTGCTCTGCAGCTGAAGAAGTGAACTGTAGTAAATTACTAGTTTGACTTCCCTTGTGAGTGATGACTTGGCTCTGTTTTGATGCAAGCCAATAACCTGAGCCATTTATTCATGTAGAAAACAGTCCTTTCCAAAGACAGAAACCCTCAGTGCAGGATTTGTCATAGGGATGCTTGGATGATGGAGTTTGAGAACTCCAGTGTTGGAGAACGTAGCTGCCAGCCTGCTCAAGTCAGATGGATTCTGGTGCCTTGAGAGCTGGAGACGGTTCCAAAATCCCATCCAGTGGGCCAGAGATGGGGATCCCAGCTGCCACCCTGTTCTTCCTCCTGCAAGAGGAAGGAATGGGAAGGAAGCTGCTAGCAGCAGCCTCTCTGCACTTCCCCCAAGGAGAGATGGCTGGAGGAAGACTGATTTGGTGATGCTCAATTACAGCCTGCTGTTAATTGCTTTATGATTAGAAAATAATCCTCAAAATAAGCTGCTTGGGCACACTTGGGGTGCAACAACCTCCAAAGATAAATTGTCTTCTGCACTCCGCTGCTGCTGTTAAATCTGGATTTATGAATGGCTTTATTTGATCCAAAACTGCATTTTTTTTAATTATGAACAAGCACTTGGCTTCAGGAGCGCTGCCTTGGCTCTCCTTTGGACACCCAGCCTAGCACCCAGGCTGTCCTGACTCAGCCCACGTGTGTTGTGTTAGTTACTCAGACGTGGACTGAGGCGGCAGCAATACCTGGAACGTGGGGCTTCAGCCACTGCTCCATGCTGGAAGTGGGTTTTTAAACGTAAATTTCTGAAGTTTTCCAGTGATGACGTGAGAGTGTACGAGGGGCTGTCACTGTGTGGTCCTCTTGGACACATGAAAACTCCTGCGTCTGCACAGACATCAGAGCTCGCTCAGGGGGTGGCCATGCCCCTCGAGCCCAGCTGCAGAGCTCTGCTCCCACCTGGCTACAGGACCCCGAGCTGAATGCTGAGGTTCCAGCCTTCCAAGCCAAGGAGCATCCAGCTGTTTTAAAGCAGCTTGCTCTGTTGCTGGTAGCCCCAGCTTTCTGCTGCCACAAGAATGCCTGATATTTGCTCTCGGGTAGTTCCTGGAGCAGCTGAGGTTTGGCTCCAATCCCTGTCCCCATGGAGGAGCCCCATCTGCCCTGGCAGTGGCAGGACCCTTCCCTGGGACCTGTTTGGCATAGTACTTCTGGTGTGATTCTTTCTTCCTCCCAGTGAGAAATCCCAAAGAATCCAACCACCTGAGGGCTTGCTGTTACCTCCTCAGCCAGGAAATGCATTTGTTTCCTGTTTAGACAAGATCTTCTCACTCTGTAATCTGTCTCTAAAGGGTCAGTGCTTTCAAAGCCACTTGAGGGATATTGTTCCAGATCCCTGGGCCTCAGGAAGGCTTTCCTAGGCGTAAGGTGATAAACCTGCAAGTGAGTTTGTTCTGTGCTCTTGAAAGTCTCTCTGTTCATCAGAAGACAAATGAATATTCTCCTGCAAGATTAGGTAGGAATTTATACTCTGTTGACTGCAGGTAATAGAGCCCTAGGGTGAGATCTCCCAGTTTCTGCTAAATACTGAAGGAGTGTATGAAACCTGATTGCAGCCCTTATCTGGAATACAGCTTTTGGGACAGATGTTCCTGGTGTATTGAATCAGCTCTTTGCATTCTCCATTGTGTGGGCAATGCTGCGGATCATTCTGGATGCTGAGTCTGAGTGAATCAGTGTCACTTTGGGTCCCCTGCCTGCAGAAGCAGTGCTGCTGCCGTGTCAGCAGCTTTGGAGATGTGATCCTTTTTCTCTGTTTGGTGGTCTTGGTTCATTGTGCTCTGTAAGTCACAAACCTCAGCTGGGGGTGGTTTGAACATCTTTGGTCTGCTCTTCCATAGTGTTGATGCTGTGTGCCAGGAACACAGATCCAAGCTGGTGTCTCCTGCACTTCCAACTCAGCTGGAGTTGATGTGGCACAGACTTAGGGCTGGTCATATTACTGGGCTGCTGGAGCTGCATTGCATTGGAAGCAAGGTGCAGTGATGTTTCTGCAGCTGGTCAGTGTGGGTGGAGGTCTCCGTGCCATTCTCTCACTTGGTTCTGTATCACCAAGTTGTTCCATGTGTCTTCTGGTTTCTTCACTTGAAGGCAAGTGGATTCTCCTCTTGAACTCTTCCAAGGCTTCCACACTGTAACCTGGCTTACAGGGCCAGTGTAAGTCCCTCCTGCATGCGGGGTACAGGTGAGGACTTGCCTAGTTTTTGCTGGGCACGTCATTCTCCAGGAGCTGCACCTTTCCCAGGTCAGTAGCCCTAAGCCCAGGGGACTGGGAGCTGTTTTGAGGGCCAGTGACAGCAGTGTGGCATGTGAGGCCAGCGAGGGGCACTGGCTGTCCCAAGGGCCCCGCGGTGCCGCGGCGTGTGCTCCCTTCTGTGGGGCAGGGGAAGGGGAGCCTGCAGGGGCCCTGCGGGGCAGCAGCTCCAGGGGACGGCTGCTCTGCCTCCCCCGGCACTGGCCAGGGCACTGCAGCCACGGTCAATGGCTTGAGCACTTGCAGGTACTTAGGAAAGCTTCTGTACGGCTGCTCTCAAGGGGAGAATAATCCTATTTTGTAGATTGTGTTCAGAAATGGAGGCAGATGTTCTTCACGTGGCGCACTCCGTGGGGACTTGTGGCAGATTAACCTACAGTAACCCACCCGAACAGGGACTTCAGAGTCTTTAAGCCAGACTGAAGATTTATTATCGTCGCTAAAGTTCATATCGTGTTGGTCTTGGGGAAAATTCCCACTCTTACTTTGGGTTTGTTAACCTGGCAGCTTCCTTCCCAAGCTGCAGCCGTTGCTGGTTCTGCCTGCTGGGCCAGCTGGGAGCAGGAGAATTCCTGGCTATATTTAGAGGGAAGCCAGAGCGTGTGCCTCGCCGCTTATGCCTGTCCATCACAGTAACCTCTCCCTCTCTGGCTTTCTTCAAGGTAACAGAAGACGAGCACAGCTGTTCTCCTAGAGGGTCACCGAGTCTGTAACACCCTGACGTGCTCCCAGGAGAACCGGGAGGCCGCCGTGCGCACGGCACGAGGACGTGGCTCCTGGTCAGAGTGCTCCGCGTTCCATCCGGGACAGGTGACAGGCACCGGGACGCGGAGTTGGGAGGCTCTTCTGGTGTGAGGCAGGACAGGCTTAAGGATATCTTACCCTAGTATGAGAATTCAACCAGTCGGACAGCAATGAACTAGGAGAACAGCAAAAACCACAACTCGGAATGTATTTATTACTTAAAAGTTAGCTATTCTTGATAAAATTCCCCAGATTATTGCTGCTGCTTATTTTACTTACAGATTTCACACACTTGTTAATTTTAAAGCTACCGAACTTTTACTCAATACTGTACTCTGAGAAATGTAATTGGGTCAGGACATGCAATAGAATGAAATCATTGTAGTGTCTTAAGTACAATGGACTCACTTTGTGTCTATTAAACCTTGGAAGATGTGCAACACACAACAACGTGGCTCTCATTGCATGTTAAAGCTTTCTCATGTTGTTTACTGCAGAGCAGAGAGAATCAATGGTTTCAGGTACATGAACAAGCAGTACTGGTGACTTGGATGTCTTTGGGTCCTACCCCTGTGCTTTCCCAAGTCACCTGGAAAAGCAGCACAGCCCGGGCCTGCCCTTGCTGTGTGTGTAGGGTTAGTGCTGAGCTGCTGCCTCCAGCCAGGGAGGGAATCCGTGTGCTGAACTGAACGTGAACGTGAATATGAACTTGCATGCTCACACTCAGTGAGTGTGATTTAAGGCCCTTTGAACGTGTTGTTGGACAGAAGGATCCTCTCCCTACCCACGACCAAGAGGTGATGCACGATTCTAAACCAGCAACCAAACAGCCTTTTTGCCAAATTCAGAGTTCACAAACTGAAGTGACCTATGGACAGGATTTTGGAACTGTATCAGTTAATTTTTTGGGCTTCTACTAGTCTAGCCTTTCCTTGGATTCCCTCAGTCCAGAAACATTAATTTGAGGTGATCTGTTGCTTCTGGTGCTGGAGAAAACAGTTCTGAGTGTCCCTGCTCAGTAAAGTGTTGTCTGGCTGTCGGAGGTTGCCTTGGAGCTGCAGGATCTCTGCACCGATCCTGCTTCCTGTCAGCTGGATCTGCTGCAGGGTGAACTCTGGCTGAGTTAGAGCGAGCAGGTCAGAAATCACACAGGCCCATGTTTTCCTGGTTTGTGCTGGTTCACATTGTGGTCTTTGAAGAAGAGAGGTCAGAGCTTCCCGTTTCAGCAACAAAGCATCACAAGGAGAGCTCAGCACCAAAACCCTTCTGTGCTGAGTCTCAGTCCAGCACTCACTGAGGGAAATCTGCATCCCTTAGAACAGTGGGAAGGCTGTGGTGTACAACATGAAATGTCGAACCAGGACAGCTGTTTGCCGAGGCCCATTTTGGTCACCTCTGCAAACAAATCAATGAGCTTCCTGTTTTCCAAAAATAAGTGCAAGAAGGACAGCAGTATATAGCAGGAGATGTGTTCCTGCACCTTGTGTGAAGCCTTTGTGCAGTGGTGTTTACCCAGGTGCCCGCTGGGCCCATCCCAGGCTGGCAGAGGAGCTCCTGTGCTGGGAGTGCTCCTGCTCTGGGAGGAACAGCTCTGCCTTTCTTAGCTCCTGCCTGTCTGGCCTCAGGGGCTCTTTGTGAGGTTTTTTTCTAGCATCTTCTCGAGCTAGGCCTGGGCTGACCTGATGGCTGTGAGGTGGTTTTTGTGTTTTCTGCTCACACAGTTGTGCATTGTACAGAATTCCTGCCCAGAAGTGCTGCCAAGCGTTTGGCTGTAGCATTACAGCAGTGAGCTGCAGGGAGGTACAAGCAGCCTTCTGTTCACTTAAAAAGTAATTTAAAGAGGCAAACAAAAATAACCAGGACCCTACTCCTCACTACTCCCAGGAAAAGCACTTGTCTGCTCCCATCTCTTGTGAAGGGCTGCTCCATCCCACACGTGGAAAGGCTGCTCCCAGGCTGAAGGAGATGCCAAGGATGGTAGGTGAGTGCTGGCCGCATTCCTGAGCAGGCAGCCCATGGCACTTGGGTCCCATGAGCAGGCAGGAGCATTCTTCAGACCAGCTGTTCAGTCTCTGCTGGGTGTAAGGGAATTGTGTGATACCTCACGTGTGGGGCCACTGATTTTCTCTAGGCTTGGGTCATGAGATGGCTTGGGAGAGTTTGCTCAGGTCTGGTGTCCATCCTGTAATGCTGGAGTGGTCCCCAGGGTGGAGTTGTTTAAGGGGACATCCGGTTTTTCCCCAGTGTCTCTGCACTAAAGCCCCTGGTGCACATCAGCCCTGCCAGCTGTGTAACAGCACAGTGAGACCTGCTGGCCTCGCCCTCTGCCCCGATGGATGGGCACGGATTGGCACTGGCAGCTCGTGCCGGCATCGGCTCTGCTCCTCAGGGCCGATGGGGGAGTGAGTACCTGTATCCATGCCAGAAACTTTCCCTGTCCTCCCCTGCAGGCTGCTGTGTCCAGGCAGGGCTCCTGTTCTCCTTACACCTGGGTGTGTGACATTCCTGACATTGCTGTGCCCTGTGGAGAGCAAACAATGGGCTGTTCCTGCCCTAGGCTCTGCTGCTGAGAGCTGAGGGGAAATGTCTGTGTCAGCAGGCAGGAGGTTCCAAAGCTGGTTTGCTGCCCTTTGTGCCAGGGGCTGGACAGAGACCCTCCTCCAGAGAGCACTGGACAGTTGGTGTGAGAGGTCCCCTCATTTTTCCTGTCCCTTGTGATGCCCAGTGGTCTGACAGTTGTCTGTCTGTCTGTCCTAACACCAGCTGAAAGAATGAAACAGAGGAGTGGCATTTCAGTGCTGCATGTGAGTCACTGGATTTTTGCCACGTTACTAAGAACTGCCATGGAGAGTTCCAGTAAAAACATGGTAGCAGAGAAAATGTGCTTGAGAGGCAGGTGAGTGCACGGGACAGGGGTCCTGCTCGGACTTGGTGGCTCAGTGCCAGAGGTGGGTTAAACCCTGGCCTTACACAGCACCAAACCACAGCCTAGCTGTGGGTCTGTGTGGGGGCTGCTGGAGCTGCCCCACTGCTCCTCGGTGAAAAGATGACTCAGGTTTTGGCAAGGCTGAAAGGATGAATCTTCTAGCAAATTGCTTCTTTGCCTTGGCCATTATGCAGATAAATGAAAACAATTTCTCAGCAAGTGCAAATGCGTAAACCAAGAGTACAGTGTTGGTTCATTTCTTAACTGGTTTAAAAAAGCTAATGTGGAAGATTCTAAATATCACTTTTAATAATGTGAGATTGGAATGGCTTCATTCAGTCTTTTACCCTGTCAGAGTAAAAGTTGCATTGGGTTAAAAACCTGAATCTAACATTCAGGAATAGTGAGTGGTCTACAGCATTCTCTGTGCTGTCCATCCAGTCCCACCCCCTGCCACAGGCAGGGACACCTTCTGCTAGACCAGGTTGCTGCCAAGTCTCATCCAACTTGGCCTGGAACACTTCCAGGGATGGGGCAGCCACAGTTTCTCTGGGCAACCTTTGCCAGGGCTTCACCTCCCTCACAGGGCAGAATTTCCAGTATCCCATCTGACCCTGCCTTCTGTCAGTATGAAGCCATTCCCCCTCATCCTGTTCCTCCAGGCCCTTGTCCCAAGTCCCTCTCCATTACTCAAACCAATACCAAACCTATCAGTATTTTTGGTAATAAGGCTCTTTGCTAATATTCTAAATCTATAGATTAAATTTTGGAGTGGTGGTGGGCAAACCATCATAGCGCCTGCTTTTGTCTAAACCTGTGATGCTTCCCTAAAGCTTCTCTTGCCGCTCTTCCAGCTGCAAGATTTCTGTTCTCTCTTCCCTCTTTGGGCACTTCCCAGGGATCCTCCCCCTCGCCATTGGAGTGGGCAGGGAAAGCCGAGCTCTGCGAGGGGCTTCCAGTGAGGGGCTGCCTGCACCCCAGCATTATCCTGCTCTCTTCACCGAGGTGCCTCTTGCTATTGCTCAGGAAGTCCCCACACCTCCCTAAAACACCTCATATAGCAGAGCAGCCTTAAAAATAAGAACAAGTGGGTTTTGGGAGCAGTGTCCTGGCTCTCAGGTACACGAGCAGCTCTGCAGCTGGAGCTGGGCACCACTGCCCACAGCAGGGCTCCTCCTGACCTTCCTTCTGCAGCATCAGCACTGCAGTTTCCCAGGCTTTCCCACTGACCTGACGTAAATGTTTCTTATAATCTGAGTTTGTGACATTTCAGCTTTCTTCCTACCCCAGTCCTGAATTGGGGAAGAAACGTCCTAAAGTGAGCAGGATGAGAATCCATCTCCTGAAGAACTCTGCCTTTGCCGCTGACGAGGCTGCGTGCAGGGAGAGGTGGTGCAGTGCTGAGTGTCTGGGTTCATCGTTCCTGACTGTTCCTCATTTCTTTCCTAACTGAGCCGTGGCCAGGAGCAATGTCAGCATCTCACACATTTGAACCGTGGCCCTCAGACTGGCCCTTCCAAGCACATCCAGTGCTGCAGGAGCCAGGGCAGGCAGGTTGTGCGAGGACAGACAAAGCAGGTGCCCACTGGCTCAGTCCCGTGCTGAGGACTGAAGGAAAGGCAGAACAGTTCCTCGGGGCCGTCCAGAAAACCAGAATCAACCAAGGCTCCTTCTCTGGTTGGGCACAGCCCATGACAGCAGCATCCCTCCATGTCCTTCAGTCCCTGCTGGCCCCATCTGGTTTCTATGGGGTTGTCAATCACTGCCTCTGGAAAAAATTGTCCTCACAGAGAACATGCTGGATTTTAGCAGCAGTTTTACCTTGATCTGTCCTCTTTGCCTGGCTGTAGCCTCACTGCAGTCATCCTTCCTGAGGCTGAAGTGTTCCTTCATGAGGAAATTGAGCTTTAAATGGGAAAATAGCTTCATCCTGGCAAAAGAGATACCTGCTCTTCTGGAATGTGAGAATTTTCTTATTTTACTAGATCTTCGGATTATATACTGTCCATTTTTCTATTCCTGCCTGTAGCAGAGGCCTTCCAAGCAGCCTCAGTGTGTTTTTCTCTGTGTCTCAGGAATTACGGCTCTGCCGTTAGACCAGGGAGCGACCTCAAGCATCAGTAGCCAGGTGAGACCTGGAGTCCCCCTGCCCCACACCTTTCTCATCCCTTGACAGGGACCCCCGAGGCCAGGGTGCCTGGATCATCACTCCAACTGCCCCCGCTCCCCACATCCTGGCGTGTCCATCCCTGCCTGCATCCTGGCGGGGTCCAGCCAAAGGCTGCTGGGGAGCCCAGCTCTTACTGGAGTTGATCCATTTTCTGTGCCTCCAGCCTGAGCTCTGGCTGCACAGGAGGGACCAGCCTGGACACAGGGAATGGGGTTGGCTGAGCATCGCAGGGAATTAGGCATGGGTGCCCAACTCTCCAGGGTGGCTCAAGCAAGCACCATTAAAGGGCAGCTTGCTTTAATCCAGTCAAATGTCTGTCGTGTATGGAAAGTACTTCCTTTCTCCTAAGCGCTTTTTGTCTTAAGTGCATCTTATAAAACACAAAGTTGGGCAAGTTGTTTTTAAAGCAGATTTCTGAGGGAAAGCACATAAACTGCAAGCTGGTTTGCATTAGACACCAAAACCTGGAGCATTTGGCTTTGATAACCAAGGCCCAACATGGCTTGAAGCAGAATGTAGCTGAAACAGGGAATGCTGAGGGCAGCTGAACTGCCTGTGGAGCAGCCCCCACCGCCGGCTCTAGGTAGGGAAATGGCGCAGGGGTCTGGTTTGGGGCAAGGTGCCAGGGCTCAGCCAGCAGAGCCCATCCCTCTCTGTAGGATTTCCCAGTGTCCAGCCTGGAGCTGGGAAACCATCTGGGGCCAAATGCCCTGAAATACAGCATCTTTCCTGTGTGCTTTTGCCCCTGATTCAGTGGAGGAATGTCCCAGGGGCCTGCCAGGTGATGCAGGGGAGACACTGGCTGGAATGGAGCTGCACTGCTGCTGCTGGCAAACCTGGCATCATGGGGATGGTGACACCAGGTCACTCGGGCCATGTGTGGTGGCTGCTGCAGGTGAAGGTGGCTCTCCTGGTGGGGAGGAGAGCAGAGGGGGCGGACAGGGGAACACTGGTCCAGTGGGAACTGGAGTGATGGGGGTGCCAGCCCTGTGGCCCCACACAAGCACAGGGGACCGGGGTCTGGAGCACGTCTTCGCTCCGGAGTGGGAACTCGGTCTGGTTTTGTGGCTCCTGGCTGGCGTGGGGGTGGAGATCCTGCCTGCTTTGATTCTGCTTATGACTCTTCCGCCACCCCATCATTTTGCTCCACGGCGTCGTTCGCAGGAGGTGTAATGGTTCTGCATGGTTTTAATTTGCTGCTGGGTGTGGGCTAATGAGCGGCTGGGGATCAGGCTCTGCTGGTCGGAGCGCTGTTCCCACGTGCTCCCGCCCGTCCGGACCCGCTCCTGCCCGGCACCACGGCTCTGCCGCGGAACACCGGCACAGTCCTGGCCACGGCAGGTGACCCATGGTGCTGTTGATACAAAGGCATCACAGGCACCAATATCTGTATTAGTGAGGTTTAAATAAGAATCCTCATGTTACTGCAGCCTCTCCAAACCCTAATTATTTATAATTTCCACAGTTGAACCTCTGTTGCTAAAGAAAAATTGAATTTTCCCAGCGGCGCGGAGGCTTGGCTGATGAGTCACAGCGCTTCATTAGCTAATCTTAGACCCACTGTGAATTACTCACTGGCTGCTGATACAGAGAAGGCTGAGAAAATGCTCATTTGAAGTGGATAATTTTGGAATTTGGGTCTCTTCCCTGGCAGGAGAGGGTGTGAGTGTGCGGGGGTTCAAAGCCATTATGTAGGTGCGTGCTGGTCTCCCAAGGGGGTCTTAACACATAAAAAACTCAGAGCCTGTGCTGCTTTCTTGAGTCAGATCCATGGGTGAATTTCAGTGTGTGAGGACATTTTAAATTTGGGAATAGCTCAGTGTGAGTCTGTGCTGAAATAGATGGGTCATGTAGTTGGGGTAATGGCCCTAGTGAGAGGGGTTTGGGGAGGACAGGGTTTATTTTGGCAACATTAAATGTTGAAGTTGGTAATGGGGGAGCACAAAGTGAGTTTGGGGTGGGATTCTTGGGGGTGTCCCATGCAGGGCCAGGAGATGGACTCGATGATCCTTGTGGGTCCCATCCAATGCAGGAGATTCTATGATTCTATGAATTCTGTGGGTTTTAGCTTTTCTCTGGAGATAATGTTTTCTTCTGAAGTCCCCCATAAGGGTGCCCGAGGAAGCAAGATCACACATGTTCTCTGTGAAATGTCCATGTTCCCCCTGGAAAACATGACGGGATCATGAACCCAAAATCTTTGAGTGCTGCCTGGCCAGACACATGTCCCTGTGGGTGGCACCTGACAGGCTCTGGCAGCTACTGCGATGCCTGTGGGCAGCTGTCAAACTGCAGGACCTTGCAGGACCTTTTAGGGTGGTGGGAGGCTTCTCTCATGATTTTTATCTTTCTTTTTATTATGGCTTGTGTGTGTGTGCACCAAAAATTTCATCGACAGTTTCCCAAGTGGTTGTTCCCACCATGGCTTGAACTAACAAAGTTTATTACAATATACAGGTAATTTTTCTCCCTGGTGCCAGACGCTGTCAGCTGCTGATTTGTGCTGCCAGCTCAGCCTCAGGGGATGGTCCCTGACACATGAAACAGCGCTTGGTATGATAATTGCAGCAATTTCAAGAAACAGGAGTAGGGGTCTGGGCAGGAATTGCCTTTGGGAACATCTGTTTCACCTTTCTGTCTATGACCTCTTTCTGAAAGCATCTTTTCAATAGAAAAAAGAAAGCTTGTTCAGTATAACCCAGTCTTGGAGTGACTCACAAATGGCTGTAAGAGCTACGTGAGTGCAACTTCTCCTGTACAAATGGTGGGAAAAGGGTTGTCAGGCTTTGGAAGGGGCTGCCCAGGGAGGTGTTGGAGTCCCCATCCCTGGAGGTGTCCAAGGAATCACTGGACATGGCACTCAGTGCTGTGGGCTGGGTGCCAAGGAGGGGGAGGGGATCAGTCACACGTTGGATTCCATGGTGTTGGAGCTCTTTTCCAACCTCAGTGATTCTGGGATTCTGAGAGCTGCCCGGCCTCTGTCTGCTCACAGGCTGGTAACACCAGTTTCTGAGTTTCATGGAGTTGTAGCTGCACCAGGCTGGTCGCATTCAGAGACCTGAAATCCGTGACATTCCCATGCAACACATGTTGCATGGAAAGGGCCCAACTCCGTCTCTCCTTTGCTCTGCAGACCCCGGCTGTCTCTGATCAGGCTGCCATGCCAGGCAGAGCCAGCACAGAGCTGGCCAAAGGAGCCAAATTTGGCTGCAGGGTGCAGTGGGGAGGGGCACTGAGACACGGGGCCCTGGCGCCTGTGGGGGCCCAGCCGTGCTGCGGGTGCAGGGGCTGCTCCTGCCCAGCAGCCCTGTGTGGGGACAAAACCAGCAGCTCTTGGACACGAACTGGTGTCCCCTCCTTCGTGCAGGCTGCAGAAGGTCCTGGAGGAAAGCTGGTGCTTGGCTGAATTAAACCTGTTCCATAACATTGTTCTCTGCTGTGCCTGGTCCCAGCCTCATTGCCTGGGCAGGAGGGCCTGTGCCAGGGGCCTGCTGCTGCTGCTCTCACCAGGCCAGCTTTGCACCCCCATTTAATTCATCCTTGTTCCATGGTTAAACTGTTCTTCCTGTGATGGATGTTAATTATCAGCTGTAATTAATGGGTTTCCCACCCCGGCACTACAGATACTGGGGCTGAATTATGACCGGCAGTTCAGAGCAGCTCCTTGCACGGTGGTGATGGATGCTCTTTCTTGGGTGGTGCCACCAGCATTTCCTTTATTAGGAGCCACCAATGTCTCTCTGGGAAGTGTGGAGCAGCATTCTGTTTAGAAAAGCATTTTTTGTGCAGGGCTTTGGGCTTTTCCCTTTGCTACAAGTCAGCAAACAAAACTGCTGTTTACCAGTGCTGCCTTTGCAAAACAGGACCTGTAGCCCTCTGCGTGGGGGTACAAGTGGCTGTGGCCAGAAGTCAGGGCCTCCATCCTTTGGGAATTTACAGGTGCAGTAGTCATGCCTTCTACAAGTACTTTGCATCTGCTGCAGAAGAAAAACCCAGACACATTTCATGCCAAAATGGGTTACCCAGACTGCTGTTCCTGCTGGTTTTGGTTGAAGCTGGATGCGGAAGGTGCAGTGCTCTGGGCAGGGGACACACAGCCATAGCCCTGTGTCCAGCTCAGCTGGACCTCCCCGGCCCCGGGCCCCTGTCAGTGCACAGGGAGCCGTCGTGGCTGGCGGATGGGGCGAGCGCAGTGCAGGCATGAGCCGGGAACTGCAGCAGCCACAGTGCCAGAAGGGGAAGGGCTGGGACGGACAGGAACTGAAGGTGCAGCCTGCTCTGCAGAAACCCACCATAAAGAGAAATGAGGTCATGCTGAGACACATCCCTGACCAATTGTGCTGTTTTCCTGTCTAGAAAATATGTTCTTACTGCTCCCATCCGCTCTTGGGGCTGGCAGGAGTGTTGCCCCGGTGCCAGCACAGGTCCCAGCTGTGCCTTCTGTGCCAGTGCTGGCACAGAACTCACAGGAAGCACGGAGAGCTCGGCTCAGGGCCTCAGCTCTTACCAGAGAGTCCACAGCAGATTCGGGGCTGTGTTACATCACACGGGGGCTGTGTCATATCACATCTACAGCAAAAAAGCACTGACAGAAGGGATCAGACAGGATCTCTTAGAAACTTACTTGTCCCCGAGAGATGGAAAGCAACTCGGCAGTATTGCAAATATTAATGTCTACAGTAGCAACATACCCTCGTCTCACTGAATTGCTTTAGAATACAGCAATGAGCCATCACATTCCTGATGTCTTGGAGAGGAAGTGCCACTTAGGTCAATAAACATTTGTTTGCAGCAGAACTGAAAAGCCAGACAAATACAGGGAGCCTGTTATTCCAGTGACTCTGATCTCTGACTGAAAGGCAGTAAATGAACTGTTTATCCACTAGAAATTGGGCGTTTCAGACATTTTGTTTTGGCCTTTCAATTGCACTTATTAGGCCTTGTTAACTAAATCCATGTACTGGCAATAATTTGTTGCTGTTGTTTGCAGTTGTCTCTAGTGGAGTGTTCTGGGTCTGGCTGTGGAGGCAGCACAGCCCCCTGTCCTGGGGAAGCCCAGCACCATCAGGTTGGATCTCACCCCAGAGGAGATCCTGACAGGTGGAGGGAGAGAAAAAGGGACCTGGAGAGGCTGGAGGGCAGCAGGGGAAAGAGTCTGTGCTTCTCCAGGGAGGAGACCAAATGGTGGGGTGTCCTCAGAGCCGCCACAGCCAAGTGCTGGACGCTGTCCCCTCACCAAGGGCTGGCTCATGTGCTGTGGTCAGGGGCACAGGAGGGTGACTGTCTCGGCAGGCGCTGGGCAGTACACGGTGGCCTAAGGTAGGGCTGCCACGAGGCCAGGTCCATGCTTTCCATGGCAACATCCAGCTCCTGACCCTGTGGGACTGAAGTGCAGCATGAGGCCAGGGAGAAGCTCCACTATATCTCTTCATGGAGCTGATGGATGTTTCCGTGCCTGGCGCAGTGTGCGTGGATGCAGCAGCCCGGGATGGCGGGAGCATCCTTGCTGTGTTGTCCAGCCGGGTGACAGTGGTGTGACCTGGGGGCCTCTCGCTGTGCTGCGTCCGACACGAGCCCAGCCCAGGACTGAGGGGAAGAATTCAGGGGGATACTGGAATTCTGAGCATCAGTAGTACTGTTTCCCTCATGACACGTTTGGAGGGGTGAGCAGGAAGGGAGGGACTCGGGCAACACAGAAAGGAGCCGTGCTGCAGAAATCCTTTCCTGCGTTGTCTGCTGAAGCTCCTCCGTGTGCAGGGAGGGCAAGGGGTCCCTCGGGGTGCTGAGGTGGGCTCCCCTCGATCCTCTGATCTTTTTGTGAGATCCAAATGATGTTGCCAGCGAGCCCCCTGTCCGGAGGCCGTGGGCGGGACGTGCCCGAGCACGGGGTGCTGGTGCAGGGTGTCAGGGCACTGCGGGCAGCTCCGAGCCAGCTGCCAGCCACTGGCAACCTGCGGCCGGGGGAAACCTGACACTTCCTCCAGAGAGGGAATGAGGTGAAGAACTAAATTTAGATGCTGTTGCTTGGGGAGCGTGGTAAATGGATAGCTGTGAGCTGCTGCTCCACATGCAGCCTGTGCCGGGCTCCTCCCGGGGCGGCTCTCTCGGGGCCGGCAGCCAGCAGCAGGGAAACCCCGCTGGAACCGTCCGGGGGCGACAAGAGCAGCGGCACATATGGAGTTTCCATAAATCACAGGGTTTGCAGTCACCGTGCCCGAGGAGAAGAGTCCCCTTCAATAAATCACGAGCAGAAAGGAGCCGGGAGCCGCGCAGGAGCTGCCGGGCCCTCCTGGCGTCCGCTGGCACACGGCGATCCAGCACGGCCACTGGCTCCGGGGGGATTCTCCCCTACCCTGGAACACGGACAATATATGCCTCTGGAGTTTCGGGAATTAACGCATGAGGCTGGCAGCTGGCTGTGCTCCAGGCCAGCTAGGAGATCAACCTTGGTCCCAAAACTTTCAGAGGTTCTAACCAGAAAACCTTCTTACCTTCAGCAAAATACTCCCTGCCTTTCTTGTGCTTTTGTTTCTTTTGCCCCGTTTGCCACTCACTGGACAGGCTGATTGCAGCTGGCCGGAGTTTGGGAGCTGTGAATCAACCAGTATTTCAGCTGAAACACACACAAGACCTGCTTTGTGACCAAGTCATGTTTTCTACTTAGTTTTCCGGTCAGGAGGGTTGTGCCACACCCAGCAGGGCAGGAGTGCTACACCGACTGGGGCAGCTCCAGCGGGAATGGCCCACAGTCCCCGCACCAACACAGTCGGTGATGGAGTCAGTGATGGCAGGTGCTGCAGGCTGATGCACAGATGTCCTTTGGAAGGGAAAAGAAAATCTCCTCTCTCGGTCCTGCCCACCTTAGCACTGCTCCAGTAGTAATGAGGTGGGACATGCTGACAAGCCAGGCTGATTAGAGGTACATAAGCTGCTAGCAGGACATCCTTCGTGGTGTGCCATGACTGGAAGTCCGCTTGCTCCAGTGTAATCTGGCTTTGCAGATTTCCTGATACTGGCCTTGGGTTTGAGCCTGAAGATAATGGAATGAGTGGGGTTTTGTGGACAGCTGTGGCTGTGCATCCATCACGTGTCCACATGGCACCTCGGAGCGCTCCCAGGGCACTCTTCTTGTCTTCTGTCAGTCTGAGCCCCTCGGGGGCAATGGTTGGTAGCACCCCAGGACATCTCCGTGCTTTAGAACACCCCTGGTGACATGTGGGGCTGCGCAGGAGGATGGAGCCGCTGTGCTCATGCCCAGACTGCACAGCCACGGAGTCTCCGCTGAGTCACACCACGTGCAGCTCTGGGATCAGGGCCCTCACCCCTCCCAGAGCAATCAAACCTCACCCAGAGGGAGCAGAGTTCTCCCACCAGTCTTAACCTCTTCAGGGGTAGCAGAAGCACAAACAAGTCTTGTTGCCCTGACTGACAAAATAGAAGGGCAGAGGAAGGGTTGGGTGGCTGGAGGCAGTTGAGTGGTGCCCGTGGGAGCAGGGATTGGGGCACTTGCCTCAGGCTGGGAGGGAAGATGCATCCCGGGGTCTGTGGCAGAGACCCCCGGCTGTGGGTCTGGAGGCGGGTGGCCACGGGATGCCATGGGGCTGTGGGAGGTGCACGGGGAGGAACCCTTGGAGTTCGTGTCCAAACAGTCAGTGGCACCCCAGAGCAAACGCAGCTCAGCAGAGCCCCAGCTGATCTGGAAAGGGAAACTGTTTACAAACAGGGTATTCATGGCTAACAGAAAAGCATCAGCTGTGTCTGACAGGAAGTTCAGGGATGAGCCACCCGAGTTAAATGCTCCATAAAGCTCTAGCCAAGGACACGGTATCTACCAAGGTCCATGCTCCTGTTTGGGACTTGGCCCTAGGAATCTTGGCCGGGAAGTTTCCAAGGGGGAAAGTGTTACACTTTAGTTCTTTCAGTCAGTAGAGGAGAAGTTTCATGAAGTTTAGGACCACGTGTGAGAGTTGATCTCTGCTGGATCTGAATATGATGGGCAATGTGTGCCTGGCCACTGGCACATTGCTGGCTGTGTTACGTTCACTGTCATCTGTGGGAAGCACAGGTCTTAAGCTTAAGAAAAGGAATTGGAGAAGAAAAAAAAAAGACATTTCTATGCATCAACAACACAAAGATTTCCTTTGAAAGAACCCAAGCAGTGGCCTGTCATCTGCTTTGAAAGGGAAGAGTTTTCCTTCCTCAAGCAAGCAGTGGATCCCGCAGCTCCCACTGCCACCCCGAGGGCAGGGCGCTGTGTCTGGGCTGGCCGGGGGTCTCAGGGCCATGGCAGCAGCTCTCCCCTCGCTGCCCACACCACTGCTTCCAGCGGGGGTCCCCGGGATTGACCCTCACACATGGAGCATGCTGCTATGGGCTGCTGCAATAGGGAGCCCATTATTTACTTGGTGGTGCTCTTATCTGGGGCTGTCTCACAGCACGTTGTGTGCTTTGGGTGACTCATTGCTGCACTTCAATAGACAAAGGAATTAAAGTGATAAACAGGAGGTGGTAACCCATCTGTGAGTGGGGAGAGGAAAGGAGAGCCCTGCTTGAGCTTGAGCAGTTTGCTGACCAGGCAGGGTGGGTGCCAGGGTGATAGGAATGAGCCTGTGCTTATTCTGCATCTGGATGAGGCAGCTCAAGAATTCAAGGATTTTTTTTTATTTTCTGTGGCCTTTTATTTTCCCCCTGCTTGTTTTTTTCCATGAGATGTTGAGGTTTCATCTGTCCAGGAACTCAGTATGGAAACTATAAATAGCTGTGACAGGGTCTGAAAGCTGAGCAAGTGAAAGCAGAGGAGATTTATGGCCAGGCTGGTTAAACCCTTGGCTGTTTGTGAGCACTGAGTGTACTGTGGTGCCCTAAAGCCATCCAGGAGGGGCTGCATTCTGTGCAGCTCCAGAGGTGCAGTCCAGGGAGAAACCACCCACTGACACTCGAGCTCGCTCCTTCTCCACTTGTGCAAAGTGGGGGACAAGCCACCATTCCCAATACTCGTATTCCAGCATCCAGAGGTCAAGAGTAGGCTTTGACATCCCTTGTTTGGCCTGGTCATGATAAGTTTTGTGATTATTGCACGTGTGTGCACAGCCCACTGCACAGACTGTGCTTCATTTCCCATAGAGGGATGGCTGCTGGAAGGAGCCCTGAGTGCCTGCGGGGGCTCTGGGATCCTCCTCGTGCCTGGGCACAGGTGTTGGAGTTTGGGCCGAGCCACTGCCCCACGCTCTGCTCTCCTCACATCGCTGTCCCTGCGGCGAACCTGGCGCGACAGGGATGGGTGCGATGGTGAAGCACGGCCGGGGTGCTCGGGCACAGCTCACCCCACTGCTGAAGAATAGGGGCCTTAAAGTCTGGTTTATTTTTTCTGCAAATTCATCAGTTACACACAGAAATGTCTATTTCGAAACAGGCTGTGGGCACTTGGAACGGGAAAGGGACTGTCTTTTATGTACTTGTTTATTTATTTATGGGTGAGGTTTATTTGTCTCCTGGATTTATCCCAGGCCATAACCAGCCTGTTTGTTGCGATTTGCCATCAGATGTTATATTTAGCCACTTGTATATGATGGCAAATACACTGTGGCTTCTACTTTCAGCAGTGGCAAGTACTATTTCTAAATATTGCAGATCCTCGAGACATATGAGAGTATTGGAAATACTCTGGTTTGGGGGAAGGCTGCAGCTCTGTGTTTCACTAGTGAGTTTCCACATGTCTCTTGCTCAAAGCTCAGTGATCTGCGATAGCAATTCCTGAAACTGGACCTGATGTCACTTGGCTCTTGGGAGTGTGAGCCATCAGCAAAATGCTGGGGTTCAAAGGACACACTTTCAAAGGACATCAAAAGAAAGATTTTTCTAGCAATAAAAACCAGAGTAACCATCCCTCTCCACAGTACCAGGAATGTGAGACTGGAGTGTTTGCTGTCCTTAGGATTAGTTTTCCATACTGGTAGGATGTGTAAACAGACATACCAGGCACCTGGGCCAAGCACTGCACAAGTGTGACTGTCCCACTGCTAAGCACACGTGTGCTCTACACACTCAGCTTGGGATTTGCTTCATGCCAAGCTATAGAATAACCCAAAAGTAACGGGAAGTTGCAATTTTTGAACCTTGAGGCTGCTCACCCACATATGACACTGGCTGTGCTACAGAGTTTGTGGTTGGTGCTCACTGTGCGCCAGACCCTCCTGCCTGGGCAGAGACCCAGTGCTGGGACAGGAGCAGCCTGTGCCAGCACAGCCTCCCCATACTGCACGTCCATGCTGGTAACAATAATTTAAAAAAAAAAAGGTAATAAACTACCGAGTAGTTTTTATTGAGAGGCCACATACAAATGGAAAGGTCAGTATATTTAGAACTAGTAGAAGAAATGCTCTTCTCATAGAGTATTGTATCCCTTTGGAATTCATGTATGAAAAAGATTTAAGCACATAGCTTGGCTAGAATCAAAAGAAAAACTTTGGCAGGATTGCTATGTGTCCATTTATAGCATCTGGGGCTGTGCAGGCTCTGGCCAGATGTATCTGCATAACCAAAGAGCCCACACCGGGATGAGGAGGCTGCGATGAGCAGGATGGGCAGGGGATGGGAGCTGGACAGGCAGGGAATGGGAGCAGGATGGGCAGGGGATGGGAGCAGGATGGGCAGGGAGCCAAATCTGATGGGTTGACTGCCCTGACTCAGGCAGCTCAGGTCACAGGGTCACTTGGAAACACAGCCGATCCTCAGGGAAGGCGTAGGTTAAAGGCCAGGGAAATAGTTGGGCCACGGCATTTGGATGAGGGTGAAAAGAGAAAAAGGAAAAAAACCCAGCTGGGTTATATCTGGCCACTCACCTCCATGGTATTGTGTAAATACCGTCTGGGAACAGCACACAGCCAAGCACATCCCAGCTCAGCCTCTGCACCCGCCCAAGGGAACATCCTCCTCCTCCTCCTCCCTCCTGAGCCTCTCCTGTGCCGGGCACACCTCGTGCTGTGGATCAGGAGGGAGCCTGGTTGGTACTTTCCCAAAGAGGAGAAGATGGCACATTGTACTTGCAGCAAAGTCATTGGTTTTGTTACAAAAAAAGAATAAATCTGCTGTTCTGCTTTTGTCCGCAGTCCATCCATAAAAATATCCAACTGGTATATGGGAAAATATGGCTTAGCATGTCCGAAGCTCTGTGACACATCAAACCCCCTTTGGGAAAGGATGGGACATTCAAAGGGCTCCCCACAGCCCTGTCAGCTCCTTGGCCTCTCAGGTTTCTGTAGCCCCATCGTGAGGGGAGAGAGACACCCACGAGGCGCACAGGAAGCTCCAGCTCACATAAAGTTTCAAGAAATTTTGATAAATAAAAGAAAGGCTTGGGAATTCCACAGGCTTCCTGGGGTGGCCAGCTCAGCCCTGCCCAAGTGCCCAGCTGAACTCACCAGGACAGGGCACAGTGCTGTCCCTACCCCTGGTGACACCCCAGACACAGCCTGGCACTGTCACTGTTGCAGATCAGCAAGACTGGCATAAAATTTCTGAAATTAAACGCACTTTGGGCTTCAAATGGTGAAATGCTCCTTGTGCCTCCAGCTGGCAGAGGGGACAGAGTGTGGCCCCTGCAGTGTTCCCAGTGCTGCCTTTGCCCCACAGCACAGACAGACCCCACACCCAGTGCCCTGGACCTGCTGCCACCCACCCCTGCAAGAGCCTTGGGGTGCTGAGGTTCATTTTGGGCCTCCAGCTTCCCACCAAGAGCATCTGGCGCTGTTTCCAGTCTGCTGGATTCCTTGTGTAATTATTATCTCAGCCACCCCTCACTGTTCACAGTTTTACTTATGAGTCACTAAATATTGTGTGATTTATACAGCTGTGTTTTGGGTTTGCAATAAGCACCCCGCTGAAGGCCTAAACCTGGACTTCTGTGGAATCAGGGAGTCCAAAAACTGCTCACAGGCCATATGGAAAGGGCAGGATGGACTCAGAGCTCAGATTAGACTGAAGGATTGGCTTTGCACTCTTCAGGAGCACTTTATTTCCTCCTGGCCTTCTTCCTTCTCTTCCGACCCATAACATAAAATATTTTGAACACGGAAAAGATGATCCAGTTCACCTCATCTCAGTGAAGTTGTTGTTTACAAGTACAGAGACAAGACGGCTGCATGGAAGGGTCCCAAAACGCCAGTTCCTTGCAATAAAAATAGAATTTAGGGGACTTGCTGTGTAAAGTTGTTTTTCATAGCTATAAAAAGAAAATGGAAATGTTTCCCTTTGGTACCTCTACATCCTTCCCACTAAATAAGCGATTTCCTTTTCTCCTTGCTGATTAGGAAGCTCTCCTCTGGAGGTTGGCTTTGATGTCTCAGGAAAAGAAAAATCAAATTAGCAAATCTACAGGAAAGAATTAGCATGGCCCCATTCCCTGGGCCTGGAATGAGGGATTAACCCTCTGACTGATTCCTGCTGGCTTCAAGCAGGCCGAGGAAACGGGAGAGCAGTTGGCTTGGAGTTCCCTGAGGGCAGAACAACGGGGCAATCAGGAATGCTGCCAGCAGCATTTGGGGATGTCGTGTGCACAGAGTGTCACACACTGCTGTCACTGCTGTGGGACGGGCACTGGGCATCCCTCCATCCCTCATGGCTGGCCCCCCACTGCCACCGCCTCAGCCCCCCCAGTGCAGGACCTGACCCCACCTGGGCCACTTCGGTGTAAAACAGGGGCCCAGCGACCAACCCAAACTGCCCTGACAGGAGCTGGGGGAAAACTATGGTTAGGATGTATTTGCTGTGTATCCCTCCTCCCTGGAAACCTCAGCTGGCATAGATCTATCTAATGCAT